>NC_035107.1:298163500-298824000 GCF_002204515.2 Aedes aegypti | reverse complement strand
TTTAAGCTGATTTATGGCAGATACATTGATGAGCTCTATACTTGCATTATTTTAGTCGTACTGATTAGTTTTCGCCCGATATACGGCTGCTTTGGTTATTACAAACAATTAACACATTTCCTAAAAGCATATTAAAAGTTTTTCAGGAAAATCTAAGAAGTTTTCAGGTATGGTTCTCCGGAGTATTTCTGAAAACATTTTAAAACTTTTTTTGAGCTGCTTTTGAGCTGTAGGAAAGCTTCAAAAAAGTCTATTAAAATATTCCGAAAAATTTTCTAAGAACTTCTTTGTTGCTTACTCAGCTTTTCCAGATTGTGAGCATCTCATGTTTTTTGAGAACTATCCAATAAGTTCTCAAAAAATATGAGATGCTCACAATCTTGGAAAGTTGAGTAAGCAACAAAGAAGTTCTTAGAACTTCATAAGATATTCAAAAAAGCTTCAAATAGTATTGCAAAATAACTTATTGTGCACTAGCAAAGTGCTAAAAAGGATTCTCAAAAATTTTCTTAGGGTTTTCATAGAACTCAGTGTGCTTCTACAAGGTTTCATCACACCTTTCTAAAAGCGTATCTGAACCTACATGTACGAGCCTCAAAAGCTCTATGGTGACCTCAGAGCAGTTTCTGGATTTCTCCAATCGTTCGTGATAAGCTTGGACAACAGCTTGGAAGAATCTTTGCTTCAAACAAGCTTTTCAAAAGCTTTTCACATACTATACGAAAACAAAAGAGATGTTTTAAGAAAGTTCCTTATAACCTTGCGTTTTTTTTTCATATAAGCTTGCTTGAACATATCTTAATAAGTTTTTTCATATTCTAGATCTATATGGAAATTTCTCAGGAGCATTCGAAATGCATTTCAGAAACGTTAGCCAACATAAATCAGAAAATTCCCTAGCAACTCTTAAAACATGTGTCAAATGATTCTAATTAAAGTGGTCTAAAAATTAATTTTCAGAAGCATCTAAACAACCTGTTTAGAAGCGTCTGCAGGGCTTTCCAGAAGCTTCTGAGAGAGCTGACCAGAAGCCACTGGAAGAGCTTCCCAGAAGGCTTCGATCGTACTTCCAAGAACCCACTGAAAGAGCATACCAGAATCTTCTGGAACTTCTTGAGTGCTTCTTGAAGAGCTTCTCAGGAGCTTCATAAGGTGCTCCCAGAAGCTTAAGAAAGAGCTGCCCAGAAGCTTTCAATAGAGCTTTCCAGAAGCTTCTGAAAAAAAACTTCCCAGATGCTTCAGAAGCTTCTGAATGGACTTCCAAGAAACTTCTGAAGGAGCTTCCCAGAAGCTTCTGAAAAAGCATACCAGATGTTACTAAAATCGCTTCCTAGAAGCGTCTACAAGACCTTCCCAGGAGATTCTGAAATAGTTTCCCATAAACATCTGAAAGAGCGTCTCAGAAGCTTCTGAAAAAGCTTCACAGAAGTTTCTGGAAAAGCTTCCCAGAAGCCTTTGAAAGAGCTTCCCGGAAACTAAAAAAAACTTCCCAGAAGCTTCTGAAACACCTTCCCAGAAGCTTCTGAAACAACTCCTCAGAAGCTTCTGAAAAAGCTTCCTAGATGCTTCTGTATGAGCTTCCTAAATGCTTCAGAGTTTCCCAGAAACTTCTGATTGAGTTAATCAGAAGCTTTTGAAAGAGCATCCCAGAACTTTTGAAAGAGCTTCTCAGAAGCTTCTGAAAGAGCTTCGCAGAAGTTTCTGAAAGAGCTTTCCAGAAGATTCTGATATAGTTTTCGAGAAGATTCCGATAGAGCCTCCTAGGTGTTTTTAAAAGTGCTTCTGAAAGAGTTAACTAGAAGCTTCTGAAATAGTTTTCCTAAAGTAATGAAAGAGCTTCCCAGAAGCTTCTGAAAGAGCTTTCCAGATGCTTCTGTATGAACTTCCTTAATGGTTCTTACAGAGCTTTCCAGAAGCTTCTGAAAGAGCTTCTCAAAAGCTTCTTGAAAAACTTCCCAGATGCTTCTGTATGGGCTTGCTTAATGCTTCTGAAAGAGTTTCCCAGAAGCTATTGTAAAAGTTGATAAGTAGCTTCCGAAAGAACTTCCCAGATGCTTCTGAAATAGTTTTCCGAAGATTGTGAAAGAGCTTGCCAGAAACTTTTTAAAGAGCGTCCCAGAGGCTTCTGAAAGACTCTCCAAGATGGTTCTGAAAGAGCTTCCCAGAAGCTTCTGTATGAGCTTCCTAAATGCTTCTGACAGATTCCCAGATGCCTATGAAAGTGCTCCCCAGATGCATGTGAAAGAGTTTTCCAGAAACCTCTGCAAGAACTATCCAGAATCCTCTGAAAGAATTTCCTAAAGCCTGTGAAAAGTTTCCCTGAAGCTTATGAAGAAAGTTTCCCAGAAGCATCTGAAAGAGCTTTTGAGAAGCTTCTGAAAGAGCTTACCAGAAGTCTCTGATAGATCTTCCCAGAAAAAAAAACATACCTTCTGAAAGACCTATTTGGAAGCTTCTGAGGGAGTTTCTCAGAATTTCCAGAAAGTGCTCCTCAGAAGCTTGAGAAAGAGTTTCCCAGAAGCTTTCCAGAAGCTTCTGAAAGAATTTCCCAGTTGTTTCTGAATCAGCTACTCAGAAGCTTTTGAATGAGCTTCCAAGAAACTTCTGCAAGAGGTTTCAAGAAGCGTCTCAGAAGCTTCTGAACAAGCTTCCCAGAAGTTTCTGAACAAGCTTCCCAGAAGTCTCTGTAAGAGCTCCCCAGATGCCTCTGAAAGTGCTCTCCAGATGCTTGTGAAAGAGTTTTCCAGAAACCTCTGCAAGAACTTTCCAGAAGCCTCTGAAAGAATTTCCTAAAGCCTGTGAAAAGTTTTCCTGAAGCGTTTGAAGAAAATTTCGCAGAAGCATCTGGAAGAGGTTTCAGAAGCTCCTGAAAGAGTTTTTCAGAAGCTCCTGAAAGGGCTTTCCAGAACCTTCTGAAATAGCTTTTCAGAACTTTTGAAAAAGCTTCCCAAGTGCTCTTGAAAAAGCTTCCCAGAAGCTCCTGAAAGATTTTCCCAGAAGATTCTAAATGAGCTTAGAGGAAGAGCTTCTGAAAGATCTTTTCAGAAGCATGAAAGCTCTTACAATATTTTCCTTTTTCAAATATCTAGTAATCTTGTAAGGATTCCTGGATTCCCAGGTGTATGTTTCTTCATGTTTTTGCCAATCAATTAATCAAATTTGATTTTTTTTGTTCAAACTTAAGCAAGTTTTTACAAACTAAATCAAAATATGATATGAATTTTAACCAAAAATGGCTTACTAGTGAAGTTTGCCCTAATACGGTAATGCTGCTCTTTGCAAAATGTTGGCCCTTCCCCGGCGGAAATCGCTGTTTGTTTTTCCTCGCCGAAACAGGTCAGGAATCCCTCTAGAGCTGATCCGGATTTGCCCGACCGAACGAGTGACCCACCGCGCACCGACACGCAACGCAACAACATTTTCTCATGGCTCCGAAGGAAGCGTCCTAACCCCTGGATCGACCCCGGAACAGTTACCAGGCCCCGATCGCGCAACCGTTGCTGTATGCATCAACCAGGAACCGGCTCTCTCTCTTCAGTAAACTGTAGTAGGCTGTGTGTGCTTAGGAAGGCAGGTACCGTAGACGGCCGCCGCCGCATGTATTGCGGATTAAATTTACGACCCACAGCCTGCAGCGGCTTTAATGGAGAGCCCGCCATCCATCCACCTGTGTCTGCTCGGCCGTCGATCCGTCGTCGGTCGGCAGTTCGCAGTAATCTGTAAGTACACACTACTTCAGTAATCCCCTTCGGGGGGAGTTCATGGCTGCTTCTTCTTTTCCCGCAGCCGTAAATCAAAATCTGCACTTGGCGCTGTGAAGTGGATCCAGGGCGGGGGCTTTCTCCTCTTGCCCCCTCCTGAACCCTTATCAACGCACGAGAATTGCAAGCTTGTGATTAGACATAATTTGTCAGCTGATTAAAGAGGCCAAACTTGACGCAAACATAAACACTCCGCTGAGGAGCCGAAGCAGAAAGCGGAGAGCCACAATCGTTTATCACATCGTTTCCTGTTTTATTTTAGTTTAATCACATACCACTAGAGTGGCGCAGCCGCCCCACTGCTAGATGGGATGGACGGACGGCTACCAGCCAACTAGGACCCGATTGCGTGATGATCGGCTCGGATAAGAGCGCGACCAGCAGCCGATGTTCCGCACTCGGAGAGCCGATAAGCGCACGATAAAGATAATCTCGCCCCATTCATTCCATTCCGAGCGTGAGGTTACGGAGAAAGGTCAGCCGTTGCTTTGCATGCAATCCGATCCGAGGATCCGTACCGACGCGACGTGGAATCTGCTGTACGCCCACACAGTCAATCGCACCGCGCAGCGATGCAATCTAGTTAGCATATCTTTCCGATAGCAATGGATCATCGATCGTCAAGCAAGCCGTGCGCGCGTGTGTTGCGACATCGGGTTTTCGGATGACGCCGCACGTCGTCGTCGGCCGCCACCGACATCGATACACACTAAATTGTTTGTAGCAAATGAAACGGAATTTTATAGCTTAATAGCAATCGCTCGTCACATGTCGCTTCGGATTGCATCAGCGCGCAGCACCGATGAGTGGGAGACGTTATTTGTGAAGCGATGCCACATTTGAATTTCAACGCAAGAATGAAGAGGTGAGAATGGGCTGTGAATTAGTTGTACTGTTGTCGCCCAAAGCCGATGAAGTTACGTCGAGAAGCGATCTGACGGGTTGAAGGCAAAAGTTGTGAAAACACTCAGCATTTATAGTGTATTGGATGATGAGAACTGACTTCAATAGAAACTAGAATGGGCACGTTGGTAGGTCATCCAAAACATGAACTCATGGAGAAAATCATTTCTAGAAGCTTATGGAAGATCTTTTTGGGAGATTCAAGGAAGCTCGTTCAGAAGTTTTTGCAGAAACTTCTGAGAAATCATTTTAGAGCTAAAAGCAACTTCGGGGACGGACCTGATGTAGTGGTTAGAACACTCGCCTCTCACGCCGAGGACCTGGGATCGAATCCCATTCCCGACATAGTCACTTATGACGTAAAAAGTTATAGTGACGACTTCCTTCAGAAGGGAAGTAAAGCCGTTGGTCCCGAGATGAACTAGCCCAGGGCTAAAAATCTCGTTAATAAAAAAAAGTCAGTCAGGCTAAAAGCAAACTTATCAGACAACAAGATTCTGAAGAGCTGTTTCAACTGTTGCTGAGAAGCTTCTATACAAATTTCGGAGTAGGTAGTACTTTTTCGAAACTTTTTCAAACATTCTGAGTATCTGAATCATTACCTGCTGAAAATCTATTCTACTGGGAAACCCTCTTATATTTCAAGATGCTTTTAAAAACTAAAAAACTAAAAAAGATCCTTCATGAGATTATATACCACTTCTTTGAAGACATCCTAGATCACTCTAGTCAGATTTCAGAATTATTTTAGCCGACTCATATGAAATTATTCATTGGCGTAGGAACAGGGTGGGCAGGGGGGCCTAGCTCCCTCCAGAATCCTCCAGGCCCCCTCCAGAAATTTTTTAGGATATCATATATGAAATAAAAAAATATTTTTAAAGAAACGTGTTTAATATAGGCAGATATAACCATGTTAACCAACATCAAATGTATTTATGGTAACTTTATACCACATTATGTTACGAGCCGTGGCGAGACTCAAACCCACAATTCCCATACATATTTCAAATATATCTTACTAACCACAAACAAGTCTTCGTTTATTTTCTGATTTAAGAACATTGATGGAACATTTGGAGTGCCAATCCAGAACAATAATCCTTTTAACTATAATTTTCCATAACTTTGTACCGGAATCTTTCGAAAATTGTTCTCTCGAATCCCTCCAATATTATGCTAAGAAATTTCTGATCGATATTCTATCATGAATTATATCACATGTTACCTCTAGGAATTCCACAATGTACTGCTTAAATTATTCTACCGGATATATTTTACGAAAAAAAAAACTCTTCTTTGTATTCCTTTGAATATTTCTCCAAATTCCACTAAGAATTCCTTCACAAATATTATCAGAACGTCCACCAGAAAGTGTATAAGTGTAGTGTATTCCTAAGTTTCTACTATAATCATTCAAGGAAATCCACCGGAAGTTCCTAAATCCCACCAATATTTGATTTTGAAGATTTTCATCAAAAGCTCTAAAGATTTACTTCTGAAAATTGTTCCAGAAACTTTACTACAAACCTAAAAGTTTTTTTCACTTTTTATCTCAACAAAAAAAAATCCTCTAGATACAACCTTATGATTTTCCCAGGTACAACGTTTTAACTTCCAAAAACTTGTGTAAGAATAATACATGCTGGAGGTTAAAATTTTCAATCCAAACATTATTATTCCAGGTTTTTTGCCAGACAGTAAAAAATTTCTTAATGAATTATGACAAAAGCCATGAAAAATAATTTATAATATGTTCATGAAAAACAAAATTTATCAAATATGTTAAAAAATTGCTCTACAACAATATTTTCTTCTACATCAAAAGAATTTATTTATAAGTAACATTTAAATAACAATGTATCTAAGAATCCTTATTGAAAATTTGATTAAATTACTTGAATTAGGAAAATGAAATCTTCTTATAGGAACGTTTGGCAAAATAATTAATGGAAATTGAGTTTCTACTAGAATTCACAGATATACTTATGAAGGCATTCGGAGAGAAATTTGCGAACATCTTCTTTGGGATGTTTAAGAATTTCTCACAGCATTTCTTAGCAGATTCATTTTACAGTTATTCTTAGATGTAGCTTTATGGAAATATTTTTTAGAATAGTTACCAACTCTTTGGGATTAGACTATGGTAAAATTCGTTGGCGGAATGCTTAAAATAATTGCTGATAAATCATTAAACAACCCAAAAGTTCAATGAAGAAATTCTGGCAAGATATCTGCCTTCGAGAACTTCGAGAAGTAATAACTGACGTATTCTTGCAGTAATTCAAAATGCAATTATTGAAGAAATCTTCGGCAGAACTTCTGAGGAAGCCACTTCTAATGAAAACTCAAGAATAATCCTAAATGGAATGCTTTAAGCTAAAACAAGAAAATTAAAGAGAATATAATTTCATTTTATATGAGATTTTTAAGAATTACTTTTTATTTATTCCATTTAGATTTTTAAAATTTTCAACAAGAAATTTATACGATATTTCTGTATAAAAATTGGCAGAATTTTGTCAACTGTTCTCTTATAGATTTTCCCACAATGAATAAATACAAATATCCATCAGAAATTCCGTCAACATACTGAGAAAAAGATCGCCTGATAAATTATCGAGAAGCTTCTGAGACCGTTCCCCAATAAATTTGTTCAATTTCACTAGATTAATTTATATGCTCTTGCCGAAAAATACCCATATAATATCAAAATATTTGAAATGAAAATCGTGAATTTTTTCCCTTAGGCTTAATAACAAATTCTTCCAAGATTCAGAATACAAATATAATAAAAATCAGATAACAGTTATGATAAAAAAAGTTTTGACTAAAACTAACTTCTTAAATTCCCATTTTAATTTCTGCATACCGCCAGTAATTGTGTCAAAAATAATGTCAGCAAGATTTGTCTGCAAGCTGACGTTTCATCAAAAATTCTCCCAGATGTTTCGCTAAAATGTGAAAAAAAATCTCGAATTAATTAATACGCCAGCTATTGCTCAAAGACAAAAACAATATTAATCCAAACATTTTTTTAATGAGTTCCATTGAAAATTTACATTGGTAATAATCTTTGAATCATACAAAACATTTCTTCAGGCATTATGCCAGGAATAACATCGCGCAAAAGGTATCTAGAAGGGAGGAAATCCATTCTGCCAGATTCTTCAATCCGCCATTTTGAAACAACAAGTGACAGCTGGCGACTTTGTTTTGGTTGAAATTCCAACGCGCGAGGAAATTTTCATTCAACTGCTGTTACTAGCACTAAACAACCCTTAACAATTCCATAGAAACGGTAGATTGAAGAACAAAGTACACAAACCAGCCACATAACCAGCTCGCCAGCTGTCACTTCCACATCCCCTGCAGCTGATCACTTCGCAATCACTGACTGCTTAGATTGCTGAACTTACCTTCAATAAATCTTGATCGCGCCTTTAAGTCCTTCATGCAAAATATAAAAATCTCCATAAATTCTGTTGCAAATTACTAATCTTCTCACAGCATGTTTTCACATCTGGCACCACTTTTAATCATAATTCCTGTAGAAATCACTAAAGTATTGTATTATTTCTGATTATAATAACTGAAATTATTCCATGAAAAAATCCAGAAAAGAGCTCTGTAGAAATATCGTGAAATATTTATAGAATGACTCCTAGATAAATTCCAGAAAAAAAATCATAGAACTACTATAGTGTTTGAAGGAACAGCCGAATTAATTTATGAATTTGGAAAGGGTAGTATTCCTGATGAATTCCCAGAAGCCATTGATGGAGGATCCCAAGAATAAATTATTACTTTCTTGGAGTCTGATGATCGATGTATTTATAGCAGAAACTTGGAACGAAATTCTAGGGAATATTGTGCAAATTTCCATAGTTCGGAAGAACAACTTGAAAAATGCAGAATTTTTATCAAATGTTCATGATAGAAGCAATCTTGAAATCTACTTGAGAATTAATGTTTAATTCACTCAATAAACTCAAGGAAATAAAGGAGTAATATATGTAAAATTATTAGGAGAATCTGTAGAAACAATTGAAGCAAATAATTAAATTCTCTTGGAGGATTCCTAGAACAAAATTCTCCAAGATTCCCTATAGAAATTTCTTAATGAATGTCAGCAACACTCAACACAATCCAGGAAAGATTTTTACGAATTGGTTCTGGAAAACCGTGCAAATCGTTAACTTTTGAAAAAACTTACATCAGACCTGAAGAGGTTTTTCAGAAGATAATTTTTGAAGAACGACTGATTAAATTTCTGAACATTTCTAGTTTGCTAAATGCTTAAAGGTATCCCAGAAATACATGAGAGAATTCCTAAAGAATATCTTAGAAGACGTTATGAATCAAACAAAACAAAATGGGAAAGATACATTAAAGGAGTACTTAGCGGAATTTTCAAAAGACAAATAATCAGAGATAGTAAGTTCCTAGTTGGAAGAATTCTCCGAAAGAAGTTATTTGAAGAAACCAAGTACATTAAACTAATTAAAAAGTAACGTTGGCCATAATCATAATTGAAATCTATCAAACCGCTAAATGTGAATTGGAATGCTTTTATTTCCATTCGGATCATAAAAAAGTATAATTACTAAAAATCCATGAAAAATACGATATTTGTGAAAACTATGATTATTGCGACGTATATTACATTTGTGACATCCGAACACGCTGGCCATCCAGAAAAAAATCCTAGCTACGCCAATGGAAATTATTCCCAGTATTGTAGTCAGACGTTTTATCATTTTCGGGTGTATTTTGAGAGATACATAAGTTATTAGAGAAACTCCAAGGCGTACTTATGACAGAGTTCTCTTATAATGGCTTCTTGGTGAAATCACTAGCACTGTATCACAATGAAAACAAAAATGGAAAAGAATGGATTGCATTGGTTCTGTAACTGACCCAATTCGAGAATCTAGCCTTTGGTAGAATTGCTCTTTGCGTTGACCAACCAACACCGCAACGGTATAGTGGATAGAGTGCGAGATTGTGAATCTTGCTAGGAACTTCTCTGCGAAGTTTTTAAGTATATCTTCATGAACTACTTTTCAGGCCTGAAAACTGGCTAAGATGCTTCTCGGAATAAGATGGGAAAAATAAGGTTTTCAAGAGTTCTGTTAACTTACTAAGCAGCGCCCGGAACTTCAGCTGTAACTTGAAACTGTTTTTTTTTTTATCGTGGTGTCGCTCGACTTCGGACGCTGGCAGAGAGGTGCAACTACGGACAGCTGAAAGATTCCCTCATCAGAGACCATATCGTGGTAGGGATTCGCTCGAATGAAGCACGGAAAGCGCTTTTGAAGACGACAAATCTGAAAATGGTGGTGCGACCGACATCTATCAAGTCCAGAAACTGATGGAAGATAGGATGGTAGTCATGACCATCGAGCAAGAGGCCTGCGGTCCCAAACCATGATCGCAAAAGTAGATAAGAGTGCACGGAAGAAGTTTGACCGCAAGCTAGGACACCGAGAGAACTGTCCGGCATATGGAGTTACATGTCGATAGTGTGGCAAAGAAAACCACTAAGACAGAGTGTTCAAGAAAGCGGATGGATTCCGAGAAGCTTCGAACAGCAAGCAGAAAAGTGCGATATAAGTAAAGCTAATTGACGAGGACTCCAGACAAAGTGATGAGCGGAAGTTAGAGAAGACTAGAAAGCAAGGAAAGCTAGTTGGAAAAGCGGACATTGAAACAGAACAGTGCGGAAAGGATTTGTTCATGGCTGCAAACGCCTTGGAGAGCATCGATATACATCGAGAGTTGTGGGAGCGGATTCGGCAAGCTACGAAGAAGGATGAAACGTGCCAAATTTTGAAGCAGTACCTCGTCAATGGATGGCCGAATGAAACCGCTCCGGTGATTGAGTGTGTGAAACGTTTCTTTGTGTGAAATCTGTAACCAGTACAAGGACTGGAAGAATACACCGCAGCTGGATGGTTACACATCGTTCCAAAAAAGGCAGTGGGAAGAAGGACCAGAGAGGCCAACTGCAAACTATTGAAAGAGTAGTACAGAACCATTTGAGACATATTTCAGAACGATTCGTTTATCCATTTTTTTAAAGAAGAATTACTGAAGCAATCTTCTAGGCAGTTTCTAAAACAAATTTCAGGAAGGACTTGCAAAAAGAACGCTTTGTCCCAAACGCTGCAGATTAGGGCAGAAACACATGTTTACTCAATTATTAATTGTTTTCCGTTGGTTTATGTCCAAAAATAAAACATTTTTTCTTGTTTTTGTGATTTTTTCACACCCCCTTGGTTTAAACTCAAATTTTAGGTGTATATTGTTTCCGTGTTCCTTCAGAAATGTCAGATAGGAACAATCCCTGTGTTAAAAAGTAAAACCCCTGTGGCGTTTTAGAACGCACTGTGAACGTAAACCATGATCAAACGTATCAAGGTTCAAATTTGGATCCATTTTTCTAATTACAGGTTAAATATGATATAGACGTAATTTGAGCGGGAAATTTTGTCAAATTCATAGGAAGAACATGCTCTATCGTGTTATTCCATAAAAAAGAAGATGTAATCAAAAGTTTAAGGACCCTTTTGAACGATTTTAACCCCAGCAAGATCCTTTCTCAAGTAATTCTTATGAATACTGCCAGAAATGCTTCGAATTTGAATGATAATGTCCAGACAATCACAGCCGTCTGGACTAGAATGTTTAATTTAATAAGCATAAAAACCGCCTCTTGAGTATTTGAAAGTGGAACTGAATAAATCGTTAGAGAAATTCGTCGAGCAACCTGTAGAGAGAATTACTGTAGGAATCTCCTGCGCAGTTTCTAAAACAAATTCCAGGAAGAACTTGCCAATCGAACCCTAAATAAGCTACTAGAAAAATCCTTAAAGAAAAGTTGGATATTTAAAAAATCCTGCATTAATGTAGATGTATTGCTTGAGAAGAGGTCCACACAGGAAAAAAGGTTGTCATGAGTTTAACCGCTTGTAAGAGTATAAGGAACCTTGGAAGGAGTGCTTTTCGAAGGCCCAAGCTGACGAATTCGTTTCCGTCCGCCCGAGATTGTGAGTGTTCAGTCGAGGATGGATTCCCAAATGGTGAGCTAGTTTCATGCTTGTGATAAAACAAACATGACAGACTCGCAAACATGCTTGGTGTGAGTAAGTGTACACCACGCCTGCAAAAATTTCGCGAACCTCGACTAACTGAAAAAGGTGTAATATTTTACGGTCTTAACAGACAAATCAATTGTATCTCCATCAAATCGACAGTAAACTGCCAGTTTGTAGTCGAAAACCCTTGAAACCCAGAAATCTGGGAGAAGTCATTTAGATTGTTTTCCCAAAAACGTAAATTACTCTGAACAGCTCCGAAAACGTTCGCGAATCACATAAGCTTCATTTACTCGCGAGCACGAAAGAAGAGAGTAAATCAGCACTCTGATACTTGCGAGAATTTTGTTTAGTTTTTGTTCCGGTTCAGCAGTTATGTTCGCCAGTTTCCGTCACTGGTAGCAACTACAAATTGTACGGCCATCGATGATCATGGTGTTAGGAAAGCTTGGAAGAGCTTCTGAACGTATTCTTTCATGAGTTTCTGCATCTCCTTGAAACGGGTAAATTTACATTGCAATATCTCGAGATCCTTATGGTTAGCAAAAAAGTGACCTTCAGCAAAGTTGTTCAACAGTTCAGGGACATCTGGATGGCAAACAGTTTGGTTCATATTTTTGCCGCTAGATGGGTGAACATGTCAAATTTAGCATTTTATGCATGCTCTATCTCTTGATCCACATGAGCTAAAAAGTTCGAGTCTTCGGCAAAATTGTTCAGAGAGTCAAGGATATTCGGAAGAAAGACAGTTTGGTTCGAACGTTTGCCGCTAGGGTGCGCTAGTGAGCATGTCAATTTGAGCATTTTTTACATGAGCTATCTTGTGAACCACATGAGAGAGAAAGTTTGAGTCTTCAGCTAGGTGGCGCTAGAGAGCATGTCAAATTGAGCATTATCAACATGAGCTATCTATGATGATGAAAAATGGAGATGAGATAGAAAGTTCGAGTCTTCGGCAAAGTTATTCATTAGAACAAAGAGATTCAGTAAAAAGCGCTTGTTAGGGACCAAACGGTTTACCTTTCGGATATCCTCTACTTTCCGAACAACTTTGCCAAAAACTCGAACATTCTATCCCATATGGATCACACGATAAAACTTGCTTAAAATACACAATTGTACATGCTCACTAGTGCCAGCTAGCGGCAAAATTGCGAACCAAACAATTCACTTTCCGAATGTCCTTGATCTGCTGAACAACTTTGCTGAAGACCGCACCATTATAGTTCATCAGCATCTCGGGATATAGCATCATGAATGTTCCTGTTTTGAGGTGATGCTAAACTTTTCAGGGTGACTCAATATTCAGCTGTGTGTTGCAATACTTTTTCAAGCGAGTCCGTATTTATGACGGGTAGTGCATACAACTTTTTTTGAAACCACCAATGATTTCTTGGAGGAATTGAAACTTGAAGGAATTCCTGAAAACATTCCAGCAATCCGTGGAGAAAATTTTGACACTATTATTATGGCTTATTTCAGGGAAAATCTTTGGGGCTATTTCCAAAGAATTCCGACAGTAGAACACTTTTTGGGAATTCTTGGAGATATACCTGCAATATTTCGTACTTAAGGTGAAACAGTTTGGAATCAACTTCTAAGATTGCACTAAAACTTCAAAGGCACAAATCTCGCGAAGAAAGCATCCAACAACTGTGTACTTTTTATGTTGGCTTTGTGCACTAGCAAAAAGCTTAAAATAAGAAGATTAGGAACGTTTGCAAACTGTTTCTCCAGTTTAGTGCCTTTGAAAACGTGAGTAGGGTCACAAGTCGGCCATTGCGACGGCCATTGCGACGGCCATTGCGACGGCCATCTTTGGATTCCGAGATGTTTCACCTTAAGTAACAGAGCCTATGGTATAACCTTATCCTAGAAAATTGCTCCTAATGTTGATAAACATTTCTCTTTGACCTGAATTAATTTTGAATGGCATTTTGATTAAACCGTTGGTAATTTTGGAGTTGATTTGATTCTAGCTTTAAAAAAGTAAGCTTTGAGAATTATGCCTCTAAAAACCTTGCAGAGGTGGTTGTGTTTATGAACAGACGACGATCGGATTTTATTTTCGAACACAGAATCGTCGTATTTCAGTACAATTAATAATGTATCATTTCAGCTAAATTTATCGTTTCCAGCTAATCCAAGGACAAAATAAAGACCTCCATGTTCCTTGCAGTAGCCCAAAATTGTATGGCACATAAAGTGATAGAGCAAAGTCTAAAATGCCGTGAAAAGTATACTGCGATCTGTCAAACTTAGGTACCTTTTGCAGTACCAAGAAACCGAATGCAGTGGTACCTAATCTAAACCCGACTACTACGTCTCTACTCGTCTTTGACTATTCTATAATCTTGTCAGAGGAGTTAAGAGCTAAGAAACGTTTTCTTAATCGTGTCTTCAGAATATTTCTTCGAGTGACACAATTGAGGTATAAAGTTCACTGTAATTCAGATCTTTCCGTAGATTTCATCGCCGGAAAACGCCTCCATCGAGATTTTCTATCTTGCACTTGTGGTCCAAATTCGTCAATGACTTCGTCAACAATCGAAAACACCGAGCATCGACCCAATCAAATGTCACGGCCAACTGTGCTGAGGCGCCCGAAAAAAATGGCTTCCAGCTTACACACTACGGTATGCACCTCACCGCCAAGTTTCCCGCGGGGCATCAACTCATCATTGCCATTTTTTTCACAAAGATTCGTTTCCACCATTCAAACAGCAGCCGCAGCCTGCTGCGCTATAGGTACCCTCATTTTTTGTGCCCCATAACGATTAGGTATCGAAAAAATTGCTCCCTTTGAGCGATTTGCATTTGCTCCTCGCGATTCCCACTAATGGGCGAGGGCCATTTTAACGAGAGCAGATGATTGAAACCTCCTCCCCCTCCCCACCGGGAAACGAATTTGATAGGCGATTCGGATTCGGGCCCGCCGATTAGGGGTGACGCAGAACGAGCGAGCTCTCGGTCGTAATGAGCGGGTACTGTGTGTGCGAAGCTGCTCAATTGTGCTCGCCAAGTGGTGGAATCTTTTGTTTCTTGCGCGGGGAGCGCGGGGGGTGCCGCACCACCACCCGAAGCATTGTGCCATTTTTTTCTTCGGTGTGTAAGATGATGGTTGACTATTATCAAACGCAATGCTCGGCTAAGTGAGCCTTTCTCGTTAGCGGTGCGATTTGATGAGCAATTTTGGAGCTATAAAATCGCGCTCGCTCGGGAGAAATGAGATGGGTTGATTATAGAGAGCGGGGGCTCTTTCTCCGAACGGGGTGCTAAACGGGGTCGGTAATTGATTATCAACTGGGCACCGAATTCACGCGGCGAACCGAACAATAGGCTTTTGATAATGATTGAAGCAGGCGTCGGTTGAAGTGTTCGCTTGAGCTTGGATTATGGCTACTTTGATTCGTTTCGTTTCGAGCGCACCGTGATTCGGATTCGGAGGGCCCCCGAATCGAATTCCGATGGTTTACAAGCGCTCGGTCATAAATCGTACCGTGACTGGTTCGGTTCTTCCCTGAAGCGCGAGGCGCGAGAATTTTGTTTTCTATTATTGTTTAATAAAATCAAAACCAGAATTAACGAATTATGGCCACGCCGAAAGGCACGGAAAAAGGAAGTCGCTACACGCTACGAAAGCCCCGAAGAGGAATGCTGAGACGAAGCGGTGCGGATTCCAATCGAGGGTCGGTGGAAGGGGTGAGGGAACGGGTTAAAGATTCTCAAGCCTCTTCGATTGAATCATCCGCGCGAGTTTGGGCCAAGTGTGTGTGTTTCTTTGCAGAAGAAACAACACGATCCAAGCAGGCCAATAATAGCCGATCCAAGAGTGCGCTCATATAAAGATGATTTTATTAAAAAATCTCAGCTCGACCGATCAGAAAATTTGTTGAATCATTACGTGCGCGTTCACCCTCGTCGCAGGGCAACCCCCCACCCGAACCGCAGTCACCCGCTTATCTGCACCTTCCCGACCTCCGCGCTCCATCACACATACCGAAGAAGAAAAAAAAACTTTAAACTGACTTCCATCCGAAAAATAAAATCGATCTTTGTTTCCTCTTCGGATTCGGCTCCCATCGCAGTCGCCGCTCCAGCCGAAAGTCCATCTTGCACACAGACATAACCTCCAAAATGCCAGCGAAAACACGCAACCGCAGCCGACGACGAAACGATGCTTCGCGCGCAGACAGACCCAGCCAGAAATCTTTTCCTTTACCTTCAATTTTATCTTAATTAGAATCTTCGTTTTTGCTGCCCTCTGCCGCGTCCACTCGCTGCCCCCGTGTTTTTTTCTTCTGTTACGAAAAAAAAACACGTAAAAATATAAAGAAACTGGACGTGCGAGCAGGCCGTCGTGTGTTTGGAGCAACTCATCCCATGCATGGCTTGCTTTGTGCTGGATGCTGCACCAAAACGTTGACCCATTGCTTCGGACGAGAATACAGGGATGCCAGGTGATGTCATTATCAGGGTAATATTACACAGCAATCTAAATTAGGTGAAAATTTTAGGCAAAATCAGAATCCTGGAAATTACAATAGTTCTCCACAGATAACTTTAGAAATTTCTTAATACAAGTTTTCTTGAATTTTTTAATCATTATACAAGGCTTGTTCGAGAAAATAATCCGATTCTTCCAGAAATTCTCCTAGGGATTGTTTCAGGAATTCCTTTCCATCCGCGGTGAGTGTCACGTAAAGGCTGGCCCATTTATGGGTATCGAGCGTGATTTAATATAGCTGGAATTCGCCTGCGTTTGAAGCGTTATCCTGAAATTACCCCAGGATTTTAACTTGAAATTCCACTTGCCTCATAAATTCCCATAAATATTTATCCAAGTGCTTTTCCACTGACTTCTTCAGTAATAGATGAATAGTAATGAAATTCTACAATAACGTTAGCAAAAACTTCCTTCAAAAATTACGATTGGATGCCTCTAAAGATTCATACAAAAAATTCAATGACTACCGGAATTTCTTTACAATTTCTTCTACTGAGTTCCTCCAATGCCTTCTTTTGAAATACCTCCAATGAGTTTTTGTAACTTACTCATAACATTTATTTTGAAGTTTTTTAATCTATTAGCCAAGGTTGTCTCCTCCAGTATTTCTTCTTCAAATTTCTGCACGGATTCATTCCTTCGCATATTTTCCATCCATTATTTCAAAGATTTTTTCAGAGATTGTTCATGGATAATCTTCGGAAACTCTATCTAAGTTTTTTCTACACATTTCTAACGAAGAAAATGAAATCAATGCTTTGCGATGGCAAGTGCATCTCAATGTGCTCATTGAGAGAGGAACGATGTAGAGGTGTTCCGAAGGAGAAACTTGGTGAGTTTGTGCCAAAACGTCTAGCAAACGTATCCTATGGCCTTACCCTCAGGCTTGATAGAAACTCCTCTGCGAGGCAAAGAGGAGGCGATTTTGCCGATTTTCTGAGGAGAAAAATATGAACTCAAAATTTTCAACACAGATCCTCAAGCGATTCGAGTGAGAGTGCAAAAAAAAATGCGAGGATTTTTGTTCAGGTACTCTCTCTCTCTCGTTGCGATGCTCACCATAACTCACACTTCAAAACGACTCTTGAGTCTGCCGCCCGAACAGACAGTCCTCGGGGAGTTGTGAGAGTACCTTTTTTTGATGGAATTTTACTCTGTTGTGTTTTGTGCTGCATCTTCCACGCTCATTTTTCGTTGCCTCTCTGCTTAGCATTTTTTCGCTCCCTCGCAAAGAGGCAAAGGCAGCACGCTGCTCTAGAGTATATCGCCGAACTTTGATGATGTTGAGGAGAATTATCAAGCCTGCCTACCCTTCCCACTAACACTCCACAATATCCCGTAACAGCTATAAGAGGTCGTAGAGTTATCTTCATCTTTTTTAAGTAGGTGTTCAATTAACCCCTCCTTTTTTTTTCCTAGCATTCTCAAGGACGTGGCCAGGACAGCTCTCGACAGTTGGAGGAAGCGTCAATCTTGTAGAAGAGTCAGAGATAAGTCCCAAATCTCTGGTTTTGGTAACGGTCTTGAAGGAGGCAAGCCTCATACAATGGTCTAGGAGTGTAACACATATGAATTTGTGCTAATAGCTTAATGCTAATGCTAACATTGCTAATGAAATGTCAAAAATGGCATAGGTTATCTTTAGAAATTTTGAGAGATTAGCCTAGGAAATCATTATTATTTCTTCCACAAATATCTTTCCAAATATTTGCAGGAATTCCTCCTAAAGGTAGCCCAGAAATTATTTTTAGAATTCTTTTAAATTCCACAATAAAAAATCTAGGGAACTTTTAATAAATGGCAACAGGAAACTTTATAATCATTTTTTGAAATATTGTTTCAGAAATTTGCCATAATATTGCTCGATAGTAATTTAACCAAGAACTAGTGAGAAATTCTTCCGAAACATTTTCCAGATTTGTTGCCCATGGCTTATTTAAATTCGGGTCCGCCAAACAAATTCCTTTAAAAGCTCTCCAGAAATTCCTTCAAACAATACCCAATACATTACTTAGTCATTTTTTATAACTTCTTCTAAACTGTTGAAAATTTCTATGCAAATTCCTCAAAAGATTCCTCTCTTAAGGTGAAGATGAATCGAAGCCAAACCTCAATTTTTCAAGAGCACGGATCTGGAGAACCAAACATCCGTTTAAGCTGAAAACTTAATCGATTGGTCACTCGCTGGTGGTGACCAATCGATTAAGTTTTCAGCTCAAACGGGAGTTTGGTTCTCCAGATCCGTGCTCTTGAAAATTTGCGGTTTGGCTTCGATTCATCTTCACCTTAAGCATAAACATATTCTGTCTTATCTAGTAGTAGCAGCAAGTGGAGTACCTTTATGATATACTTTCAAAAGAACTCAACTAAGTATACTGTTTCGTTCAAGAAAAGTTAAGAAATTCCTTGACAGAATGGGTCCTACAGAGAGTCCCCTTTAAAATGATATTTCTGCTCAACTGCTTACTGCGGTCAGAAAAATGTGATTTTCTATACCATTTCCGGGAAGAGATTTTTCACGCATCGAAATAGGCGATTCCTTTTCTTGTCAGTAGTAAACCAGTCTTCAAGGTGAAGATAAAAACCTGTCTTCAAAGAGGAAGGTGTTTGAAACATTTCCAAAAATTTGTTCCCACTACTTTTTCTGGCATAGTGGCAAACTTATGAGTGATACGAAGATGTGCTGGATCGATTGTTGGTGCGGTTAATCTTCTGATGACGACTTTGAGAGTTCCACAGGGAAGAAAAAGGTTAATTACCAGCATTTTAGCAATCATTGCCAACTTTCTCGGCTAAATCCTAGTATCCTTTGAAACAATCCTAACATGATTCAAAAAAAAGTCACGACATACACATGACAAGGCAGTATACTTACTTGTGTAAGCATCAAGTTTTATTCTAAACATGTAATGTAATTTCTATCGTAGCATATACAATCTGAATTACTGGATTATTTTTTCAACAAATTTCTGCGAGGTGGATAAAAAAACGTCGTCAAGTTGGTGTCAGATTTCGGAATATATCACCTCATTAATATTGTAAGCCGTGTCAAGAAGTAATGCCAGGAGCAATTGCTAAATAAATTTCAAGAAGAACTCCTTGATAAATGCTGATTTTTGTTGTTGGATCCTTAAAAAAAATAAAGCCACCGGAATTCTGGTACAAATTTATATGAATCATTGAAACATCCTTGTGGGATTCAATGAGATTTCTAATAGAGCTGTTATACGACTAAAATTGGGCATGCCAGCTCTATAGAAGCCATATATTAGCACGGAGGGAGAATTAAAGTGCTACTGGGTTACTTGGGTAGAGCATTAGCTGAAGAAACTTCTAGAATTTCTTTCTATGAATTCAGTGCAAACACAAGATGTGCGTTGAATGAAATATATTGCAAATTCTCAATATTTTATACAGATCTTTAAACACTACTTGAAAGCTTACTAAAAACCATCTATGAAAAAAAATGTATTTTAGTTCGGGTAAGTGTGAAGACTACACCAAAATGGTTATTTTTGCAAAAAGTTGCAAAACAATGATTTGAAAAAGAAGAATTTTGCAGCAACGAGTTGCATACAACATTTTTTGCAATTGCGAAAAATGTTGTTGCAGTTGGATTATTACTTGAAGAATAAATGTATTTCAAGGAAATCCAAATGGGAATACATGCATTTAAAATAGCTTAGTATTTCTCAATTAGGTAGGCTATTGAGGACAGACCAGATAAGATGAAGCATAATTTTTTTTACAATATTAATATGTTGAATATTGAATATTCTTCATGTGCTGAAGCCTGCACTAATCGCCGCATAAAGCTCCGACTTTCCTAGTGGATGAACAAACAAACTCTACCTCCACTGTCTACAAGACGATCCTATTCCAACTCAGAATCCCTCTTGGTCAACTATCTTATGAATCTTTATCCGTTGGAGGATCTGAACTTCACTCGTCCTTAGACGATTTGTTCTAAAAGGAATTGATGAATTCATTGAAGTGATTTCTGAACAATCCTTGATAGTATTACAGACACATCCCCAAAAAAAAATGGGTATTATTCCTGGAAAAAAATCAAGTAGGAATCCCTGAGGAATTGTTTTGATTTATCTCCAAAGAAGTCACCACAATAGGTAATGAGTGGAATTCCTGAATGAATATTAGGAGAAGTTCTTGAGAAACTTTTGGGAAAACGCTTGAAATGGTTCAGAAGATTTTTGGGAAATGTATTCCAAAAATTTCCTTCAAATTTTTTGTAGCATTTTTTCAAATTTGTTAACAAAAAACACGACAAATATCTGCAATCAGAGAAATCATTCACGAAAAGAAATTGGATAATTTATTCAAGTGATTTCTGAACAGCCTTAGATAGTATTCCGGATATTCACAAGAAAAAATGTGAGTGTTGTTCCATGAAAAAGTCACGAAGGAATCTCTTCAAAAAGTTATTGAATAATCTCTAGAGAAATCACCTAAAAAGTGATTAATGGAATTACTAAATGAATATTTGAAGAAGTTCCTGAGAAACTTTTGGGAAAACGCTTGAAATTGTTTAGAAGATTTTTGGGAAATGTGTTTGATAAATTCCCTCGAAATTGTTTGCAACATTTTATCAAATTCGTTAACAAAAACTCGAGAAAAATCTGTAAAAAAAATTGTGGAGATTCTTAAGAAAATTCTTGAAGAAATCGTTGAGATTTTTTACACAGTTGTCGTAAGGTGAAAAAACTTGGAATCCAACTAACAAGATTACACTGAAACTTCAAAGACACTAATCTCGGGCAGGAAGCATCCAACAACAGTGCTTTTTATATTGGCGTTGTGCACTAGCGGAAAGCTGTAAAAAAGGATATCTGAAACGTAATCCTATCATTCCTCCAGTTAAGCGCCTTCGAAATTGTGAGTAGGGCACAAGTCGGCCATTGTAATGGCTATCTTCATATGAGTTGTATCACCTTAAAATATTCCTGAAATAATTTGAGAGGTCTCAAAAAATTTATTCAGATTTATCTTTAAGTTTTACTGACAATAGGGTCTTAAGTCTCAGTATCAAACGCCTACGTTTAGGTCAGAGACATAAACTCAATTTTCAAATGTTTTTCGTTTGTTCAAATCCAAAAATTATTGTTTTTTGAGATTTTGTCACACCCTTCGATTTAAACTCAAAATGTGAGTTTATTTTGTTTTCCGTGTCCCTTCCAAAATGTCAGATAGTAACAACCCCAGTCTTAAAAAGTTTAACCCCTTTGGCAGTTTTGTCGACTAAGTGAACATGATACATGATCAAAAGTGTTAAGGTTCAATTTCGGACCCATTTTTTTTATAAACAAGAGCTTAAATATGATACAGCCGTTATTAGAGCAGTAAAAATTTGCCAAAGAAGTGACAAGAACACGCGCTATCGTGTTATTAAATAAAACAAGAATTTTTATCAAACAATTTTGGACCCAATTGTCAAAAGATCACAGGCAGAAACTTGGGCATATTTATAATATACTGTTGATAGATTCTCAACAAGGTCTTTGGTGGATTCTGGATGGAATCGGTGGATAATTCTTGATGACATTTTTGGTACATATCCAAAGCTCCCTTCAATTCCAAGAATTCTCAAATAAGTTTCCATGCAGCAATAATTTCTGTAAGATACATGAGCGAGAAAATCTTTGAAACGTTTAAACATTTCTTATATTTATAAGTATATTTGATTGAATTGGTTTGTTTATACACCACGGAGACACGTTGTTCTCTCGCTTCCCTCTGGCTACGTTCATGATTCGTTGTTTTTTTTTCTGATTTGTGATAAGGTTTCATGGATTTTTATCTAAGTCTTTCCATACGAACATCATCAATTTCTAATTGGAGCCCCATGAACAGGCTAAAGCTAAAGCTCTGTCCCAATTTTAGTACCAAACGCTTACGTTTCGGCCAAAAATACATGTTCACTCAAGTTTTAAATGTTTTTCGTTGGTTAAAGCTCACATAACATTTTTTAGAATTTTGCAATTTTATCACACCCCTTGGTTTAAACTCAAATGTTGGGTTTATTTTTGGTTTCCGTGTTCCTTCAGAAATGTCAGATGGGAACAACCCCAGTGTTAAAAAGTTGAACCCAGTTGATTTAGTGAACGTTAAACATGATCAAAAGTGTCAAAGTTCAAATTTGGAACCATGTTTTTAAATTAATGTTCCAATATGATACACCTAGACGTTATTTGAGCAGGAAAATTAGCTAAAGTAGTGGCTAGAGCACGTTTAATCGTGATATTCAATAAAACCTATTCCTTAAAAAAAATCATTTTATTTCTACGGCCATACATTAGAAAATTGCGGCTACAAATTTTCTAAGAATTCCATTGTTTTGTTTCTCAAAGATTCTTCTATGAATTCGGCAGTCTTTCCACAAGGATTCTTCAAAAAGATTCCTCTAAAGGTATCTACATGTTTTCCAAGGATTCTTTCTAAAGTTCAATCAGTAGCAAGAGTTAAAAACAATTCAAGAGATTCTTGAACGAATCCGAAATTTCAAGAGGGAAAAAAACATTTAGGGGGAGTACTGTAAGATATTTTATGAAAAATCTGTCAATTTCTTTGATACATCTCTAAAATAATACTCAAACACTTTATAAGAATATTCTTAAGATATTCTAAAGGAGTGTTTGATCCTTCGACCTTGACGCTTGCTCCTGCGGGGGCGGGCGATGAGGGCAGGATCAAACATGTCGCGCGTCGGTCGGGTGAAGTGAAAAGTGGCGTGATCCGTTAGTTGTGTTTGATCTCTTGATCGCATCGCTTGCTCTTGCGAGGGCGAGCGATGAACACTTGTCCGGCATACAATGCGATTATCGAATTATTTCGCGAATTCGGTTAGGCGTAATTATATCATGGATCGCATCACCTACCATTGGTGACTCCCAGATCTATACCTTACCCACTAACCTAATATCCTGTCCATGACAACCGTGGAGATGAACCGGTCTCTAGTAACAACGGTAGTCACACTAACATTCCTTCCCTTCCCCGATGACCGTAAGGACGTGGCCGGCGCCGTTATTGACTTTTAAAATTTGAGCTCTCGATTTGTGCACATTGAAGAATGGTAAGCTAATCCCAAGTCCCATTCATTAATTCCCTGTGCAACTTCAATTGTTCTGGTCAATCACGGAGTAGCAACTACGAATTGTACGGTCATCTATGCTTATGCTTATGCTATGCTTATATTCTTAAGATATTCTTAAGAAATCAATGCGGAAAGCACTGAAAGAAATTCTTGACAGAATTCTTACACGAATATCTGATGGAATCTTTCCGCACGAGACAGAATTTTTACACGAATATCTATACTTCCTCATGAATATCTCAAGGAAGACTGGGAAGAAATTTTGAGGAGATCTCTAGAAAAGTTTTTTCAATTGTCTTCTCATTGATATTTTTCAATCCAGGAATTACGCAAAATAATAAATTGAAAATGTTTTTAACTGAAATATTTTCCAAATTTGAGGGCTTGCCTTAGCCGAGTGGTTAGAGTCCGTGGCTACAAAGCAAAGCCATGCTGAAGGTGTCTGGCCCCGATTCCCGGTCGGTCCAGGATCTTTCCTTGATTTCCCTGGACATAGAGTATCATCCTAGCTGTCACACGATATACGAAAGCAAAAATGGTCACTTTGACAAACAAAGCTCTCAATTAATAACTGTGGAAGTGCTCATAAGTACACTAAGCTGAGAAGCACGTAATGCCAAAAAGAAGAAGAAAAAGTTCCATTTTTTTCCGCATTGCTCAACTATCTTCCAGTTGAAAACAAACTTTCCAATCTGGCAACCCTGCACAAGCCCAAATCGCACACAGGTTAGGGGCGGCTAACGTCTGCTGATTTCATTATCATCTTCGCTCCCTTTCTCTCTCTCTCTCTCCGTCTCTCAAAGCCCAACGCAAACACGCCAAGCACAAAATTAAACACATCCCGGCACAAGATGTTCCACCAACGGGATCCAAGTGCGGCGAAGAAAACGGCGAAGTTGCCAAATGGCAGATCAACCATGCGCAACATAACACACCAAAAAAAAAAACCTCCACGAACTGGTTGGATTTGGACTCAGAGGACGACGACGTCGGTGGCTTGGCGAACCACACACATCAATACTGATGGGAGACCCCGGGAACAGTTCGGCCGGGTCCACCTCGCTCGCAGTTAAAAATTAATCCAGTTAAAATTGATGGCGGATTGAAATGAAACTCATTAAAATTGGCTCTCCGCGAATCGTAAAATGCAGCGGTTTACTGGGAATGGGATTCAAGTGAATGCACTATTCCCAGTTCAGCGTTCCGGCCATCGGTCGGTCGGGTCGCCTGCTGGGATTATAACTGCGTGTGTGCGTCGTTCGGGTTGCCAGGCAGGAGGCGAAGGTGACCCAATTTCGGTGTCACGTCACGTCGCGGCGTAGTAGGCGACTGATGCGATATTATGATGTTGTGATGCCAACAAGTGAATGCGCTCTGATTTCGAACTGCAGCCGCCGCCGCCGCGAAAAATGGGATTGTTGTCGAAGAGGCTTTCACTTTTTCGGGGGGAGAATGGGTGCGCTTTGGGTGCTCCAAAGGCACTTTCGGGGTGGCAGATTGAGTCATTTTTGTTGGACGTTTATTTCTTTGTGGACTGATGCTTGCCATTAAGGTCGGTGGGTTTTCGGTCGCCCTCACATTGAGAAGGAGATTGTTTTGCGCGGCGCGAGGACAATAAGTTTGCGCTCGAAAAACAGAACTACTTTCACTGATTAAGGAGAGCGAGCGGCTCGGTAAGCACCTTAAGTCGGGCGGAATAAGTGATAAAATATTGCATGTTGTGGTTTTATGATCGAAAGGAGCGGTTATTTGGTTTCGTAATCAACTTTGAGGCCTTCATTTGGGCTAATTTTGGCTGCATGTGGAGTACTTACTCGTTAAATTGATCTTTTCAATGGGATTATTAAGCTGTAAATATGAATTCATGCACATCGGCATAAAAAGCTCAGGTTTGCGGGTATGCCATAATATTGATCATGGTTAATTGATCACTGAGTTTGGTCACAAACTCATTTTGGCATGCAGCATACAGCTGAGACAGCTTCGAACTTATTTTAAAGTTATGGTTCCGTATTGTACCACACTCCTTCTTTGCTTGCATTTTAAAATCAGCATTTAAACCATGATGCATCATGCCAATAAAGCCAATTCTCTATAACTTGATATTGAAGAAATCATCGAAATGATGAGGTGTCGAGTTACAGAATACGAGGGATCATCGAGGTAGCCATGAAAACCAGCTTTACCATAGTAAAAGCTCTAACTCGATATCTAGGTACGGAATATCGAGTAAGGGAGAGTTACAATAGGAATAGGATTTTTCATGAGGCGTGTCAATTCAGCTAATTTGAAAGCATTTTGACAGTTTCTCCATGTAAACAGTGGTTTGGCGTATAAAAAAATCCTCAACAGCTGTAAACAAACACAAACAAGGAAATAAAAACTCAGAAACGGTCTCAAATGAAATAGAACGCTTTTAGAGGAGAAGTTTGGATTGTTTGATAACCAATCCTATAAAAAGACGTCACAATAATATGACATAATATGATCCAAGCGACAGACAAATCCACTGTCGGATAAAGGGATAGTAGTCCTTCAGCCTTAGTAATGATCTACTAAAACGAAGTTCTTCCTAAATTTTTAAACTGCCGATGTCCCATCTTGCTTTCTAGTAATTACAATCGTCTCTAACAATTTGAGTCTGACACTAACTACGTGATCATAGGAGTTAGTTGTTCATAAACAAAGTTTACAGCAAATAATGAGAATTTCCCTAATCCAAAAACTAAGTAAAGACATTCATGGAACAAATTTTATGAGGAAAAACGTTCACAATGTATATGATGAACAATAAATTGGTTCCGAATTTCCGTCTAAAAATTTCCGAAAAAAAAAATCGCAATAGTTCAAGGAGAAGTACAGTACCACAAAAACTCTGCTTGTTTTCCTTGTTCTTGTCCTCCTCAATTACCGAAAAGGAGTACGAAAATTGAACGAATCAATATCGTTTACGAATGAAATCAAAGCGTTAACACGTCGTTTTTTTTTTTTTTCAATGTAAGAATATGAATGAGCATGTATCTTAATTCATAAGATGGGAAAGGGAATGCAGTTCAGTTCAATTTACGAAGAGCATATAGAGGAATAGTACAAATTTTCGACCCAGCATTAGTTTTCGCCCCACTTATATGATTTTGGCCTACTTTGTGTGTAAATTCGAATATTGTTACAGCATTCTTGGAGGTCGAAAATTTGTGCATTTGCCCTAACAGTAATTGCTTTTGAACTGATTTAATACGCTCTTCATGTGTCTTCATAAAAAGACATAATACAATACTACAATGTTATAATATTGACCTAACGTAAGCAACAAAGTTTTCACAGTGTTTAGATCGTTGAAGCGTTTGATAGAACTGACCATATTTGTTGCTATATGTATGATGGTGTTGTAATGATATAATTCTAAGACAAGACCGGACAGGTCGAAATACAAAAATGAAACCAATTGCCTGTCAAAACAAGACCACTTCTCATTGGTCGTTTTGGCAAAGGCCTACTTTCACATCGTTGAGTTTGATTGCAACAGGGCACTTTGTTGCTAACCCGGCCGTGTTGCTAGTTCATTGGTTAGAGTTTTCATTTAAAATTTGGAAATTTTCAATAAAACCTTTTTGTTTCAAATCTATTTATATTCAACGTAAAGTTCAAAGCATGTACTCCCACAATGTTAAAATACATAAAAAATGGCTAATTGAGACCAATATAATGGAAATTGTGTCAATTCTCTCTGAAATATCGTCGGTCTTGAATTAAAACCTGATTTGTTTTTAAATAGAGCATCCTCTACTGCACTAAATGAATGCTTCGTACAAGAATCAACCAAATTATGGGCCTCTATATTTGAATTTGTTCACAAGATTTGCTTAAAAATGATACTGGTAACACTGGCTTTTGTATCGTCAAAGTTATCGACTGAAACACAACGGGGCAGTCTTAGTTGAGCTGTCACGTCCTGTTCTAGATGTAATTGTTCCTTGTGTGTTTAACCGAAGTAGGCCTTTATTACACTATGGCATGACAATCAGTTGCATTTACAATAAATTAAAAATAGTCTCATTTCTCAAATTTTTCACACTATTGACCTCAGTACAACCTGGAATATATCCGGCATTGTTTCGAATTCAGCATTGGCCTTTTATGGAAAATAACTGGCACCTTTTCAAAGTTAACTGCGGGTGGTTTAAGGCGTTCCACTCTAAACCAACTCGATTTATTACTTTTAGATCGTTTAATTCCGGATTTACAAAACGACGTAAGTAAGATTATCAATTTTCACAATTTAACCGCTACTTTCACCACTCCGTTGTATGGAGAGACAAAGTGACTTAACCAAGAATCAAAACAAAACACTACTTGAGTCGATTTTACACTGGCTTAAAAACGTCGCAAGTGACTGAATAAAACGGCTTATCATTTTGTAATGAAATTGTTGTGTAAAACAATAGAAACTCCTCTGTTTTAGAATGCAAGCTGATTGTATGCAAAATTGATGCGATGTACACGGCGAAAAATATTAAAAATTTGATTCATTTTTAAAACAGTTTTAGAAAATAGGTTGTTTTTCTTCTTAATTAATTTTCTCAAAACCGTTTGAAAGTGACTTACGTCGATTTGAAAAAGTAATCGAAAAAAGATGAATTGTAGTAAATTTGCAGAAAATAACCGTACCATTTTTTTTCATCAATAATTAGCGCACGGTGTGTTTCGTAGAACAAGTTTATTACAAAAAAATAGGTAAGTCTGAAACTTCTCCACAATAAAGTTTAGGTTTCTCGCGTTAATTTGCTGCTAAAACCAAAATAATCGGTCGGGGGGTCCAGAGTAATTTTTTTTTTTTTGTTTGATTTCGAGAGACTTGCACATATGTTTGAATTTGCCTATCTATGTGTTTATGTACATTAGGGCGGTTCAAAATTAAAAAATGTTTGAGAATTCAATCTCACATATGTTCCTTACTATCCTTACTATAAAAATAGTGTTCTGTGAAATTCGCAGCTTTCTAGGTGGTGATTTAAGGTGGCCCAAAGACAATGTAGGTTTATATGGAAATTACTATGAAGAAATTTTGAGGTTTGTTCCAAACTCGCTTGTACTGTAATGTAAATACAAACTCATTATCCCATTGTAAGAGCTCTTTCTTAAAACCATTATAAAGAAACTTGCTGAAGAGAGAAATTCAATTCGACAGATAGCAGAAGAGGTATTCATGAGTTTGTTTGCTATTATTTAGCTTAACCCCTCTATTTGAATCGCGATAACTTTTTTGTTTCTCTATATTTTTTCACCATTTTTTCACAACTTCTCAAAAAACTCTTCTACCTTTGGAATCTATGTCGGTATTGACCATTGGTCAACTGGTTTTAAAAATATTTCGGTGTTCCTTGGGGGACCGACACTTCCCATATAAAATTTCAATATGATGTTTTATGAAATTTTCAAGATCTCGTTACGGCTAGAGTGGTACCAAAAATATAAAAGCTCATTGCTCAAAAACAGTTACACCGATTTGTTTAATTTCTTCACAATAGACTTTCATCAAAGTTCAGTTTTGAAAAGCAAATAACCGAATATGAGAAAAAATCTGTAGCCAAAGATAATTACGAGAGTTATGGCTAAGCGTCGGTCCCCCAAGGAATATCTCCGACTATAGATGACCAATGCTCAAAACCAATACAGATTCTGAAAATAAGAGAGTTTTTGAGAAGTTGTGGAAATTTTTTTCAAAAATATTGAGAAACAAAAAAAGTTATCGCGATTTGAATATTTTGATAATATGAAGCTGCCGGTAGATGGGTTAAT
Source organism: Aedes aegypti (assembly GCF_002204515.2). NCBI lineage: Eukaryota > Metazoa > Arthropoda > Insecta > Diptera > Culicidae > Aedes > Aedes aegypti. Next base: position 298,794,819 of record NC_035107.1, on the reverse strand, counting down.
ATGCGGTTATAGTACTGCAAACAAGTACAAAAATCCCAAACCCATTTTAGCCTCATAATCTTTTTTTCTTATCTTTTCATAAGCACTGTGCCATTAAGAAAATAACATAAAAAATATAAGATTTGAAACATCTCAAATACCATCCTAATTAGCGTATTTTTCAGCACCATGGGGCAAGTATATTACATGCCTTATAACAAGATTTATCACATGCGAAGCCCTCTACTAGTTAATTCGAATAACTGAAATTGTGTTGTTTGAAAGGTGGATAAGTCACTTTTGTATCTAGGGGTCATGCACAAATTACGTCACGCTCCAAGGGGGGGGGGAGGGTTTTAAGCTATGCGTGACAAGCCTTACAAAATTATCGGAGGACTCGAGAAGCAGACAACCGGTAACTCACTGGTCACTCGCTGGAGGCGACTAATCAATAAAATGTTCAACGCAAAAGGTTGTCAGGTTCTCAAGATACAAATCTACAAACAAGCTCTTGAAAGTTCGAGGTTTGATATCGATGCATCTTCACCTATTAAAAATTTTTCCTAATAACTTCTTACATCATTATGACCAATTTAAGTACGATTTTCAAGGTTTTTTGTGGACAATAACTAAAATGACGTTTGAGACAGTTTTGCAATTATGCGTATATCATATGTCATATATGCTTATTACAGCTCTTTTGAGCAAGAACAACTTTACCTTCCAAGCCAAGGTGTTCAAATTGTTTGATCTTGCAGTTTGTCCCGTATATATGTTCAACGCAATGTGTGTCGGTACAAAAACACATATCCATGAATACTTCACACAAAATAAAAAAAAAAATGTTCTGGACCCCCCGACCGATTATTTTGATTTTGGTCGCAAATGAAAGAGCAAAGTCTAATTGTTTTTAGTTCGAAATTTCAGACTTACCTATTTTTTTGTAATAAAGTTCATCCACAAAGACACCGTGTAGCGTCAAAGATCCAATACAGGGAATTATAGCGATTCCACGTTGATTACGAATATGAGCTTTCTTCCCCGATTTGTAAACAGCTACTTTTTCCAAATTTTTTTCATAAATACTGTAGCATCTAATTCTTTCAAGCCAGATGAAATGTCTTGTAGATTTATCTGGGGTAAACTAATATCATTTGAAGAGGAAGAATAAAAAATGATTTACGTCCCGGTCCTCTCCTGAGTTTTCTTGAAAAACTTTTAACTTTTTTTTAACTTTTTTTTAGCATAGTTAAGTAAACTCTTAGGCTTGACTTTACATCGCTTTCAGTTTTTTTATGATACTCTTCAAGTGCAGAATTTATAGCCATGTTCAACTGTACACATAAGTCCAGGGGTATATCCAGGTATATATCAAAGTCTCGCATTCAGTATCATAAGGACGTAACTTCAGTAATCAATTTCTCTTCATCGATTTTCATCTTTTTTCGACTGCTGTTGTTGACTCAGTAGAAAATACTCATGACCCTTCATAGTTCTGCACCTTAAAATGTTATGAAAATGTATTGAATTTCGTGTAATAATGCAAAGAGAAAATCGACGAAGAGAAATCGAAAACTGCAGATACGCCTGTCTGATACTCAACGCGAGAAGTATATTTAATGAGCTATAAAGCTTTAGTAAGCTATAAAAGATATCAACATCTACTTCAATATTGTTTTTCATCTCTGATCAGTGATTGCCAGTTGATTGAATTTATTCTATTCTTAATGTTTTCATAATTTTCATTGTCGTATTCAACGACTCATAACAAGTCAGGAAGGATTTGCGATTAGGGCTCATCTGACAAATCAGACAAAGAGAAAATAACAAAAGGAATTTCCAAGTGCAATTGAAAATTCTAAATAGAGAACATATCCTGAAACTTAAACTTTCTTAATGAAATTCACATCTCATAAACCTATTTTTGAAACCCCTATGCATACCACACATATTTTCTCAGGTTTCTTTCGCTATTTAGACCAATAAAAAAATGCTTACTGAAGATTCGTCCGTCACTTCGAAAAACAAAAATATAGCCGTAATCAATAAAGTATGTTGTTTTGCATGAAGTGAAGTTTCGTGCTCAACAAGTTTCGGTTTTTCTAGTAGTTACACTACCTATAGGGGAAAACTTTGTGAGCAGCTTATAGACAATTGAAGCTAAAATTCCAATAAAGTCAATAAAGCACTAGTGTACATTTTGTCAGTTTCGCTGAATTCGCGATTTTCTTCGGAAGTATTTCATCAAAATTCAAAAATTTTGCTCTCAAGAATATGAGGAACTTCTTGAAAGTATTTGTGTTAAATGCAAATTCGGGAAGGTTTTCAACAACGGTCCTAAATTCCTAAAAGAGCTGCAGATCAAACAAAGTGAAAACATTGTCACAAAGGAACTTAATGAATCCGAATCCGTTATAATAATTATGAATGACGTTCTTAAAAAAAATATTAATATCAGGTTAAAGACTCATGACAAATAAAACCTAGTGAAATTATTTAATTATTTGAGAAAACTCTGTAATTATTAATCCAAGAAATCTGGAATAATCACTGCAGGAATATGTCAAAGAACTTTAGAAAAATTGAGAGTCTGGCTGATATGATACGTAACTGGAGAATTTGGCTTTTCAAGATTATTTCCGCTACTACGATACGACAAAGGTTTTTGAAACGTTAGATCGGATTGAGAACTTTTTTTGTGAAAAAAATGAGACTGCAAAACCGAACGCTAGAAAGAAATCTTATCGCGAGACTACTTGAGTGTGCTACATAAGTTACTATTTGAAAAACAAAAATGTAAAAATGTAAAAAAAACTTCTTTACTCGAAACAAGTTTGTGGCTATCTTCTGGAAAAAAGAAGCAAAAAAGTTTGATCAACACAAACGGTGATAACTTGTCAACTGGAAATTTTGACGGACCTATGACAAAGTAAAACTGTTACTAGAGGACAATTCAACCAGTTAATGAAGGCTGGCGTCTATGCGGCTCCGATTATTTGTCATGAGAGCTTTGCTCCTGACACACAAAGTAAGAGTTGTCAAATTTTTGGATAATTTCTCGAGAAGCCCAACACAAGTGTGGTTGACATGACCGATATGATGCTTATGATTTCCTGCGATTTTTTTTAAGATTTGGGGATTCAGCACAACACTTCAAATCCTGTTCCAGGTGGAACTTTTGGATGAAGATTATGAAAATTATTCCAAATTTATATTTTTTAGCAACCTTAAAGATTTGTATATCCTTACGGAAACCAAAAAGTTTCAGCAAGTGACAAACTACCACTGGAAACTTGCACAGGTTTCTTCCATCATGTTTTTGTGAAGTTTTCTCTTTACTTCTTCAGTTTCTAAAAAAAAAATGCATAATGGTTTAGCCAGGAACTTGAAATTACTACTGAAATCTAAATTTTTGATAGATCTACAGTGAAATATATAAAAATATAAAAAAGGTACACCACAGCTAAATCAATAATTAAATGTAGGAAAATTAATCCTATGTGAGAGTGCTTAAAGCAGCAGTTTTCCATCGGAGATTATTCACCCTCTAAGGAGAATGAACAAATAATTGGTAGGAAGTTAAGTTGAGCGGGATTCTGTTAGTTTCTCAGTTGAGGAATTTTAAGTCTAATATCTGTAAATCTTTTAGTTTTAGTTCTTTTATTTTGTTTTAATTCTTAACGACTTTACGCAGCTTCGATCAGGGTTGGGAAAAAATCTGAAATTCACTCTACAGTAGCCAAACAAAGTCAATCACAGTCGGCGAAACCAGTGAAACTCACGGCCATCGCTGCTGTAGGCAAAATGCCTTGAAAATTGCAAAACACCCGTTGCTAAGGGCAACCCAAAATTACTGTAGAAAAATGTTCTATTTCCTGCTGCATTTCCCGCATTTAGAGCCTTCAATGACACTCATGATTTAGAAAATTCGTGCACCCAACATAGGCCACTTGATGAGATTCGCGTTTTTGAACTACTGTACTGGGAGAGCCACGTGATTTTCGCGAAAATTCAAGCCTACTACTATTACCATTCAAGCATACTATTTCAGTTGGGTAGGAGAGATGATTTCACACATGTTACATAATATTTTTTGCAATATGTGGTATATTTACCTTTACAGTATAGGAAGGGGAACCTTCGTTTCAACTGAAGCGGAACCTGCTCCTTAGCTTTGCGTACAATAATCATCTTATGAGTTATCAACTAAACAAGCTCCATTTGCCGGGATTTGAACCGACCATGTTAAACTGAATAATTGTGCGTGTATCGTAACGGCTATTCGAACCCCGTGTATCTCACAAATTGAAAATAAATAAATTTTGTTTTTATTTGGGTCAAGGAATGTATGTTAGACACGTTGATAAAAAGTTGTTTGCATGCAACATTTTTGCCATTTTGAAAACTGCCGTTATTATATTCGATTTATTCCTAGAAGCATAAACATACTTCACGAGAATGCATATGGACGGACATCCATGAATACATGCGTGATACATAATGGCTATTACAAATTTTCATACCTGCATAGCTGATTCTGTATTCAAAGACCGACTCTACTGTCGCATGATGGAATATGAACTCCAATTCAGAATCCTTGAGTCAGATTCGGATCGTCCTACGAATTTAAAATCAGAAGTCATCGAGCAATTCGTTGAATGGCGTGTGGGACCACTTAGATATAAATTTGTCAAAAAGCGAAACAGAACTGAAAATAATTACTTTTCAGCACAATTAACAGTGCTGAAAAATAGTACTTTTCAGCAATGATGCATTTCGTTCGTTCCCTTGATAAAAAGTAGACTGATATGCAACCGAATTGCAAAAATATCTAAAATATTCATCAGGTGACAAAAAAAAACACTTACCATTGAGATCACAGAAAACAGTACGATGAAGACGCTGGTCCACGTGTGTAACCTACTACAGATGGCCATCTTTCCCATACTCCTCCGACCGAACAGTGACATACAACTGTCAACTTCTTCTTCTTCCAAAACTTCCCTCTCCCTCCTACTAGGGCACAATCAATCGGCTTCAGCTACTGCCTCCTTCGCTGCTTCCGCCAAGATTTGCACTAAATCCAGCCGTTGAGCAGCCTTTGGGCAGCAGTCGTTGTTCGTCGTCGTTGTCGCAACGCACAGTTCCGCTACCACTTTTTCCACTTGTTGCAGTTTGCTGTTCCGAACGGAATTAAATTCATCACTTGTTCGCTACCCTCGATCTTTCTTCACTTCAAACGACACAACCTTTCCTTGACGCCCCTTGTTTTAAACACCCATTTTTCTTCGGCCTCTGATTATGCTTCTAATGTGCCGCAGCATTCTTCTCCACGAAACTCTTCCGCCTCTTCTTGTGCCGGTTCCTGCGATTCATGGGCGTTTTTTGGGTTTCTTCTAGATTCCGACAATAGCAGGCGCTGAGAAAAACGCCGGAACCATTACCGGGGTTTTTAAATTCAATTAGATCGTGTGCCACCGTTGCCCACTTGTCAGCAAACTGTCGTCACTTGCCCACTAATGAGCGGTTCCACCAAATTTATTATCATTTTCTGCTACACCTCTAGATTACGCCCAACGTAATTGAGGGCACTTTTATTCGAGAATCACTTCGCTTCCCCGTTTCGATTGACTTTTCCAATCAACTCACTGTATACACTGTATAATTTACGCAGGACACTCTGGATGGCGCAGCAGGCTGTGGCGACCGTCACTTATCACACATGGTCATTACAAGCTTCGGCTCTTCTTCTGATGTCGCAGGCTTCGCTTCTTCGCAGGAGTACAGAGGACAATCCGTAAGAAAGCGCGATCACCTGCGCCTTCACTTGGAACGATCGCCGACGGCACTTTTCTTCCTTCGCTTCGATATAAGAGTAACAATTTAATTCGATTGCATTGCTTTTCTCACACATCAACGACACTCTGGAGACTTGGCAAGCTGGACGCTTCTGGGCGGCAACAGAGTAATACAATAAAGGAAATCACGAGATAAGAAACGTCGCGCTGCACTCCTCGCCGCTCGTGCGCATATCATCTACACGAGCGAGCCTCTCCACTTTGCGCCAAACAACAATACAACACACAATACACAAGTCGGAAGATATCCAATAAATTAGCCTGCTATGATTATGATTACGATTATTGTCACACACACATTCCGCGTCAACTGCTGCCGCGCTCTATCTCTCTATTCACTTCCGAGCGCACGGCCCGCCTGCTGCGATTATGGGCCCAGAACTCCGTCAAAGCCCGGGTCAATGCTGTTTGTTGCAGCCCGCACCAAAAATCAACACACTCACAGAGAACAAAACGCCGCGGAGCATAAACACGCGCGATACTAACCGAACAGCGTTGAAACGTGAACTGTTTCTCCAAACGACCCGCGGCAATGCTGTTGGGTCTATTCGTGCGAACGTTCCGTCTGCCGAGCCCGGGGACTCATTGAGAGTTCCGCATATGCTCTCAATGCGCGCTGCCGCCGGATGGTGAGAGTTATCGCCAAGGGGCGGAGCCGTTTATGCTGCGAGCGCTATGCAACTCACCCTTCCGATCATCGGGCCAACAATATGTTCTCGTTACGACGAGCATAATCCGTTCGCGCTAGGGACGGGTGCTCCCGAGAGAGAACGGGATACCCGCGGGGCACTCGCGAAGCCGACAAACGTGACTCGTGAGAGTGATGTTAGCTCGAAGGAAAAGGAGAGTTGCGCAATCGGGGACTTGTGCGCGCCAAGTGGATTACTCCAGGCGAGAAGGAGAGCAGAATGGATCTCAGCTGCAGCTGAGTGGACTCGTCGCCGGGACCTGTGAATGGAATGGATTGGAACGGACGACGACGACGACGACGACGGCTGATGCATGGTTTGCTGTGATGCGTTTGCCGAGGTTGCCTATATGGTGGGCAGTTTGGAGCGTGTGAAATGCCTCTCAGCAAGTCACGTTTCTCGTCTCGCACCCCTTGCGTTGTTTGATGATCCTCTTACGCTGCGTCGTCGTCATCGAGGGGATTTATAATATGTTGTCTCTCGCAAAAAAAGGGCGCAGGTTGTTTGCCTGCTGATTGTGGTGAAATGAAATGGTGGAGAATGGAGGACTCGTTTAATTTTTGGCAATGTTGTTTAAGTTTGACGGAGCCGATCCCCATTTTGTAGGATGTTACGTAATAATTGGTAAGATTTGAAGTAACTTAAAACTTAAGCAGAGGTTCTTCAAATCATTCTGAAAACATATTCTGCACAATTCCTTTTTTATTAGTATCATTCCAAACATATCTTATAACACTATCATTCTAATTTAGTGAAACTGAATTAAGCTCTTTTTTACCATTTTGATAACAACTATAAGTTATTTGAAGTTTATTGAAGGCGTTTTTTTTTCTAATAAACAGGTGAAATCAACTCACCTATAAAAATTCTGAACTGCTACGGCAAATGAAAAGTTACATTTGCCGTATCAGTTCAGAATTTTTATAGGTGAGTTGATTTCACCTGTTTATAAGAAAAAAAAAACGCATTCAATTAACTTAAACAACCTGAACCTATATGAAGCATTAATCGTGGCAATTAAAAATTGCAACGATTTTTGTCTAAAATTATTAATAATTTTATTCATCATTTGTTTCAATGTTTCAACATTGGATATTATATGTCACTCATTAGTACTATACCAGGGAGGGAGCGTCAGGATAATTTTCCAAATTTTATTTTGAATCCTCTGCAGAGGTTTCTTCCTAGTATTACAACAGCTAGTCCATATTAGTACAGCATACAACTTTTTTTTTTTTTTGAAGATGTAAAGTATGATCTTAAGACAAAGTTTTGATTTTCTATTAATAAGTGGATACATACATTTTATATATTTGTTACATTTGGCTTAAATGCCCTCAATGTGTTATTTGAAAGTTATTTTTTTATCATCGCATGGCTTCTCTCACTCATCTTCCGAATTGCACCACAAAACGCTGAAATTGCATTAACCACTTGTCCAGTATCGAAAAAGCCCTCTGAATCTTACCTCATATAGTTCTCTGTTCGCAGATGGTGTTGCACACTTTGCCAGAGGGGACGAAAAGCGAAACAACGAGAACGCAGAGTTAGCACCGAGAAAGGATTCTCGATTCTCCCGAATCAAGCCTACTGCGATGAACGGAATGACCTAGAAACATAAATATTTGTTTCTCTTGGTGCCCTCGCCCTTCGAACATTTCCGTACCTACTCCGATTTGATCTCTCCGGCCACAAGGATTATGGCGAGGGCAAACATTTTTATTAGCTGCATACGGTTACAATTTCCTCTATTGCGTTCTTTCGTGGGCCAAATTGATTATTCTGTGGTTTAGAGGAGGGGGAAAAGGATATGAGTTATGTTCCGGTTCTGGCGTAATCAAGTGCTCTTTTGTTAGCGCAGCGGCTCATCCGATAATGAATGACGAGCTCGATTGCACATGTCGAATTTTCCGGCTGCTACCGTTTTCCGGATTATGAATTCATTTGATCACGATGAGAAGTGGATAGTTTTCATAATTGGGGTGCGGGTTTTGGTGGACAAGTGTAGCGGCTAAGGAATGACAAGTGATCAAGTGGTGCAGATGTAGATGATGTTTGGATTGAATATTCTTTCGTAATGACATATGGCTTCGAGAGTTTTCTGTCGTACGCCTTCTCGATGAGTGACACGCGTTGCCACAGTTGCCAACCCACCACCGAGGTATGCTTTTTCTTCTTATTTATGGCATAACGTCCTCACAGGGACAAAGCATGCTTCTCAGCTTAGTGTTCTTCCACAGTTATTAACTGAGAGCTTTCTTTGCCAAAGTTGCTATTTTCGCATTCGAATATCGTATGGCAGGTACGATGATAGTTTTAGCCCATTAAATTTCCATTACGAAAAGATCCTGGAACAACAGGGAATCGAAAACAGACACCTTTGCTTTGTAGCCGTGGACTCTAACCGCTCGGCTAAGGAACGCCGAGGCATGCTGTGATGATGATTCAGCTCCAACAAGAAACAGGTATCAATCAGTAAGGCCGCATTATCGAAGGTGGGGGGTGCTGCGGATAATTAGAACTTCATCCAAAAAATTTGATAATAAAAGATTTTAGATAAATCATCTTTTAGTCCATTCTGTGGTACAAAAAAGTTTTCTAGTAAAAAGGCACCCACAAGGCTGTAGCCCCGAGATCAGATAACAGATATCTGAAGACTGACTCCAGAGGCACGTTCCTTGTCAATTGGAAGATCTGTGCCATTGCCATATTTGAGTCTTCCCGATAGGAAAAGAAAGGGGAAGGGGAGATTTTCAACAATGAAAATTGCATACACGAAAAAAAATGTAATACAAAGTAACCCATTTTTGTATGCATAAAAATATTAAACTAATAAAAAAATCTCTTTTATTTTTCTACAAAATTTGTAAACAGCAAGGCTACTAAAAGTCAAAGTCCCGTACTGCAGCTTACGAAATTATCTCGTTACTAACAGTTAGTGATTAGAAGATTCTTCTATCAATAGAGTAGGAGCTGAAATAAACTGGAATCCTTTTTGTTAAAAACCAATCCAAAAAGCATCGTATTTGGCCACCCTAAAAGCCACAAATACCGTAAATGAAAGCCTTCAATCCAAATTATGTTTGAAAAATATGAAATCTGAGGAAATCCTTTTTATCGCATTGAAAATCATGATGGGCAATATAGGCCACCCGAACCAGTTTTGTTCATATATTTAACTTCGGCTCCTAAATTGGCTAATAACATTGATTTCGTATGAGCAGAGTTAGAATTCTGAGCAAATTGAGAGTATCTCTCACTTGTCGCTCTCTGTAGCAATCATGATCCGCAACACATCATGCTACAGCTCTGATTATGTCGGGAGGGATTACAGTGCATAATTAAACGCATTTAAACAAGCCCAAGTTTTGAGCTATTGCTATCAGATGTTCAGGGATTATCTATCATGTCAGTAAAGAAACCACCTACCCTCAATGGTAAATTCGCAAGAAAAATGGATTTTAAATGCTTTTGGTCTTCGCTGCTGTTATTCATGGATCTAGTGACAACTTGTGAAACATTGCCGATCATGGACCGATACATAGGTGATGTTTTCTTCGCTTGCTTTGATCGTGCTTAGAAATCAATTGAGAACAAGATCTGCAATGCCTTCTTATGAGAGTGGCCAAATTATATGCACAGCAGTAAAAATATTATGAAAAATGATTTTGAACAGGAAAAACATGGGCTATGTAGCAATTGGCAATCTAGCCTAGAATCACAAAAAATATGGAATAAAGTGATAAACTTAAGGCTAAGTAGATCGTCATTAAAATTTGCACACGTCGTTGATGATTGTTGCTAAATCATGTCACAATTTTGAATGACAAAATTGGTTGGCTGACTCATCTGAAAAAAGTATCAGCATACTTTATGCATATCAATTGATATGCATATGTTTATACATTTTCAGGTCAATCTGAACTGTATGACTTCTAAGTCTTAATATTGCAAATCTGGCATGCTTGATTGTAACGCGTAAAGTTTTGATTTAAGGTTTCATTGATATCGAAATTTTTCTGCTTGCTCCTTATTTTCTGAACACACCACAAACTGTGTTCTGTTGAAGAGCCAAGCTCATATTCGATTCAAAATGTATCCCTGATTTACAGTTCTAAGCATTTTCTCTGGACTAGTGCTCTTAAAAATTAGATGTTTGGCTTCGCTTTGTAACCATCTTACAGAAATCTCAGTAGAAATTCAACAAGAAACAAGAAATTCATGTAGGAAGTTCTGAAAAACTTATTGAATACCATGAAGAAACTTCTGGAAAACGTTTTGAACAAATACGAAAAGCAATATCTGGGAACCTGTAATGATTCATGTAGGAGTTTTTGGAGGGATTCCTGAATGAACTCTTAAAGCCTATCGGGAAGAATTTCTGAAAGAATTCCTAAATGAACTACTTTCAGAATCTCTGGAGGAAATCTGTAACAATCGGTAGACTTATTTTTAAAGAATTTTTGAAAGAATCTCTGGAGGGACGATTGGAAGAGTACCTACAGTAGTCCGTTAAGAAATTGCAGAAAGAAGCTAATATGCAATCCCTAGAAGTACTACTAGAGGAATTTATGGATGATCAAGTGGAGAAATTCCAGAACAAAAAACTGAAGCGATATATACAGGTATATCTATCTTGATGGCTACAGCGTAGCATCACGTCATTACCGGGCGTATTGTAGAGCTCTACCATTCTGGTTCATATTACGGACAACTGTACTTTGTATTCCGGACACTCTACTTTGTATGGGAAACATTTCCCTCGAAATATTTCATTTTTTACCGCTAAAAAGTTCTCACTTTTAAGGCTCGTTTTAATAAGCATTTTTCATAGATGTCTATGTAAATTTATAATGCACAACTGCCTTAGGCGTCTCTTAAGTGGTTTGACGATTTCAATTGATGATTTGACTCTTCCGTTTATGATTCTCATGAGCTGTCCAGAATAAGGATCAAAATGTCCGAAATATGTAAGGAAGAAATGTAAGGAAGCGTCCGGAATAAGAATCATTGAAAGTTCACAAATTTCGATTTATTCAAAAGCATTCATGTTGCGGAATCAAAACCTTCACGCACCATTTGAAAGTTGAGTGTTTTGATGGCTCGATAACGTGGAGGAATCATACAGAATAATTATTTTATATGCTTCCTGACGAATTATACTTCATTGAGACCCATTGAGTGTCTGTAATATGAATCAAAACGGTATCTTCGTCAGTCTTGGGAGATGCTTCTCCAACTGCCCCGAATGTTCAGGGCCGTCAGGTCCTCTTCAACTGCGTACAGCTGGCGTATTCGTGGTCTTCCACAAAGTCGCCGACCTGTACCTGGTTCCCTGCTTAATATTTATTTTTTCGTAATTCTTTCTTCCGACATTCGCACTAAGTGAGCAGCCCACTGAAGTTCGCCGTATTTCATATGTTCAATAGTATTCGCATATTTATACACTTTGCGTCTGCGCCACATACCATTTTCGAGCTTTCCACCGAGTGTTGTCCACAGCACTTCACGCTCGAAAACACCTAAGGCTTTCCGGTCTGCCTCTTTCAACGTCCACGATTCGTGCCCGTAGAGAGCCAATGTATTGTACAGGACGAATTATGTTTCCGATTGCAAGTTGCGGGACCTAAGCTGGTTGCGTAGTCCGTAATAGGCTCTTTTCGCTGTCGCAACACGTCTTTTCACTACGCGGGAAACGCCTTTGTCAGATGTCACAAGTGTTCCAAGATAAACTAATTCTTCAACAACTTAAAACACTACCTCAGAACCTACACCTACAAGCCTACCTCGATTTGGTAGAATTAAAGAGCATTTCGCGACGGAGCATTTTGCTCTGTTCACACTGCGACCGTGATTACCGGGCGTGAACCGGGTTTTCTTGATGCGAGATTGTACGCACACTACGATGAAGCTGTCAAACGGTTCTGTTTTTTTTTTTTTTTCAAATTGAGATTATTGATTCAGTTCTAAAATGTATGTTACTGTGGAAATTCAGAAATAAGAATTACTGCAGGATTTGTTAAAGATTTTCGGTGCGGTTTTTGTATATCTGGCGCACTTTTTTCTGATATTCTTGTTAGATTTTTGGCAATGTTCTGCAATTTGGAAAAAAAAAACGGAGTTATTCGACCAGGGAAACTACGGGGTGGTTATGGAGATCGACCTCAAACATTGATAACAAATTTCTTACGAAAACAAAAACCCCAAGTTAATAGCGATTTCTGCCTAGGTTAGTAGATGTTCCTGGATCAATCTGATTTCCCTCCAGTTAGCAATTACTGGATTATATAAGAAGGGCTTTCAACTTTATATTTTTTTCTGCAGCGAAACTTTTCGTTTTTTTTTCTTTCAAATACACACCAGCGTTCCTATGTAGAAATAATTTGGCATATCTGAAGTACTATTTGGGGGTTGTTCCTAGAAACCATGTGGGTATTGTTCCAATCTTATTTCTTGACGTACCAGTATATAATATTCTGGTAATACTTCTCAGCAATTTTACAGGTACCCTTCCTCTTTTATGAATTCCTCAAGAAATTACTTGAAACTTTTATTAAAATAAACTGCTTTGAAAACACATTATGATACTCTATGATGATCCAGTACAATGATTCGATCATGAACTAATCAAAGGTTTTCTTAAAGCAAACATTCGACGGTTCCATCAAGCATGCATATAACAATACCACAAATTACAGTCAATATTGGGATGCAAAAAATTCAACTAGAAGAAATTTTAAAGTATTCCTGTAGTAATAATTGGAATCTGTTTTTTTATGAACTCCTGAAGGAATTTTGGAACAATTCCTGTTAAAACCGCGAAGAGAAATATCTGGATAAATTTTGCCCATCGTGGAATAGCGTATTGCAACGCTCATACTATTATTATCATCGTACTACAATGATCCAGGTTGAAATTTCATAAAGCATTCCTGAAGATGCCATATTCATATTTGATGCCTGAGTTTTGCAAGGAACCCTAGAAAATTTCTGACGAAATTTAGGGAAAAACTCTAAAATCATTCCAGATTTTTTTTTAAACCCTTGCAGTAATTTAAGACAGAAGCCACAGTTTGTACAGTCATTTTTGGTTTCGAGCCTGTAGTGGATGGACTTGTAGAGGAATACCTGAAGTAATTTATAAATGCTTATATTGTGTAATTTTTAGTTGAATGAATGCTGAAAAATTAATTCATTTATGGAAGAATTTTCGAGTAATGCCTTGAAAAATATAAGGTTATTCTTGAATTAATTCGCAAAATGATTTCTTGGGTGTAGTCTAGGACACAATCACAATGGTTGGGAATACTTGAACAAGTCTATGTGGAATCCCCAGAATAAATGTAGAGGTTTTCTAAAGAAAATTCAACGAGAATTCCTTCAAAGATGGCTACGGGAATTCCTCAAGTATTCCTACGAGAATTCATTCACGGATTAATACAAAAATAAAAATGGAGATTCCTCTGGGAAATTTTCACAAAGATACACCTGAAAATTTCTCTGGGGATTCTTCCGAGAATTTTCTTATCAGGGATTCTACCAAAAGTTGATTCCCTTCAGGTGTTCCTACAGAATTCCAGCAACTCCTGGGAGAAATCCATGGAGGAACTCCAGGCAGTATCCCTGGAAAAACTCCTGGAGAAATCCATCGAGGAACTCTTGGAGGAACGCCTGCAGGAATATATAGAGGAATACAAGGAGGAACTCCAGGAGGAATTCCTGAAGGAATTCCTGGGGCAATTCTTGAATGAACTCTTGAAGGAATTCTTGAAGAAACTTCTGGATGAATTCCTGGAGGACTTCCTGAAAGAATTTTATGAGGAATTCCTAAAGGAATTCTTGAAGGTATTGCTGAAGAAACTCCTGGAGGAATTCCTGAAGGAACGCCTGGAATTATTCCTGAAGAAACTTCTGCAATGCTTCTGGAGGGATTTCTGAAGAAACCTCTGGAGGAATTCCTGATAGAACTCCTGAAGAAATTCCAGAAGGATTTCTTGACACTATCCGGAGTAATAAGAGTATGGCATTTCCAAAGATGCCATTTGCATGAGCTTTCGAATGAGCTGAAGATATTTTGAAACAGGCGTGTAAATACAGGGACATAAACAAACATTTTTGTATGATTTTTAGGGATTGAATCCATACATTTACACGGAAATGTAGCTTGATTGCTCCCTGAGTTAAATTAAAACAAATAAAGAATATGCTCAAATTTTGCTGCTGAGATTGTTTCAGGAATTCACTCAGCAGATTAACCAGAACCGAAGAATTCTTCAAAGATTTTTATGACTCCTTTAAGAATAAATGGAATCTTCTACATAAATGCGTTCAGCAGATATCCAATGAATTTATTAAAGAGGTTTTTTAAATATTTGTTTCAGAAATTACTTGAGCAAACACTCCAGTGATTTTATTCTGAAACTCCTTATAAAATAACCTGAATTTCTTGTGATAATTCGGGTATTCCGGGATACAATTAACCCTTTGGGGCCGGCGCGGTCATATATGACCGCAGTACAAAAAAGGCTGTAAAAAAAGAACCAATGAACAAATGTATATACTGTCTTCGGCAAAGTTGTCCCAAATATACTCTTTTATCAGAGAAAAATATGAAGTATATGCCTTTATGACCTAATTGACAACCTAGAACATCCTGAACATCCTGAAGTTTGGAAAATTGAACTATAACTACATACGAAGCGTGAAATGCTGTTTGTGAACATAAATGATGTTCAGGCTAGATAATACAGAATTACTCTTTTAACAAAAACATTATTTCACTTGTTTTGCTATGTCCTGGGATGTTCTAGGACGTCCAAACTGTCCTGAAGCACACTCTTTGAAATCTACAACCGTAACAGTAATTGTTTGGGTTAAAAACAATAACATTGCAAATTCAAATAGAATCTACCAACCTCTGAGAATCTCAAGAGCAATTTCAAGGAACGTTTGAGATATTCTAGGCCCTCCAAGTTACCCTGGAGTTCAGAACTTCAGGTCTACACTTATTCCAGTAGTTATTCTCGCTAAACTGAGTGAAGTTATATAATCTACAATGTTTACTGAACCTTGTCACGGATCAAAAGGCTACTTCAAGAAACGTTTGAGGTATTCCAGGCCCTCCAAATTACCCTGGAAATCTGAAGTTCATGTCTACATTTATTCCAGTAGTATTTCTTGCTAAACTAGGTGTAGTTATATAATCTACCATGTTCACTGAACTTTCGCACGTATCAATAGGATGTTTGGAAGTATTCCGGGCCCTCCAAATTACCCTGGAGTTCAGAACTTCAGGGCTACACTTATTCCAGAAATTTATCTCGCTAAACTGAGTGAATTTATAAAATCTTTCCTGTTCACTAAACCTTCTCATGCATCAATAGGCTGTTTCAAGGAACGTTTGGGATATTATAGGTGCTCCAAATTACCCTGGAGTTCAGAACTTCAGGTCTACACTTATTCCAGTATTTTTTCTTGCTAAACTGAGTAAAGATATATAACTTCAGGTCTACACTTATTCCAGTAGTTATTCTCGCTAAACTGAGTGAAGTTATATAATCTACAATGTTTACTGAACCTTGTCTACACTTATTCCAGTATTTTTTCTTGCTTCAGGTCTACACTTATTCCAGTATTTTTTCTTGCTAAACTGAGTAAAGATATATAACTTACCAAGTTTACTGAACCTTGTCATGGATCAATAGGCTAATTCAAGGAACGTTTGGGGTATTCTAGGCCCTCCAAATTACCCTAGTGTTCGTAACTTCAGGTTTACATGTGTTTCAGTAATTTATCTCACTATACTGAGTGAAGTTATATAATCTAACATGCTCACTAAACCATCTCATGGAATAATAAGCTCTTTCAAGGAACGCTTGGGATATTCCAGGCCCTCCAAATTACCCTGGAGTTCAGAACTTCAGGTCTGCACTTGTTCAAGTAATTTATCTCGCTAAACTGAGTGAAGTTATAAAATCTAACATGTTCACTGAATTTTCTCACGGATCAATTAGCTGGTTCAAGGAACGTTTGGGGTATTCCGAGCCACCCAGATTACCCCAGAGTTCAAAAATTCAGATCTACAATTGTTCTAGTAATGTTTCTTACTGAACGATGAAGCTATTTAATGTTCACTGAGCTTTCTCACGAATCAAAAAGATATTTCAAGGAACGTTTGGAGTATTCCAGGCCCTCCAAATTACCCTGGAGTTCAGAACTACAGGTCTTCCCTTGTTCTAGTAATTTTTCTTTCTAAACTGAGTGAAGTTATATAATCTACTATGTTGACTGAACCTTTTCATGGATCAATATGCTGTTTCAAGGAACGATTGAGGTATTGCAGATCCTTCAAAATTTCCCCAGGACTTCAGAACTTCAGGTCTACTATTTTTCCAGTTATATTTCCTTCTAAACTGAGTGAAGTTATATAATCTACCATGTTCACTGAACCTTCTCACAGACCAATTTCAAGGAACGTTGGTGATATTTCAGGCCCTCCAATTTACCTGGAGTTCAGGTATACCCTTGTTCCAGTAACTATTCTCGCTAAAATGATCAAAGTTTTCCCTTTGGGGCCGGCACGGTCATTTATGACCGCAGTCGGAAAATGGCCGTTTTTATACGGCTACCAATAAATAAAATTTACTGTCTTCGGAAAAGTCCTTGCAAATATACTTCGCTGTCAGGGAAAAATTTTAGGTGTATGCCTTAATGTCCTACTTGGCAACCTAGAACATCCTGAACATGCAGAAGTCTGACAAATAGAATAATTAGTATAAAAGTAGCTTAAAATGCCTTTTGTAAATACAATTGATGCTCGTACTTGGTAATACATACCTATTATGTCAAGAAAAACACTGCTTCACATGCCTTTTCATGTCATGGGATATCCTACGACGTTCAGACTATCCCGAAGCTCAATTCTCGAAATTTACAGCAGTAGTTGCTTGCGCTAGAAATAATCAGCGATGCCAGATTTCTTTGGAAATCATTCCGTAGACGAAATGTGATAAGCGGGGGGGAGTGATCCCCGGCATTGCAATTCCGTAGATTTCCGTTGCAAAAATCCGTAAATTACCGTAGAATAATGAGAATTTCCGTAGCTTTCTGTAGAAAATATACATTTTCCATAGAATTATCTTACGGATCCGTAAAAAGTGCACAATTCCGTAGATCTAGGGAAATTTCCGTAGATCTGGCAACGCTGCAAATAATAATATTTTCAACTCAAACGGAATCTATTGACCTCTGAGAATCTCAAAAACTTTTCCAAACTATCCTGGAGCTCAGAACTTCAAATCTGGCCTTGTGGCAGTGTTTTTTTTTTTCGCTAAACAGAGTTCAGTTATATAATCTACCAGGTTATATAGGGCCCCCATAGCCGAAGCTGTAAAGACGCGTGTTGAGGCCATCAGCAAGCTGCCGGGGTGTTTTCATTACACCGCGCCGGCAGACGAACATGCCTCATGCTGAGGCCCCAAATCGTACTCTTCACGTCCGCACTATTCTGTAAAACACTCTACTTACCTGTTTCTCATCATTCATTCAGCATACCTGAAACAAAACAACAAAACATTAGCAAAACATTAGAGTTTTATCAGAGCATTTACTTGCCATTTCGATCATTCCAGATCACAACATTGAAAAGCATTGTTATTGTTTACCTTCGTATTGTATCATTCTCTGACAGTTCCAGAAGATTCAGCAGTACAAATAGGTTGTATAACAGTTTAGACACAACACGTTATTGTATGCAACAATACACTTCTGGAATATTCCATGCAAGTAAATAGGGAAGAGTGGAGTATAAATAGGACATCATTAGCTATAGAAAATCAGTCTGAAATAAACCGTGAATTCGAACGTATCTCTCTTCGTGTAATTATTCCCTACAGGATCGTATCCGCGGGGACAACGCGGGTATTCATCATGACTATACTGAGGGTTCCGGGTTCGATTCCCGGTCGGTCCAGGATCTTTTCGTAATGAAAATATTCTTGACTGCCTTGGGCATAGAGTAAAGGGAGTCCACGATGAAATTGCAACACACAAAATTGATTCGCAAAATTCGAGTTTTCATCCGATTGCCATCAAAACTTCAGGGTTTGAGAAATAACTATTAAACTTCATTTTACCATTTAACTCGTATTTTATTAACAGTCCATACGGAAATGCCCGCACCTTGGCCTTAACCCCGGCCATGAGATTCTGCACAACCTGTGAATCAACCGTTTTTTGCATGTAAACCCATACTTTCTTCAGTTCCTCGACTGTCTTCACTACCTTAGGTCGTTTACACACTTAATTTCTGAAATCGACTTCGATAAAACGGATTGCCGAGAATCCAACAGCCGAATCTCGGTAAAATATTTTCTGCATCTCGGCAAAAATTTTACCGAGATACCCGCAAAGGCTTCGTGCCGCGAGCTGAGATGTGCCGGGATAAGGATGGGAGCATCTTGACGGGCGGACGCGAGGTGATCGAAAGGTGGAAGCAGCACTACGATGAACACCTGAATGGCGCAGAGAACACAGGCGCAGAAGGTCAGGACAACGAAGGCGATGGCTACGTCAGCACAGTGGACAGCGGAAACCAACCAGCTCCCACGATGGGGGAAGTTAAGGATGCCATTCAACAGCTCAAGAACAACAAGGCCGCTGGCAAAAATGGTATCGGAGCCGAACTCATCAAAATGGGCCCGGACAGGTTGGCCGCTTGTCTGCATCGGCTGATAGTCAGAATCTGGGAAACGGAACAACTACCGGAGGAGTGGAAGCAAGGCGTTAAATGCCCTATCTACAAAAAGGGCGACAAACTGGAGTGTGAAAATTATCGTGCAATCACCATCCTAAACGCCGCCTACAAAGTGCTATCCCAGATTCTCTTCCGTCGTCTATCACCTATAGCAAACGAGTTCGTGGGAAGTTATCAAGCAGGTTTCATCGACGGCCGCTCGACAACGGACCAGATCTGTTCCGTGCGGCAAATCCTCCAGAAATGCCGTGAGTACCAGGTCCCTACGCACCATTTGTTCATCGATTTCAAGGCGGCATACGATAGTATCGACCGCGTAGAGCTATAGAAAATCATGGACGAGAACAGCTTTCCCGGGAAGCTCACAAGATTGATCAGAGCAACGATGAACGGTGTGCAAAACTGCGTGAAGATCTCGGGGAACACTCCAGTTCGTTCGAGTCTCGGCGGAGACTACGACAAGGCGATGGACTTTCGTGCCTGTTGTTCAATATTGCGCTTGAAGGTGTTATGCGGAGAGCCGGACTTAACAGTCGAGGCACGATTTTCACGAGATCCGGACAATTTGTTTGCTTCGCGGACGACATGGATATTATTGGGAGAAAATTTGAAACGGTGGCAGACTTGTTCACCCGCCTAAAACGCGAAGCAACAAGAGTGGTGAATGCGTTGAAAACAAAGTACATGCTGGTTGGCGGAACTGAGCGCGACATGACCCGCCTAGGAAGCAGTGTTACGATAGACGGAGATACCTTTGAGGTGGTGGACGAGTTTGTCTACCTCGGATCCTTGTTGACGGCTGACAACAATGTTAGTCGGGAAAAACGAAGACGCAGCGGAAGTCGTGCCACCTATGGGCTCCAGAAGAAACTGCGGTCAAGAAAGATTCACCCCCGCACCAAATGCACGATGTACAAAACGCTCATAAGACCGGTAGTCCTCTACGGGCATGAGGCTATGCTCGAGGAGGACTTGCAAGCTCTTGGGGTTTTCGAAAGCCGAGTGCTAAGGACGATCTTCGGCGGCGTACAGGAGAACGGCGTGTGGCGGCGAAGGATGAACCATGAGCTCGCTCAACTCTACGGCGAACCCAGTATCGTGAAGGTAGCTAAAGCTGGAAGGATACGCTGGGCAGGGCATGTTGCAAGAATGCCGGACAACAAAGATGTAAAGATGGTGTTCGCTACGAATCCGGTCGGAACAAGAAGGCGTGGGGCGCAGCGAGCTAGGTGGATTGACTAGGTGCACCAGGACCTGGAGAGCGTGGGTCACAGTCGAGGATGGAGAGAAGCGGCCATGAACCGATTGAATTGGCGAATTATTGTTGGCGATATTTATCAAGATAATTGATGTAAAGCCAAATAAGTGAAGTGATGTAAAAATAATGCCGCTGGCTTCATGTTTCGATTTTATACGAATATATGTTCTTAGCTATGCGGTATTGGTAGATCGACCCTTTCAAGTGTGATTAGCGAGCATTGAGTGTTTGATCCGTTGAATCTGTTACATGTTCCCAGAGCAACGACATCAAGATCGTGTGCGGTTTGCGTAGTAACCGCACTTTGTGTATCGCTTATTCATGTATATGCGAACGAATGCATTTCAAATTATATCTTTATCGTTTATCAAAACAAAACTCCCATCCCCAAATTGACCTGCATTCGGACGCAATCGGCGCCGTTATTGTTAATAACGAGAGCACCAGTATTTACACATTAAAAATGCCACTGATCCTGAATAGCGTAACTTGGTTCCCTGGAATGGTCAAGAAAATCATTTTTATCGCAGTGCAAATGGAGCTCACTGTAGAAATTTTCTTGACCATTTCTTCCGCAGAAATTACTGCTTTTCTTGAGTGGAAATTTACAAATAGTGTGTTCAAAAAATGTTTGACCTACTCATATCTATCCTGGAGTGAGCGAAACTCATCGTCAAGGCATGCTGCGACGATGATTCAGCTCCATTAAAAACCAGAGTTTCATCACAACCTGAATCCGGTCGCTTGTTCTGCTTTCTGTGTCACAGTCGTGGTTGACATTTTCACCAATAAACCGGGCGGAGGTCGGGCGTAGGATCCATCAAACACACCCAATAAAATTAGCTCGGCGTGATTTATTAGCTAAAACAAAACCCCCAAGCTAGAGTGCTTCGGCAAGAGAACATCACAAATCGCCCACGGAGAACGGCAATTAGCGACTCAAATCAAAGGGAAAAATAGGCTCCACGGCCCACACTGACTGACTGAATGATTTGACTTGACTTGGTTCCTCGTTTCCGCAGCCTCTTCACCGTAGTTCAGATTCCACCTAGATAAATTGATGCTAAATTTTTTGTGACTCGCTGCCGCAATAAAAATCACGCATATAACCTCGTAAACTCATATAACAATAAAACTGTTCTTCGCGGGATCGGAGCGAGCTTTTTCGTTGCAGATCCGCAGAGTCGAGCCAGCAGTCACGGTTTGATTGAAACCGTTTCCAACTAAACTTTAACTTGTAAAATTTTCTTTATTCTTTCTGAAGTTATTTATTTTTTTCGTTGATAACGATTCCAGATACACCGTGCAATCGTTTATGGTGTCGAAAGAGTTGATTTCATTTTACGACCTTTGAGAGAAACCCACTAGGATCGAATGCACTCAAAACAAAAAATCAGCTCATCCACATGCGAACTGTGGCGAAGAAGTAATTTTCTTCCGTCTGGCTGCTCCCGGTAGGAAGGATCCACGCCCAGACAGACAAACGGCCAGCCAGACCAGGAGGATGTTCCACTGACTTTTCAACATCAGCATCATCATCGCCGAGCGCGCGATTAGAGGAGAGCGATCACGCAAAGGATATCTTCCCTCGGGGGACTAATCAAAAACAGTTGCCCAGAAGTGAACGGTTATTAGGCTGGTTTTGACCCGAAATGTAGTGCTCTGAATGAGCTTCGCAGTGGAAGGATGAATGAAAGTCCATCATCATCCAGGTTGGCCATGCTTGCTCATGGAGGCTAGGAAAAACACATGGTGCACATGCAATAGTCTGCCTACTTCGATGCGATGATGTCTGAATGAAAACAGGGTTTGCGTATTCGGCCCGGAGGGAAAGTGAGTGCGTGTGGGTAAAAGGATTCGCTACCGTTCAAGGACGACGAGGCTGGCCGAAGCAGGTTGTTCGCCTTTCGGAGGTGACGTTAAAATGGATGAAATGTGAAATGGTTGGTGGAAACGTTGCGATTTGAAAGGGAAACCGGATAGCGAATTTTGAATTATAGAATTCTATTCGATTATTTGTATACTTATTCATATCACTGTAATGATCTACAAATATTCAGACCTTTTTGTACAATTATCTAAAATACATTTTTGGTCAGATAAACCGGATCTTACAGGGCAAGAACCATGGGAAAGGTTGTAAAAAATCCCCTAAGGAATTTCAAGAGGATCGCTTACGAAAATCTGAAAAAATCCAGAAATTTTTTGAGGAAACTCTGTTTGAAATCTGTGAGATTACCTGAGAGAATTTTGGAAGAATCATTGATGATATTTCGAGAGGATTCACGATGAAATAACGAGAGAATCCGCGATGTTATTCTGAGAGTATTTTCGATGGAATTCTGAATAAGTCTCTGATGAGATATAAGAAAATCCCCGATGAGATTCTGAGAGAATCGGCGATGGGATTCTGAGAGAATCATCGGTGTTATTCTGCGAGAATATTTTATGGCATTCTGAGAGAACCCCCGATGGGATTCCGAGAGAATCCCCGACGAGATTCTGAGAGAATCGCCTTTCGAATTTGAGAGAATCGTCGGTGGTATTCTGAGATCATTTTTGATGGAATTCTGAGATAATCTCTCTCTCAGAATTCTGAGAGATCCCAGGATACTGGGAGAGTTTCCAACATAATTCTGAGGGAATTTTCCTCAGGATTCAGAGAATTCCTCTCAGGATTTTAAGAGTATCTTTCTCAGGATTCTGGGAGAATCCTTCTTCGGATTCTGGGAGAATCCTTCTCAGGATTCTGAGCAATCCTTCTCAGCATTCTGGGAGAATCCTTCTCAGGATTCTGAGAGAATCCTTCTCAGGATTCTTAGAGAATTCCTCTCAGTGTTCTAAGAGAATCCCTCTCAGGATTCTGAGAGAATTCCTCTCAGGATTTAAAAAGAATTCCTCTCAGGATTCTGAGATAATCTCTCTGAGTATTCTAAAAGGATTCTTCTCAAGATTCTAAGAGAATCCCTCTCAGGTTTCTGAGAGAATCCCTCTCAGGATTATGAGAAATTCCCTCTCAGGATTGTGAAAAGAATCCCTCCTAGGATTCTGAAAAGAAACCCTCTCAGGATTCTGAGAGAATCCATCTCAGGATTCTGAAGGAATCTTTCTCAAGATTTTTAGAAAATCTATCTCTGGATGCTGACAGAATCCTCGGTGGAATTCTGAGAGATTCTTTGTTGCGATTACGAGAGAATTCTCCACGGTATTCTGAGAGAATTCAAGATAGGATTTTAAGAGAATTCCCAATAGAACTCTCCGGATCTAAGAGAATTCCTCTCAGGATTCTGAAAGAATCCCTTTCAGGATTCTGAGAGAATTCCTCTCAGGATTCTGAGACAATTCCTCTCAGGATTCTGAGAGAATACCTTCCAGGATTCTGAGAGAATCCGTTTCAGGGTTCTTAGCGGATCCCTCTCAGGGTTCTGAGCGGATCCCTGGTGGGATTCTGAGAGAATCTCCCTCATGATTCTGAGAGAAGCTTTCTCTGGATACAGAGAGGATCTCTACCAGGAATCTGAGAGAATCCCTCTCGGAATTCTGAGAGCATCCCTTTCAGGATTCTGAGAGAGTTCCTCTCAGGAATGTGAGAGGATCCCCGATGGGATTCTGAGAGAATCCCTCTCATAAATATGAGAGAATCCCTCTCAGTATTCTGAGAGAATCCCTCTCAGGATTCTGAGAGAATCCCTTTCAGTATTCTGAGAGAATTCCTTTCAGGATTCTGAGAGAATCCCTCTCAGGATTCTGAGTGAGTCCCTCTCAGGATTTTGAGAGAATCCCTCTCAGGATTCTGAGAGAATCCCTTTCAGAATTCTGAGAGAATTCCGTTTAGGATTCTGAGTGAATCCCTCTCAGGATTTTGAGAGAATCTCTCTCAGGATTCTGAGAGAATCCCTCTCAGGATTCTGAGTGAATCCCTCCCAGGATTCTTAGAGAATCCCTCTCAGGATTCTGAGATAATCTTCTCAGGATTATGAGAAAATCCCTCTAAGGATTCTGAGAAAATCTCTCTCAGGATTCTGAGAGAATCGCTCTCAGGATTCTGAGAGGATCCACTATGGGATTCTGAGTAAATCCCTCTCAGTATTCCGAGAGAATCCCTCTCAGGATTCTGAGAGAATCCCCCTCAGAATTCTGAGAGAATACTGCACAGGATTCTGAGAGGTTCCCCGATGGGATTCTGAGAGAATCTCTCTCATGATTCTGAGAGAAGCTCTCTCATGATACAAAGAGGTTCTCTCCCATAAATCTGAAAAAATCCCTCAGGATTCTAAGAGAATTACTCTCAGAGTTCTGAGAGAATCCTTTTCAGGATTTTGAGAGAAATCCTGATGGGATTCCGACAGAGTTCTCGATGGGATTCTGCGAGAATCCCTCTTAACATTATGAGAGAATGCCTCTCAGGATTCTGAGAGATTCCCTCTCAGTATTCTGAGAGAATCCCTTTCAGTATTCTGAGAGAATCCATTTCGGGATTCTGAGAGAAATCCTTTCAGGATTCTGAAAGAATTCCTCTCAGGATTCTGAGAGAATCTCTGACAGGATTCTGAGAGAATCCCTTTCAGGATTCTGAGAGAATCCCTTTCAGGATTTTGAGAGAATCCCTCTCAGGATTCTGAGAGAATCCCTCTCAGGATTCTGAGAGAATCCCTCTCAGGATTCTGAGAGAATCCCTCTCAGGATTCTGAGAGAATCCCTCTCAGGATTCTGAGAGGATTCCTCTCAGGGTTCTGGGAGAATCCCTCCCCGGATTCTGAGAGAATCCTCCGCGGTTTCTGAGAGAATCCCTCTGACGAATCTGAGAGAATCTAACACAGGATTCTGATAGAATCTCTCTCAGGCTTCTGAGAAAATCCCTCTCAGAATTCTGGGAGAATCCGAGAGAATCCCTCTAAGGTTTCTGTGAGAATCCCTCTCAGGATTCTGAGAAAATCCCTCTCAGGATTCTGAAAGAATCCCTCTCAGGAACCCGACAGAATCCCTCTCAGGAATCTGAGAGAATCACCCTCAGGATTCTGAGAGAATCCCTCTCAGGATTCCGAGAGAATCCCTCTCAGGATTCTGAGAGAATCCCTCTCAGGATTCTGAGAGAATCCCTCTCAGGATTCTGAGAGAATCCCTCTCAGGATTCTGAGAGAATCCCTCTCAGGATTCTGAGAGAATCCCTCTCAGGATTCTAATAGAATCACTCTCAGGATTCTGAGAGAATCCTTTCCAGTATTCTGAGAGGATTCCTCGCGAGATTCTGAGAGAATCCCTTTCAGTATTCTGAGAGAATCCTTCTCAAGATTCTGAGAAAGTTTCTCCCAGGATTCTGAGAGAATTCTTTTCAGGATTTTGAGATCGAGTTTAAAAACTATTTTGAGAAAATCTCTCTCCGGATTCTGAGAGAATCCATGAGAGGATTCGCATAGAATCTTAGATAATCCCTGAGGGAACTCTTAAAGAGATTTTGAGCGGATTTTGAATTACTTCTTTTTCTTCTTCCTCTTGGCATAAAGATTCTTACTGGGACAGAGCCTGCTTCTCAGCTTAGTGTTCTTATGAGCACTTCCACAGTTATTAACTGAGCGGTTCCATTTGAATTCGAATGTCGGTTTACTTTTGTATTTTTTGATTTGGCTGAAATTTGGCATATGCTTTCTTTATACCCAAAAAATGCCTATTTGCATCATCGGTTCACCATTTTTACCCTAGCGTTACTTTTGAGAAGGGCCTAAGAAAAAAATCCTTAACAATTTTCAAAAAATAATACTCAGAAACTATTTGTCTGATCGGTTTGGTGCCTTCCGCAAAGTTTTAGGTTATTGTTGGAACTATCTGGACAAAATATACACAGTAAAAAAATATTTGTAATTTTTTTTATTTAGAAAATAAAACTTAAAAATCCATTTTCACAAAAATAGTTTTCTTGATTTTTTATATTTTTTTATATGTTAAAGTAGACAAAAAATGGAGTCTTTTGCACAGTGGGTCAAGATGGAGAAATCATGGACAAAAAAGTTATGATTTTTTGAAAAAAAGGTGAATTTTTGAAAATGGTCATAATAAACTTTTAAAATATTTTTCAACTCGATTTTATGAAAGTACGCAAAATTTACAACAAAAAAAGTACACGGAAAAATCAGGCTAACTTTTACCGTTTTAAAGATACACCGATACACATTATGATATAATTTTCAATTATCGGTCATTATAATATAACTTAGAAACAGTTTGTCCGATCAGTTCGGTGTCTTCCGCAAAGTTTTAGGTTATTGTTGGGACTATCTGGAAAAAATATACACTGTAAAAAAATGTTGTAATTTTTTATATATCGAAAATACAGCTTAAATATCAATTGTCTCAAAAATCGTTTTTTGATTTTTTTTATTTTTTTATATGTTGAAGTAGACAAAAAATGAAGTCTTTTGCACAGTGGGTCAAGATGGAGAAATCATGGACAAAAAAGTTATGATTTTTTTAAAAAAAGGTGAATTTGTTGAAAATGGTCATAATAATAATTAGCAAAATTTTCTCATATACCTTTTTTGTTGAAAATTTTGCGTACTTTCATAAAATAGGGTCGAAAAACATTCAAAAAGTTTATTTAGACCATATTGAATAACTTTTTTGTCCATGATTTCTCCATTTTGACCCACTGTGCAAAAGACTTCATTTTTTGTCTACTTTAACATATAAAAAAATAAAAAAAATCAGAAATACGATTTTTGAGAAAATTGATTTTTAAGCTTTATTTTCGATACATAAAAAATTACAACATTTTTTTTACAGTGTATATTTTTTTCCAGATAGTCCCCACAATAACCTTAAACTTTGCGGAAGACTCCAAACTGATCGGGCAAACCGTTTCTAAGTTATATTATAATGACCGAAAATTGAAAATCATATGATAATTTTGTATTAAAATCGCTGTATCTTTAAAACGGTAAAAGTTAGCCTGATTTTTCCGTGTACCTTTTTTGTTGTAAATTTTGCGAACTTTCATAAAATCGAGTTTAAAAATATTTTAAAAGTTTATTATGACCATTTTCAACAAATTCACCTTTTTTCAAAAAATCATAACTTTTTTGTCCATGATTTCTCCATCTTGATCCACTGTGCAAAAGACTCCATTTTTTGTCTACTTTAACATATAAAAAAATAAAAAAAAATCAAAAATACGATTTTTGAGAAAATTTATTTTTAAGCTTTATATACGATATACAAAAAATTAAAACATTTTTTTTACAGTGTATATTTTTTCCAGATAGTCCCAACAATAACCTAAAACTTTGCGGAAGGCACCAAACTGATCGGACAAATCGTTTCTAAGTTATAATTTTTTGAAAATTATTAAGGATTTTTTTCTTAGGCCCTTCTCAAAAGTAAGGCTTGAGTCAAAATGGCGAGCCGATGATTCAAAAAGGCATTTTTGGCCATAAAGAAAGCATGTGCAAAATTTCATCCAAATCAAAAAATATAAAAATGAAATTTGGGAAAAAGTCGTCATTTTCTGTGGAACCGCTCAACTGAGAGCTTACTGTGCCAATGACCATTTTTGCATGCGTATATCGTGTGGCAGGTACGAAGCTACTCTATGCCCTGGGAAGTCGAGAAAATTTACAACCGAAAAGATCCTTGACCGGTGGGCTTCGAACCCACGACCCTCAGCTTGGTCTTGCTGAATATCTGCGCGTTTACCGCTACGGCTATCTGGGCCCCTAGCGGATTTTGAATTTATTCTGAGATAATCCTTTAAGGGGTTCGGTAGGGTTTTTAATTTGATAGATTCCATTGGAAGAATTTGGAAAAAAAATCTCGGAGAGAATTCCTAATGAAGATTCGAAAATAATAACTACTGAGGGAATGTGATAGTGTTCTTGGTAAGAATTTCAAACTGAGATTCCACGGAGAAATTTTGACAAATTGAAATGATTTTGAGAGAATCGACTGGAAAATTTTGAGTGAACCTCTAATTGAAATTCTCTGAGAACCCATTCGAATTAATCCCTGACAGGGTGGTATACTAAGAAAACATTGGAGGAGGGGGTGTTCTGAGAGAATTCCGAACCAGTTCCTTGGGCGAACTCTTAATGATATTTTGAGAGAATATCTATTAGGGATTCTTAGGGAATCCTCATAGCGAATTCTTTGAGAATCATCGAGGAGGTCCTGAACGAATTAATTCGGGGCTTGTGATAGAATCCCTGTTATACAACTTATCACTCAGCTGAAGATGGCCTTATGCACAACAATGCAAAAATGTCATTTTAATCAATGCTGGTTTGCTACTGAGAAGAAAAGCAAACTCCTATCTCGATGCGTGGAAAATTTCTTCCCAGAAATGGTTCAGAAAATCATATTTTTCTGATTGAAGTACTCAGTTGAGAAGTAATGTCATTTCTATTGGGCTCTCTGTAGGAAATTTCTTGACCCATTCAGTCAAGGAATTTCTTTACTTTTCTTGAGAGAAACAGCATACTTAGCTTAAGGCTGGAAATGTTCTAAAGGAAATTTTGCTTGACTTTTATAGGTTAGTGTATTATGAAAATCGATCGGAATCCGTTAAATAAGCTTAATGTGATATATAGAATTACTACCTCAGTCGGATAATTTCCAATTTCTTCTAAAAACCTTCCTTGTATGCTTCTGCCTACCTCGTTAACACTCATGTTCAAATCGCAGCAATCCACCTGTTTTCCCACAAAATCCCTCGACTACGCCAACTAAGACGACGACGACGACGACGATGGACAGGATTTGTGCAATGTCAGCACTCACTTGTGAGCTGTTTTCTCAGAGCTGCTTTCAAGCACCATGTCGTCGTCCCACCGAAACGCAATCCGTGATTGTGGGCCATGTGTGTAAAGAAGGTACGTAGCCTTAGAGTATGAAATTTATACACTCACTTTTTGCGCTGCGTTACGGATGGAAAAAGCCGGTGTACAGATTGTAGCAAGTTGGATCGCGATCAGGTGAGCTTTAGGGCGGTTCAAATTCTAAAAAAAGGTTTGAAAATACTTTTGTCCATAACTTCGTTACATTTCTGATGATAAAAATAATGTTCTGTGAGATTTTCAGCATTTTATATCGTGATTTTCAGGTGGCCCAAAGACAAATTAGGTTTATATGGATGTTTAAGGGTGAAATTTTCAATTCTCCCTTACTCGATATTCAGTATATCGATATTCATAACCATAGTAAATGTTGGTTTCCATGGTTAAACTTTGACAGAACCTTATTTATATGATCAGTATTATGAAAAAGATGTGAGAAACAGAATTTTCGAACATTTCAGAAATTTGAACCGCCCTAGTGAGCAATGCATCGCAGCAAACCGCCCAGGAGAAACATTTTTACATGCATTTACTGTCTCGTTTGCTCGCGATTTTCGCGTTATTGCTCACATTGTCCACCGGTAAAGCCGTCCTCTCGTTTGGTCGAAGCAAGCTGCCGGGGGAAATGCAGTTAGTCTTATAAATGTTGCTGCATTAACGTTTAAATTTACATTCACAGAGCTTGGCCAAGGGGGCCCCGAGGGGTTTTTTCGGGTTCGCTCATCGCGCCCCGCGGGAGAAAACCCAAGCCAAGTCCAATTTGAAAAGTGCTCGTTATAAAATTATTATTATTAACTGCTGGTAAAAGGACATTAATGGCTTCATAGCGGTAGAATTAATTTGCATACATTTGTACGAATGATCGTCCAATTTGCTACCCGATGTTAGGCAGCGCCGTCTGGTTTTGGTAGTGGCAGCTGCATTCTCCGGGAGATCGTGCTCACCCATCATCTAAACTTCTGACATCGAATGGTAATAAAAATTAGACACCCAGGAGCTTCGAACGTTTCAAAGTCAGTCGTTAAAAAAAGACGTTAGAAGCGAACGGACAGGTTTGCTGCACTTTTGACACGCACCTGACTCTGACTCCGACTGACTGACATGGGACCCGTCGACGGTGGGCCGAACCTAGGCCTACTTGACCTAATAAAGATACCTCTTAAATATCGCTGCCGATTCGGCGCTCTATCAAAGCAATCCTTTGACAGCAGAAACGACTCCTCCCCTTTGGATAAGAAATTGATTAATTTGCATTTTACACTTCAATTTAGCAAAGTACACACGGCGAAACCGCTGAACTCGGGCTTCGGGTTTCGGGTATTTGATTGATTGATTTGAGAAATGTCCATTTCCTTTCGCTGTCATTTCGGTTCAGGTTGAGGTTGATCGACCGTCGCCAATGCCATTATTGGCCGCCGATTTTGTCCGGCCGAGGGGTCACACAATTACCGATTGTAACGGTGTTTCGCGGCGTGTAAATTTCAATTTCCAACCGGACCAAGCGCGGTCGAAAAATTGCCCCGACGAATTTGACTAGGCGAAAGGTTTTTGCGACTGTAAGGAAAATGAAAATGCTCCATAGTCTCGTGGAGAAAATATATCGTAAGTTTCTCCTTATCCATTTTTTTTTTTTTTTATTTATTAAAGAGGCTTTAAAATACAATTCATTCGCCTCTGTTTTAGTTTAAAGTTGGTTATATAATCCGGTATTTTTGAGATACTTTATAATTTTGTTTTCTTCATTTTGGTCATTACTTAGAGCTATACTAATATTCGAGCTGATTCCTAATCTCCTTCTGATATCATCAAATTTTCGGCATTCTAATAAAATATGTTTAACATCTAGAGAACTGTTACACAAATCACAAATATCGGGATCATTTTTTGAAAACAAGTGGCATTTTGTTAAGCGCGTATGACCAATCCTACACCTGGTGAGCACTCGTTGATCGCTCTTCTTCATTTTGTCATTCCATTTTCCAATACTTCTCTTTACTAAAGCTAATTGATCGGTAGTATTACCGATCCATCTAGATTGCACAATATCTTTCATCTTATGCTTAGCCCACAATATTAAATCTTTCGCAGGTACTTCAAATTCTAAAGCTAGTCCTGTTCTACCCCTTTTTGCTGCTTGATCGGCTTTTACATTTCCAGATATGTCACAATGACCAGGAATCCAAAGAAAAACTACATGTTTGTTTTCGGAAAATGTCTCAATCGCCTGAATGTACGGATGGAGGATGTTTCCTTTTTCGAGAGCAGAAAGACAGCTTGCAGAATCTGTTAAAATAACTGTTGGTGTGTTATCCGCGTGGTAAACGGCAATTGCTAATGCGGCTGCTTCTGCTGAAAATACGGAACTGCTGGAAGGAAGCTGACCTTCGATGATGAAATCGACACCAATTACACCACATCCGACACCTACTTCATCTTTAGATCCATCGGTGTAAATTCTCGTATACTGCTTATATTCACTGTTCAAAAGTCCGTTAACGAAAGCACGAGCTTTATGAGCTCCTTCTCCAACTTTGAAATTCCTTTTTATCGTCCAATCAATTTTCGGTCGAGCATAATACCAAGGTCGCTGTCCAAAACGATGGAGTTTACTGATTTGAGGGAAAGCTTCCCCAAAGAAGGTTGTTGAAAGTTGCTCGATGTTTTCGCGAAAGGCTGTTCGATATTGGTGGCTTTTTTCTTCAATTTTACAGTAACTACGAATGTACGCTAATGCAACCCTTTCTTTGAAAGGAAGTTCCCCACTCTCAATAGCCAAGGCCAGAGATGGTGAAGTCCTAAACGCACTAGAGGCCAAGCGAATCAGTTGATTGAAAGATGATTGGTATGGCTCAATACATCTTAAACCAAAGAGTTCGATCCCGTAAAGTAATTTGGAGATACAAGTTGCATTAGCTATTTTCCAGATCACTTCCCTGTTTGCACGACTTGCTATTGCTTTAAGAAAGTTGATCCGACTTTGTATTGCATTCAAAGTATTTTTAAAATGCTTTTTGAAAGTTACTCGGCTGTCAATCCAAACTCCCAGTATCCTCGCTGTTTTGACGTCAGGTATGCTCTCTCCATTAATCTTAATTTCCTTCCTGTTTTTCTTCCAATTTCTGTGTTTTTCTCGACAAACATGCAGAAGTGAAGACTTGTTGGGTGAAATTTCAAAATGAATCCATTTTGCCCACTCACAAACGGCTTTAACAGCAAGGCTTAGACGCTTTCTGGTACTGCTGACCTTCTTACCCACAGTGACTAATAAAATATCATCGGCGTAAATGAGTGCTGTCACCCCTGATGGGATCACGTTGAAGACGGTGTCCATTGCTATAATGAAGAGTGTGACGGACAACACCGACCCTTGTGGGACTCCATCTTCTTGAGTCTTTGAAGAAGATAGTGCTCCCCCAAAACTGACACGGAATTTCCTATCTTTCAAGAAGCTTTCAATACTTTTCGTCATATTGATCCCTAGATTCAGTTCTCGTACTCGCTGGATAATATGAGGACGCCATGTCGTGTCGTAAGCTTTTCGTAGATCCAACAGGGCAAACTCACAATGAAGTTTTCTTTTAAGAGCATCGGTCATGATCTCATTCAGGTCAGCAAAATAGGTATTGGTTCCCTTTCCAGTTCGAAACGCATGCTGGTTTTGGTTCAAGAGATCATTTGATTCTAAATGAACCATGAGTCGATGATTGATTAGTCGTTCGTAAATTTTGCCAATGCAACTAAGGAGAGTTATTGGACGATAACTTTCTGCATGTTGTTGTGGTTGTCCAGGTTTAGGAATTGGTATCACTATACCTTCCTTCCATTTCTCAGGAAAACGACCTTCGTTCCATAATGTGTTGTATGCCATCAACATTCGCATTTTTCCGTGCAGCGGCAAATGCCTGATCATTGGATAGCCCACTTCGTCGATCCCCGCTGAGTACCCTTTTGCTGAATCGATTGCACGAAGCAATTCTTGCATTGTGAAATTATTATCCAACACAGATGGTTCTACGGTACAGAAAGATTGTTCATTTGTTCCAGCCTCAGCATGTTCGTTAGAAATGTTGTAGTTTGCTCTGGAATTTAATTCGAAAACTTCCGCAAAGTGCTCCACGATTTCATTTGGATCGGTAACGTGCGTTTTATTGATGATCATAGTTTTAGCAACGGCTTTTTTCTTTCCACAAAGTCTGTTGAAGTTTGTCCAAATTTGTGATGAACTCGTTGAAGGCGTAAATGTTTCGCAAAATTGTTCCCAAGAAGCTTGTTTAGCTCTTAGGATAACTTTTCGGGCATTGGCTCTTGCTATTTGAAACTTTTTCTTCAAAACTTCTTTTAACGGATCGTCAGCATTCAGACGTTTCATGGCTCGTAGAGCCTTCCGGCGTAGCTTGACAGCTGTATCGACTTCCTTAGTCCACCAAATTTCGGATTTCCCATTTAGTTTCCCAGAAGATTTTGGAATTGACATTTCTGCGGCTTCCCTAATGAGATTACCTAATTGCACAATGTCCAAATCACAATTTTGTTGAAGGAGTTGGTCTATACATTGTTCAAAATGTTTCCAATTGGCATCTTTGTATAGCCATCGTTTACGGCAACCTTCTTTTGCAGTAGTTGCGTCGAGATAAGTTATAATGGGAAAATGATCGCTTCCCATTGTGTCTTCCAAAACCTCCCAAAGATATCTGGGAGCGAGACATTTGGAAGCAAAAGTTATGTCGATAGAAGAAAAAGAGCAATGCGTATCACTTAGAAAAGTTGGAGCACCATTATTTAGCACTATAAAGTCGTTATCCACAATCCAAGACAGTAACGACCGCCCTCTCACCGATGTTTTGGAGCTGCCCCAAGCCTCGTGAGCAGCATTTGCGTCACCGCCTATGACATACGGAGGATCCGTGGTTTCCAGGACCAGATTCAGCCCATCAATAATATCCTTAACGTTTGCATTGTTTGGAAAATAAAACGCAACAATTGTCACATTATACGGGCTATGTAACCGAACAGCACATATCGGGATGGTGGAGTGCAAATCGTAGAAACAATGAGGCACTTCCTTCAGAACACCCAATCCTACAATTCCTTTTCCGTTGCGAATATTGTGGTCGGCCAGCTTCCAGTCATACTTTCCTTTTAGTGCGATTTCAGTGTTTGATGTCTTCATTTCTTGGAGATTCACAACGATCGGCTTCTTCTGAATGACATAATTGGACAATTCTGCGTGATTGGCCCATAGACCTCTTATATTCCATTGAAGCATTAATTGCTTTTGAGAGGCGTGCGGTACAACAATTCCCAAGAAATTGTCATGAGTTGACTGAACCGTCTCCTGATCACGTTGCGATGTGGGATTCTCTGCATTGGCGGCGTTGCTGCTATCGTTCGAGGGTGATATTGCCACTCCGCTACGATTATTACAACTGCTGGTTGAAGGAAGAACGAATGCCTGTCGGAAATGATCGTATAACTCGGCATTGACCAACGCCTCTCGAGGAAGAGAAGCTAATGCGTCAAGCTGTGTCGGATCTGGAAAAAACCGCATACGAGGAGAGACTATTTCATGGTGAAAATGGAATATTTTACTTGCCTGTGGATAGAGGCAAGCCACGTCGGCTGCCGCCAGGGGCTCATCAGATATATCTGGAACATCCCTGGTCAGGGCCGACGTGGAGAGCCTCGCGCTTGGCGAATCAGATGCTATCCTTACTGCAGTGGTTCGGTAGCAGGAGTTCGGAGAAGGTGCTTGTGAGTTGCATTCATCATGAGAAGGGCCTGGAATAGGTTGAAGACACCGAAAGTTCTCGTCCGTAAAAAACACCGTGTTTGTACTTGCCTGTGTGAGTAGGCAATCCACGTCAGCTGCCGCCAGAGGCTCATCGGACTCGTCCGGAACATCTCTGGTCAGGGCTGACGTGGGAAGCCTCGCGCTTGGCGAATCAGAATTGCTCCTTGATGGAGCAATGAATCTTGAAGAAGCCTTGTGTTCCATAATTGTAGTTTTCGAAAATTGTTCGGTTTGCGTGTCAGTATTCGTTGCATAAATTACATTATTAAACGTCGATGCAGTAGTTGAGTGTGAATTTGTATTGTTGGTTGAGTTATTTATCATAGAGTGTTCCGAAAGTCCAAAAATCGTGTCCGGCTCAATAGCGAAGTTTTGCTTACTGAATGATGGTTCTTGGGCCATTATTTTCTTTTGGTACTGGATGCGACCCCTTTTTTACGTTCTGGAGAGTCCGGTTCAGATTTATTTTTGTTCCCTTTCCGTTTTTTATGCGTAGTCGTTTCAAATTCCATACTTTCGTTCAGATCTATACTTTGGTTCGAGTTAGGACTGGATGATCGTTGTGGTTTTTCAACGCTGTGTGCTTTTATATATTGTTCCATGGCACACAATCGTGTCAGAGCTACAGTAGGAGCCTTCCCAGTCGACGAGTTGTCTTTGCGGACTTGTGCTTGAGTGCTTGTTGAAACGTTGGGTTGGTTGTTGTTGCTGAGGTTGGCTATTTGTGTTTTGAGCTCAAGGATTACGTTACGCAGAGATTCTACCTCTTCCTGCAGCATTTTAATAATTTTATCCTTCTGAGAGTCGTCTTGACGCAATCGATCTTGAACTGTATTGGCATAAGAACGAGATCTGTTGGCTGCACGCCAATCAGCTCGAGCCTCCGCATACGACAAATTGCGATCCACTTTAGTATGAATGATTGCATCCTCTTCCCGATAAATCGGACAAACCCGCGAAATTGGTTTGTGACTCCCTTGACAATTTTTACAATAAGGGGGGTTAGGGCATTCAACAACATCTGTATGAGACTCGGAACAGTTTAAACAGATTTGAGGGAACTTGGCGTTGTCGCATGTCTTTTTTGTATGTCCGTAGTTGGCGCAACGAAAACAGAGTAATGGCGACGGATAGTACGTTCTCACGGCTATCCGCAGCAGTCCAAAATAAACATGCTGTGGCACCACAGATCCTTGAAACGATAGAACCAAAAGTGGCGTGTTTCGGTAGGTTTCACCATCACGTTTCTTAATACGCCGAACCTTACAGACGCCCTGCGACTGTAGATTTGTCAGGATATTTTCCTCGGTGTGGTTGACTGTGTCTAGGTCATACACAATTCCCTGCACAAAATTAAGCGTTGGATGAGGAGTGATCTCAACTGGGGTACCGTCAGGTAACTCAGTTATCTTCTGAAGTTTTTCACTGAAGATTTTGGATTTGGTACGCAAAATGTATCTTGCACCTCGAGCCTCTTTTGATGCTGACACTTTTCGAGCATTTGCTGTTCCTAGTGCCAAAAGCACTGCATTGCCAACAACAAACGGGTCGGTAGGGAGTCGAACCTCATTAGCGCCTTCATTATCTTTGGGTCTCACTTTCATTTGCAGTACAATTGTATGCAGTAACTCATCATCCCCAATCATCCATGCCGGGCATCGAGCGAGGTCCGGTGGATCACACGGTGGTGGTCTAGAGCGGCCTTCCATCAGGCCTTCCTTCCATACAACAACTCACTTCAACACTACAATCGCTCGCTTCTTTTGGATGGTCCCAGACAGTACCTACAATCCACTGAAAATAACTCAACGACGAGAGCCCACAAATCCAACGGGATCTGTGCTAGTCAAGCAC
Organism: Aedes aegypti; assembly: GCF_002204515.2. Taxonomy (NCBI): domain Eukaryota; kingdom Metazoa; phylum Arthropoda; class Insecta; order Diptera; family Culicidae; genus Aedes; species Aedes aegypti. The sequence goes on along the minus strand of NC_035107.1, from coordinate 298,757,814 downwards.
GCCACCTTTTCAGTAAACAAAAACACTAGCAATTTATCGCAAAACTACACCAAAAAGTCTCAAAATCGATGGTTAGCACTTCGAATGTGATGGAATATTACTAATAAGCACAATTTGCTGAAAACTGCGAATAATTCCGACCGTTTACACGCGAATTATCGGTAATATTTTGCTAAGTGAAATAGCATACACGACCGTATGGTTCGAGTTGTAATAATTCACTGCCTTATCCATTACCGAGCACAAGTGACTTCCAGATTTTTTCCTTCTCGCTAATGAACACCCTTCCCGTGGTGATTGTGGCGATGCAGAGGTATTCCGGGTTTCTAGAAGCACAATCATTACACACAAACATTCCTTCCCCTTCCCAAGTGACTGTGAAGACTTCGCCTTTATTTTTTTTATTGTGTGCATTTATTAGGCTGCCATTTGACTTCATTTTTTTTTTGTGTTCCGAACCATCAAAATTCTTGTTCTTGGCGTTTGGAATCGGCCGAAGGCAGCACTGATTGTGCCCCGTCATGGTCGCGCAAGTACACGAGGGACTCCTATCTCGAGAGTCAGTCGGGCGACCTGCAAGTCATGTACACAAAGGAGTCTAATAGGTACTCGCCGATAATAAGTAGCTTCCCTCGGATGATGACGAAGACGACGATTCGGGGCGATTGAGGAGAGAGAAGTCGCGGGTGGACGCTGCTGTGATCCATAGTCAATAGCTATTGATTCCCTTGTACGAGTCCGTGTTCGGCTTCTTGCGTTCTTCTGCCCTAACTAAGGTTGTTGGAACGCGGAGCAGAACGTCGTAATCGCGGCGGGCGGATGGAACGCATGTTTTAATTGGGAAAATTAGTCGGACAATGGCTATAGTGGTGGTGGAGGTGTAGGTTGCTGCGTTCGCAGCAGAGGTGAAGAGTGCGCGATCGGTTTGTGGGAATAGAGCAGAGCTTGCTTTGTCGAATTGGTCGTTGCGACTTCGGTATGGTTCGGTGGGAGTAAAAGTTTGAGCAAAGTTATCCTTTTTAGAAGTTATTACATACTAGTGGTCCCGGCAAACTTCGTCTTGCCATCAAGTAGGCTGTTTGAAAACGTCAAGAATCCCCCCATACAAAATTACACCTTAGTCTTCTCCCGTTTTCCCAATTATTTTGGACACTTTCCTGAACTTTCTCCTCGCACGAACACGTCGCATCCCTTGTGGAGTGTAACAGTGAAAAACTTACGTCAATCCGTTGACCCGTTCTCAAGTCATTTCGTGACATACAAACATCACTCCATTTTTATTTATATAGATTAATTAATTAGTCAGGCGATATGTTATCCCTTCTTTAATAAGCCTGCGGTGCAAGTATGGATATTTTATAAATTTTCGCAAAGGAAAATTTATAATTCTTTCTATTTTATAACTATGTTCCAATAATGTATCCTGTAGCATTACTTTCGATATCTCAATTTTAAATCTGAAATGTATTTATTTTATCATCTATTTAGCATTACATGCTTGCTAGTATCTGCTCTCTCATCGGGCGTCCGTGTTGCACTCTAGAGGTGCTTCGTCTTTAGAGTTTGCAAAAAACCTAAAAGTTTAAATGTGTAAATAAATAAAATTTCGGAGGGTAAATGAAAAAAAAAATGGTATCACTAGAGAGCAGTCTGTGTGAGTGTGTGTGTGTATTCCATCTAACACCCACTGTCCGGCAGTGAAGAGAGCAGTCTGTGCGAGTGAGGGATAAAAATGTGCCGTTCCTGTGATACAAGGTTCCCTCTAGTTATTCTACTCTTATTTTTTTTCTTGGAATCAATGGGTTATACTAGGGATTCCACTAAATTTTCTTCCAGGAATTCCTTTAGAGAATTCACTTGCAATTTTTTGAGAGGTTTTCCCAGGTTATTCTTCAATGGAATCTTCAGTAAATTGTTTTATAAATTCAATCAGTGTTTCCTAAGATACTTGCTTGTGTCTTAGAATGGATTCTACAAAGCATTCGTCCTGGGATTACCGCAGGAATAACTTCAAGGATCTACCAGAAATTTCTCGGAAGACTAATAATGGAACTTATCCATCAATTCCTTCCAGTATTTTTTCATTTATTTATTTCCGGTAGAATCCCTTAATAAATTTCGGGAGGAACCCGAAATAAATAGCCTGACCTGAGGAATTCCTGAAGGAACCTTTAAAAGAATTCCTGATAGAATCCCAGACAAAACTTCTGATGGAATCCCAGAAGGTGTTCATGATGGAATTCCCGGAGGAAATCTTAGAATTATTTCAAATGGAATCCATGAAATAAATTCAGATGGAATCCCTGCAGAAACTCCCTATAAAATCTATTAAATATAATCTATAATAATTACTGATGGAATCCTTGATTGAACTTTTGATGTAAGGAACTCCTGATGGAATCATTAGAGAAACTCTTGATAGAAGATCTGTAGAAATTACAGGTGGAATCTCAGAAGATTCTCCTTATGGAAACCCTGGAGAAATTTATGATAAAATCCCTAGAAGAACTCTCGATGGAATCCATGGAGGATCACCTGCTGTAATCCCAAGAAGAACTTCTGATGTAATTCCTGGAGGAACTCTAATGAAATCACTGAAGGAACTCCTGACGGGATTCCTATAGGAAATTCTGATGAAATTCCTGGAGGGATTCCTGAAAATATACCTGGTGGAACTCCTTATGAAATCCCAAGAAAAAATCCTAATGGAATTCCTTGAGGAACCCCTGATATAATCTATAGATAAAGAAACTTCTGAAAGAACCTCTGTAGGAATTCCAGGTGGAACATTGAAGCAACTCCTGATGGAATCTCTGTAGAAACTTTTGATGTAATCCCTAGAAGAACTTCTGTGGTTATCCCTGTAGGAATTCCTAATTGCATCCCTATAGGAACTCCCATAGAATCCCTTGGGAACTCCTGATGGAATCCCTACAGAAATTTTTGATTGAATCCCGTGAGGAATTCCAGTTGAAATATCTGAATTAAATGCTAATGAAATCCCTGAAGGAACTACTAATCCCCAGAAGAACTCCTGATGAAATCTTTGGAGGAGTTCCAGGTGGAATCTATGAAGAGAATTATGATGGAATCTTCATAGAAATTCCTGTTGAAACTACTGGAGAAATTACTGATGAGATTCCTGAAAGAACTCCTGATCGAAACCCTGGAGGAACTCCTTATGCAATCTCTACATGAAATCCTGGAGCATATCTTCGAGGAACACCTGATATAATCTCTGGAGGAGTTCCAGACTAAATCTGTGAAGGATATTCTGAAAAAATCTATAGAGGAATTCCAGATGAAATCCCTAGATGAACTCCAGATGAAATCCCTTTAGGAACTCCTGATGAAATCCCTGGAGGAATTCATAAGATTCCCGATGGAACTCTTGATAGAATCCCTAGAGGAACTCCTTATGATATTCCTAGAACAAATAGTGATGGAATACCTCGAGGAATTTCCACTGGAGAAACTCCTGATAGAATCATTGGAGGAATTCCAGGTAGAATCTCTAAAAGATTTCTTGATGGAATCCCTATAGAAACTTCTGATGAAATCTCCAGAAGAACTCAGATGGAAGCCCTAAAGGTACTCCTGACAGAATCCCTAGAGAATATCCTGAAAGAATCCTTGTAGGAGTTCCTAAAGATATTCTTGACGGAACTCCAGATGAAACCGTTGGAGGAAATCCTGATGAAATCCCTGGAGGAATGCCTGATAAAATTCCTGATGGAACTCCTGATAGAATCCCTAGTTTAATTCCTTATGATGCCCCTAGAAGGGATTCTGATGGAGTTCCTCGAGGAACTCCTGATATAATTTCTGGAAGAAATCCTAATAGTATTTCGGAAGAATTCCAGGTGTAATCTGATAGAATCCCTGGAGGAACTCCTGATGGAATCTTTGGAGGAATTCCTAAAGATATTCTTGAAGAAACTGAGCATGAGCATGAGCATAGATGACATTACAATTCGTAGTTGCTACACCGTGATTGACCAGAACAATCGAAGTTGCACAGGGATTTATTGAAGGGGTCTTGGGACTAGCTTACCATTCTCAATGTGCACGAATCGAGAGCTCGAACTTGAAAAGTCAATAACGACGCCGGCCACGTCCTTATGGTCATCAGACAACCGTTGTTTCTGCATTTCCACAGTTGTTATAGAAAGAATATTTGGTTAGTGGGACAAGGTAGAAATCTGGGAGTTACAAATGTTTGGTGATGCGATCCATTATATAGTCACGCCTAACCGGATGCACGATATTGTACGATAATCACTCGCCCCTGCAAGAGCAAGCGACGCGATCAATAGATCAAACACTGCTAATCATCCGCGGCGCTTCTTCATTTCATTACGCAAACGACGCGCGACATGTTAAATCCTGCCCTCGTCGCCCGCCCTTCACAGGAGCAAGCGTCAAGTTCGTAGGATCAAACACTATTCCTAAAGATATTCTTGAAGGAACTCCACATAAAATAATTGGAGGAACTCCTGATGAAATCCCTTAAAAAACTCCTGATGGAATCTATGGAATAACTCCTGATGTAATCCCTGGAGAAACTTCTGATGGAATTACTAGAGGAACTTCTGATGCAATCCAGGTGCAATTCCTGAAGCAGTTCTTGATGGAATCTCGAGAGGACTTCCAGATAGAATCCCTGAAGGAATTCTTGATGGAATCCCTAGAAAAACATATGATGAAATCTCCAGAAGAACCTTTGATGGAATTCCTCGAGGAACTTCCGATGGAATACCAAGAGGAATTTCCAATGGAATCCCTAGAGAAACTCTTGATGGTATCCTTCGTGGGATTTCTGATTGAATCTTTAGAAGAACTCCTGATGGAATTCCTGGACAAACTCCCTAGAACTTTCTTAGAATAACTTTTGATGGAGTTCCTGGTGGGATCCTCACAATAACTTCCACCTTTGAAGTTCTCCTTATGGAATCCCTGGAAGAACTTTTCAAGGAATCAATAGAAGAACTACTGATAGAATCCCTTGAGGGACTCATGGTGGAAACTTATGAGGAATTCCAGTTGAACTTTCGGAAGGAATTTCTAAATGAATTCTCACATGAATGTCGTTGTTCGTGCAACACTGCAACATCCTTACAGACAGTACGATCAGTTCGTTGGCTCCGCGCATCGGTGGTTTAAGCAAAATCAAACTTGTTTGTTTTTGGTCGATCGATTCGTCAACCATTAGAAATTGGTTCGTCAAACAGCATCACACAAGGTCAAACATAGCATCAACAACAGGTGTTGTTCATCGTAGTGCTGCTTCCTCCCTTCAATCACCCCACGTCCGTCAAGATGCTTCCATCCTTATCCCTACACATTTCGGCTTGCGGCACGAAGCCTTTTCGGAATGCACCGAGCTTCTAGTAGAACTTTCGCGTTTTTTGTGAACGATGCAGCTGCTCCATTTCTTCACATTCTGCTTCTTCCAAACTGCGCTCTTTGTCCTAGAATAGGCGGTGTTTCCGCGGATACGATCCGGTAGGGAATAATTATACGAAAGAGTTGTACTTGCATAGAATATTCTCGATGTGCATTGTTATATACAATAATGTGTTGTGTCTAAACTGTTATACAATTGACGGACTGAATATTCTGGAACTGTCATACAAAAGAGAGAATGAAAATGTAAATAAACAATCGTTGGATTGTGTTCGGTTTGGAAAGATCGAAAGGTAAGTTGATTGCTTATGATGAAATTATAATGGTTTAGGGGTTTGTTCTACTTCGTCGTAAGCGCTATTATTCGTCGTATCAAACTTTAAATGTTCCACTTTGGCGGATATTCAAACTTACCTGCAACATAGATTCATTATCCAAGTGTAATATTGTGAAAGCTGTTATGGTTTGTACACTTGTACACCAAAAATGCAATAAAACTACTTTATATCGGTAAATAACTTCAGTTCAATTATCCACTTTGCACTTTTTCACCGAAATAGCATGGACGAACACGATTTGAAAGAAATGCTTAGCGATCGACTGAGCCACACCACTTTCCAACACAAGTTTCTTCCCGCCCCCCGTGGGTGACTTTCTTCGCCGGGCACTTATTTTCACTATGGAAAACCTTCGTACTTCTTTACTGAAGGATTTCATTTCAATCACACGCCGTAAAACTTCAATAAATCACCAAATTTTACGAAATTCCCTCAACCGCCGCGAATAATTGAGAATGTAAACAAAGTTCAATCCGTCGTACTGAGAAAAAAAAGCTTGTGCGCATCAATGTGTGCCTCGACGTAAAAATATGGTTCCTTTGATTGTGTTGTTTTAGCTGTACTGTGAGCAAATGCCATAATTGTACGGTCAAAAGGAATTGTGTTCATATGTTCGGGCTGAATTTTGATAACGAACAAATAATTTTAAAGTAAATTAGTATATTCCATCATGCTGAAGGAATGGAGGGAGATGTCCGTAGATCTATATATTCTAGTAAAACATTTTATTGTAGCGTTGATATGTTGTGTTTTAACCACTCAATACACGCAGTGAGCCGTAAGTTGTGAGACGAATCTGGAAACTGATTGCGACGGAGTTGGAAACGATACGACGGACTGAGAATACGGTAAGATGCATTTTCTTTGCATTATTTCCAAAACGAGATCAAGATTTATCAAAATGTTATTGTACAATGCTAAAGCCGTTTTGAGAAAGAACTGTTTGGCATCGGTTTGTATCAGCATCATTCACTGCAATACTGGGAAAATTGCAGTTCTCACTAATCAATGCTTAATACGATGGATACTAGCACATCACCCTACTGATGTTTTCTGTTTTGTTTCAGGTATGCTCGATTGTTATGGTATGCTCTACATGTAAGTAGTTTCAGTGTTGCCAGAATGGCAGAATTTATGGAGTGTTTGTGGCCTCAACATGAGGCATGTTCGTCCACCGGTGTGGTGCGGCATGATGCACCCCGGTGGCTTGTTGTTGGCCACAACAGGCGGTTTTGCTGCTTTCGTTTCCTTTTATATCACTTCACGTTTAATCGCGTTCCTTGCTGCAGCATTACAATCCGCGCTGCATCCTTCTCCTGATAAACCTGCCGGCATTCTTCGTCGAATCAATCGTTACATGTCCTCCTTTCCACGTACCCGACGATGTTCTCGGCTGCGTTGTTAATGGCTGCATTTGTGATGCTCCAGCAGTCTTCAAGAGGGGCTTTGTTAAGCTCGCCCTCTTCGATGTGTGATTCCGTCTGCTGTGGTGATCGCCAGGTGTACTGATACGGGAGGCTGTGCTGAAAGTAGATGCTACGAATGGCCGTAGGCCATTCTCGTTCGTCAGCCGGTGGGCCAATCGTCGGTCTGAATTCCTCCTCCTGGTCAACCTGAGAGTTTAGATCTCCTATGATGATTTTTACGTCGTGGCTTGGGCAGCTTATTATTATTATAGCTTTATTAAGGAGATTTTCAGCCCTAGGCTGGTTCATCTCCGAACCTTGGGCAGCTGTCGTACTCGCGTTCGAGCTGCGCGTAGAAAGCGTCTTTATCATCATCAGTGCTTTCGGAGTGAGGGCTATGCACGTTTATTATACTGAAGTTGAAGAACCGGCCTTTGATCTTCAACTTGCACATTCTTTCGATGATCGGCCACCATCCGATCACGCGCCTTTGCATATCACCCATCTCTATAAAAGCTGTTCCCAGCTCATATGTGTTGCCGCATCTCTGGTAGATGGTATGATTACCTCTAAACGTTCGCACCATCGAACCTGTCCAGCACACCTCCTGCAGCGCTACGGTGCTGACACCGCGGATCTTCAGTACATCGGAGCACATGCGTGTGCTTCCGATTAGAGTTTTCAATCCCAGGATCATTTCCCGGGATTCCCGTTTCCCGGGAAATGATTTTCTGTTTCCCGTATTTCCCGGGAGCTTCTCCTAAATCCAAATAAAAACCATATCACAATTTTTTTTTTCAAACCAAACGAACAAATGTCCTAAATATTTAGATCACCAGTTATTTTATTATGTTTATTTTTTGTTTTTGGTAATCAAATGGTTAAAAATTTCGAGGATTTGTTTGACCAAGGAAGATTATAAGCAAAACAAAATAAAAGACCTCTCGATGGATCTTTTTCATGAATTGACTACACGCTTAAATTATTTTACAGGAATCCGTGAATTTCACCGTAATCTCAACAGCTGAAAAGTTCAGTGAAATAAATTAACAGAGTACGGAAAATTTTTGCAGTTTTCGGTAATATTTCACCGGAATCCGTTAAAATTCGATGGAATTACGGTGTTCTATTCTACCGAACTGTTCAACTGTTGAGATTACGGTGAAATTCACGGATTACGGTAAACTAATTCAAATGTGTAGGCTATTAAAGTTTTTAATTAATTCCGTTCAATATAACGGTCAACGTAAAACTGTAATCGGTTTTTATTCTAGGGCTTGGAAAGATTGATTTAATGTTGCCAAATATAGTTTGAACTTTATACAATATATCAAAAATGAGCTCCTCATGGAATTTTGCTCAATATTATGAAACATTTTGCAGAGAAGACCAGCTTTCAAAATGTAGCCAGCATATTATTTTAAGAAATATGAATGAATTACTCACAGAAAAGTGAAAATCCCATTCATATGTAATGATATAAAATAAATAAATACCGTAAAACTTAAACAGCATGCACAGTTCCAAAGAATTATAATTTGTATCTTTAAAATAAGTACTGGCATCCTTGCTTCCGATTAAAGTTTGCCAAAAGATATATTTTGAATGGATATATTATTTTTCATATAATCGAAAGTCGGTTTTCTGTTTTGGGGTTACTTTGATAATGGAGTATAAATCTAACAAAATTGAATGAATTACGTATCATTTATAGGACATTGCATACTTCTAGGCGATTAACGTTAAATGGAAATTTCTGACTTAGATTACAGTTTGTAAAAATGCTTTTCGCTGACAGATTTGAGACCATATTCAAGTTATATGATAACTAGGCTGTCAAAGATAAAGTGACCAACTATTCAAAACTACATCAAATGGTGATCGTAGAACAGCTTGTTTGTAAGCGTTTCGAAAATGCTAAAATCGTACCAATTTTTAATATTCGTATAAAAAGCCACAAATGTTATTGATTCAAATGAAAACTGCTCTTACATGAAGAGTCATACTGATATTGTTTAGTTTTGCATCCGTTTCGATTAACCGATTAACAGAAATTATATTTTGTTTTGTATTTGGTGGGTAACGCACTATCAAAGTTACCCGCATTCTCAAAGATACCCCGTTTTATGGTACATGAAATAAGAATAATCAAAACAAATCTATCTAATTTGCTTTATTTTCATGTTCTCGAGAATTTCCCGGGATCCCGGGAATTCCCGGGAAATGGCATTTTTATTTCCCGTTTCCCGGGAAGTCAAATCCCGGGAAATTTGGAAACTCTACTTCCGATGATATTGAGAGATTTACAGTTCCACGTACCGAGTTTCCAATCGCTAGTCCATTTCCGTCCCTGTAGTCTTTGCTGATTGTTTTGGTTCGTATTCTCTCGTTGACGTTCCTGTGCTGGTGTATTTTTACGGTTGGCTTGCAGGACCTGACACCAACTCCCTAGATTTCCGGAGGACCATTCCAACTAAATGATCGGATGGCCATAGTGCGCAGTTTAGCTTAGAGTCCTTCTCTGGCATTTGGACGATGATCAGCCGCCCGTAACATGGGAAACAGACGCTGTTGTTAGCCGCTCCTAACATGGAGTACAGACGCTCCAGGTTTGCAGAAGCAGACTTCCCCTTCCCTGTCAGCATACGACCAAAGTTACCATCGGAGTTGGTTACCCGATCTTTCCTAAGGTTGCTCGTACCCCGGCCAGTACCACGAGAAGGTAGGGACAGGAGTTGCTGGGCAGGAGGCTAAGGACAGACGCACAGACAGGTCTATTTTATTCCTTCGGGTACGCTAGGTACCAATGGTACGCCATGCCCAGCCATTTACCAATCAGAAGCAATACCCATATTTGCACTACCCAGGTAACCAATAAGCCGTATATTGGGCCAAAATGTTGTTTTACGGCTGATATAATGCTAATAATCCGTTAAATAGCACTATATAAGCCGTATATGGGGGATTGAGCCCGATATACGACTTATGGTTACCTGGGTAGAACCTGCTGTTGAATATCTACAGTCAATAACTGATGGATCACAGTAAATCTACTTGACATTAGAAGAAACATAAATCTGGTAATATGTCGATGTTTGGCAAGTTTCCCTGCTGTAGCAAGTTGAGAGAAGGAGACATAACTCTAATAAAATGTCGAAATTATTACTTGAATAGTATGTAGTATGGCGAAGCTACATAAAAAAATATCGATTCCTTTGGGCTCGCTTCTGCGAGATATGTATATTGCAAGTTGAACGAAAAGCAAACAGGTCCCGCAGTAAACTGCTACTGAAACAAATTGTCATTGGCCATATAGAGCAGATGATTGATATAATTTGATACTTCCGCAATCAATTTCTCAACCACCAAACAAAGTAAAATCATGATAAGAACAAACCGAAACCACTCATCATTCCCCGTGTAGACAGTTTCAATTTTGTATTAGAATTTAATTCCACTGAAATCCCCCATCCAATCAGCATTTTGAATCGTGGAGATCGTGTGGCATATTACCAGTGAAACTAATTGTTTCGACCACGCGAAAGCCATGTCTCGAGGTAATTTTCCCGCGCAACAACCCGGAGAAGAAACGATAATTTGAGTAATTTACCGATTGGTTCGAGGACGATGACTACGATGGGCACACGAATCTACACTGAACGGAATCTCCCGCCGCAAATTGAATGATTCCTAATTCATTTGGCTGCAAATCTCCATATTCCTCAAACTGAATGAATGTGAGAACATATGATGCATCCAACGACCATTGAACAAAAATCATCCAATTCTAGGATGATTTTCAATTTACATACGAATGAAAATAAGTAGATCCTTGAATAATGATAACACAGATGAAAAACATCTATTCTATGACGGATTTTAATTTCTTCCATGTCCCATATCGAAAATCATTCAATTTTCGTCTAAAATGACATATGGATACCAAATGATCCAAGTTATCAAATCATCCTTGTAAACTGTAAACAAACATGGTGGTAGCAACGTGGTGCGGTCGGTATTTATGAGCGAATATAACTAGGTAAGTGCATGCTGTTTGTAATAATTGTACAACATTATCTTTTCTTAGCATGTGTTTATCAACCTATAGGACACACGATTCGCTGATACCCCACAACCCGCTGATATAGATAATGCTTATGTTTTGGATTGAATCATGGAGCTGTGTTTGGACTATGCTTATGCTCCTGCAGGCGATTTTAGATGATGTTTTTGATACTAACTATAGAATAAACTTATTAATCTTACGTAAAACCATCAAATATTGGTCATTATTTTTGGAATTCAAATTATTCTAAATGATTAACTAGCATAGCAGGGTTTGATTACATGTTCATATGAAAATCATTCAATTTCATCCATCTTCTAGAAAGCCTAAATTCATTTTAAGATTTGATGATTTTCATTCAGCGCGATTTGTAAACAGATGATTTCCACAGAGATGAAAATCATCTTGAATGTGTCTGAAAATAGGTTTGGGGCTCGGATGAGCCAAAAATCATTCAATTTGTGGCGGGAGATACCGTTCAGTGTAGTAGTCACAGCCTCGAAATCCATTGTAATTTGACAGTTAGGGCTGCGCTTCGCGCAGCAAGTCCACTGTTCAGCTCTGAGGTCTTGGGGAGAAAAAAAGTTAATTAAAACTTAATGAAATCGTAAATTTCATATCTCGCCCGACTCCTTGCGATTGCGGTAATAAATAATGGCATGAGACCGAGACGAAGCCAGGTCGAGTCCACCCATAAGGTCCTGGTCCTGGCTTCGGAAACTGTAACGTCCACAGAGAGAGAGAGAGAGAGGGAGGACCTCACACACGGAACGGAATCCAAGTAGGCGGTAAAGTGCTTTTGCGTTGTTTTTTATCGGGATCGGGAGGGTTGCTGCGATCCCGACGGTTGGCCCCGCGCCGAATCAGGGTTTACGATTGGAAATTAGTCAAGGATCGAACCGGGCTGAAATTGATTTTTGCTCGTCGGGATTCGCAAGGTGGGGGTGGGGGAGGAGGTAGAGAAGTTTTCGCACCTCACTTCGAAACGGTTCTTTGGTTCTTTGGACCCTGGACCGACACACTTACACAACATTTACAAACAAACGGTGCAATGGTTCTTTATCTAGATTAAAATGTAACGAGCAAGGCGAAAAGAAGGAACGAAGCAAAATATGAGCAAATATGCAATTACTTTCTTAGCCTTCTGTCTGTGCTAAAACGAGGTTACGTTGTCTGGGCCTTGGAGTCATATTGACCCCAAATTCAATAGGCTAGGGTATAGTTTCCCAAACTGTGGGTCGCGACCCCAGGAGGTTTTTGATGGGTTGGATGGGTCACGAGAAATCTAAGTTTTCATTTATTCTATTATTTTTTGAATATTTTCTAAAAAAAAGCTACAACTCTTCAAGGCACAGACAGCGGGTTAAACCGATTTTGCCCTTTTGGAACGGCACTTTTGTTCCAGGTTATGGTTTCCCGTGTCTACTTATGTTGGAGCCTCGAACTGGAGGGGCAGTTTGATACGGAATCCGCCTACTACAACTAACTGCTGTCTCTTCTAAGATGCGATCGGCGCGCGGCTAACTGCGATTGAAACTGCGATGACGAGCGACGAACCTCGATGAAGACAACGACGACCGACGACGCCAACTACGATCGAGTTGAAGAGGTTGCCGTGTTGGGTTGGCAATTTTCCTAGGATCGTTCCACTTTGCACGGTGATCTGAATGTTGATGAGCCGGAGAGTACTTTGAGAAGCCGCCGATGTCAAAGTCTCTGGCCTCCGAGACCAACCGAGCGAGAACCGAGCAAGGTTAGATTCCAGACCCCAGAAATCTTCCCAATTAATCGTAATAAGCGTTTCGAATTTTAATTTTCTTCCTATCTGGCCCGCATCTGCTCGTCAGAACAAAAAGCTTCTTGGGATAATAGAAGGAGCTGCCACAGAACAGAAAGCGTCTCGATCGGGAATGAATTGGAAAAATAACCCTATACATCACCGGTAGGGCTGTGCGCCGGAGCATTTTTGTACTTACGGCGGCTGTGATAAAATAATTTTTAGAATATTTTCACTACTGAAGCCTGCAATGCTGATATTGTTGTTGACAATGAACTACAAGTAAAGAAATTTCAGAACGATCTGTGTGAAGAAATTTATGGATGAATTACTGAAACTCTTCATGAGGAAAATCCGAGTAAAGTTTTTCGAAGGATCCATGCTGAAGGTGTCTGAGTTCGATTCTCGGTCGGTCCAGGATCTTTTCGTAATGGAAATTTTCTTTGACTTCCCTGGGCATAGAGTATCGTCGTACCTGCCACACGATATACGAATGCGAAAATGGCAACTTTGGCAAAGAAAGCTCTCTGTTAATAACTGTGGAAGTTCTTATAAGAACACAAGATGAGAAGCAGGCTCTGTCCCAGTGCAGACGTAATGCCAAGAAGAAGAAGAAAAAGAAGAGGAAGAAGGAATGCAAAAATCAATATCTGGATCAATTTTTTATCAAGAATTACTAGTGAAATTTTTGAACGAAGTCGAAGAGGAACCCACACACTCAGTTGATCTTTAATTTTCATTTTTTTTTGCCGAGATCGGCACAGCCGAGCGGTCAGCAACATATTTTTAGCTAATATGTCAGCAAAAAATCAAGTTTGTTTGTAGGACCCCCTGTGGATGCTGCTGACATCAAACGTCACTTTTGCTGAGTTATCTGGAGAAAACTATTATATTTTTTTTTTGGAATAATATTTAGAAGTGCCATTGAAGAAATTCAATGAGCTGGATAATTAGATAAATAATAACAGGGAATTCCGGAAGATTACCAGGCCCATCTCATTAAGGAGTATGTGGAGGAAGTATTGGAAAAAACACTGCAGAAATACAAGGAATAAGAGTTGAACCCGCCTAAGGCTGGAAGCCTCTATAATAAAGAAAATCATGATATCAAATACAAGGGATCATCTCTGAAGAGACTCTTTCAAGAGCTATTAAGTTAGTAAGCTGAGAGAAATTTATGGATAATTGAAAAACCACAGTTTATACACTACTTGTTTGGAAATATTAGAAAAAAAAATGAGATAAGTTTGTCTCATGGTATTTCTAGGAATATTTGCAAATCTTAAAAATAGACAAATAAAAACCCAAAATCCTGATTTTTTCGTTTATTGTTGAGTGCAAGGTAGCTGAAACATAACGGAACAGCATCCCAGAAACATTCGAAACAGCCATCCACATGTTTTGGAAAAAGCTTTGCAGAAGCTTTTGAGGTGCTTTTTCAGTAGTTTTTTTAATGAGCATTCAGAAGGAACATACGGGCTACTCCTAAAAGTATTTTCAAGAAGGTTTTCAAAATGCTACCAGCAAGCCTTTCAACAAACCTCCAGCAAATTTTTCAGTAAGCCTTTGAAATGGGTTCCCAAAAGAACAAAACATAGAGAGATTGACAAAAGCTTCTGAAACTGGTTGCCAGAAGCTTAAGAAAAAGCTTCCCTAAGACATCTGAAACAGCTTTCCAGAAGCTTCTGAAAGAGATTTACCGAAGCTTCTGAAATAGGTTGCCAGAAGCTCAATTAACAGAACTTTCTCGAGGCTTGTGGAAGAAACTCCTAAAAGATAATTCTGATGAGCCTTACAAAAAGCTTCTGAAAGAGTTTACCAGAAACTTCTAAAACAGCATCGCAGAAGCTTCTTAAAGAGCTTACCAGAAGCTTCTGGAAGAGTTTTCAAGAAATTTCTGAAAGATCTTTCTAGAAACTTCTAAAAGAGCTTTCTAGAAACTTCTGAAAATGCTTTCCAGAAGCTTCTGAAAGAGCTTTCCAGATGCTTCTGAAAGAGCTTCCCAGAAGCTTCGGAAAGCCAGAAGTTTTTGAAAAAGATTCACATATGCTTCTGAAAAAGCTTCCCTGAAATTTCTGCAACAGCTCCCCAGAATCTTCATGAAGAGCTTCCCAGAAGCTTCTGAAAGAGCTTCCCAAAAGCTTCACAGAGATTTCTGCAAGAGTTTTCAAGAGCTTTCTGACTGAGCTTCCTAGAAGCTTCTGAAGAAGCTTCTAAACTGATTGTTAAAGAGCATGCCAGAATCTTCTAAAAGGGCTTCCCAGAAGCTTCTTAAGGAGCTTCCTAAAAGCTTCTAAAAGAGTATTCCAGCAGCTCCTGAAAGAGCTTCCCAGAATCTTCAGAAAAAGCTCATCATAAGTTCCTAAAAGTGCTTTCTACAAGCTTCTAAAAGAGCTTTCTAAAAACATCTGAAAGAGCTTTCCAGGAGCTTCTGTAAGAGTTTTCCAGAAGCTCATGAAAGAGCTTTCCAGGAGCTTCTGAAAGAGCTCCCCTGAAGCTTGTTAAATAACTTTCTATGGGCTTGTGAAAAATTCCCAAAAGTTTTTGAAATAGTTTCACAGAACGCTTCTAAAATAGCTTCTCAGGAGTTTTTGAAATAGCTTTCCAGAAGTTTCTTCAAAATCTGCTTAGACGCTTCTGAGAAAGAGCTTCTCAGAAAACTTTCTAGAGGCTTCTGAAAGAGATTCGCAAAAGTTTCTGGGATAGCTTCCCGGAAGCTTCTGAAATAGCTTCCGAGAGCGTCCCAGAAGCTTCTGAAAGATTTGCTCAGAAGCTTCTGAAAGAGCTGACCAGAACCTCCTGAAATAGCTTTTGAGAAATTTTTAAAGAGCTTCCCTGAAGCTTTAGAAAAAGCTTCCCAGATGCTTCTTAATGGCTTCCCAGAAGCTTCTGAGAGTGCTTCCCTAAAGCTTCTGGAAGAACTTCCCACAAGCTTCTGGACAAGCTTTTCAGAAGCTTCTTGGAGAGAGCTAGAGCTTCCAAACTGCTTTTCCCAGAATCTTCTTAAAGAGCCTTCCAGGGTTTTTTGAAAGAGCTTCCCAAAAGCTTCTGAAAGAGCTTCCTTAAATCTTCTGAAAGCTTCTGAAAAAGCTTCTCTAAAGCTTCTGAAAAAGCTTCTCTAAAGCTTCTGAAAAAGCTTCTCTAAAGCTTCTGAAAAAGCTTCCCAGAAGCTTCTCAGAGACTTCTGCAAGAGTTTCCCAGAGGTTTCTGACTGAGCTTCCCCGAAGCTTCTGAAAGAGCTCCCAAACTGCTTCTTAGAGAGCCTTCCAGAATCTTCTGAAGGAGTTTTTCAGAAGTGTCTGAACGAGATTTCCAGAAGCTTTTGAAAGAGCTAACCAGAAGCTTCTGAAAAAGCTTTTCAGATGTGTTTAAAGAGCTTCCTATAAGCTTCTAGAAGAGCTGCTCAGAACCTTCTGGAAGAGCTTTTAAGAAGCTTCTGAAAGAGTTTTCTAAAAGGTTGTGAGAAAACTTCCCAGAAACTTCTAAAATAGCATCCCAGGTACTTCTGAAAGAGCTTCCAAGAACCTTTTGAAGGACCTTTCTAAAAGCTTCTGAAAGAGCCCCAGAAGCTCCTGAAAGAGCATCCCAGAAGTTTTTGAAAGAGTTTTCTACAAGCTTCAGAAAAAGCTTTTGAGAAGCTTCTGAAAGAGCTTTTAAGAAGCTTCTGAAAGAGCCTCCCAGAAGATTTTGCAAGAGCTTTCCAAAAGCTTCTGAAAAAGCTTTCCGAAAGCCTCTGAAAGAGCTATTGCAAAAGCATCTGAAAGTGTTTTCTAGAAGCTGCTGAGTAAGCTTCCCTGAAGCTTCTGAAAGAGCTTCCCAGAAGCTTCTGAAAGTGCTTCTCGGAACCTTTCGAAAGAGTTTCCCAGAAGCTTCTGAAAGTGCTTCCCAGAAGCTTTTGAAAGAGCTTCTCAGAAGATTCTGAAAGAGCTTCCCAGAAGCTTCTGAAAAAGATTCACACAAGCTTCTGAACGGGCTTCCCAGGATCTTCTGAAAGAGCATCCCAGAAGCTTCTGAAAGAGCTTCTCGGAAGCTTTTGAAAGAGCTTCCCAGAAGATTCTGAAAGAGCTTCCCAGAAGCTTTTGAAAGAGCTTCTCAGAAGAATCTGAAAGAGCTTCCCAGAAGCTTCTGAAAAAGATTCACACAAGCTTCTGAACGAGCTTCCCAGGATCTTCTGAAAGAGCTTCCCAGAAGCTTCTGAAAGAGCTTCTCGGAAGCTTTTGAAAGAGCTTCCCAGAAGATTCTGAAAGAGCTTCCCAGAAGCTTTTGAAAGAGCTTCTCAGAAATTCTGAAAGAGCTTCCCAGAAGCTTCTGAAAAAGATTCACACAAGCTTTCGAACGAGCTTCCCAGGAACTTCTGAAAAAGCTTTCCAGGAGCTTTTGAAAGAGCTTCCCAGAAGTTTCTTAAAGAGCTTCTCAGAAGCTTTTGAAAGAGCTTCCCAGAAGATTCTGAAAGAGCTTCCCAGAAGCTTCTGAAAAAGATTCACACAAGCTTCTGAACGAGCTTCAAAGAAGCTTCTGAAAGAGCTTCCCAGAAGCTTCTGAAAGAGCTTCCCAGAAGCTTCTGAAAGAGCTTCCGAGAAGCTTTTGAAAGAACTTCCCAGAAGCATCTGAAAAAAGATTCACACAAGTTTCTGAACGAGCTTCCCAGAAGTTTCTGAAAAAGCTTCCCAGAAGCTTCTGAAAGAGCTTCTCAGAAGCTTTTGAAAGAGCTTCCCAGAAGATTCTGAAAGAGCTTCCCGGAAGCTTCTGAAACAGCTTTCCAGAAGCTTTTGAAAGAGCTTCTCAGAAGATTCTGAAAGAGCTTCCCAGAAGCTTCTTTAAAAGATTCACACAAACTTCTGAACGAGCTTCCCAGAAGCTTCTGAACGAGCTTCCCAGAAGCTTCTGAAAGAGCTTCCCAGAAGCTTCTGAAAGAGCTTCCCAGAAGCTTCTGAAAGAGCTTCCCTGAAGCTTCTGAAAGAGCTTCCGAGAAGCTTTTGAAAGAACTCTCCAGAAGCTTCTGAAAAAAGATTCACACAAGCTTCTGAACGAGCTTTCCAGAAGCTTCTGAAAAAGCTTCCCTGAAGCTTCTGAAAGAGCTTCTCAGAAGCTTTTGAAAGAGCTTCCCAGAAGATTCTGAAAAAGCTTCCCAGAAGCTTCTGAAAAAGATTCACACAAGCTTTTGAACAAGTTTCCCAGAAGCTTCTGAAAGAGCATCCAAGAAGCTTCAGAAAAGGCTTCCAAGAAACTTCTAGAACAGCATACCAGAAGCTCCTTAAATAGCTTTCCAGAAGCTTCAGAAAGTGATTTTCAAAAGCTTCTGAAAGAGCTTTGAACTGTTTATAGTTTTTAAGTTTTTTGATTAATTTTATAGGCATTTTCAGAACTTCCCGAGAAACTGGTTTATAAATTTCAAAATAGTGTTGATGTTTTCGGTACAAAAAAATTGGAAACCAAGTCCAAGTGATGTCGTATTATCTTGGTGTACCAAAATTGGCCGTACCATCCACTCAACAGGATATTTCAATATCCTGTTGAGCTAGAAGTTTGCTGTCGTCAGAAAAGTTATCCAGCAGACTAGAACGACTAGAGTCGATGCTGGTTGTTGTTTTTACGTTCAGGGTGAGTCGTCATATATTCGGCACTAGGCGGAGGACATGTTTTGGTACAAATATTTGTTGATTTTATGTTTATGAACGTCACAGTATTAATCAGTGCAAAGTGAATAACTGACGGAACACAATTGGAAAACAGTATTTTGAGAATTCTTCATATAAAGCCGACTTTATTGAGTTATGCTTAATGGTATGTTATGTGGTGAAATACATCAAGGAGTGAGGAATAGGGAACGAGGTATGAGAAATGAGAAGTGAGGAGAAAGAAATGAGGAACGAGGAATGAGGATTGAGGAATGAGGGGTAAGGAATGAGAAATCAGGAATGAGGAGTGAGAAATGAGGAGAGGAGGATGAGGAATGAGAAATAAGAAGTGAGGAATTAAGAATGAGTAGTAAGGAATGAGGAATGAGGTGTAAGGAATGAGGAGTGAGGAATGAGGAATGTTAAATGAGGTGGAAGGAATGAGTAGTTAGAAATGAGGAGTGTGCAATGAGGACTAAAGAACACTGATGATGATGTTGATAAGGAAAGGGAGTGAGGAACGAGGGATGAGGAGTAAGGAATGACGATTGAGGCGTGAGGAGTGATGATGGATGAGGAGTAATTAGGAATGAGGAGTGGAGAGTCAGGAGTGAGGAGTGAGGATTTAAGAATGAAAAGTAAGAAATGAGGAATAAGGAGTGAGCAATGAGGAATGAGAAGTAAGTAACGAGAAATGAGGAGTGAGAAGTGAGGAATGAGGAACGAAGAGTAAGAAATGAGTAATGAAAAGTAAGGAATGAGGAATAAAATATTAGAAATGAGGAGTAAGGACTGAGGAATGAGAGATGAGTAAGGAATAAGAAGTGATGAATGAGGAACAAGGAATGAGAAATGAGGAGCGAAAAATGAGGAATCAGAAATGAGGAATGAGGAGAGAGGAATGAGGATTGAGGAGTGAAGAGTGAGCAGTGAGGATTGAGGAGTAAGTAATGAGAAACAAGGAAGGAGGAGTGAAAAGTGAGGGATGAGAATTGAGGAATGAGAAGTAAGGAATGAAGAGTAAGGAATGAGGAGTGAAGAATGAAGAGTGGAGAATGTGGAGTGAGGAGTCAGGAATGAAGAATGAGGAGTAAGGAATGAGGAGTGAGAAATGAAGAGTGTGGAGTGAGAAATAAGGAATTAGGATTAATAATGATGATGATGATGATGATTATCGAAAAGTGAGGAACGAGGAATGAGGAGTGAGTAATGACGGTTGAGGATTGAGAAATGAGGAATGAGGAGTGAGGAGTGAGCAATGAGGAGCAAAGATTGAGGAATTAGGAATGAGGAGTGGAGAATGAGGAATGAGGAATGAGGAATAAGGAGTGAGCTATGAGGACTGATGAGTGAGAAGTGAGGATGTATGATATCTTTAGTATGAAAGAACTCATGGGCAACAACCCGACCATTGGATTACAACAGAGTTGTAACAGATTTGGTTACTCAGTTAGCACTTTTTTTGTAACAAACGTTTTTAAAATGTTGGCTGATTAGTAACACAATTTCTTCTACACTTAACAAAATAGAAACAAACTTATAATTTAAACAAAATTATACAAAAATGTAACTCTTCTTCTTCTTTCTGGCGTTACGTCCCCACTGGAACAGAGCCTGCTTCTCAGCTTAAAGTTCTTATGAGCACTTCCACAGTTATTAACTGAGAGCTTACTATGCCAATGACCATTTTTGCATGCGTATATCGTGTGGCAGGTACGAAGATACTCTATGCCCTGGGAAGTCGAGAAAATTTCCAACCCGAAAAGATCCTCGACCGGTGGGATTCGAACCCACGACCCTCAGCATGGTCTTGCTGAATAGCTGCGCGTTTACCGCTAGGGCTATCTGGGCCCCAACACAATGTACAACAAATGTAACTCATTATGTTTCAAATCAAACAAATATATAACTCATTTTGTAATTTTACATAGCTATATTATAACAAAATTTGTTATAAAAAATTGCTCTCAAATTTTTATATCAGATTGTGTTCTATTATGTTTTAAATTGAAAAAAAAAGATGAAACAGCCTATGCTATTATAACTGATTTGTTTTAATTATGTTATAATTTCCTCCATCAATTCAATGTGCCTCTAACAAAAATGAAACAAAATTTGTTATTTGTTAAAAATCTTGATATAATTATGCTGCAATTTTGTTGTAATCCACTGGGCGGTAAAGGATGAAAAAAAGATAATATGAATCAATTTATTTTATTGAAAGTCGAAAGAAGAAACACTCTTATTATTATAGGAGTAGATCAGGAGGAGATTGTAGGGATTGAGCGGGATACTATGTAGAAAAGATATAAACTAAACAGAAGGGCATATAATTTTAGTAACAATGAAAAACTAAGCAAACGGGAAGAGATGAAAGACACGCCAGTCTTGTAGATTGTTGCGAGCGATGAAGTTGCGCTGGAATTACTCCTGTTGCAATTCGGCTGATGGAGAAATTTGAATTGTGGGACAACCGTTGATAAATCTTGGGAACACCTTGTAGGGATATCTGGAAGAATTCTCAGAGGAATCTCTGCACTACTTCCTGTGCACCTTTATAGGAATGTTCGGAAGAATTCATAAAAGATTTCTTGGTATAATTTCAAAAGATTTTATTTATACTATTTGGGGAGGAATCACCGGCAAAACTTTTGAATTATTCCTAAATGAGCATCAGAAAGAATCTATGAATGAATCCAAAACATGAAGAAATTTCTGGAGGAATTCCTAGAGAATTGCCAATAGGAATTGTAGATTTTTTTTTGGAGAAATTGCAAGAGGTATCTCTGAAGGAAATTTACTGAATGTATGGAGAGGAAAGAGAGTTGCAATGTATTAATTGTTGGAAGAATATCTGAAAAAAATCTGAAAGGAGCTCTTCGAAGGATCTGTTAAAAAATCCATAGATTACTGACAAAAAAATACCTTCAAAAAATTTCAAAATACTCAAAGGAATTTATCAAACCGAAATTCTTGGAAAAATACATGGTAAAATTTTTAAGGTGATTCCTGGATAAATAACGTAAACTTCTGGAAAAATGTTTATATGATTTATTCGGGAATCGTTAAAAAAATTCTTGAAAAAATTTCAGAACCTCAGTGAAACATTCATGAGTTGATGTTTCATGATTCGATATCGACTAATGGAACCATACTAGAGCGGTTCCACGCGTCCATAAAATGCTGAAATCTGACATGTACCATTCCGATTTGGATGAAACTGCGCATATGTATTAACTATATGAGACGAAAATTATCTCATATCGTTAAGATTAAGATTAAGAAGGGATCGTTAAGAATCGAGAGTAACTTCTGATAAGGGCGTATGTATTTTTGGCACCACCATTTAAAAAAAATTGTACCTCGGAAACCGTTTGTTATAGAGAAATAGTGTCTGAGGAGGGATGGTAGACAATCAAATAGGCTTTGTAAAAAAAAATATACACTGAAAAAAAATACCTTTATTTTCATGAAAAAATCGAAATTAAACATTAAAACACAAATTGCAAAAAATAGGTATCTTCGATTTTTTTCAAATTTTTTCTGTAAAATTTCAATGTAAAACCAGATGTTTTAAGCATTTTTTTTTATGGTGCAATCTAAAATAAAAAAAGTTTTTCTAAGAGCAACTTTTGGTGCATTTCTGAAAATTCAATTTCTGGTCGTAGAAAAGACGTTTTGATGCTGTAATATGATTCTTCATCAAAAAACAATTCAAAATGCGAATAACAATGATCTTCCTAAAACTAGTCGTTTTCTAGATATTTAGGATTCAATTATATTAATATCATAAAACCTAAGAAAATAAGCCCGTTTCTTTTTTTGGTGTATTTCTGAAAATTCAATTTCTGGTTATATAAAAGGCGTTTTGATGCTGCAATATATTTTTTTATCCAAAAACAATTCAAAATTCTAATATCAATGATCTTCCTATAAGTTACCGCTTCAAGATATTTGGGATTGAATTATGTTAATATCATAAAACTTAAGAAAATACGCCCGTTACTTACATTATTCCAGATGCTCCATCAACAATGTTACGTCAATCTCTTCCTACATTAATATCCCATCTACTTTTTCTTTGACATTTAGACGGTTGGATGACGGTTCGAAAGATACAGGATGATTGTTGGAATATTGTTGAGAATTAATATAAGTATTACCACAGACAAACAGACGTAACACTGGATAAATTTCCATCGCCCACGAATTTAACGATCAGTTTAAAATACAACAGTTGTCAAGTTCACAACTAGATGCGCGCGCTTAGTTTTCCTTCGTGTTTGACATTTCACACTACCGCCACCTGTTGGACATGTGGCACAAAAAGTTATTTCGTTCAATAAGCTCACTAGATGGTGGTAGTATTTGTGGTCGAGAGAATTTTGTGAAAAATGTTCTAGGTGTTACTTCTGTTTGCCTGTGGTATTACGATGGAAGATGATAATATGAATGATGTTAAGGAGGGGAAGAAGGAAAAACGCCTTTAAACTTCTTAACCTTATTTATTTATTCTAACGATTAAGGCAGGGAACGATCAGGCTCTGGGCATTCTTGTGTCGATTGTGGTCGAGATGTGACGTACGGTCACGACACCTAGATAGGAAACGCATATAAAAAATCTAGTTCAAGCACTAAGAGAACAAAGCATTAGTTGAAGAATGTATGTATCGCTATGTACCCGCTAGTGTTTCGAACGAAACAGAGAATGTGCCCCGAGCGAGCCGAGCGCTTGATCAACTATTGTTTTCATTGCCTCCGTATTTGTCTTGGTTTGTTTGACGGATCATTTTGGAGGGATTGGTGGCGGCTAATAATATTGTTACATATTGTTATTGTTGCTTCTCAACAATTCGTTTATTTGTGTAAGTGTCAAAGATAAAGTTGATGGGATATTATTGCGCATTTCATTCACCACTGGACTCCGCAGTCAGTTTTTATAAGTGAGGGAAGGAAAATAAAAGTGCGATTCTGCATCCAATCTTGTTGATGTCTTCAGCGCACTCATTCATTATAAATCGTAGAATAAGTGCGCTGAAGACACCAACAAGATTTGATGCAGGATCGCACTTTTATTTACACTCTCGCACTTATGAAAACTGACTGCGCAGTCCAGTGGTGAACGAAATACCCAATAATGTGGGAAGAGATTAACGTAACATTGTTGATGGAGCATCTGGAATAATGCAAGACACGGGCGTATTTTCTTAAGTTTTATTATATTAATAGAATTCAATCCCAAATATCTTGAACCGGTTACTTAAAGGAAGATCATTGATATTAGAATTTTGAATTGTTTTTGGATAAAAAATCATATTGCAGAATCAAAACGCCTTTTCTATAAATAGAAATTGAATTTTCAGAAATACACCAAAAGTTGCCCTTAGAAAAACTTTTTTATTTTAAATTGCACCATGTTGAAACTGCCCTTAAAACATGGGATATTAATGTGGAAAGAGATAAACGTAACATTGTTGGTGGAGCATCTGGAGTAACTTATGAAACGGGCGTATTTTCTTAAGTTTTATGATATTAATATAATTTAATCCTAAATATCAAGAAAACGGCTAGTTTTAGGAAGATCATTGTTATTAGCATTTTGAATTGTTTATTTGATGAAAAATCATATTACAGCATCAAAACGTCTTTTCTACGGCCAGAAATTGAATTTTCAGAAATGCACCAAAAGTTGCTCTTAGAAAAACTTTTTTATTTTAGATTGCACCATGTTGAAACTGTGCTTAAAACATCTGGTTTTACATTGAAATTTTTTAGAAAAAAATTGAAAAAAATCGAAGATACCTTTTTTTGCAATTTGTGCTTTAAGGTTTAATTTCGAATTTTTCATGAAAGTTTAAGTTTTTTTTTATTTATTTTACAAAGCCTATTTGATTGTCTACCATCCCTCCTCAGACACTTTTTCTCTATAACAAACGGTTTCCGAGGTACATATTTTTTTAATGGTGATGCTAAAAATACTTACGCCTTTATCAGAAGTTACTCTTGATTTTAAATGGTCTCTCCACCAGTGGAAAAAACTTATTCTTTTATATCGAAACTATGTGCAAAATTCCATTTGAATCCAAGGTAGTCGAGTTTCATCGTTTACCGATTTGGCGTGGAACAGCTTTCCAAAGAATTTCTGTTGCATGACTCGATAATTCCATGTGTCGATGGTCCCTTCAATATCAACATGAAGTTTTACTGTACTTAGGGTTCATTTATTTTTATTTTTTGAAGAATTTCGGAAAATTCCTTTGCGCAATCTCCGGATGAAAGGATCCAAACAGTACTACTGGTAAAATTTCAAGAGACATCTCTAGGGAAACTTGTGGAGGTGTTCATGGAAAATTACAGGGAAAATTATGTGCAGGACAGTTTACCAAATTAAGGGGGAAATCCTTTTTTGATTTACTGGAGAAATTTTTGAAAGTGTCTTTGGAGAAACTCAAGGATGACTACATGGTTATTTACTTTAAGGATTTTTTGCAAATCTCTTGTCAAACATATGAAGAAATATCAGCGAAATATCTTGTAGGAATCTCAATAAATTGGCAATAAAATGTCAACGGAAGAGCAATCGAATGGCAATCGAATGGCAATGGCATGGCAGTGGAAAAGAGATTTAAACCTCCACATTTCGAAGAGACGATTCATTTTTTTCAGCGCCAGCGTAAAGTAAAAAGTCTCGGCGACGGGTTTGCCGCGTCGGCTCTGAGGACTACCCTGGCATTCCGGAATGGTCAGAGTGTAACAAACGGGGTAACGATAAGCCACAAAAGAAACTAATTTTCTCATGCAGGAGGACTCGGAGGAAATTTGGACGATAATGATGATGCTACCAAAAAAAAACGGCCTCTCGACGACGATCTCCCGATCGCATGAAACTTTCCAGATCAAAGAAATCGACCCCGGAGGAGAAAGAAGACTCAATTATTATACCCTCAACGGAGCGGAGGAGAGTTTAAAAAACACGCCCCGGGAGCCAAAAGACACAAGGATCTTCCTCCCTTCATACACTCATAATGATCATCATCATTTCGCCCTCCGGCTTCCAGATCTGCCTGGAAGGATGTTCCAGCGGAATTCTTCTCTTCATTGTGCGGAATGACTCGGAAGTTTTGCGCCCCTTTCGGTCTTTTCTCTTTATTTTTTTTTTTTCGGAGTCAGGTGCGTGAAATGTTCCATGTCATCTAATAAGCCGTGTGAACGGTTGATTAACTGACAAATTTCCCCTTTTTAAGAGCCCTGCGCCTACTTTGTATGGAGCGAGTACATTTCCCATCCAACTGCATCCAAGCATGCCGAGACTTCACCAAGATAGGCTGCTGGGCGTTGAAGCGGATGAAAAATGGGAATCATAATTACTCCCGTCCGTCGTCTAATTCCATAATTTTCAGTCTCATTAAATCGGCTTTCTAGGAAGCAGTGGCTGTGAGTAGAGTTCTTGTAGGGCTGCTGTCGCAGCGCCGCTGCCATTCCGCATAAAGTGACATGCTAAATAGCACCACGCTCCGTAAACGGGATGCCTTCATAGATGCCTTGGCGAGAAGCCGCCACCAGAAGTCGTGAGCCAATCATCCAACTCGCCCGGTGAATCCTTTCCCAGTACACACGAACAGGAATCACTTCCAATGCCTCTCGGCTCCGGGACTCCAATCGCCGCCGCCGGGAGCACTATTAGAAGTGGTTAAACTAGTTATAAATATGAAATTTAAATCAAATGAATTGGAATAATAAATTTCTGGTAAGTACTCTCTTTGGGCAAGCGCGCTCCATTCTGATGATTCGTGCTGTGGTGCTCTTTCGGGTCGGTTTGGCAAAGCGATTCCAATTCAATAGACTTCCTCTCCTGAAGGAAGCAATGGGACGGCAGGGATGGAATCGTCATCATTCGGCCGACATCAGCACGACTGAAACTGAACGAAGATGAGCACTGCTGCTTGCCGCCGCGCCGTTTCGAGTTGAAAGAAGCCGATCAAGACGTTTTGTCTGGCTGCGCGTTTCTGCTCAACAAGGGGACCAAACTGGGAGAATCGCATGTTTCACAACCTAGGATGGTATGCAACTGAGAGACAGATATTGCTGTGTTTTAAGGTGAAGATAAATCGAAGCCAAACTTCAAATTTTCAAGAGCACGAATCTGGAGAACCAAACATCCGTTTGAGCTGAAAACCTAATCGATTGGTTACCACCAGCTAGTGACCAATCGATTAAGTTTTCAGCTTAAACGGAAGTTTGGTTCTGCAGATCCGTGCTCTTGAAAATTTCAAGTTTGGCTTCGATTCATCTTCACCTTAAAGCAAAACAAAAAACAAAATTGATTTTTGGAATCGAATTGAAACCTGAACAGAATTAAAAAAACCTACAAGGACTTCAAACAGCATTTTAAACGGAATTTGAACAGGATTCGAACAAAATTCTGGAAAAGATTTGAACAGAATCCTTAACAGGATACAAAGAGACTCCTGAAAAGGATTCTGAGAGAATCTTGAGCAGGATTTTTAGAGAATGTAAGCAGGATTCTGAGAAAATCCTGAACAGGATTCAGGGACAATCCTTGACAGGATTCTTAGAAAATCCTGAGCAGGATGGAACTTAAGAGAGTGCTGAGCAGAATTCCGAGAGAATCCCGCCCAGGATTCTGAGAGAAGCTTTGGCAGGATTCTGAGAGAATCTTGAGCAAAATTTGGAGAGAATCCTACTTAGGGTTCTGAGAGAATGTACGCAGGGTTCTGAAAGGAACTGAGTAGGATTCTGAGAGATTCCTGAGCAGGATTCTCTAAGAGAATCTTGAGCAAGATAATGAGAAAATCTTGAGCAGGATGCTGAGAGAAGCCTGAACAGGATTTTGAGAGAATCCTGATCAGAATTCTAAGACAATCTTGAGCATGATTCTGAGAGAATCCCTACAAGATTTCTGAAATAATCCTGAGCAGGTTTATAAGAAAATCATGAATAGGATTCTGAGACAATCCAGAGCAGGGTTCTGAGAGAGTCCTGAGCAGGATTCTGAAAGAGTCCTGACCAGAATTATGAAAGAGTTTTGATCAGGATTCTGCGAGAATCTTGAGCAAGATTATGAGGGAATCTTAAGCAGGATTCTGAGAGAATCTTAAGCAGGATTCTGAGAGAATCTTGACCAGGATTCTGACAGAATCCTTACCAAGTTTCTGGGAGAATCCTGACCAGGATTCTGAGACAATCTTGAGCAGGATTCTGAGATAATCCCTACTAGATTTCCGAGAGAATCCTGAGCAGCATTATAAGAAAATCCTTAGCAGGGTTCTGAGAGATTCCTGAGTAGGATTCTGAGAGAGTCCTGAACAGAATTATGAAAGAGTCCTGATAAGGTTTCTGAGAGATCTTGAGCAAGATTATGAGGGAATCTTAAGCAGGATTCTGAGAGAATCTTAAGCCGGATTCTGAGAGAATCTTGACCAGGATTCTGACAGAATCCTTACCAAGTTTCTGAGAGAATCCTGACCAGGATTCTGAGAGAATCTTGAGCATGATTCTGATTTAATTTTGAGCAGGATTTTGAGAGAATCTTGAGCAGGATTCTGAGAGAATCTTGACCAAGATTTTGAGAGAATCCTGACCAGGATTCTGAGAAAATTCCGAGCAGGATTCTGAGATAATCCTGAGATAGAGTTTTATTTATTTATTTATTTATTTATTTTTATTTTTATTCATGTAACGTAAGGATAATCCTTTTTGAAATGTTACACTGTGGTGTATTTAGTTTACTAATGAACAATTTTTTAAGTCGTGAGACGAGCTTGAAGTGAAAGATTTGAAGAGAAGAAACGTTGAACATCTTAAGATAAGACCGTGGTGAGAGCGTTTTTTTTTTTTTTGAGGAGTGTGTTGGATGCTGAAATTTAGAAGTAGAGCATGATTAAAAGAGTTTGATGTTTAAGTTACTCGAAATGGATGCTCTGCCACCGTGAAGACTTTGGACCTGGTCTGTGTAGTGAGAATGAGGTTTTTGGAAAAAAAGATCTGAGTGATTCAACAAAAACTTTGAGAAAGTATGGTGCTAATAACGTGCGTTAGGGTAAATCTCCAAATGTTGAACGGTTAAGATAGACGTTTTTATGCTATTTGATTTTAATGGAAATTCTGATAGAAAGGTTGCTAAAAAAAGCATTCAATACTGTAGGCGATCGTTTAACATTATTCCTGTTACATTTTTTGGCACTTTAATGTCCATTTTGAAATAAAAAAATATATATTTAGAAAGATAGTTCTATACCCAATTGTTGAACGCATACATAACCCATCTTATCCTAATGTTGAACGATTGTCGCCAAATGTTGACCGCTTTACTCCCGCATTCATTCAACTTGCAAGTTCGCGCTCCTCGTCGGTTGTGAGGACAGGGTAAGGTCCGCGAAGCACTTTCCTGTTTCTGTTCCTGTTTCCAGCAATAATTATTCAACAGATATTTAAAGCAATAAACAATAATATATTGTGTAATGCAACATTCCATTTGAATATAGGTGTTTGCTACGAAAATTAAAAATCTGGCAATATTGTTGATGAAACCAAGACGGTCATGTTATGCTAGTGTTCAACAAATGGAAAATGTACGTGAAACGAAAGTGCAATTGAAAATGTTTTTATGTAATTAATAGGTACGAGTAAATTGTACGGATGTTTAGAAAATAACTAAAGTAGACTTTTACTGATATCGTGAATAGGTGCTTAACCCAATAAACGTAGTATGTTTTACTACACAGCTTATTTCATAGCAGCCCCAGCTTAAATTTTTTTCTAAGAGAATTGCAATTTTCGTTTCACCTACCGATAACAAAATTTCAATCAATATTTTGTTTAATAGATTAATGTGCTAATTAAATTTATTGTGTGCAATAGTACAGCTAACTTACAAAATAATATGTATAATTTATTGAAACTGTTTGAAAATGGTTCAATTTCCTGTTTTAACATGGTTTTTACAGATCGTTCAACATTTGGGTACCGTTCAACAATTAGCGAATTACCCCAATATATTTTAGGGTGCATCGTCACTAGAACGTCACTGCCTGAGAGAGAGGAGACAGCTGGCTTAGATTGCGAGCTCACAAAAGTCAAGGGAACCTGTCACAGACTGTCACTGGAGAACCGCACATTCGAAGGACAGAGCGTGAAAAACCGTCAAAACTCAAGAAACGTACCTAAAATTTCTAGGTGTTTTTCGATGGTTTCACATTTTAAAAAGTTAAATCTATATAAATAAAAATGGAATGGTGTTTGTATGTCACGAAATGGCTCACGAACGGGGCAACGGATTTGGATGATTCTTTTTCCATTTTGTTCGTCAAGGGTTCCGACGTGTTTGTGTAAAGTTCCAGGATGTTCACCGGGAAAGTAGGAAAAACGGGACTGAACGGAACTGTCATTTTGTATGGGACAATTCATAGCGGTTTTCAACAGCCTACTTGATGGCAAGACGAAGTTTGCCGGGACCACTAGTACCTAAATATAGTTGAGTGTTGGCAAACTGCTATTGATTTTCATATATTTATATCCTTTTTCTTTGTGAACATCAATATGTGAATATGATTTTGACCAGAATAAGTTCATCTGACCAAGAATTAAACAAAGAAGTCAAAGAAGGCAAGAAAACATGTCAACTGTCAGTGAGCTGTCTCCTCTCTCTCAGGTCACTGCTAAGCATCATTCAATCGTAGCGGGCTTTCTCTTCTTAGTGCATTATCAGGCCAGTGAGTCCGATATTTGCAACACACACTCTTGCTTTCACGCTGGAAATGCTTAGCGCGAATAATGGAATGTGTATAGAAGGAAACAAGAAGAACTGTGAACAAGTTCTGGTATGTGTATGTGTTCCTCTTGTTGGCTTTCCGACAGATGGAAGTTGAGGAGGCTGTTCTTACGAACAGAAACGTGAAACGAGATTCTGTGCACGATTTTCAAATCGGATAGACGTACTGTCCATTGTCCGCGTTATCATAAGTCTATTACATAATTCTAGAGAATCATCTTCTAAAAAATTAGAATAGACTCTCTGTAAAAATATTTGTTATGGAAGTCTCTCAGAAGTTTCCAGAGGCCTGTTTTGGATTTATAAAAACCGTGGATTAATAAAAACCGTTACCAAAAGACCTCATGACATGATGCCAACTGAAGTTTTTCTGGAAGCTGAAGGATGTCTGAAGAAGTTTTATCTGATAATGAGCATTTTTTCGAAGTCTCCTAAAGACTATTTCGGATTTAGGTCCTCTTATCTACAGAAATCTACAGAGAAAAAAACCTCTTCTGGAAGACACATAATATTTCTCTTATAGTCTCTCAAAACCTATATTGGAAGTCAACTAAAAGCTAATAGGAAGACCTTGAAATTGAAAAAAAAATTAAGAAGTTTTCTGGTAATTTATAGAAGTATTTTATAGAACTTTGGCAGTCTTCTTTAGGAATCATCTGAAGCCTTCTGTAAGTGTCCAAAAATTACTTATAGAAGTCTCCAGAGTCAATTGTGTTATACTTGCGTCATAGTTTTTGTAATTTATTTAGTAGCAACGATACCCTGGCGATTTAACCATTTTTCACGTCAAGGAATAGTGATTTCCTGAACTGAAAATTTCAGCTTACATTAATTATAAACATGTTAAATTAACAGATTTTTTTTTCAAAAATTCTACGAACAGTTTTTCAAAACATTTTGATGGATAAAATTAAGCATGGACACAGATGACCGTACAATTCGTAGTTGGTAAACCGTGATTGACCAGAACAATCGAAGTTGCGAAGAGATTCACTGAAAGAGGCTTGGGATTAGCGTACCATTCTCAATGTGCAGAAATCGAGGGCTCAAAATTTAAAATACAATAATAGAGTCAGCCACATCCCAACCGTCGTCGGAGAAGGGAAGGAATGTTAGTTGTATAAAACCATTGTTACTAGAGCCGAATATACCTCTGCATCTTCACATGGAAAGGATATTTTGTTAGTTGGATAAGGTAAGGATCTAAGAGTAACCTATGGTTGGTGATGCGATGCACAACATATTCACTCCTAGATCAATTCACGATATTACTGGAACTGAACAAAATTTGTTAACAGCTACTGTTATCCTAGCTCGTTTCGCAAGAGTGAGTGACTCTTAGGGGCCTATTTTGTAAATCGAGCTGATTCATGTGACTCGTCTGTATTAATTGTCGATCAAAGCAAGCATGCATATTTCAGATGTCACCCGTCGACTCCCATACTAATCCATGATTGATTTGGTCTTAACCGACTCTAGTCACCTTTGTAGCCAACTGGTGGCTTACGTGATTTTGATTCTAATGTTACAATTGGTCGGTGTTCAGACAGATAGAACCAAGTGTATTTCAATGGTTTCAGGAAAACGTACCCCAGGCATTCGATGTATCAAAATGTTTGCATTATTTACTGTAATAATGGAACTTATCTATTTGATGTTACATCTGTGCCAATAGAGCATCGGAAAAATGAGATTTTATGGAGTTCTCATCGTATCTTTAGAACGCCAAAATATCGTCTAGTCCGAAGTGAAGCGAGTCTCAATAATAGAAGTATTAGAAATAGAACGCTAGAGGCGCTGTTTCCTACATACATTGGCTGTGATATAGATGAATCAACCACAGTAGCCTTGAATTTCTACCGACGCGATCAACCGGTACTCAAACTGTCAAATCGTTTGTTTTGATTTTTCTCATATTTGAAAAAGGAAATGAAACGAGTGAAAAGAGCCTAGTATCTGGGACAATTAAGAAAGAAAAACCAACCTAATGAGAATCGCTGTTCGATAAATTCAATTGGTCGGGATCTAACTTATACAGGATTTGTTAAGTAACCCACTAATGCAAGCAATACGTTTTCAACTTACAGGACTCTATGGTGCTTCTGTAAGTAAAGAAGAACGACAGTTGAATGCATCTTCTTAAAACAACACGATGGTTTCCTTCATTGGAGTGAGAAAACTGCTCTAAATGTGTCGAATAAATTTGTATCGTAGCTGAATCTTAGACGATTCACAAGTTTCCGCAGTCAGCTACATGGCAACTACAACTTCAACTCAGTGCCGATACTGCACCTTTAATTTTCCTCCCGTCATATATCACTGGATTTTTTGCTCCAATACTCATGATGCTGCAGGTTGATGTGTGCCGGGGAGCATACCTTTACTTAGTTTAAAAACGCAATTTGCATTGGTACTTCAAATCTACCCTTCAGCCTTCACTAAATTTATGATTAACCAAGGATAACTGGCAGCAGCTCAACAACGTATTTTTATAGTCTTCCATTCAAAATTAATCACACGCCAAGACGATAATGTATTAAGAGTCAAAATTCTCTAAGGCACTCAAACCACACGAAAGATCCATTCAACACGCTCAACCGAGGCTAGAAAAAAAAACTATAAGGTTACATCCCTATGGGGTTGTACGAACTGGTGACGTAGGACCACGTAACAATAGAAAATATATTGCATCCCAACGGCACAGCAGCAGCGTCCTCGGAAACATCCTCAAATTGCAGTATTGTCAATTATTCGTAATAAATCAATTATTGTATGATGCTATGAGATTAATTAGGAGATTATAGCAAGTATGTGGTAAACACATTAGGGAATATTATACAAATAACTCTTTGAAACACATTTGTTGGCTCTGAAAAGGGCCGATTGTATTGTTGAATTTGCGTAACACGGACACATTTTGACGGCGCACTGGTTTCAATCCTCCTCGCCCGATGAGATTTGCGATGCGCATGACGATGTGCGCTTCAATAAGCGGCTCTTTGGTCGATTTTCTTCAGCCATCTCGTACAACAGCTTGCCTCTGGTGGCGAGGAGCTAAGCAGGTTTGGAGGAGCTCTTACCAGCTCGAAAGCGAAAACAGAATGAAACCAGATTCAACGAAGGAGGGATGCTTTATACCCTTAGAATAGCAGATGATGCTCCTCCTTTCATATTCTTCGTTTTCTTATCTGGGAAATAGGCTATATGAAACTGATGTCTGGGTAAGGGATGTACAGATTAGCATTATGCTGTTATTGCAACCTGACGGCACTGCAGCAGCATCCTCGGAAACAGCTCCAAATTGCCGTATTGTCAATTATTCGTAATAAATCAATTATTGTATGATGCTATGAGATTAATTAAGAGTATGTGGTAAACATATTAGGGAATATTATACAAATAACTCTTTAAAACACATTTGTTGGCTCTGAAAAGTGCCGATTGAGTTGTTGAATTTGCGTAACACGGACACATTTTGACGGCGCACTGGTTTCAATCCTCGCCCGATGAGATTTGCGGTGCGGATGACGATGTGCGCTTCAACAAGCGGCTTTGGTCGATTTTCTTCAGCCATCTCGTACAACAGCTTGCCTCTGGTGGCGATGAGCTGAGCAGGTTTGGAGGAGCTCTTACCAGCTCGAAAGCAAAAACAGAATGAAACCGAATTCAACGAAGGAGAGATGCTTTATACCCTTAGAATAGCAGGTGATGCTCCTCCTTTCAAATTCTTCGTTTTCTTATCTGGGAAATAGGCTATATGAAACTGATGTCTGGATAAGGGATGTACAAGATTACCATTATGCTGTTATTGCATCCCGACGGCACTGCAGCAGCGTTCTCGGAAACATCCTCAAATTGCCGTATTGTCAATTATTCGTAATAAATCAATTATTGTATGATGCTATGAGATGAATTAAGAAATTATAGCAAGTATGTGGTAAACACATTACGGAATATTACACAATTAACTCTTTAAAACACATTTGTTGGCTCTGGAAAGGGCCGATTGAATTGTTGAATTTGCGTAACACGGACACATTTTGGCGGCGCACTGGTTGCAATCCTCCTCGCCCGATGAGATTTGCGGTGCGGATAACGATGTGCGCTTCAACAAGCGGCTTTGGTCGATTTTCTTCAGCCATCTCGTACAAACTTGCCGCCGCTTGGTGATCAACAGCTTGCCTCTGGTAGCGAGGAGCTGAGCAGGTTTGGAGGAGCTCTTACCAGCTCGAAAGCGAAAACAGAATGAAACAGAATTCAACGAAGGAGGGATGCTTTATACCCTTAGAATAGCGGATTATGCTCCTCCTTTCAAATTCTTCGTTTTCTTATCTGGGAAATAGGCTATATGAAACTGATGTCTGGATAAGGGATGTACAAGATGAACATTGTGCTGTTATTGCATCCCGACGGCACTGCAGCAGCGTCCTCGGAAATATCCTCAAATTGCCGTATTGTCAATTATTCGTAATAAATCAATTATTGCATGATGCTATGAGACGGCACTGCAGCAGCGTCCACGAATAGTCAATTATTCATGACAAATTCAATTTTGTATGAAGCTGCGAAATTGATTGAGAAATATAAGATCTAATAAGGTCGGAAATATTATTCCTTCAACTCTTCTCCACAAATTCGATGGTCCTGACAAGGTCCGATGGCAGATAAATAGCACTTGATTGCAATGGTCAAACGGGAAATCCTCAACGCAAACAGCAACAGCAACGGGCAGTGGATCCCCGGGCACAAGTCGAAATCTGGAAACGATGCTCACTCTTGGAATCTCGAGCGATTCCGACGCTCGATTAGCAGCAACTCCTCGGATCAGCAACTCTGGGGGCTTCTGATAATTGGCTCCTAACGGGCTTGCTTCTTGACCGCCGATGCTGAATTTATCACGGGTCGAAATCTGGGAGCGCGGATAAATTTGCGGCGGCGACGACGATGGCTTGGACGCTTCTCCGAGCAGCAGTAGTTTGCCGCTCGGAGAAGCGCCCAAGCCATCGTCATCGCCGCCGCAAATCAATCTTGCGTCTTCCTCTTCCGACGACACAAACTGGACTGTGACGCGGGTGCAAAAGCAAAGCGAGAATGACTCGCCCGACCGTGTTCACAGTCCGACCGCAAAAAGAAGACTGAGGGAAGAAGCAGGGATCCGTTTGCTTTTATAGTGGGAAGCGACACCGTCGAAAAGTGCTCGAACGTGATTGGTTGGATAAGAAAGGGGTCAACTTTTATCAAATTTTCAATAGTTTAACAACAAAATTCATTTATCGGATATATTGCTAACGATGCGTAGATACATTTCTGATCGAATGATACTAAAATCGTAATAATTGGTTCATAAACAACTAAGTTATTAACGTTCAAAATCTCCCCTAATTTCGTTACATGTCGCATTTTCCGTACTTTTAAAGTGTACCCCAATATAGAAAACAAAGACGTAGTCCTACGTCAAAAATGACAGAATCAATATTTTGATATCAAAAACAGGTTGCTATGGATAGACGTTTGACACTTTAAGTACCACCTCCAAATTGCGCATACTAGATGTTGGTCACAAGATTAGCAGCGACAATAGCGGTCTAATATTTGTATGTCTATTGAGTAGAAGCATTAACCTAAGAATGCTAATGTCGTTGCTGTTCGTGTTACCAACATCTAGTTTGCCACGAACTGACAGCGTGAGTACCGAGCCTCAAAGTGTCAGATTAATTTTAAGAAACAAAACAACATCATGGTATAGAACAAACAATGAAGAACCATGATTTAAGGTAATAAAAATTGAAATCAGTTTTGTGACGACTACGCCATTAGCGTTCTACTACTAATATTTCTATTGTCTATTGTCTCAATCCAATCAGCTCCACATTGAACTATTTTTGAGCCGCCTGGAATACATATGGAACATGCATCGATAGTAATCTTGATGTTAACATTTCTTTGCAAACAAAACTTGCAACATTGCAATACCTAAATGTGATGCAAAATTAGAATCGGTGATTATAGACGATAATCTTATCATGCAACATAAGCAAAATTGAGAATATCTGAAAATCTACCATCCATGCCGGCGCGACGTTGCATACCACCCTCAAGCCACAATCCCAACTGATTGCGTTTCTGTAGCGCATCCCGGGTGCGAGATGAAAACCACGAATACCCGGGACATAACACCGCCATCGCCATCGTCGCATCTCATCCTGAAGTCGTTTTGCATCTTTCTGGATTAAACCACCGTTAGAAGCTTCCTCGCAGCCCCAAAGCAGCCACGCCGCTTTGCTACTTTGTGGAAGCTACATCATGTGCAATATTCACATAATTAAGCGCCGTGAGTGCAATTTAGGACTGATTGCGCCGAGGCGCAGTGAATCGCTCAGGACACGGATCGCTCCTATCCTATGAACGTGGACGACGGCGTGGATGGCACCCAATATGTTCCACCGATCCGTACGCGCGTTCCGGGGACCGAGCCTAAAGCACAGTGATTGTCAGTTAAATGAAACCATTCTGATCTGTCGTCGGAGATAAATCCATCCCGAAAAGTGATGCCACCGATACCGACAACGAAAGCTCAACGGAAGACTTACAACGTGCCTAATGAAGGTTAAATTCCTCGATTCTCCGGGCGCTGCGATCGTCCTCGGTCGTCTCTTGGCCGGGCATTACAATATGAAATCCGGACTGATGAATGGCAAATTTTTCCGGTTAATTAGATTTAAACGGGCCGATTCGCTAGGAATGGGAAAAGGTCGAGCGGATAATGACCCGCAGCAAGTGAGGCGCCCCCTACAGTGCCTTATATGGCAGGTTATTAAACTGATTTAGTCGGTGGACGAGTGATAGTCACGAACAGACGGGAATAGGTTAACAGGAAAATTGCACGCGAATTTTGACGTATTTCACTCGAAATAAAGCGAGTTGCGGGTTGGTTCTGAGTAGGCATTGATTTGTTTCTGTGCGCTGATTGGAGATGAAGAACGGTGAAACCATGGCTTGCTTGAACAACTGGTAGATGGGGTGGGAAACTTTTCTCGGACACATTCCATCCTAGTAGGACTTGTTCGGCTAAATGAAGCATTTCGATCATCTTAATGGCACTTGCTGGAGGATACTGGACAGCTGTTGTCGTCGTCCGTTCGATCTTCTTCAGATCCATCCGGGTTGTCGTTGTCAGTGCACTTATTGGTTTACAAGCGTGTCGATTTTGAACAGCTTTACAACACGGTCGGGTCCCGATGACGAAAGAACAGATCCACTGATTTCGAAAAGTCATGTTTACAGGTTCTGCAGAGTGATTTAGAAACACGACCCACACCGTAGGTCCAGCGTGTAATAAATATGTTCAAAATTATTGATCTCCTCTCTTGGAGCGAGAGTCATTTGTAGAGCCTGCTGCGAGCACACAGTCATACAGAGCATACTTCGATTACCATAAAGTACTAAAACAGCATCCAGGAAATGAGAGGTAGTGCACGCCATTAGCTCAATGCTTGCTGTTTTCCAAACCAAAAAAACAACGCCCACTTTCTAGCGATCGTGTTTCCATCCGTAGAGGCACTTTAGGAATGACCTACTGCCGGTTTTCGTCATCAAAAGCAAACACATTAAACGGAACCCCCTCCTGATTGGCGACCGCCGCGCCACCGCTCGTGAAGTGCGAAATATCAAATTATAAATCACAATTCAGCTCCCGTCTCTGGCCACCCAGCCCAGCAGCTTCCACAACAACGGATCGAGTCCTAGGATTCCGTTATTGGATGAGCCAGGAATCGTAAATAAAGTTGTGGTATCCATATGGGGTCCGAAGGCGCTGCGGTGAATCGCGGGCGCTCCTATCAATACACATATTGGATGGACCCCGAAAGCACGAGCGATGAAATATTATAATGAAATATTGAAATATTATGCAAATGCTTGGCGTGGCAGCGTGGAGCGGGTTTCCGATTGCAGAAGCGGTCAAACACACTACAGGTCGTGTGAATCAGGTGAAATGTTTCGCACGTTTTGGTTTGACTTTGAGTGGATTTCATTCGTTCAATACGATTAGATTACTAATCCAGACTACTAATCCAGTCTCAACAAGATTGTTGGTTTGTAGCACTACAGGGTGTCCGCAAATTATCCGAACAGCAAAATATTGGAATGGTGATCTCGCATTGAAAACAATGAAAAATCAATGTTCATGTACCTTTTATAATACATATACATGTTAACCCAAAATACAACTTCAAAACATTTCGAAATGATTGCTTGTTACTGAGATAGGCAAATTTACATTTTTCGGAGACGTTTTTCCTGAGGGCCGCTAGTCATACTGAAGATGTGTTATCTTAAAAACCTAAAAGAGATGAATCTAAATGTCCTATTATTATTTGAAGCAATCTACAGGTTAGTGGCTTCAAGTTAGACTGGAAATAGAAAATTATACGGTTCAAATCCAGTGAGTTTCATGGACAATTCTCTTCCGTCATAAAGCTCGAAAAACAGCTCCCTTTAAGACACCTCAATACATTTGGGTTGGTTTGGCAATTATTTGAAATCGAAAATGTGTCAAACTTACTTTTTAAGAATATAATAAGCCAATGTTTAAAACCATGCAAGAATATTGAATTTATTATGCTTGATCGTATAGAGCCATGTCTTCAAAGTTTGTACGGTTAATTTGCGGACACCTTGTACTAGTTTATTTGTTGATTTATACATACAGTTGTCGTACAAGATTCCAACAATATCGCAATTTTGGGAAAACATGTTTTTAATTTGTCATGCTTGAATTTTTACTATGTTTTAAATTTCAATAAAATAAATGCTAGACAATAAGTGCACTCCGGTGCAAAAGTTTGGAGTCACCAACTTATTTTACAAGACGGAAATCTGCAATCAGACTACGCACCAACGACGACCCACTAAAACCAGCCCATGCACTGTACTTGAGCAATTCTTGACCTTCCTTGTGCATTGGGGTCATTTTTGGCTAATCGGCACGGTAAATAAGCTGTAACTTTGTAGAGAAAAGAGATACAAATCTGAAATTTTCTGACTTTTCCTAACTTTTGAAAACGAATATTTTCGTGCTAAAAGAAGCTTTCAGCGACCTCTAGGAGCGGCGCTACAAAAAAAGTGACACATTATGCATTAAGGGTCAAAAATGACCCATGACTTTAAAACGCTCTCAAAAATCCATTTCTTAACCGATTTTCGTTCTTTTAGCTTTATATGAAACATGTGGAACTCAAGAAAGGAACCCTGGAAATTGTTTGTCAGCCATTCTGGCCACAAGGGCACAAGGGAACCTGGAACCTGTTTCAGAAAGAACTGGCGTATATCATATTCAGCAGTTCATACACATGTATATAACGACGGTTCGAATTTCATAGTTTTTCATTCCGATTTACAAGAACACGAAGAGGACCAACATTTAGATTTGGCCGGTATTTCGGAGTATTCCGGAACCGGTTCCGCTAGGGTGTGATGTGGACATTTTCAGACCATCATATAGTACCATCATGCGACGGCTCAAAATACATGATTTTTCATCCTGATGTAAATGGACACCATGCCATATACCTGGCGTTACGCACCTGGTGGAACAGAGCCTGCTTCTCAGCATTTATTAACGGAGAGGTTTGCCATCTGACTATTTTTGCCTATGTATATCGCTTGGCAAGCACGATGATATAGTATACCTGGGAAGTCGGAAAAATTTCCAACCCGGAAAGATCCTCGTCCGGTGGGAATCGAACCCATGCCCCTTAGTTTGGTCTAGTTGAAAAGCTGCGTGTTTACCGCTGGGCTTCCCAAACATAAAAATATTATATTAGAGTATCATTTCCGTTTCGGCCAAATTAGAAAAAAAAATGATTATACAGTCAACTCAGCATAACTGGATTTTGAACGGACCAGGGAACATGGGAGGTATACAATAAAAGCTAGAGTAACCTGACCAGTGAATTACAACAGAGTTGAAACAGATTTTGCTATTCCGTTAGCGCGTTTTTTCTAAAAAAGTATGTTATAATTTTTAATTATTAGTAGTTAAAATAATAAAAATTATAACACAATTTACTCTAAACTAAACTAAACTGAAACAAAATATGTAACTCATTATGTTTTGAATCAAACACAAATATAACTCATTTTGTTTTTTTTTTTTTCATTACTGAATTATAGCAAAATTTGTTATAAGCAATTGCTCTCACAAATTTTATGAAAAATGTGTTATAATTATGTTCTAACTAGTAACCAATTTGAAGCAGCTTTTGTTAATATGGTTTTGTTTCAATTATGTTTAAATACTTCCATGAATTCAAAGTACTTCTTGCAAAAAGGAAACAAAATTTGATATTTGTAATAAATCTTGATATAAAGGACATTCTTACAACTCAACGTGCATGAACAAAATGAAATAAAATTTGATATTTGTTGCAAATCTTAATATAATTGTGATACCATTTTGTTGTAATCCACTGATTGCATTCTGTGCACGTGCTGCAGCCTTATGTGCAGGAGCCATAAGATCCAAGATAATCTCTACTGTAATCCTTACAGCGATTTTTCCATGGGTTCCACAAGCGGTTACCCTGAGATTTCTCCAAGAAACAAATTTTGTTCGCTACCAGACCGTTTCCGATAAAACTCCAGAAATACCAGCAATTCCATCAGGAATATTTCCAGGAGTTCCTCCAGGGATTTTTCCAAGGATTATTCCAGGAATTTGTGCAGGGATATTTGTACAGGGATTTCGCCAAGACTTACTGCGGGAATGTCTCCAGTGATTCCTCCATAGATTCCTCCAGTAAAATTTTAACTAGAATTTTCCCAGGAATTTCTCGAACGATTCCTCAGGGAACTTTTTCAGATATTACTTCTGGGACACTCAGGCTTCTCAGACACCCGTCTAGAATCACATAACAAGATTATGACATATTGTAACAAAAGCTATTAAATTAACAGAAGTTCATATAACTTTGTCAAGATGGCTTTGTTCTTAACTTGTCACATATTTTTGTATCAGAATAATTACATGACATTTGTTGTATTTCTTACATTGCATGTGTAAGTTGGTTGTAAATAACATCTAAAGTTATGAACAATAACAAAATTTGCAATAATGTTGTTTTGTTATGACAGGTCGGTAAAACGTTTTGTAATCATATTGGTATAATTTTAATAGGATTTATTATATTCTATATTTATTTGGCGTTAAATTTGTTATTCCAACTACTAACGGTATATATTTTATAACAACTGATCTTATAATAAAATCATATAAGAGCAAAACTGTTATAATCTTGTTTCTTCTATCTGGTCGGGGACTCTTCTTAGCATTCCTGCACGGATATTTCTACAAGGATTTATGCAGTGATGTCTTTAAGGCTTCCTCCAAGTTACAACACAACGATTTCTTGAAGCATTACTCCAGATATTTCTCCATTTGTTTCTCCAGAATATTCTCGGGTAGTCTTCTCGAGATTCTTCTACGAATTATTCCTGAGACTTCCTCCGGGATCGCTCCCAAAATTCTCCTGGAGAAATTCATCAAGGGATTCTACAATAAATAGCTTCTTGAATTCCTTTAGGGATTCCTTAAAAGTTTACTTTAGGAATTCCCTCAGGCATGCATCCAGGAAATCGCTACATGAATTTTTCTAAGGATTTTTTCAGGTAATCTTCCAGGAATTCCCCTTCAAATTTCTTTAGAGACTCGTTTTGGGCCTCCAAAAAAGATGTTTGAAAGAAAATAGATGAGGTCCTGAAAAGATTCCAAGAGCAATCCCTGGAGAAACCTTAAAAAAAACACCTTCACGTAAATGCTTCCAGTGGACCTTTTGTCCTTTGAAAGAAGCACCACAACAGACCACGGACTAGCATGCAACGCCCAATGTCACAATCGAAACACGTTCCTAACGAAAAGTTTTCCTAATTGAAGTGGGATTCGAACC
Organism: Aedes aegypti; assembly: GCF_002204515.2. Lineage (NCBI taxonomy): Eukaryota > Metazoa > Arthropoda > Insecta > Diptera > Culicidae > Aedes > Aedes aegypti. Next base: position 298,715,467 of record NC_035107.1, on the reverse strand, counting down.
CACACTCCTTGGTCGATGCGGATAAATGCGTTGTAATTTTAGAAAAAAAAATAGAGTAATCCCTTGAAGAATCCCCGGTTAAATTCCTGGAAAAAATGTCTGAAGTAATTCTTGCAAGAGCCAATCGAGGGATTCTTAGAAGAATTCTCTAGAGGAATTCATGAAAAAATCCCTGGAACATAAAATATGCTTTTTGGCTCCGCTGTTTATTTTTTAACCGTTTTTTTTTATAATAAATACTGCGTAGACGAAAAGCATATTTCATTAAAATGTGCAGTTGATTGTCTACCAGCCCATCCTTGGACAATTTCTAGAGGAAATCATTAAGAATTTTTTTAAAGCATTCCTTTGTGATATTCCTGATGAAAAAGCTGAAGAAATCTCTGCATGAATCGCTGTAGAGGTTTTACTAAAGAAATCCATGATTCCATGAAGAGATTTTACAAAAAAATCAATGTAATGCATTTACTGGAGGAATATTTGTAGAAATTTTCGTAAAATAATTCCTGAAGTAGTTCTTAGCATAATGTATGACTTAATTCCGGCAGGAATTCATAGGAGAATCACTGAAGGAATTTCAAGAAGAACTCTTAGAGGAATCCCTGTTGGTGGTTCAGAACGAGTCCCAGTCAGTCTGGAGAAATTAATAAAATAATTCATGTCGCGATTTTCCTTGTGGTAACTCTGGGAGAATTCCTTCAAGAAATTCTTGAGGAATTTGTAAGTTGAGAAACACCTGTAAAAATTCCTGGTATAATTCCTGGAAGCATCTTGAGAGGACTACTTGGAGATATCTTTGTATGTTTCCGTGGAGGAATCATTAGAGAAAATTCTGAAAAAAACACTAGATAAATATCTTGAGTAAGCATTGAAACAAAATGTCCTAGTGTAACTCTTAGAGAAATTCCTGGGGGAAACCTTGAAGATATGAACATTAACATACTCTAACAATCCCTTCATAAAAATAGTGTGACCTTGAAGATTCTCTGCAAGAATCCTTGATTTTCTAGAGGAATCTCTGAAAGAATACCAGAAAAAATCGCTTAAAAATTATCTGGAGAAATTCCGCAGCTTTCATGAAAGAATTCCTGGAACAGATCTTGGAGGATTTCTGGGAGAAACTCCTGGAAGAATTCCAGTAAAAAATTTACTTTAGTAATCACTAGAGACATTCTTGCAGAAACTCCTTGCGAAATCTCTAAAGGAATCCCTGTAAATGTCTTGGCTGTCTTGGTAGTATAATTCGAACAACACGCCAAGCCGTTCCCATAGGGGACGTTAGCCAAAAAAAAGGACGTTTCAAGTAATACTGTTCTATATGGTATGCCCTCTTCAACAGCTAATCCAATTTCTCTCGCCGTTCCCTTACGGTACCTATCCATCTAGTATTCATTGCTTTCTACTCCATGCTCCCTCTTACTTCAAGTAAAATAGACCGATATGCCGGAAACCAAATTAAATGCCTGTAAATATTGTTTGCAGGAATCCTAGGACGAATTGCTTATCGAATCCCTGGAGAAACTCCAGGAGGAATTGCTAAGATATTCAGCCTATCAAGAGCCCTATCAAAACTGGTGTAAAATGTATCATGGAAAACAATATTTCTTCCTGGAGCAATCTCTGGCAAAAGCCCTAATGAAGAAATTGCTGTAAGAATTACGGTAGAGATTATTCGTGACGGAATTTTCGAAATAATTCCTGGAGAATTCTCTGGAAGAACCTCTGAAGATATTTAGAGAGTGATTCTTGAAGGAATATCTGAAGGTTTTCCTAAAAGGATGTCTGGTGCCCTATTTGAGCAGGTCTCAAAATTGCGATTTATGTCAAAAGTTATAATAGTTATAAGTTAGAATTATGTCGAATGATTTCGATTCCTTATATTACATTTTTTTTACTAATTTGGTAATAACGGAAATAATATTCAAGTATGATAACTTTATGTTTAAGAGACCAATATAGCCTCAGCGGTAAACGCGCAGCTTTTCAGTAAGATAAAACTAATGGGCATGGGTTCGATTCCCATTGGTCGAGGATCCTTTCGGGTTGGACATTTTTTCGACTTCCCAGGTATACAATATCGTCATGCCTTGGCATATATACATAGGCAAAAATAGTCAGATGGCAAACCTCTCCGTTTATAAATGCTGAGAAGCAGGCTCTGTTCCACTAGGTGCGTAACGCCAGGTATATGGCATGGTGTCCATTTACATCTAAATGAAAAATCATGTATTTTGAGCCGTCGAATGATGGTACTATATGATGGTCTGAAAATGTCCACATCACACCCTAGCGGAACCGGTTCCGGAACACTCCGAAATACCGGCCAAATCTCAATGTTGGTCCTCTTGGTGCTCTTGTAAATCGGAATGAAAAACCATGACATTCGAACCGTCGTTACATACATGTGTATGAACTGCTGAATATGATATACGCCAGATCTTTCTGAAACAGGTTCCAGGTTCCCTTGTGCCCTTGTGCCCAGAATGGCCATGCTGACAAACAACTTCCAGGGTTCCATTCTTGAGTTCCATATCTTTCATATAAAGCTAAAAGAACCAAAATCGGTTCAAAAATGGATTTTTGAGAGCGTTTTGAAGTCATGGGTCATTTTTGACCCCTAATGCATAATGTGTAACTTTTTCTTAATGCATTAGGAAGGTTAATAAAAAAAATCGTTTTTCACTCTTAAATGTTTTATTTTTTAGTTTTATTTTCCAACTATGTTATACAAAGTTTTTACACTTATCATTTGCTACAACTTTGCTAAACATACCATAGTTATATTTCTTATAGTTTTCATGTTATTTGAGTTTTTCATCTTAAAATTTGATATTTTGTATGCCTTGTATCTCAATTTTGAACTCCTGGACAAATTAAATCTTCCCACCCAAAGATTTTGCAGCCTTTCGAATACCTCTGATCATAATTAGGAGAAGATGATATTTTTCTATCTTGTTTAAAATCGATTTTACTAATAGACGATAAGAGATAAATCCATATTAATTGAATATTCGCACATGCTCAACTCCCAAAAGTCATGTCTACCTGAGCACATCAAATCAAAGGTAAACCGTGTATTTATATACAGTCGCCTCTCCATAACTCGATATTCAAGGAACCATTTGTAGAAACAAACAGATGTCATTTCGTCTTCGCAAATTGTTTTGAATCCCTAAAATCAAGTCTAGTATCTTTTGATAATGGGCATATCGACATACGGAGAGAAAATTGGGAACGAGAATCACATCGAGATAGGGAGATATCGAGATAAGGAGGATATCGAGATATGGAGAGTGAAAATGTATGCAGAACGAAGGGACCAAAGACAAATTAAAGACCACCATGTCCCTTGCAGTTGCCCAAAATTTTATGGCTCATAAGGTAATCTAGAATGCCGTGAAAAGTGTACCTTTTGCACTACCGAGGGACCAAATGCAGTACTAGAAGTGGTACCCAATCTGAGCCCGAGTGTGACGGACCTGAAGGGACCGAAAAAATCATCGACATAGGGAGAGATATCGAGATGTGGAGAGTCGACTGTATAAAGAAAAACTACATTGTTTTTCAGTTGTTTTCGATTAACTTGGAAGCTTCTGAAAAAAATTCATCATATTTTCCTTCACCGGTATTTCGTATGTTCGTAAGCGAGATCATCGGGTTGGAAGTCAACATAAGTCGTATAAAATACATCTACAAAGTTTACAGTCCTATTGAATTCTTGCCGGACAAGAGTATAATAAATTATTATAAATCAGATTCAGCTGTTACTAAAATAAAACGGTAATAAAATGCTGAAATCTTCCATTTAAGTATGTACAGAAAATATATTGAAATTATGCCAAATGTCCGTAATGCCAAATGACCCTCATCTTTCACTTAGTTAAAAATTATGCCATATGTCCATTATGCCAACTGACCGTTATGCCAAATGTCCTTTATGTCAAATGGCGTTATGCCAAATGACCCGCTCCCGTTTTTCCATGTTGAAATGTATCCTATTGCAACTACCGAATATGTCGAGCAGCCGTTGCTGTGACTTATTTGTAACAATGTGTGCAACCTCTGTACAATCCTTTCACATTAACCAACACTTGCTTTCAACTGATTCAGCAGTAAACAAAATATAAAAACAAATCAACAAAACCAAACTGGAAGGGACCTCAACAGATTGCAATAAACTGCTTAACAACTCAACTCGAACCAGATGGACGCGACTTGCAGATCGATCTCGCAGCCTGCTTCGAAATTTGACAGTTTCAGAGCAGTGAAGGTAGCGGCATCCGTACAACTGTCAAAAATATCCGCGTCCGCTTTTGAAAGTGGCCGACCCTCAGCTGCACATCAACCAACGCAACGGTTGACCAGGGGAAAGGTAAATTGATTGAAATAATACCCGTTAATTTGGACGCAATCATTCACACCTTCCTTTCTCTTTTCGAGCATGGAGGATGATGACGGGCCAAAGGTGTCACCATGGAAACTGCTTTATTTAAAAAGAATGAGCGTTGGTTTGTTCAAATATTTGCATTTTATGTTATTAATTCACTTCCAGATTATGTAATGGCTTCGATAGCGAAATTCAGGTAAAACATCTTGGAATCCAAACATGGCCGTCACAATGGCTGACTTGGGTCCTTCTTAGTTTAAGCCTTTTACTAGTGCACAAAGCTAAAATGCTTCTTTCGTAAGATTTGAGCCTCTTAGTTTTCGTGCTAAATAAGTTTGGTTTCCAGCTCTTTCATCTTAAAAACAGTACTGGCACAGATGCCCTTTGAATCCTTGATTATTTATTTGTACAGTCAACACCTTTTGTAAGTAAATATTTGCAAATCCATTGACACATTTCAGCCAATTTCAAATCTCCGATCTGTCATCACGGAGAATGCAACGAGACTCGAGCATCTTCTCGACAAACGAACCTAACCTAATCTTAAACACCATAATTACATTAGCTTTATTTCAACCCCATCCGCGACTTATCGGGTTGCTGCGATTTACGAGCGACACGACCGAAATGCCTCGCCGCCTACCTCGTTCCCCACCTATGCTCGCCTGCTGCGACACTCTTCGGCATCGTCGACGTTGCACATCATCTTATCTATTGTGCCATTTTACAACTAAATATTTTTTTGTGCGCTTCATACATTAATATTCCGAGCCCCAAGGGAAGAAGTTGAAGTCGGATCGGGACGAGAACACGTCCCAAGTCCCGAGCGGGTCGTCGTCGTCGAACATATGAATGAAAGTATCTCCCGTTCCGTTCCTGATAAAACATCCGAGATTGGGTCGCTTCGCGAATTGGGAATGCGCTTCCGCGCGCGCTCTTTCTCGCTCGTCACACACAGTTCGGTAACCATTGAGCACCGAATGAGGTCCGCGAGCAGGAATTCCTTCGATTCGGCCAGTCGGTCGGTCGGGAAAAGCAATGGAGTGAAATGTTCGTAACACAACACGATTCATATCGGATTTTCATCACGATTCACGTGTTACATGTGGTGAATATTTTATTTTTTCAGTGGTCGGAACAAGAGAGAGAGGTCAGGCAAAGCAAAGGATGCATGTTGCACCGATCGGTCTTTCTTCGACGGAGATGCATCCATAGCGACGAAATTCGGGATCACCGTTTCGAGGAAGGAACAGATTCACGCGAGTCGGGCGGTTGCCTCGGTTACCACTGACTGGATTGTGTACCTCTTTTTTTGCGCCCGATTGCTTCGTTTGGGTCCCGAAGCGCTGGCTGTGTTATTGTGTTATGCACTTGTCTTATCTTCTTCTGTCTCTCAAAACGAGCAGGAAACATACACGCGAACCAACTCAGGAGGCCTGGAGAATCTCGACTCGCTGACGTTTCGATTGGTGAAGAACGTTTTGTGCGACGAAGGGAAACGGGGTCGGGACTCATCTAAAATGCAATGCGCGCTTCTTTTCCGTCTTTCGAAATCACGGAAATGTGGAAATTTAGCAGAAACCGCTGCCTGTTGACTGGGTTTTCGTTTGTTTTTGCTGCTGCTGCTGCAGAACCGGCGCCAATATGTGTGACGAAGCCGCAGTGGGGAGTACAGTTATCGGTGGCCGAGGTCAACACGAACTCGGTACGCGGATGGTGTCGGAAATTGCTCGACACCGCGATTATTCTGCGCTAGAACGTGCCTCCAGGTGCCAGATTAGAAGACAGTCGTCAGTGTGAAATTTTGGACGAGATTAGAACCGAAGCAGGCCCTGGGAAAGTAATGGTGCCTTTGACCTCAAGCATCCAAGCAGGCTTTGGCGTTGGGAATGAAGTTCTACGTTCTACCTGGCAAATGACAGCTCTGCCGGGCAACCGGATGCAGTTCCAAGTTTTTATTCTCGACGGATCTTGTTTGACGCTGTAAGTTCTTATGATCATTTTTTTTATTCAATTGCCGTTTGGAATGCTCCCGTTGATAAGTGCTGGGTTACTTTTTCACTCTTCTCAATATATTCGCGATCAGAGCGGTTCGATTGCGATCTACTCGTGCAGTGGTGGATTCATCCGTTCAGAACCTGATCCAGGGAAAGAAGAATCCTAGTGACGCGAGGACGCATTAATTATTTATCATATCATATTATTACTGTTTTTATCTTACCTCGGCATTACGTTATTGGTACCTGTAATGCTATAGCTTGGAAGTGATCCAAGGTCTGTGCACTGCAGCGATCGGTTACTGGCGGCCGGAGCTCGGTGTAATGATGGCTAATTAATGGGGTTCATTTAATCGACTTATCGATGGATTTTCGAAGGCCATAAACCGAAGCATCTGGGACGGGGCTAGTTTGGAAATGATCAATATTTGTGAAGTCAGTGCGATTCAACTTGGTGGTAGGAAACTTGTTGTGATACGCTCCTCTTGAAAAGATTCTCAATTACAGAATTATTTTTTCATCTACCCTTTAAAATTCCCATCTAAAGGGTAGATAAAACAAAAATTCTGAAATTCTCTTGTACATTGGTTTTACATTTTTAATATGCTACAAATATTTTCAAGAAAAACAATTGTGCGTAGTCTAACTTAAATATTTTCCAGGATGCTTTCTAGTACTGGCTGTTTATATTAGATGAAATTAGACAAAAATGATTTCGTTGAAATTTGAAGAAATTTTTCAGTGTTTTTCACGATGAATCAGAATTCTTAGAAAAAATTTGAAACAAAAATTAAGGTATTATTCAAGAGAAGTTTTAAGTGCTGAAAAACTCGAGTTTTGCTACCAGTTTCATGCACTTTAGAATCATCTAATTAATTACTACGCAACTACGTAATAGTTTACACTCAATTTGTCACGCGTCGTACATTAAGGGTGGATGTACCAATAGCGGAGAAACTAAGCACGATTGAACATCATTTAACCGCCTTAATTCAAGAAGAGCAATTAATGTACATGTTAATGTTGTAACGGGAAGTAAAAACCATTGACCTAATAAGAAACATGATTTTACCGCAGTAACCCACGGCATGTCAGTGAAAAATAATACCTCCACTATTGGTACACAGTTCCTTTAGTTGCGGTATATTTTTAATTTTTGTTCCTATAGTTGCGGTCTCCATTGTTTTCTTATGGGATCCTCTACTACAGGAACACTCTACCGCAACGATTGATACAAGCAAATAAAGTTTTAGCAATTAAGTGGCATTTCATCAGTTTAAAGACAATTTGAACGCTCTTTTCAACTAGGGAAAAAGCACTATTTTTCGATCCACAAGAAGTCTGTGCCAATTTTCGGATTTTCATACAAAGCAGTATGAATGGGTTAAACATTAGTGATGGGTTGAAAATTGGTGCTCTTCCCCTATTCCGTTTATCAACAAGCCAATGCGTCGATTGCCAGTGTCGGTTCTGTGGCTAATTTAAAAAAAATATTGAAAATGGCACTACTGCAACTATAGGAACACCCACAACTAATGGATCATTTACCCTATACAGTGCTATAAAAAACAAGTTCTGCAAAGAGTTGCGTATGGGTTTCAGAAATCATATTGAGATGCGTTCACCAGTATTATGCAAATTTCTGAACATTGTTTGAAAATTCACTTTACAACTCAAAACAATTGCGTAATGACATAGCATTGCGTAATTTCTCTATAAATCGATATCGCCCCTAGTCGATGTCTTCTGAGAGCTAAATTCCCCTCCATAACTCGAAATATATATTTAAAAATCCTTCTTATCCGGAGAAACTAGTTCTTGTTGGGAGTTGAATTAATGTTTACGCAACAAGTTGTAAATTGATGATCTTTGCAGTACGAGTAGGGTAGAAATACCATATATGGCAATAGTAAGAACAAAAAGAGATTTTTCTTATTGTTCACTAGAATATAACGACCAATATTAACAAGAATGATGGAACTATGTGTTTCTGGTAATAACTAGTCCTTAATAGGAACATTTGTGCAATATACTTCGAAAAATGAATATTTTAAACCTTCTTAGCAGTTTGCAAAAAGGCCCAAGTTACGAAATTAACATTTTCATCCAGTAAAACTACTTCAATGGTTGAATTTTTGTTGCCTAGTGAAAACAAATTAACAAATTTAGCGGATGGGCAAAAAAAAAATTACCGTTTTAAGTTGGAAATCGTGTTCTATCCACTATGGTGATAATTGGTACAACGAGTGTATGAGGACCCAATTATGATAATAGATGAGATGATAATCTACTCTTTAGGTGATTTATTGACATTTTTTGTCCAGTAAATCTTTACGGGTGACTTCCATGACGAGACGGCTCGGTAAGACATTATCTTCAAGTTTTGTGCTCAATTACCAGGATTATTCAATCATACGTACGATAAAGTTTGCAAGCGACAGCTGCAGACTTCATGGTTGAGAAGGATTTTTAAACGATTTAGCAACATTATCTGAATAACACTAGCCGTACTAATAGCATTTAGGAATTTAGAATTAAACAATTTTAATCTGTTTGTAACGTCTTTTTTGACTTAATGGATTTTTAACTATAAAAAATGCAAGAACATTAGACACACTATATAAATTTTTCTTAACCCTACTTTTTACTTTTATACGGCGCATCTAAACTAATCCTCGACAGAATGAGAGATTCTCATCGCGATTCGTTGTTTTCAAGTTGCCCGTGAGCGAGAGCGAGACAGCACAGTAAAAGTCAAAAGAACAAAAGAATTTATGGCACGTACAGAGACTCATTCACACAGCGAAGCGGTTAGGTCAACTCACTTAACTCGTAGGTGTCGCGACCGTCATCTGAAGAATCCATCGTTTGCTGCACACGGCCGCTGCGAATTGATACGCAACGACGGATGGGCGCTCAATTCGAGCCTCTGCCCGTTTTGCGGTGAATACAATAGCAGCAAGTAGCAACTCAAGATCTTGCTGCTATAATTGCTGTTCCTCCTCGGCTGCTCCGGTTGTTGCACGTTCTGCGTCCGTTTCACGAATGACGCCAGAACTTCAGTGTACCCCTATTTATACGAAGAGGAGCCTGCTTTGTTTGTATCCGCCCAGTCATTTGATGCTCTGTAAGAATGTGGCGTGTATCGCATTGTTATACATATCAGGCATGGAAATTATAATTGTTTCCGCACTTATGATATCATTTTATTCATTCTATGTGCTCATTTTAACGAAAGGTAGACGATAAAGGTTCTTTTTCTTTCCGATATTTTCAGAACAACGTTGTAGCATTGAAAATCGACAATTTATTTATTTTATGTAAGCCAGTATAAGTCTAAATGAGGCCTGTAGAGACTATATTCTGGTTGTAGTAATTATTTTGCACATCCCTACACTGGCTAATCGAGTCTGTAGTCTGTGTGTTAAGTCATCGCTCAGTCTACTACCACTCTTGAATAAAATACGGGGCAGTTAGTCGTTATTCGGTTGCCTGTCATTCAAGTCGTGGTTGGAAAAGGCTGGGGCTCGATTAGTTTGGTTTGTCATGGTTAGAGGTTCACATTTATTCATTTATTATTTTGCGTACATCAAATTCCCAATCTCAACTACTACAGTATGGTTTTGATCTTCACAAGGTGAAGATGAATCGAAGCCAAAGTACAAATTTTCAAGAGCACGGATCTGGAGAACCAAACATCCGTTTAAGCTAAATTGATTGGTCACTAGCTGGTGGTGACCAATCGATTAAGTTTTCAGCTCAAACGGGTGTTTTGTTCTCCAGATCCGTGATCTTGAAAATTTGAACTTTGGCTTCGATTCATCTTCACCTTAAACCCAATGAGAATATATACTAAGGTGTGGAAGAAGAAGCAAAGGCTATGTATTAGTAAAGAGAAAAAAACGTAAACAAAAATAACTACGTCACTAATTTACATTGCTTCTTATGGAAGCTCGCTCGCTTGTAGTAGTGAAACATTTTGCACCGTACACGGATATCACGCACACTAAATGTCTTCTTCCTCACCTCGGTATATATTCTCATTGCCTTAAACCGCTCTCAATAAGTGTGAGTGCGACTGCTTGGAACGAGTGCTAACAAAATAATCTAATGGCTCTGCACATTTTGACTGACATCTAAGGATGCAGCCAGGTCCGTCACACTCGGGCTCAGATTTGGTACCACTTCTAGTACTGCATTTGGTCCCTCGGTAGTGCAAAAGGTACCCAAGTTTGACAAATCGCAGTACACTTTGCACGGCATTCTAGATTACCTCATGGCCATAAAATGTTGGGCAACTGCATGAGACATGGAGGTCTTTAATTTGTCTTTGATGCAGCCGTCAGCACAACTAAGGCTGTCAGCATATTGTTTACAGGGTCGGATTAAGGTTTTTGATGCCCACTGACATGTGGGTTGAATGAGTAGGAAGCTTGTGGAGGAACCAACAAGCCGCAAATCTGGCACCAGCGGTTACAATATGAGGGCCAAACTCAATTCTTTTACTTTTTGAGCTTTGGTAGTGTCATCCATTATCATGGAAATCGTTGTTTTGAAAAGTAGAAATATTTACACATTAACAAAACTATATTTTAACGACCTTTCCTTAGATCATAAATATAAGAAAGAGAAGCAGCAGTCATGCATTGAAGAAGTTCCATCGATACATATTGTTTCGAACTTTTTACGAGGAGGATCAGTTCGATCAATGTTACCCCGGGCTACGGTACCGCGAGCATTAAGGCTCAATGCTAAACACTATAGATTTTTCCCTTACGGAAACTTGAATGCCCAGGGAAGTCGAGAAAATTTCCTTTACGAAAAGATCCTCGACCGGTGGGGTTTGGGGTGGATTCCACCATTTGTAATGTTAGGCACAATTTTCAACCACTAAATAACGGTGTTTTTGACAAATGTTGAGTTGGTACCACACAGCTATCGATATATGGTAATTTTCTGTATGAAATGCCGTCAGCATTCATAAGCTCCTACAAGTGGTAACTTTCAATTGGTAGAACATAAAAATTACTCGTTCGCTTGTATTCAGTATGAATTCATCTTTGGAAAACATTTTTCTTGATTTTTGATTCTAAATACTGAATATTAGCAGTTCTTACTAGTGATACATAATATACGTCAGGAAATGATTGTTTACCACGCCTATGGACCATTTCCAAAGAATGTTGATTTTTGTAATTTTAGGCATTGGATTCGACATTTTCAGGCAATAGGATAAAACTCAGCAAACATCAAGCTATAGTAAATTTCATTCATTATCAAATACGTATGGGTCAAAAACTTGGTGTGGAGTGAAAACAGCTCATGTCTCAATTACTACAACAACTTAAGCAGCAACATATTTAGTAGAGTGGTTCAAAAATCGTTTTTGCTCCACACCGCTCATTCAATTCTAGATCAAATTCTGGGTATCCTCCCAAAATTTGAGCTCATTCGAACGAAAACTGCTCCACACTGAGCAAAAACGATTTTTTGAACCACTCTAATATTTAGAGATTAAATATGCTTCCAAACAAGGACAATTACCATGGTGGAATGGTCACAGAAGGGTTTCTCAAAAATGTGAACTATCTGAAAAGCGCTTTCAGGTTTTATTTATTGATCCATTCCTAATTCCAGTCTGTTACTAAAATCACAGTTTACCCTTGTTTCCAGCAATTTGATTTGAGCAATTTGATCTATAATATGAAAATTAATCCATAATAGAGTTTTCAGAAACTGATATAATTTTTATGCAATCCTAAGTGAAGATTGCACTCAAAAAACTATTAACCGAAGTTCCAATTTGAAAAGATGCAATTCGTGCTTTTACATTAAAATGTTTCTATATTGTTTTATTGAATTTTATAGGTTGGACTCAAAACCAATTGATCCATAACTGTGGGGTTATAGTATGAGGAAATTCTGAGATAATTTGTATACTATCTGTGAATTATTTGAACATAAGGCTGAATGTGTTGGTAAATTGGGTAAAGTCATTTTCAATGCATTATTCAATGATAATTCCTACAAAATGGCTATTTTATCCAACATTGTTAACAAAATCCTAAACGTTGAACGTAACTTGTCTACTTTTAGAGGATAATACAAGCAAAACGACTTCATTTAACACTGAAAGAACCGTAATTTTTTTTAATTCTTTATTGGTGTCATTCCAAACATCACATTATTTCTTTATATCTATGTGTTCTGTGTAGATAAACAATATTATCCTGGTTTGGTAAAACTGAACTAAGCATTTAATAACATTTTTTTAACAAAATATTACATATCATTTGCCGTAGAAGTTCAGAACTTTTACAGTTGAGTTAATTTCACCTGTTTATCAGAGAAAAAAAAAACGCTTTCACCTAACTTAACCTAGATATATAACGCATTTATCGTGGCAATAGAAGATAGCCACGATTTTTGTCTAAAATTAATAATAATTTTATCAGACATTTGTTCCAATGTTTCAACATTGGATATTCTATTTGACTCATTAGTGCTATACCAGGGAGGTAGCTTCAGAATCATCACGATTTATTTTTTTTGAACCCTCTACAAAGCATTCTTTCTGGTATTACAACAGCTAGTCCATATTGGTATAGCCTTCAATATGGTTGGTCTGAAAATTTGTTTGAAGATCAGAAGCTTGTTCCTAAGACTAATTTCTTAAGAATAAGTAGATGAGGGCATCTTATATATTTTTTTTTCATTTGGCTTGAATGCCTTTTATATATTCTTTATAGAGAAATTTTTATCTAACTTGAGTCCAAGATACTTAAATTCATCCGACAAATTTATTGGAACCCCTCTCACGAGAACATGTCTACTTGAAGGTTTCAGATAATTTTCTTTTGGTTTATGTGGGAATATTATAAGTTAAGTTTTGGAACCATTAGGAGAAATCTTCCAATTTTGCAAGTGTGAAGAAAACATATCCATACTTTTTCGGAATCTGATACGGGTGTTAAAATATTGTATAATCTTGAGCAACACCAGCTCTTACAGGACCATCGAGGTGATTAAATCAATACGTGAACATATCATTCATCGTATCAACCATGACCTGCTCTTCAAACCAATCGAGAAACTCAATCACAGATCAAATCGATATCTCAATCCGAACTCGTTTCCAGCGGAGAATTTTTGTTTGCAAACACACTAACTAAGAAAACGAGTTCGAATTGGAAAATTAGTCAAACAACAGGAAAGTGATTAGAGAAATGGAATCAGGTTGTTCCACGCGAGACCCACCGCAGATGCGCCCCCTGGCAGCTAATCGAGTGCTCCGCAGCCCAATCAGTAACCAAAATACACCCATATCTAGGCAAAACGGTACCTAATCATGAATGGGTGCAGTCCAAAATAGAGACGTGTAAAAATTAAAAACCAATAACATTAGGCCAATAATTTAAATAAAAATCCAATTTTTCGTGGTCGACACCCGCGGCAGGAGGGATCCACGATCCGCGCTTTTGGGCTCCTGCCGCGAGTAATATGCGAACCAATCATCATAATCATCAAACTCGGACCCCGGCGGCGGGTCATCCGGTTTTGGACTGGGACCGTCCGTCCGTTCACCACCCGCGCAACATTGGCCCGAAACTGGTTCATCAAAGGATCATTCCCCCTTTGGAAGGGATTTTCACACACTAACTCTCTCGCGCAGCACTATGAGATATTTGGACATTCTAGCTGGCCAAAAGTATTTCGAGACATTTTTCGTATTCTCTATGTGCGGTTTGGGCCTTCCTTAGCCGAGTGGTTAGAGTTAGAGTGACTACAAAGCAAAGCCATGCTGAAGGTGTCTGGGATCGATTCCTGGTCGGTCCAGGATCTTTTCGTAATGGAAATCCCCTAAACTTCCCTGAGCATAGAACACCTTCGTATTTGCCACACGATATACGTATGCGAAAATGGCAATTATGGCCAAGAAAGCTCTCAGTCAAAAACTGCGGAAGTGCGCATAAGAACACTAAACTGAGCAGCAGGCTCTGTTCCAGTGAAGACGTAATGCCAAGAAGAAGTACACTTTCTTTATTTTTAGCCAGCACTTGGCCACTGTGCGCCGTTTAAGAACGCGTGTGCGATCGTTGATCCCTGATTTCGTTCACCATTTCGGGACTGAGCTAAACCGTGTCGAATTGATGAGCGGTTCGAATCACTACGCGGACTAGGAATTATCGACTTAGTTCTGGCCGCGCCGTCTCGAATCGAAGATCATCAGCGCTCTAATGATCTATGTGTTCTATCGGTACGGGACGAAAACCGGAGCCTCCGTCTTCTGGAAAAACACAAAACCAATCAATCATTTTCATCGTTTTCGGTTTTGACCGATCGCGCATAGTTTCACGAGGAAAACAAACACGGATTGGCGTGCCTTGGAATAACAGAGAGTTGACTGGGTTCAGCCTAATTAAAAGACCGGAACCGGCAACCGAACAACCGTCAGTCAGATGAATCAATCACGTGTCCGGGGTGACCTCAAAATGTCACAACAGTTGGGCTTCTCTCTTTCTTGGATTCCGACCGCCACTTCTGGACCACTACGGGACCAAGACGACGATCGAGCGATCATCCATTCGATCATCAACCTGTGTGCTTGCCTTTGATTTCGTTCACGTTTGCTCCGCATAGTTTTCCTTCAGTGTTTCGGTGCGGTCCATCTTGCGAGCAGTCCAGACCTAATTAATTTTTCCAATGCCTACTACGATGATGATCAATGGCTCACCCAAGAACAACTGCATCCACCGAACCAAAGGAGTAGTGGGACACATCACAAGCAGACGCTGCCTAGATCAGGGAATAATGCGAAGAGAGAGCTCCAATTATCTTCATTACTGCGATTTTTCAACGCTCAATCTATCATTATTTTAATTTTTGAAACTCTCAGCTGCTGCTTTGGATGGGATGGAAGTAAGTTTTGAGCGGGTGGCCGACTGAACGTAGTTGTTGATTCCTTTATTAATTAAATTAAATTTTGATCACTTCTCACGATGGTCGTTAAAGAAAGCGGTCGTTATGAAATTGAGGTTGAGCAATGCTTTCGTGAAATGCAAGGACCGTAGTCAAAATACAAATCCAAGATTTTTGGTAGCACTGTTAAGAAGGTCTCCATATATGATTCCATTTCTTCAATGAATTTGGAGTCTTTTTTGGGGACTTTTGTGAAGAATTCTTTGGGATTCAACCCTGTTCAATTACCTTGAATTACCTTGCCTTGTCTTGGAACGTCAACGAGAGAATACGGACCGGAATAATCGGCAAAGACCACAGCGACGAAAAAGGACTAGCGATTGGAAACTCGGTACGTGGAACTGTAAATCGCTGGTTTCAAAAATTGAAAAAACTTTTAACACTAAGGAGATACTACTGGCTGCTTTTCTCGATGTTGAAGGCGCGTTTGACAATGCCAGTTTTACATCGATGAAAAACGCCATGAGAAATCGAGGCTTCCCTGAAAAAATTATTGTGTGGATAGAAGAGATGCTATCTAGAAGGGAAATATCAGCATATCTAGGAGATTCAGTTTTAAAGGTAACAGCTGTTCAAGGCTGTCCACAAGGGGGAGTTCTCTCCCCTCTTCTCTGGTCTCTGATTTTTGATGACCTACTTATAAAGCTAAAGCATCAAGGATTCGAAGTAATTGGGTATGCAGATGATATTGTTATTATAGTCCGCGGTAAATTCGATAAAACTGTTTCCGAGCGAATGCAAACAGCACTCAACTTAACTCTAGCATGGTGCAATAATGAAGGATTAAGTATAAATCCTAAAAAACTACAATAGTACCGTTTACAAGAAGACGTAAAATCTGCATTTCAGCTCTAAAAATAGGAGATGCTAAACTATCCTTATCTTTAAGTGCCAACTTTTTAGGTGTTATATTAGATTGTAAGCTTGTTTGGAATAAGCATATAGAGCAACAGATAGAAAAAGCAAGAAATGCTTTCTGGGGCTGCAAAAGAACCTTTGGTAAAAAATGGGGTTTGAAACCGAAGATGATATGCTGGATTTATTCGGCCATTGTTAAACCCATTATTTCATACGCATCTATTTTTTGGTGGGAAAAAACCAAACAAGTCGCTACTCAAGCTAAGCTAAACAAACTACAAAGGCTTGCTACTATTTCAATTACTGGGGCAATACGAAACGCCCCATCAAATGCGTTGGACGCAGTGTTAAATCTTCTTCCACTTCATGACTATATACAAATGGATGCAGTTAAGAGTGCTATCAGAGTCAGAAGGTCCTTAGATAGCGCTGATAATGAACTGAAAGGACATATGACTATATTGAAGCACTTCAAAATAAGTCCAGTGTACTTAGTGAATGAAGATTATATGTTGAAGCGTAACTTTTTCGATCATCGTTTTTGGGTTGCTGATGTAACTTGTCAGGATTGGGATACAGGAGGACCAACTTTCCGATATGGATCATTAATTTTTTTCACTGATGGTGAAAACATGGTAGGGTCAGGAGTGTTTGGCCCAGGAGTTAATGTATCTTATGCACTGGGAAGTTGGCCAACAGTTTTTCAGGCAGAAATTTATGCCATTCTTGAATGCGCTGACATTTGTCTTAAAAGGCGCTATAGGAATGCTAATATATGTATGTGTTCGGATAGCAAAGCAGCCTTGAACGCTTTGAAGTCTAGAACTTACACATCAAGACTTGTTTGGGAGTGTGCCAAGCAACTGCAACAGTTGTCCTTTCGTAATAAGGTTAATCTATATTGGGTTCCTGGCCATTGCGGAATAGAAGGAAACGAAAAAGCTGATCAGTTAGCAAAACAAGGTTCTTCCATGCAATTTATCGGGCCTCAGCCATTCTTCGGAATGGCCTCTTGTGCTCTGAAAATGCAATTAAAGAGCTGGATGAAAGCAAAAATTAAACTCAACTGGAAGAACGCAATGGACTCTCGCCAGTCCAAACGATTCATTGAACCAGATGCCTATCAAACACAGAGGTTATTAAACCTCAATAAACACGATCTAAGTACTTATACTGGCTTATTAACAGGCCACTGCCCCAGCAAACGTTACCTCAAAATTATAGGTAATTTGCAAGAAGATATGTGTCGTTTCTGTAAATTAGAAAGCGAGAGCACTGAACATTTGTTGTACAAGTGTATTGCACTATACCACAAGCGTTGCAAACATTTAGATAAAGGCCTGCTAGAGCCTAATGAAATTCGAATCTACCATCCAAAACAGGTACTAAATTTTATCCGAAATGTAGTACCTAATTGGGATGCACGCCAATAGCTGTGGAGATAGTTACTTCATATAGTAATATATTTCTACAGTACGGCAAAAACAAAGAGGATAACACCACAATAGATCAAATTAATGGTCGCAGTGGTATCATGTCCCCACAAAGGAAAAACTTCATTTCAACTTCATTTCAACTTCATTCAACTTCATTGGAAGTACTCGCATACTCTCCGATGTACTGAAGACCCGCGGTTTCGACATCGTAGCGCTGCAGGAGGTGTGCTGGACAGGTGCATTGGTGCGAACGTTTAGAGGTAATCATACCATCTACCAGAGCTGCGGCAACACACGCGAGCTGGGAACAGCTTTCATAGTGATGGGTGATATGCAAAGGCGCGTGATCGGGTGGTGGCCGATCAATGAACGAATGTGCAAGTTAAGAATCAAAGGCCGATTTTTTAACTTCAGCATAATCAACGTGCATAGCCCACACTCCGGAAGCACTGATGATGACAAGGACGCATTTTACGCGCAGCTCGAACGCGAGTACGACCGCTGTCCAATCCACGACGTCAAGATCATCATAGGAGATTTGAACGCTCAGGTTGGCCAGGAGGAGGAGTTCAGACCGACGATTGGAAAGTTCAGCGCCCACCGGCTGACGAACGAGAACGGCCTACGACTAATTGATTTTGCCGCCTCCAAGAACATGGCCATTCGTAGCACCTACTTCCAGCACAGCCTTTCATACCGATACACCTGGAGATCATCACAGCAGACAGAATCATAAATCGATCACGTTTTGATCGATGGACGGCACTTCTCCGACATAACCGACATCAAAACCTATCGTGGCGCTAACATTGACGCCGACCACTACCTGGTGAAGATGAAACTGCGCCCAAAACTATCCGTCATCAATGATGTACGGTACCGACGCCCGCCCCGGTACAATCTCGAGCGGCTGAAACAACCGGATGTCGCCAATGCGTACGCGCAGAACCTTGAGGCAGCGTTGCCGGATGAGGGCGAGCTCAATAGGGCCCCTCTTGAGGATTGCTGGAGGACAGTCAAAGCAACCATTAACGACGCTGCCGAAAGCATTGTCGGATATGTGGAACGGAGCTAAAGAAACGATTGGTTCGACGAGGAGTGCCAGGAGGTTTTAGAGGAGAAGAATGCAGCGCGGGCTGCAATGCTGCAGCATGGTACGCGGCAAAACGTGAAACGATACAGACTGAAGCGAAAACAGCAAACCCGCCTATTCCGGGACAAAAAGCGCCGCCTGGAAGAGGTGGAATGCCAAGAGATGGAGTTGCTGTACCATTCTCAAGAAACGCGGAAGTTCTATCAGAAGCTCAACACATCCCGCAAAGGCTTCGTGCCGCGAGCGGACGGACGCGAGGTGATCGAAAGGTGGAAGCAGCACTACGATGAACACCTGAATGGCGCAGAGAACACCGGTACAGAAGGTCAGGACAGCGAAGGCGATGGCTACGTCAGCACAGCGGACAGCGGAAACCAACCAGCTCCCACGATGGGGGAAGTTAAGGATGCCATTCAACAGCTCAAGAACAACAAGGCCGCTGGCAAGGATGGTATCGGAGCCGAACTCATCAAGATGGGCCCGGACAGGTAGGCCGCTTGTCTGCATCGGCTGATTGTCAGAATCTGGGAAACGGAACAACTACCGGAAGAGTGGAAGCAAGGCGTTATATGCCCTATCTACAAAAAGGGCGACAAACTGGAGTGTGAAAATTATCGTGCAATCACCATCCTAAACGCCGCCCACAAAGTGCTATCCCAGATTCTCTTCAGTCGTCTATCACCTATAGCAAACAGGTTCGTGGGAAGTTATCAAGCAGGTTTCATCGACGGCAGCTCGACAACGGACTAGATCTTTTCCGTGCGGCAAATCCTCCAGAAATGCCGTGAGTACCAGGTCCCTACGCACCATTTTTTCATCGATTTCAAGGCGGCATACGATAGTATCGACCGCGTAGAGCTATGGAAAATCATGGACGAGAACAGCTTTCCAGGGTAGCTCACAAGATTGATCAGAGCAACGATGGACGGTGTGCAAAACTGCGTGAAGATCTCGGGCGAACACTCCAGTTCGTTCGAGTCTCGGCGGGGACTACGACAGGGCGACGGACTTTATGCCTGTTGTTCAATATTGCGCTTCAAGGTGTCATGCGGAGAGCCGGACTTAACAGTCGAGGCACGATTTTCACGAGATCCGGACAATTTGTTTGCTTCGCGGACGACATGGATATTATTGGGAGAAAATTTGAAACGGTGGCAGATTTGTTCACCCGCCTAAAACGCGAAGCAACAAGAGTCGGGGTAATGGTGAATGCGTCGAAAAAAAAAGTACATGCTGGTTGGCGGAACTGAGCGCGACAGGGCCCGCCTAGGAAGCAGTGTTACGATAGACGGGGATACCTTCGAGGTGGTGGACGAGTTCGTCTATCTCGGATCCTTGTTGACGGCTGACAACAATGTTAGTCGGAAAATACGAAGGCGCATCATCAGCGGAAGTCGTGCCTACTATGGGCACCAGAAGAAACTGCGGTCAAGAAAGATTCACCCCCGCACCAAATGCACGATGTACAAAACGCTCATAAGACCGGTAGTCCTCTATGGGCATGAGGCGTGGACTATGCTCGAGGAGGATTTGCAAGCTCTTGGGGTTTTCGAACGCCGAGTGCTAAGGACGATCTTCGGCGGCGTGCAGGAGAACGGCGTGTGGCGGCGAAGGATGAACCACGAGATCGCTCAACTCTACGGCGAACTCAGTATCGTGAAGGTAGCTAAAGCTGGAAGGATACGCTGGGCAGGGCATGTTGCAAGAATGCCGGACAACAACCCTGTAAAGATGGTGTTCGCTACGAATCCGGTCGGAACAAGAAGGCGTGGGGCGCAGCGAGCTAGGTGGATTGACCAGGTACACCAGGACCTGGAGAGCATGGGTCACAGTCGAGGATGGAGAGAAGCGGCCATGAACCGAGTGAATTGGCGTAATATTGTTCGAGACTTACTACCCGTTATAACTACGAACTCACTAAAATAAGTTTTGCAACACCCAGTTGAATATTGAATCACCCCCAAAAAAGTTTAGCATCACCTCAAAATAGGAACATTTAGGGTAATGCGTTAATTGTTGAACGCTACCCAAATGTTGAACGATCTGTAGAAACCATGTTAAAACAGGAAATTGAACCATTTTCAAACAGTTTCAATATATTATACAGATTATTTTGTAAGATAGCTGTACTATTGGACACAATAAATTTAATTAGCACATTAATTTTTTAAACGAAATATTTATTGAAAATTTTTATCGGTAGGTGAAACGAAAATTTCAATTCTCTTATAAGCGGTTTCTTCACCACCGCTTAGGCCTTAAACCTGGTTTAATCGTATGGGTAAACGTGGTTTACGGCTTAAGCGAAGGTGAAGAAATCGGCCCTTAGGAAAAAAAATTTAAGCTGGGGCTGCTATGAAATAAGCTGTGTAGTAAAACATACTACGTATATTGGGTTAAGCACCTATTCACGATATCAGTAAAAGTCTGCTTTAGTTATTTTCTAAACATCCGTACAATTTACTCGTACCTATTAATTACATAAAAACTTTTTCAATTGCACTTTCGTTTTACGTACATTTTCCATTTGTTGAACACTAGCATAACATGACAGTCTTGGTTTCTTCGACAGAATTGCCAGATATTTGATTTTCGTAGCAAACACCTATATTGAAATGGAATATTTCATTACACAATATAGTATTGTTTATTGCTTCAAATATCTGTTGAATAATTATTATTAAAAAATCCTATAATGGTGTCTGTTGCAATGATGAAAAACGCGATTCAGTAAAGTATAATTAATTGCAACCCTGGCTATATCCTGAATCTATCTTCGAATTTCACTATCTTCACTATGGCATCAATGCCATCACCGTTTGTTTGTTTACATCATGATTGAAATTGCGCATCGACTGCCGATTTATCCGGAGTATAACCTCAATCTCGCGATTGATGCTGTAATGTCGAAGGTAATGTACATTAGCAGAAGCCGCTAAAGTCTATGGAGTGCCGAAGGGGACGATCCACTTCCGTCTCAGCCCAGAGTGGTCAGGGAAAGTGGTTCGCGGACCTTACCCTGTCCTCACAACCGACGAGGAGCGCGAACTTGCAAGTTGAATGAACGCGGGAGTAAAGCGGTCAACATTTAGCGACAATCGTTCAACATTAGGATAAGATGGGTTATGTATGTGTTCAACAATTGGGTGTAGAACTATATTTCTAAATATATATTTTTTTTATTTCAAAATGGATATTACAGTACCAAAAATGTAACAGGAATAATGTTAAACAATCGCCTACGGTGTTGAATGCTTTTTTTAGCAACCTTTCTATCAGAATTTCCATTAAAATCAAATAACATAAAAACGTTTATCTTAACCGTTCAACATTTGGCGATTTACCCTATGATTGTGTATCTCGAGATCCTTATGATTTGCAAAAAATCAATGTTCAGCGGATCAAGGACATCTGGAAAGCAAACAGTTTGGTTCGCAACATTTTGAGCAAGTTCTATCTTGTGATCCACATGAGATAGTAAGTTCGAGTTTTCGACAAAGTTGTTCGAAAGGTCAAGTATAAAGCAACCATATATGTCCCGGGAAACGCGGGACACCCTGTCAGATCTCGTTCCCAATCACACATTTTCCGTATTGGATATGTATTCTTTAATCATTTTAGGGCTCAAGCATGATCTAGATGCTTTTTCAGTCAAACAAACAGATTTGACGCTATAATATCCATTTAAAAATTGCGCTGTCCCGCGAAACGCGGGACGTCTAGTCACTTAAGTCAAGTACATTCGGAAGACAGACAGTTTGGTTCGCAATTTCCACGCTAGGTGACGGTAGTGAGCATTTAAAATTGAGCGTGCTCAGCTAGTTCTCTCTTGTGATTTACATAGAAGAAAGCTCGAGTCTTCGGCAAATTTGTTTAGAGTATCAAGGACATCCGGAAAGCCGGATTCCGGTTGGTACCAGCAAATTAAATTAAGGACTTAAAGCAAGGAGTCTTAAATATCCAATGATTTAAACCCAAATCACTAGGAAATAAAGTAGATCAGGACTGAATCACGGAATATGAAGTGTATCAAACCTGAAACTCTTAAATATGCTTAGTTAAAAATTAAGTAGACCAGTTTAGAATCTCTTGAAAATGAAGTGAATCAACCTTAAATCAACCTTATTTGAACATGAATCAGATCTGAATCATTAGAAAATGTAGTGGATCGGTCCTAAACAGCTTTGAACACATGAATCACTGGAAAATACAGTTTAACAAAAATAAACTACTTAATCTCGAATTGAATCTGCCATGAATTATTTTAATGTGAAGTTATTCAGACCTATAATGTGAATCAGACCTGATGTACTTGAATACGCAATAAATCCAACACGAATCACTTGGATATGGAGCGAATCTAACATGATTCACTTGAATACAGTCGACTCTCCACATCTCGACGTTCTACATCTCGATATCTCTCTCTATGTCGAAGATTTCATAAGTCCCTTCAGTTTTCATACATTTTCTCTCTCCATATCTCGATATCCTCCTTATCTCGATATCTCCATATCTCTATGTGTTTCTGTTGATTGTTTGTTCCCAGTTTTCTCTCCGTATGTCGATATGACCAATATCGAAGGTTACTAGACCAAAGTTTTAGGATTCAAAACAAATGAGGAGTGCAAACTGGCACCTGTTTGTTTATTACTTTCTTGGCAACGGAGTGTTTTTCAATCTAGTATTCATCAAAAAATTGTTCTTTGTCTCGATCTCTCCCTATCTCGATGGTCCCTTCTATATCGAGATGTGGGTAGGCGATTGTATGACAGACCTGAAATATTTGAATATAGTGAATCAGTCTCGATTACGAAGAGATTGCGATCTGAATCATTTGAAAATTTAATCAAAAGCATCAGACCTGAGTCACCTGAACAAAAATTAAAACATAACTTAATTACTTGAAAATTAAGTAATTTCAATTTCAAATGATTTAGATAAATCAGACATGAATCACTTATAAATGAGTGAATCAGACCTAAATCCTTCCTTAGCCGAGTGGTTAGAGTCCGCGGCTACAAAGCAAAGCTATGCTGAAGGTGTTTGGGTTCGATATCCGGTCGATTCAGGATCTTTTCGCAATGGAAATTTCCTTGACTTCCCTGGGCATAGAGTATCATCGTACCTGCCACACGATATACGAATGCGAAAATGGCAATTTAGGCAAAGAAAGCTCTCAGTTAAAAGCTGAGATGCAGGCTCTGTCCCAGTGAGGACGTAATGCCAAGAAGAAGAAGACCGAAATCCCTCAAAGATTAATTGAATTAGTAATGATGTCCTCAAATATGAAGTAGATCTCTAGAAAATGAAGTCAATCGTACCTGAAACAATTGAATATAAAGTTAATCAGACTTGGTTCACTTGAAAATGAAGTGATTGAGCTCTAAACTGCAGGTGAATGAGCATGAGGTGAATCATACCTGAGCAACTGGAAAATGCAGTGAAACAAACAATACTGAATGACCTAAGTTCTAGGTGAATCTAACCTGAATTACTTGAATATCTGATACTCATACTTGAAACAGGTGAACATAAAATAATTCAAACCTGCATCACTTGAATGTGCAATTCATCCGACATAACTCACTTGTATATGGAGCGAATCTTCCATGAATCACTGGAATATGTAGTGAATCACTTCCAAATCACTTGAATATGAATTGAATCAGTCCTGAATCATTAGAATATAATGGGAATCAGAACTGAATCACTTGAACATAAAGTTCATCAAACATAAAACGCCTGAAACACAAACAAATGAAGTGAACAGATATGAATCCCTCAAAATCATTTGAACATTGAGTGAATCAAAACTGAAACAGTTGAAAATGAAATGAATCAGATATGGATCATCAGATGTCCTTGACCTTATAATCAACTTTGTCAAAGACTCGAGCTATCTATCTTATCTAGAATGCTTCAACAGCTCAACTAATGATGTTTCCACATAAACCAAAAGCTTTTATTTGAAACCTTCAAGTAGACATGTTGTCACGATGAGAGAAGTTCCAATAAATTGGCCAAATGAAGTTAAGTATCTAGGACTCATGCTCGATAAGAATTTAACTTTCAAAAATCACATTGAGGACATTCAAGCCAAATGTAAAAAAGTAAAATGTCTGTATCCACGTATTAATTGAAAATCAAAACTTTTTCTTAGGAACAAGCTTTTGATATTTAACAAATTTTCAGGCCTGCCTGTACCAATATGGACTAGCTGTTGCAATACCAGGAAGAAAATAAAATTTTGAAAATGATTCTGAAGTTTCGTCCCTGGTATAGTACCGTCAAACGGGGTATCTTGCAACAGGGGTGCAACTTGCAACACTTCGACATGTAACCGAATAGTCGTTTCGTTCAGCATTGAGTTGAATTATTATGATTTATTCCACCGTTTATTGACCTTAGGTATACAACAGAAGGTTCTGACAAGGGTTTGGGTATCGTTTCTTTTTTGGTGAGTTTGCTGGAGGTGAAAATCATATTAAAGTTTGGATTGTATAAAACTAATCTTGAAAAACGTTCTTCGTACCACACAAACGGTAGAAATATGTCATTCGAGGCATTTGCTATTAGTTACAGTACTTAGTAGTGTACAAATTGACAACATAAAAGTGTTGATAATTTTTTGCTTAAACACTATAAAAATTCAAAAACGTTTTTGACTACCCTTGTGGGGTAACTTGCAACAGCAATTTTGATCTCAATTGTTTGATATTTCCTGCCGTTTGTCATCGAAAACACATGAAAAGACAAAATTGAACATATATTTGTACAGTAACATTAAAATGTTTGTACCTCAATCAATTCAATACACTGTTTGTATTAATTTTTGAAAAATTTAAATAAATCGTATTATTATTAGATTTAGTCTTATTTTTTCATGAAAATAAAGAATAATTTAGAAAATCTGCAAAAAAAATTAACCTACAGATCAGTCATTGGGAACTCTCTTGCATAAAATATGATGAAAATTGTGTCAAACCAATTTTACATATCAATATGTTATACGTGCTTTGATTTAAATATGTCTAAAAAATTAGTTTTGTGAAGTAATGCCTAAAATACCATTGTATTTGTAAAAAAGTTGCATTAAAACGTTTTGATGGCTTTCCAATAACTGTCAAGACTTTTAATATGCTAGAATTTTCCAGGGTAGACACCCTATGCAATGCCAATGAAGCTTTCAATCAAATTGATTCAATACTCATAATACAATCGATAATAATTAGTTTTCTAAGAGAAAAGCAGCCTGTTTCTGATAATTGTCATGCTTTTACTGTAGACAATTATTAAATGACCATAATAACACAATATAGGATACATTTTTAATAGTGTACTTCAGGTACCATTGTGTGTTGCATGTTACCCCACATCAGGGGTAGCATTAAAAATGCATATTTTTCGTCTCTCCTGATTCCAGAAAACTAAATACTGATAAAATTAATACCGCGTGGTATTCTTTACGTAGCGATTAGGGTACCAGATGGTTTTTGTCTCACCTGAATCCTCAATGTTTTCGTCCATATAGCTTTGAAGTTGAAAATTGTTGCAAGTTACCCCGTTTGACGGTACCAATGAGTTTCATAGAATATCCTATGTTGAAACATTGGAACTAATGTCAAATAAAATAATTCATAATTTTAGACAAAAATCGTTGCAATCTTCTATTGCCCGGATAATGCGTTATATATTTAGGTTAAGTGAATTCAAGGCGTTTTATTTTTCCCTTATAAGCAGGTGAATGGTTGATGGGCGATGTCATGGATGTCAGGACCTTCCTGTGGAATTTCAATTATTGATAGAAAAGGAATCACCCTCCACGCGATGCACGCACAACTTACCCAGGCAAGTGCCAGTTCACAAGTGCAGAATGAATGCAAGTGTGCAAGTGACAGTTGCTCTTCACATAGGAAACCGACTGCTGTGATAAATTCTATTGTCATACTTCAACGCAATGGATTCTTTATCTCACATTCTCCCTCTGCTGCAAAGAAATCGCAGTTAAATTTCGAAAAATGAAATAGTGAATTTTCACACTTTTTGAAGAAAAATTCAGTTATTTTGTTCATCAAATCAAATCAAATCAAATCTTTGTTTAAATTATATTTCTTCTTTAACCCACCAATCATCTCATCAATCCATATACCAATCATACCATATCTCGGCTAGTCTTACATACCATTTAGAGGATTGGCGCAAGATCATTGTTATCAAATTTTCTTTTCTTATAGACAAATTAACGCTAGTACATGAGTGAATTTTTTTCTCAGGATCTCAATTCATACCTCGAATGCCAAATAAAAGTCTCGATTAATACATATTGTCTGGACGTTGCTTCTTTGCAAACACCAAGCTTAACATTTCAATTTGGCGTTTGAGCGGAGCAAAATAAAAGAATATGAAAATCATCTCTCATCAGCAGATGTAACTCAGTTTTCCAGGAACGAAGCAAAACATTCTCGAATTTTTGTTGAATCGCCAGCAGACATTCTCGGGTCTTTATTCTCGCGACTACAATATGCTCCAAACTTCTAATTTCAAATTTGTCCAAAGAAACGTTACGAAGTTCCTGTTCAAGATTCTCCTTATAATCTTGCTCCTGATTCTCCTCGGTATGCTGCTCAGGATTCTTCCCAGAATCCTGCTAAGGATTATCCTCAGAATCCTGCTCAGGATTCTCTTCAGAATCCTGTACAAGATTCTCCCCATAATCCCACTCGGGATTCTTCTCAGAATCCTGCTCAGGATTTTCCTCAGAATCCTGCTCAGGATTATCATAAGGATCCTGCTTAGGATTATCCACAGAATCCTATCCAGGATTCTCCTCAAAATCCTGTTCAAGATTCTCCTCAGAATCCTGTTCAGGATTCTCCTCAGAATTCCACTCAGGATTCTCCCCAGAATCTTGCTCCTGATTATCCTCGATATCTTGCTCAAGAATCTTCTCAAAATCCTGCTAAAGATTATTCTCATCCTGCTAAAGACTACGCTCCTGCTCAGAATTCTCCTCAGAATCTTGCTCCGGATTCTCCTCGGAATCCTGCTCAGGATTCTTTTCAAAATCCTGCTCAGGATTCTTTTCAAAATCCTGCTCAGGATTCTTTTCAAAATCCTGCTCAGGATTCTTCTCAGAATCCTGTTCTGGAATCTTCTCAGAATCCCACCCAGGATTCTCCTCAGAATCCTGCTCAAGATTCTGCTCAGAATCTTGCTCCGGATTCTCTTTGGAATCCTGCTCAGGATTCTTCTCGGAATCCTGCTCAGGATTATCTTCGGAATCATGCTCAGGATTCTCCTCAGAATCCTATTCAAGATGCTCCTCAGAATCCTGTTCAGGATTCTCCTCTGAATCCTGTTCAGAATTCTCCTCAGAATCCTGCTCAGAAGTCTTCTCAGAATCTTGCTCCGGATTCTCCTCGGAATCCTGCTAAGGATTCTTCTCAGAATCTTGCTCCGAATTCTCCTCAGATGCAGGATATTGAGAATAATCCTGAACAGGATTCTGAGGACAATCCTGAACAGGATTTTGAGGACAATCCTAAACAGGATTCTGAGGAGAATCCGGAGCAAGATTCTGAGGCAAATCATGAATAGGATTCAGAGGAGAATCCTGAACAGGATTCTTAGGATAATCCTGAACAGGATTCTGAGAAGAATCCTGCGCAGGATCCTGAGGAGAGTCCGGAGCAAGATTCTGAGAAGAATCCTGAGCAGGGTTCCGAGGAAAATCCAGAGCAAAATTCTGAGGAGAATCCAGAGCAGGATTCTGAGGAGAATCATGAGCAGGATTCTGAGGAGAATCCTGAGCAGGATTCTGAGGAAAATCCTGAACAGGATTCTGAGGATAATCCTGAGCAGGATTCTGAGAAGAGTTCGGAGCAAGATTTTGAGAAGAATCCTGAGCAGGATTCCGAGAAGAATCTAGAGCAAAATTCTGAGGAGAATCCTGAGCAGGATTCTGAGGAGAATCATGAGCAGGGTTCTGAGGAAAATCCTGAGCAGGATTCTTAGGATAATTCTGAACAGGATTCTGAGAAGAATCCTGCGCAGGATCCTGAGGAGAGTCCGGAGCAAGATTCCGAGAAGAATCCTGAGCAGGATTACGAGGAGAATCCAGAGCAAAATTCTGAGGAGAATCCAGAGCAGGATTCTGAGGAGAATCATGAACAGGATTCTGAGGAGAATCCTGAGCAGGATTCTGAGGAAAATCCTGAACAGGATTGTGAGCATAATCCTGAGCAGGATTCTGAGGATTATCCTGAGCAGGATTCTGAGGAGAATGCTGAGCAAGATTCTGAGGAAAATTCTGAGGAGAATCCTGAGCATGACACTTAGGATAATCCTAAGCAGGATTCCGAGGAGAATTCGGAGCACGATTATGAGGAGATTCCTGAGTCATCTCTCATCCCTTATCAACCATCAATCATTTCTCATATCTAATCTCTCATCTCTCATTTCTCATCTCTCATCTCTCATCTCTCATCTCTCATCTCTCATCTCTCATCTCTCATCTCTCATCTCTCATCTCTCATCTCTCATCTCTCATCTCTCATCCCTCATCTCTCATCACTCATCTCTCATCTCTGATCTCTCATCTCTCATCTCTCATCTCTCATCTCTCATCTCTCATCTCTCATCTCTCATCTCTCATCTCTCATCTCTCATCTCTCATCTCTCATCTCTCATCTCTCATCTCTCATCTCTCATCTCTCATCTCTCATCTCTCATCTCTCATCTCTCATCTCTCATCTCTCATCTCTCATCTCTCATCTCTCATCTCTCATCTCTCATCTCTCATCTCTCATCTCTCATCTCTCATCTCTCATCTCTCATCTCTCATCTCTCATCTCTCATCTCTCATCTCTCATCTCTCATCTCTCATCTCTCATCTCTCATCTCTCATCTCTCATCTCTCATCTCTCATCTCTCATCTCTCATCTCTCATCTCTCATCTCTCATCTCTCATCTCTCATCTCTCATCTCTCATCTCTCATCTCTCATCTCTCATCTCTCATCTCTAATCTCTCATCTCTCATCTCTCATCTCTTATCTCCCATTTCTCATCTCTCATCTCTCATCTCTCATCTCTCAACGACGTTTCCCGCGAAGCCAGAAGACGTATTGCGGATGCGAATAGGGTCTTTTACGGACTACGTATCCAGCTTAGGTCCCGCAGCTTGCAAACGGAGACAAAATTCGCCCTGTATAAAACATTGATTCTTCCGGTGGTTCTCTACGGGCACGAAGCGTGGACGTTGAAAGAGGCAGACCGGAAAGCTTTCGGTGTTTTCGAGCGTAAAGTGCTGCGGACAATACTCGGTGGGAAACTCGAAAATGATGTGTGGCGCAGACGCATGAATCACGAGTTTTATCAAGTGTGCAAAGATGCGAATATTATCAAGCGTGTAAAATACGGAAGACTTCAGTGGGCTGGCCACTTAGTGCAAATGTCGGAAGAAAGAATTGGGAAAATAATATTGAGCAGGGATCCAGGTAGACGTCGGTGGCTTCGGGGAAGACCACAAATACGCTGGCTGTACGCAGTGGAAGAGGACCTGGCGACCCTAAACGTTCGGGGCAACTGGAGGAGTTTCGATATCTCTCCTTATGTTGATAATTTTCTCGGTCCCATAAATCTGCATATAAATTTTCTCTCCATATCTCGATATCATCCTTATCTCGATATATCCATATATCGATGAGGTTTTGTTGATTTTTTTTCTCCGTATGTCGATAAGCACTGTATCAAAGGATACTAGACCAGGTATTCGTGATTTAAAACCTCAAGGAGCATGAAATGACGTCTGCTTGTTTATTATTATTCCTTTTTTCCTAACAACGGATCGGTGTTTCAATCTAGTATTCATTAAAAATATGTTCTATTTCTCGATCTCTCCATATCTCGATGGTCCTTTCGATATCGAGATGTGGAGAGGCGTTGTCGAAACAAAATTCTTGTGGCAACAAGTTTCAGCCAAGGAAATCACATATGCTCATGTGGACCTAAATAAACTTATTACAGTTCAATTGATTCAACTTGTGCTTCCCAACATCGAGACAATGTAGCAATTTGTTAAAATTCATAGCTTGCTGATGTTTGAACTATTTGTCCTAGTTCTACATATTTTCCCATTCCGTGATAGATGGTGGCCTTAGTTGACCTAATAAAGTGGAAATCGTTTAGTGCGAAAAAGGCTGACAATTTGCTCAACCTTCTAATTGAATTCTAATCGATTGGCGATCGAGACGTAGAGGCCGATTGGGTTCGGTTCAGAGTTGTGACTCCTTGTATCGATGCAGGTCGTTTTTTTACTACATTACGCCAACTCAGCTTTAGCCGTCCGTCAGTGTGTCCGGGGAGTAAAAAGCCGCTGACTTAAACGTGACGTTTTTGAGATTTAATATATTACTGTTCGCATTTTTTTATTATCTGCCGCGGCAGAAAACATTCCTCCGCGACTCGCGAGAGAGCATGTCAAAGTGCGGAGCAAAAAATAAATTATACGAAATGTAAAATGAAAAATGCACATGTTTGTCGCTATCAGTGCACTGCGCTCAGCACAGTGCACGGCTTGGAGCAGATTCTTTGGCTGCTGGGTGTCGCTGCCGCTGAAGCTGCATGCGTCACGCAGGTCCACCAACAACATAGGCTCTGACCGGCGGTATCCAAGGTAATGAGGTTCAACAAATCAAACACTCACAGAGATCTTATTTGCAATCCTGCTGGGTGCGAAGCAGAGTTGCCTGTTTGGAATCGACTGAATCAGGTTGGAAAATGGACTTGGGAGAAATCGATCGACAGCACTGTCGGGCGTTATGAAACTGTCATCGCAGGTGAATGCCGGTGCAGGACCTGATCTAGGGTCGGAATGTGCTTTGGTTTACTGATTGGGTCCGCTTGGATATCATAATCAAGACCTGTCAGAGATGGTAGGTTTACAGCAAACCTACAAACCCAGCTGCTAGACCATTTAATTAATAAAGCCCCGCCCATACACAATTATCCTAACCATCGGATCGACTTTCACGTTTTGACCCAAACAGCCGCAAAAATGGTCGCAGCGTGTGGCGTACTGAACGTTAAACCAATCCATCAAACGGTTGGGAAGTAGATCGTTTCCAAACGCATCCGAGTAAGCGGTGTTGTGGGCCAACGCCCGCCGTGGATCGCAGCAGGCCGTTTTGTTCGCAATTATCGAGCACGACGTGATATCCACCATGGTGGTGGCGGTGATGACCCGTAGCGAAAACAACGAAAACTCCAACAAACACCGAAAAACGATTATTTAATCAAATCAATAAGTCGCTCACGAGGCGCCCCTAGGGGCCATAGGGGTGCAACTAGAGCAATTACGAAGCCTAATTGACAACGGTGGGCTCACGAAGTGCTCCTCTATGTGTCAGAGATCTGGGCCCGGAAGGTTCCGCGGATTCCAATCAGCAGTGCCCACTTTGATTGATTGTAAAATGATTGGAGCGCCCCCTGGCCGGAGACCATTTGCCTACTCTTTTGGCGCTTCATAGCTGGGCTTGATTGATTCATCGCTCCCGCAGAGTGTGTTCACCCGCAGAAGTCCCACATTCTAGAGGGGGTTTGGGGCGAGGAACCTCATGGCCACCTCATAAATCATAATCTGATTTCCCGGGGTGCCTCCAAGCGTGCGCGTGTTGAAAAATTAGGCGATACTGAACGCAGCAGTCGTGGAGTTTTGGTGGCCTTTAGAAGAAAAGGGAGCTTTTGCGATTGGGAGTCAATTCCAATTCTTTCAAACGGCATATGGAAGGGTACACTCCTCTTTTCAAAAACTGTCCGAGAAAGTTCCTTTCAGAAACGTTTCTCTACAACCAAAATTTATAGAAATAATCATTTTAATAACTAACATTCCGTTTGTTGCGCGATTGATCATAGCATGCTGTGCACTACTCGTCATAAACACGGAATCAATTGAAAAAGCACAAAAATACAGACGTAACACTTAGAACAAATTTCTTCAAAATTCATCACCCAGTTCACACCATCATCATCTAGTGAGCATGTTGTACGAAGAACTGTTTCGTGCAACAATGCCTGCAGATGGCGGTAGTGTAAAACGTCAAACACGAAGAATAACGATAATGGATAAAAATTCGTCAGTATTAAGTCTGTTTGTCTGTGTGTATTGCAACACTCAGCTGAATATTGAATCACCCTGAAAAATTTAGCATCATCTAAAAACAGGAACATTCATGACGCTAAATCTTGAAATGATGATGATCTAGGGTAAATGATGACTTCGGCACCCTGAGGGTATTTTCGGCAGCACTAACTCATCTTCCTTGTTAAAATTTATCTACGGAACAAGAGTTACCTTCAATGTACTCAATATATTCCTTGAACTGTAATCTTCCATGTAAACTTCATCTTTCACAAAAATATGATATAACATGGGTTTTATCATTGAATGAAATAAATGTTTACGAAATTATCGTCATTCGTCAGCTGCCGAATTAAACAACACAAGAACAGCTTAAGAAAAACTCACCACTTTGAAAGGTCCATTTCTCCGCTTCAATACCAATTTGTCACAAAAGCTACGCACCGATCATTCATGTACTATTAAACTTATGATTTGTCTATAAAGCACTCGAAAATACTGAATTTTTATGCTTTAAATCACAAATTAAAATTAATGCACTTTGCTTTCCTCGGCAATAACTTTTTATTACGGGTATAGGTTGCCAGAAAACCATATTCAATTGCGGTGTATTTTTTATTCACGATTTAATTTTGAATTTTGAAAAAAAAAATGAACACAACTATGTAATGCATTGGAATTAGGCAACAAAGCATGCATTGGTAATAATTGAGCCTTTCAATACTTTCCTTTTCTGAAGATTGTAGCGCATAAACTTCAATATACTAAGAAATATATAAAATATACGTCTTTCGATAGGTAAACTATTTTGGCAACACTCCTGTTGTTCTACAGGCAATCAGAGGATGATGTTTTTGTGTCAAGTCATAAGTGCATTGATTTGCAAAGGGCCTATTCTGATTTTCTCATACACTGTTAAAAAATATACGTACGTAAAAAAAATGTGAAAATAGCCTGTAGAATTTTCAATTTCGCGTTACCTTTTAGCGATTTTTTGCACATAGACACTAGGGTGCGGCTTTTTTTTCCAAAAGTTCTCAAAACCAAAAATTCGTGTGCTCTTATCAATTCATATCATATTAGAAGAGAAACCGCAATATTTATTTATTCACCATCTTTGACTACAGGTCACACAGACTGAAAACTTAATATTATGTACTTTACTTAAATTCTATCTCTTATCCTATTAACAATTTAGGGGTGGCGCATGCGTCTTGAAGGTGAATTTTCAGTTATAAAAAATGGCCTTCAGTGAAGTTACCATAACTTCGGTTATTTCTCACCAAACTTATAGCATCATTATTTTTAAAATAAAATTTATGAAAACTTTGAAGAACATCAAATTTGTCTTAAATCGAAACAAATCTTTGTTAAAAGTAGTTTACTCGAAATTTTTCATCATTTTACTGGAAAATTCATATTTGTTTGACCATATTTGTACAGTCGAAGCTTGTTATAACGACATGGCAAGGGAGCGTCGTGATAGAGAAATGTCGTTATAGAAAATAGTGATAACATTAAAATCTTTTTCAAGGGACCGAAAAATGTCGCTATAGAGAGCTTTTGTCGCTATCAAAATGGTCGTTATAACGAGCTTCGACTGTACATGTTTTTGAAGCAAATAATAGTTGTTTCCATACTGTTCATACAAAATATGTTTCTAAAAAATGATTTTGGCTTGGTTTTGTCACAAAAACTACCCAAAAACATGATTTTTTAAAGAAAAAATCAAATTTCTTTGGATTATGTATGTTGTTTTCGCCAGAAATTACATTTTCCTACAAAACTTGTGTTTATAAAGCATTTTGTTTCAATTACGAGTTGAAAAGTTCATATATTTTTTTAACATGACCAAAAATATTGTTGTTTCAAAATTATTTAAAAATTATTGAAAAGTCCTTTCCAAAGATTTATCAAATGAGGAAAACCAGTTTCAGCTTTGAAAATATTGTTTAACTGACAAAAATAAAAAAACTGACGTTTTTTGTTAAGAAATCATGGTTTTGTGCAGTTTTTGTTAGATAACTTGGTCAAATCATTTTTTTTTAGTGAAATGTGTCGAATGAAAAGTATGAAACTAATTAGGTAAGCTTCTAAACCATGCAAAAAGATTTGGAATCGGTTGAGTATTCATGAAGTTCTGATCAAACAAAGATATTATTTTATTAAAATGAGGAAACATTTGGAGTAAACTACTTTTTATTGAAACTAGTTTTGATTTTACCCAAATTTGATATTCTACAAAGTTTTCATAAATTCAGTTTTTAAGATAATGGAGCTGACAGTTTCAAAATTGGTTAGAAATTACCGAAGTTATGGTGACTTCACTGAAGGCCATTTTTTTATAATTTGAAAATTTACCTTCAAGACGCTTGCCCCCCTCCAAATCTTAATATTTTTAGCTCAAACTTTGAGGTTTCTCTTCTAATATGATTCAAATTCATAAGAGTACAAGAATTTTTGGTTTTGAGAGGTTTTGAAAAATGAGCCGAATGGGGGCATGCGTATAACCCATTCAAACGGAACTCTGAAATTCCAGTAATCCGATAATCGTGTTCCGTGGATTTTTCTTGCAGAGCACAATATTATGAATCAATTAACCATGACGTCACGCTGCAACTTCTAGGCTGGATTCGCACTTGCTGCAAGACCATGACAAGGCAATTTTTACAGCCGAAATGCTGCCATAATGAGATTGAATACAAAAAATATTCGATAAAATAAATGAAAACGAAATAAGACAGCGTCCATTGATGACATAACGTTAAAATGTACAATTTTCAACCATTCCCCCCTCCGCAACGGTCTTTGTATGAAAAAAAATGTGTTTGAGCCGCAACGTTTGAGCCTACTCCCCCTACCCCTCGAGCGTTACGTAATTTGTGGACGTTGCCTTAGTCTGCATACATTTAGTGGCGTTGTGTATTCAATTTGACTCTCTGCTATTCTAATTATAACTGCAATTCTATTCTCAGTGTAGTCTGTATTTTTCTGCATTGGCCCTTTCAACAAGTAGAACATAATGAGTGACGTTTAATTTCAGGATTTGTCAACAAATACGAAATGTTACCAATACATTAACTAGTTTTTGCGCAGTTTTGGATTGCCGAAGTGAACATTTTTGTTGCCGACAATAGTAATTGCATTGCCGATAAAAGAACAAGTGCCTCGTGACTTTCGTGAGGAAAAATAGAAGATTAAAAGAATTAAAAAGGGTTTTGTGAATAATTATTAATAAATGAAGAGTGCTCAAGTGTAGTTGAGGTGTCTGCTGCTAATTGTTGTGCTCTATTGTTGCGTAAAATTGCCCTCTTAAAAGTTCAGCTGCTTAGGCTGCCGACAATACGTAAGTTCCCCTATAATGGTGCGATCTTCAGCAGAGTTGTTTAACAGATAAAGGACATTCGGAAGACAGACGGTTGGGTTCGCAATTGTTCCGCTACGTGCTTAAAATACATGAGTAGCAACATCTGAAGCTAACTACCAGTAACTTTGTAGTAAATGCTATTTTTTTTTTCATACCAACGCGTTTGTAGTATGTTCGAAAGGTGTAGTGATGTAAAATGACACAAACATGTTCCACTCGTGTTCCACATGTAGCATTTATTACCGAAAATGTAGTAAACTCAACTTTAATACATTTTGTTCATATCGCCCAATAGTTCGTATTTCGATATCGAGTTAGAGAACCATAGTAAAAGTTAGTTTTCAGTTTGATTGCAGTTGCAATGATGTTGTGTTTTGTAATTCGATACCACCTCGATGGTCTTCACACTACACTCTTAAAAATAATGAAAATTACTGCGGACGTTATTCACATTATGACTGAATGACACATGATGTAAGTGATGAAATGACCTAAACATGTGTTCTGAGAGATTTATTGAACAAAAAATGTAATTTTATATAATAAAGGACATGAAAACGATGCCACTATGATTGACATTTCCCGAATCAGACACCATCGTATTCAAAATGTGACACAAATTCACGTCATTTGGCTCGCTTCTTTTATGTGCATGCAGAAGACGTAAAATCACATGCTTTTTTCGGAGTGTGCAATTCTTTCATAAATTCCTTGGCGGACTACCTAAATGTTTTTTCTTATGGAATCAGCTGGAAATATTGGACAAAGAATAATGATAAAATTTCTATAGCGTCTACTGGGTTTGAAAATTTTATGAAAAAGTGAAAGAAAGAGGTAGATTTATGTGCAGAGTCCCATTCTTTCTCGGATTTCACCAAGATTTCTTTACTTAAGCATTTCTGTAAAAAATCCTCCTTGTTTCCCAAAAAATCAATCTTCCATTGGTTATCACTATATTATTATCTTCGAAGGTTTCCTTTTAGTTTTCAACAAACAACACCTTGGGGAAGCCTCCAGATATTTCAACAGAAGCCAAACAACTCCAAATAATCCTAAATGAGTTCGGTCGAGATTTTAGGATGTTGTTCTGGATCAGTCGATAGAGGAATTTCTATGAGGAAATCTTGAACTATGGACCTATGCACGAGTTCACTATTTGACGTTTTAGCGGTGCCGTGTTATTTATGTGACCATGGCAACCAGTGAATTCGGCACCGCTCAAACGTCAAATAAGTGAACTCGTGCATCGGTCCATAACAAATTTTTCTGACTTTTAAAACAAAAATCTTTAGGACCGTGGTAAGAATTTAAGAATCGCTTGTGGATTGGTAGAGAGTTCATATGAAGGTCCGATTTGTTCGGTGGTTGGAATTGTAATGAACAAAATTAAAACTGGCTTCAATCCTGTCATTTATGCCAAGGTTGCTATGATCCAATGGGGCTCCCGTCATTCGTTTTGGCACCCATTTTGATTTTGCAGCTTGCAACTTCAAAGTGATAAAACTCAGTCGTCTTAAATTATATTGATTCAGAAAAGTATCACTACTTGCGCTTACATGCAGAAATTATGCTGTTAGTTTTTCAGCAATGTCAGTGCAAAACCAAGTGATTTTCTTCAATTCGCAATCGTGAGACGAATTAGCCACAATCATCGATACCCAGTACCTGGGAGGGAGGCACCGTAACTACACACGAAATATGACACAACACTTTTCCAAATTGCAAGATAACTCGCGCTCACCAACGACAATCAAGGCAGGCTTGGGAAAAATCGCTAGTTTTCTTTTATTGTGTACCTTCGATCTTTCTGAACATACTTGGAAAAAGGGCCATAGTTTTAGGTGCATTCAATTTTAATGATGATTGGAAAACAGTAAAAAGATGCGTATTTCATTACTTTATATTCGATCAAATTAAAAGGTACTATCGTGGCATTGCTTTTGGGTGTTGCAGGAATTGATTTTCAACCGACTGTTGTCAACTTTGTTGGAATGCAAAAATTTGTTTTGATCAATTACGCGCTTTTATCAAGTTTGTCCAATCTTCAAGATCTGGGCTCACAGTGACAGTTCGTGATAGCAGAATCTCGTTAGGCCTTAGCAGTTTCCGTTAGGCCTCGCTGAAGGTGTCTGGGTTCGATTCCATGATCATGACCTTTTCTTAATTGAAATGCTGTGAATCAGAATGTCAATGATCGGTACCACGTAGAAAACAAAACACACTTTTTAATACACATATGCAAATGGTCACTTAAATTCCCAAAAGCTACTGAGAGCGAAATCCATCAAATCAAATGCAAACCAAGGCCAATCAGTAAAATACTACTTGAAATTAGTGGTATTTAAATTCCAAATATTTTTAGATTACGACCATCTGATCATTGGTTTCCAATCAAAACTCAATATGAGTTCTACTGTTCATAATCGAATCAGTTTTGACTAATCCATTGAAATGGTTCTACGAAATTGAAAGGCTGATAGCCCATCATGCTCGTAAAATTCTTCATTCATTCACATGTATTCAAATCGATGTATATTGAATCGGATTTTCAAACAGATGATTACGCCATTAGAGCCATCATTATCGAGTGCCGTTTGGTGTCGTTGCTATTATTTCCAATGTCCAAACGTCTTGTGGCCCCATTATTCAAATGAAGAAATAAGTCATAAATTTAATAGCCCAAAGTGGTAATAATCTCGTCAAAACTTTTATGCCACATATGGAAAGCCATCGATGAAGATCCAGTGAGTCGTAGTGAGCGCTGGCTGGAGGCGATATGATGATGCGATTTGACGTTTCTGCACGATTCCGCACCGCCTACTACGACAGCGAGAGTTTTCGGACCCGGGGGTCATATTGGCGATAATTTTTGCGCTAATGTCTTCATTTCGTAGGTTGCGACGTATCAGTGATCGTAATGGCAATAGTTAACGTCACGTAACGGACGGTCCCCGTCTGCCAAGTGGGTCAGATCCGGTCGGTGAGAAACCTCAACAAAGATCTGTCGTCTTCCGATATCGATCACTGATTAGTGGCTTTTAATTGATCGACTGTTTCTGTCCCCTCGGCCGTCATTTGGACCTGAGTGGAGTCCGTCGTAAATTTGTCATCTTCCAATGGCCGAGTGCACATTTTCGACTGTTTTATTCTCCGAATGTGATTTACGGATCGAATGAGCGGGAGAAAGCAACCATTTATGTAAAGCAGTCCATCAAACTCTCGAAGCAAGGCCCGAAAGGTCGCAAAGTTGCGGTACCAGATTTTGAGGTTTTATACTTTTTTGTCTAATTTCCTAATTTTATTGCCCTTTTATCGAAAAGAAACGCTACGCGTTGCGCGGTCGCTCGAGCACGCGGAAAACAATTTTACGAGCGTCTTGCGTGCCTACGTCATTAGGATGACCTATGTGGGGATAGATTCGAGCTGTTCGCGGTGGTAGGCCATCCCCAGAAATGTCAAACCGGTAAGCTTCATCAATCTGTGAGCTTTTCGATATGATTTACATTTTTTTGTTTGTCTAAGCAACCTTTGACATTCGCTTTCGTGTAGGGTTGTCAACCTTCTTCAAGGCACACTTGGACTGTTGCTACTATCTGGCAGTCAGTGGTGCGCAGCGCACCCTGTCATCCTTTTGACACAATACGGTTCGTCGTCTTCTGTGGCGCGCATACAAATCTTCGGTCGTGATCGAGTCCAACAACCGCCAATAGGTTTACCGCCCCCTTCCGATACGTACTCCACCTGGTCGACTTGCTGCTAATTAGCTCTTTCGACTATTTTACGACCGAATCGTTTTGTAGCTTTTTGCCGTCCCTGCACCGCTCCGCTGCACATATTTGCATAAGCGGAATTCGAATTCGTGTAACGTGGCTAGCTACTGTTGGTACTTTTCCGCTTCGCTGCCTGAACTGAAAAGGGATCCATACCATCATCCATGCACCACCGCAAGTGAATGGAGAAATAGGGTTACCAATATTTACACTCACCGGAAGGAGTACATTTTTTCAACTATGTAAAGAGTACAAGAGAGTACACTTAACCTGAAAATGCACATTTTACTAATTGTTTGCCTAATTTTTCTAGTGTCTACTGTATTTGTAATTCCTTGGCAAAGTAGGCCTTTATTGACTTTTGTACGTGTAATTGATGATTTTGGCTAATTCGCCTCGCTTTTTAAAAGTAATGAAAAGTGATTTATTGTGCATTGATATAAATTAAAAAATATGAGCATACAAGCGCACCTTGTGATACTTCTACACGGATAAAAATCTGATTCCCAAACCATGATTTACAAGTCATGAAATTCATAATTTGGATGGTTCCTGGAGTCATAATCATGATTCCTCATATGCGTAACATCCAGAGTAACAGCACTAATCGGATGCATTGCATCATTTCATTCGTTTCGATCTCCTTTCAACATGATAAGGCGGTAGTGTGGTGTGATACGGGACTCTCAATCAGAAGGTTCTAGGTTCGAATCTCGCTCTCTAGCTTTTTTATTTGTTTTATGTTGTCGATCATAAACGGATGCGCGGCTTATGATTTCAGACATGTGATTCATGATTCCGAGCAATCCGTAACAAAAGAATAACGCGTGTGTTACGTTACGGCCATTTGACTCATGATATTATGAGTCCAAATCATGGTGTGTTTTCATAAGCTGAAAACACTCTGAAATCATGAGTTTTTTATCTTGTTTTTGGATTCTGATTTCTACCCATGTATGAATCAATATTAAATATAACGACTGAGTTGAAATATTTTTATATTGCGATCCGCAAAGTCAACATGGTTGCAAAAATGAACGACGGGCTACTTAACTTCTAGAGACGTTGCTTAAATGAAGCCTATTGAAGCCAAAAGTTTAACTTTGAAAATATGAAAGTATTTACTAATTATGAACTTTTCCCGCCTAAATAATGCAAATAATTAACAAATGTTGATCCACAACCACTTTTCGTACATTTTAAGGCTCAAAAATCCTCCATTCAATCATCAGCAATCATCAAACATCAAAAACCAGTTTTTTTCTTCAAATTTTAGGTAATCATCATTAAAATCCATCATCCCATTACAGATAGCAAGCGCAGTGCAATGATAGTTTTTCATGAACATTGCTTCAATTTTGAGCAAAAAAAACTGATTTTGGAAGTTTGTAAGATGGTTATTTTCCTCTTAATCATAGTTTAGTTTGTCAGGAAGATATAATTTTTAACTTTTCGCTATAAATTTAATCTTATTTTTGCCAATACCATATTCAAAGTTCAATTTCACAAACGGATCCGAATTTGAAACACGACACCATTGATCATGTTGGGCGTTTGCTTTGTCGACAAAAATGCTTCAAGGATTCTATTTTTTTACCACTGAGGTTCAGAAAGGACTTACTTTTTTGATACTTGATGAGCAACAATTCCTTGAATCTACGCCATAAAAATAAGCCTTCTCCATTGAACCCTGTCCTGGACCAATCGCTTCCAGTCACTAAGGTGAAGATGAATCAAAGCCAAACTTCAAATGTTCAAGCACAAATTTTGATGACAGAACACCCGTTTGAGCTGAAAACTTAATCAATTGGTCACCACCAGCTGATGACTAATCGATTGAGTTTTCAGCTTAAACGGATGCTTAGTGCTCCAGATTTGTACACTTGAAAGTTTAAAGTTTGGCTTCGATTCATCTTCACCTAAAGCGAACTTGAAACCTTCTCAACTGCAAAAAGCCATCTGATGCGTGGTCTGCCACGGAGGTGCCGGTCTCTCCCTGGTTCTCTGGTGAATGTTAGTTTAGCTTGACGTTCCTTCGACATGCGAGCTACATGCACAGCCCACCACAGACTGTTGTGTTTTATACGCTCCACAATATCCATTTCTCGGTAGACTAGGTATATGTCACAGTCCAATTTATTGCCTTGTACTGTTTTCATCACTTTACGTTCAAAGACTAGAAAAGCTCACCGGTCGATCTTTTTCAACGTCTAGGATTCGTGACTGTACAGAGCAATCGAGAGAGTCTTGAGTAACGAGAGTTTGGTTTTCGTCTGTAAGCTGCGGGCCTTTAGCTGATTACTGTAGTGTCCGAATTTTTGACATGCACTTCTTTCAGCCGATTCGGCCATCGGCCTGAAAATTCCACTGCCGTTTTCTGCCACCACCATCATCCACAACAATCTTCACTAAACTGAAGTCTCGAGCACAAGACAAGCCTGCAAGCTGTTTGCGCGCTCATTCGAGCTATTCAAACTGTCAATTGTTACACACAAATTAAGAAGTGCTTATATACAACATAGACGCTCAACGAAACCCAAGCAATATTTCAATTGAAATTCAATAAACCAGCTCTAGCTACCACAGTTACGAAGTCCGTAAAAAGCCCTAATTGCAGCTGCACTATACTTTTTTACCTCAGGGATAACATCATTGTCGCAAGTTATTAGAAGTCATTAGACTTACAAAGAACACAAATTCTTCAACTACTTCAAAAGTATCACCACCTAACATCACCTGTAGGCCCACGATGTCTACCAGCGACCATGTACTTTGCCTTTGTGGTAGTCATAATGATCCTGATTTGCGTAATCTCCTTTCTGAAAGGCACGTGCCTCTTCCACGGCTCGACGATCAATCACGATTATACCGATATCGTCCGCAAAACCAAGAAGCATATGAGCAATTCTCGCTGAAACCAGGCCGCCATCGGCACCCATCGTTAGAATTCCAAT
Source organism: Aedes aegypti (assembly GCF_002204515.2). Lineage (NCBI taxonomy): Eukaryota > Metazoa > Arthropoda > Insecta > Diptera > Culicidae > Aedes > Aedes aegypti. The sequence goes on along the minus strand of NC_035107.1, from coordinate 298,672,485 downwards.
TTTATGTCACTGATCGCTAGTTTTCGATAAAACTTAAGGGTGGTCCTTTCTGTTTTCTCAAATTAGTGGACACCTCGTACGCCAGCCAGCTGAACAGTTTGCGAAAAAGACCATTTTTTTGATAAATCTTGGGTATTTCTTCACGGGATATGTCTCATATTTTGCTTGGAACACATAGCAAACTTAGTGACATCGTATAGAGAAAGGATATAGCTTTCATTTAAACTCGACAAAATTTCGGCGGCCATTTTGAATTTGGCCGCCATTTTGAATTTTGTTAGAAAAATCGTTTTTTCACCATTAGCGCACCGCTAGTTTTGAATTCTGAGATCACCATCAGAAAGCTGAGGAAAAATTTCTTGACGTATATGGCGAGTTCAATCAATGCAAACATTATTTTTTGTACAACAAAGAAACAAGTTTTCAATCGTTGGTGTATTATTTGAGACAGATGAAGAATAGGAGTATTATTTCGAGTGAAAAAAATCTGGCGGCCATCTTAGATTTTGACGCCATCTTGGTTTTATATAGTAGAATGAGTTTTCACCTTGATTGCACTCAACATGTTGAATTTTAATGCTACCGTTACACTTATTATTCTTCTTGTTCTTTTTTTTCCCTGACGTTAAGTCCCTACTGGAACAGAGCCAGCCCCTCAGCTTATCTAGCTTTGAAAACAAATTATCAAATATGATTTTTTAACGCTTATTTGCTACCTGAATGATTCTTCTGCATATCTTCGAGTTGAAAAATAGCATTATTTCTTTCATTTATTTGGTCTAAAACCATTGATAGAAATGAACAATCAGTTGAACAGCTAAAATAAGATAAAAAAATAGAATCTGATTGTTTTTTTATCGGAGGCCTCATAATTCAACATGATGAGCACTGAGATGGTAAAATATCATTCAACTGCTAAAAACCAAGCTGGCCGCCAGATTTTCCAACTTTGAAATAATACACCTGCGTTTCGGCATTACGCCCACATTAGAACAAAACCTGCTTCTCATCTTTCAATCTCGCTGTTTTTGACATGCATGTTGGGCGGTACTAAAAACAATACTTTATGGCTCAGAAAATCAAGGATGTTTTTTTGCTTCAAAATTTAAGATTATATTAATGCCCTTTTGTCAATGTTTTACGTTAAAACTACAGATATTACCACAAGACTTACTAATGTCCCGATGCGCAATCTATAAACTTCATTCAATGAACAACAATGCATATGGTAAAAAAATGTTTGTTTAATATAATCAATGTTTTTGGACGGTTTTCATTTATTGAATTTATACATTCATTATTACTGAATTCAAAGATATGTCAAAGAATTATTCTTTTGTCAGAAATTACATTATAAAAGAAAATTCCTATTTAATAACCTGGATTTATGATTAAAACAGGCTGAGTATCAAGCTCGGTTCCAGTAGGGACGTAACGTCAGAAAATTTAAGAATAATAAGAAGAAGAGTATACGTGACTTTTTTATATTGATAGCCTTTAAATTCAACATGCTGAGTGCTATCAAGGTGAAAAATTCATGCTTCTACCTAAAATCAAGATGGCGTCGAAATCCAAGATGGCCGCCAGATTGTTTCACTCAAAATAATATTCTTATTCTTCACTCGACTCAAATAAAACACCAAAGGTAGAAAACTTTTTTCTTCTTGTACAAAAAAAGATTTTTTTATTGATTGCACTCGCCATATACGTCAAAATCGTATAACATGATTTAGAAAATCGTTCATTTGATAGGGTAAATACCATTGCTCACCTAGTTTCTGTAGCCTATCTTACGCAATTTTTCCTCAGCTTTCTGATGGCGATCTCAGAATTCAAAACTAGCGGCGCGCTAATGGTGAAAAAACGATTTTTCTAACAAAATTCAAAATGGCGGCCAAATTCAAAATGGCCGCCGAAATTTTGTCGAGTTTAAATGAAAGCTATATCCTTTCTCTATACGATGTCACTAAGTTTGCTATGTGTTCCATGCAAAATATGAGACATATCCCGTGAAGAAATACCCAAGATTTATCAAAAAATGGGCTTTTTCGCAAACTGTTCAGCTGGCTGGCGTACGAGGGGTCCACCAATTTGAGAAAACAGAAAGGACCACCCTTAAGTTTTATCGAAAACTAGCGATCAGTGACATAAAATTGGAATTCTAACGATGGGTGCCGATGGCGGCCTGGTTTCAGCGAGAATTGCTCATATACGAACGTGTAAAAATAGTGCCGTTTCTATGCAAGCAAGCTCTCCTTCTTGCGCCTTCTAACGCTATGTTGAAAAATAAGTTAACCCACCGTCGGTCGCCCTAGTGTACTGAGTACACGCACTTTGCGAAAAGCCGAAAAACACGTTGAAAATCTCTTCAAATCGATCCGGGTGTTGGTCCTATTCCAAGATCTACTCTTCTTCTTGCTTGTACAGAAGAAATTTTTCGAAAAAATCAACGAAAAGTATTCGAAAACATCGTGTTTTTAACCTAAGTTTTTACGCGTGTACTCAGTACACCAGTGCGACCGCTCGTGTAACTTTTTTTTTGCTGAGCCCGTCACACGAGCGGTCGCATCGTGTACTGAGTACACGCGGAGCATTTTAATTATAAATCTAAAACCAGGAAAGATAGAATATTGATGCCTTCGACAAATTTCTTCAGTTCAACGATACCAATTGGTCAGTGGACAAATGAAACTTTGAAAACATCCTCAGCTTCAGTGGCCATCGGATTGTTCCCCGGGGGGAACCGATGAAGTGGACATTTCGCAATGCAACATCTCGAACACAAATATCTCAGGATCTAGATTTTTTAGCAAAATGGTGTCTTCGGCAAAGTTGTTCAGTAGATCAAGGACTAACATGTGATAGGCCGCTTGTTTCGGAATTCTGCCACCAGTTGGCGCTAGTGAGCATGTAATTTTTCAAACACGGATATCTCAGGATCCCGACTACATAGAAAGATGCGGTCTTCGACAAAGTTGTTTAGTAGGTCATGCACTAGCCTTATTATAGACCATCTAACTTGAAATTCTGCTATCAGATGGCGCTGGTGAGTATATAATATTTCAATCACGAATCTCTCAGAATCCTGATTTCTTAGAAAGATGGTGTTTTCGGCAAAGTTGTTCAGTAGTTCAAGGACTAATATATGATGATCTATTCAATTCGGAATTCTTTCACCAGATGGCGCAAGTGAGCATGACATTCTTCGAACACATATATCTCAGGATCCCGATTATCTAGAAAGTTGACGTCTTCAACAAAAGTGTTTTTTTTTTTTTGTTTATTTAAGACACTTTACACTCAAAGAGTGCATTCGTGTCGTAAATTATATATGTTCATTTCACATATCAACAACGTCTTACAAATTAAGTACATCTTTTTCTCGATCGTGTATAGTGCACTTTCCAGTAAGAATCGGGTTTCTGGTCGCCCTGAATACACGATCTCGTGGCAGTGTTGAGTAGGTGATAGGTCATGTGATAGGCAACCCAACATGAAATTCTACTAGTGAGCATGCTGTATTTTGATCGCGGCAATCTTAGGATAGCGATATTATAGCATGAGCTTCAGCAAAGCTGTTTAGTAGATCAAGGACTAAACATGTGCTGTGCCATTTGATTAGAAATGAGGATCCTGATAAGGAAAATAAAATTTGATTAGAGAAATGATGTCTTTGATGAAGTTGTTCTGTATATCACGGGCCAACGTGTGAGGGGTAAAATATACTTGAAATTCTTCCACATTCAATTTAAAATACAGTGGGCTGCTAGTTTCAAATACTTACATCAGGCTACACTAGAGGTCCTGATTAATTTTTTTCTAAAACAAAATCTCGAGTTTCCGATTATTTTTAAACTTGATGGGCAATTATATTTGGAATTATGTTACCCGACGCCAGTGTTTGCGGAAAAGATTTCGTAAAACGCACAGAAGCTCTTACATAAAACGCACTATATCTACGCGGTTTACAGGTAGAATCATCTCGGAAATTCTCATGATACGATGGACCGGGTAAATGGAGATCTGTACACACCCTCATTATGTCTCCGAACTTAGTGAAACATTTCGCCAAGAACCCAAGAGCTTAGAATTCGATTATTTTCAAAATCGAATCTCGGAACATATTCTACCAAGATATCGGCAAACCGAATTTTTCACAACATAAGTACTGTTTGGTTCTGGTAATATTCGTTTTCGACCCCAATGCAAAGGGTTTCTTCAATATGTTATGATATAGCAATTATGAACAATGTATATAACAAAATGTTATAGGATGATTTACTATTTCAGTCACAAAAAGATCGTTTAATTTCGGCATGCTTCGTTTATAGCAACATAAATAATATTGAATTTTGCTGCACTGGTATATTGTGAAACCTCCGTGAGTCTATTTTTCGCTACTCGATATTGACTTTACAATGATTCGATGATCCCTTCAATAATCAGAGCAATCATGGAGCGTTGACTTTAATGATAAACTCAGAAAATATGATTATACTACACGGAGAAATGTTTTTACCTAATTTTTGAGTTTACTTTACCCAAAATTAAGTATATCGATTATAGTTACTGAACCATTTAGCTGAAAACTTCATCTTTCGATGTAATCAGGATCCTCAGATTTTAACAATCATAAATCATGCCCACTAGCGCCACCTGTTGGATGAATTTTAAAACTTGAGGTCCTTCGCATTTAGGCTTTCATCTAATGAACAACTTTGCCGAAGATGTTATATTTCTTAGTAATGAGGATATCTCAGGACATTTATTTAGGAATCAGGACCCAAAGATATCTACGTTTGAAAAATTCAATGATCACTAGCACCGTTTTGTGGAGGAATTCCTAATCAAACGGCACATCATATGTTTAGTCCTTGATCTGCTAAACAGCTTTGCCGAAGACACTATCTTGCCTACACGGAGACGGAATTCAACTCAATAGGGTCCTAAAGCCCTGTCTCAATTTTAGTGCCAAACGCTTAAGTTTAGGCCAAAAACACATGTTTACTCAATTTTCTAATGTTTTCCGTTGGTTTAAGCCCAAAAAACATTTTTTTAGATTTTGTCACATCCATTGGCTTAAACTCAAATTTTGGGTGTATTTTGTTTTCAGTGTCCCTTACGAAACGTCAGATAGGAACAACCCCAGTGGTCGATCTAAAACCCCTGTGGTGTTTTTGTCGACTAAGCGAACGTCAAACATGATCAAAAGTGTCAAGGTTCATTTATGGACCAAATTTTTAGATTAAAGTTTAAACATGATATAGCCATTATTTGAGCGGGAAAAAATGCTAAAGTAGTTACAGTAACATGCTTTTTCATGTTATTAAATAAAAACAAAATTTAATTAAAAATTTTAGGACCCAATTTTGGGTTGTTTCAACGCAATTCCGTAGTTGAGCCCAATAACTCAATTTTGGCTAAATTTCCAAGGTCCCCACTAGGTAGTTTGGCTTTAATTCCATTAGAAAAATACACTCAATTTTGGGTTGATTTAACGCAAAATTGAGTTCTTTCGACCCAAACATAAGAAAAGTTGCATTTACCCAAATTTGGCTTATTGGGCCAAAGTACCCCCATTGGGTAGATGCAGCTCTCTCTATTTTTGACAACATTCGTGTGGGAGAAAGAGAAACCCGAGAGATTTTGGGTTGAAGCTATAATCGATATACTTAATTTTGGGTAAAGTAAACTCAGAAATTAGGTAAAAATATTTCTCCGTGTAGGGCTGTGCAAATATCGATATTAGTCGGTCCGATAACAAATCCGATAACCAGAACAACATTTATTGATTATATTATATAAATGTTACCGTACACGCTGTGAACTAGACTATCGAAATGCATACATTTTGCCTTATGAAAGGTGGATCGGTTATTGCAATACAAACGCTTTATGTTTCGTTCTAGCATCAACTCACATCAAGACGTCGATAGGCGCATGGTGTACGCACGAGCCTATCGATCGCAAGGTCCCTGGTTCGATTCTAGGTTGCCGCGAAAACATTTTTTTGTTTTCAAATTTTTGTTTCATAAGGCAAAGCTATGAATTTCAACCCGATTTATTGTGGCGAATTTTCATAAGTGGTTCCTATGTATTTCGATAGTCCATTTGCCTGATACACTCAATGGAATTTTAGAAATCCGTTGAATATAGCTAAACATCAATACAAAATTCATGTTATGAACTCCATAATGCATTAGTTGATGTTGAATATCGCCGACATTTGCGGTTTCGATTTTAGTCATATCTTGTAAGAATTATCGAATATCGGTTCGATATCGATCATGTCAAATCCGATATATCGCCGATATCAATATTGAATCAACTTGATATCGCCGATACCGATAAATCCTCAAAGTGCACAGCCCTAATCTTGCCGCGATCAGTATACAGCATGCTCAATAGCGCCATCTGGTGGTAGAATTTCTAGTTGGGTAGTCTATCACATGCTAGACCTTGACCTACTCAACACTTTTGTCGAAGACATCAACTTTCTTGGTTATCGGGATCCTGTGGTATCTGTGTTCGAAAAACGTCATGCTCACTAGGCGGCATCCATTTACTACGTAACGCTAAAATTGGAATTTTTTGAACACCTTCCCCACCTCCGTTATAAAAGCGTAAGCGTATGGATTTTGTTTTAATTTGTATGAGTCGCAACGCTCGAGCCGACCCCCTCCCTCCTTCAAGCGGTACGTAATTTGTGGACGCCGCCCTAGCGCCATCTGGTGAAAGAATTCCGAATTAAATAGACCATCACATGAACTACTGAACAACTTTGGCGAAAAAAACATCTTGCTAAAAAATCGGGATCCTGAGATATTCGTGATTGAAATATTGCATGCTCACTAGCGCCATCTTTTGGCAGAATTTCAAGTTAGATGGCCTATAATATATTAGTTCTTGACCTACTAAACAACTTTGTCGAAGACCGCATCTTTCTAGGTAATCAGGATCCTGAGATATCCGTGTTTGAAAAATTACATGCTCACTAGCGCCAACTGGTGGCAGAATTCCGAAACAAGCAGCCTATCACATGTTAGTTTTTGATGTACTGAACAACTTTGCCGAAGACACCATTTTGCTAAAAAATCTAGATCCTGAGATATTTGTGTTCGAGATGTTGCATTGCGAAATGTCCACTTCATCGGTTCCCCCGGGAGACATTCCGATGGCCACTGAAGGGCGAGGATGTTTCCAAAGTTTTATTTGTCCACTGACCGATTGGTACCGCTGAACTGAAGAAATTTGCCGAAGACATCAATACTCTATCTTGCCTAGCTTTAGATAGACAATCAAAATTGCTCCGCGTGTACTCAGTACACGATGCGACCGCTGGTGTAACTTTTTTTTGAGCGACTGACGGAAGGTTAAAGAGTGCACCGCCCTGCTTCAATCCGTCTAAGATTGCCAAGGAGGTTGAAATCTCATCCGCAACCCGTATACTTGATGTCGATCCTTCCAACATTGCACGAATCAATCTAATCAGCTTCGTCGGAAAACCATGTTCCATCATTATTTCCCACATTTCGTTTGGTTTCACTGAATCGTACGCCGCCTTAAAATCAATAAACAGATGATGAGTCTGCAAGTTGTACTCCCGGAATTGATCGACGATCTGTTGCAGGGTAAACAATTGATCGGACGTTGATCGGCCTTCATGAGAACCAGCTTGGTATTTGCCGACGAAGGACTCTTCAAGCGGTCTCAATCTATTGAACAGAATACGTGACATTATTTTGTACCCAGATTTGAGGACCGTTATTCCTCGGTAATTGACGCACTCCAATATAAGAGAAGGCAAATCTAGGTAGCAGGTAGTTCTTCTTTCTCCCATTTCCTTAGTATATGGTGAATTATTCCATGCAGCTTCCCAGCAGCTTTGTTGTTCTTCAGCTCCTTAATCGCCCTCTTAACCTCATCTGGTGATAGAGGTTCCAATGCTTGACCATCATCTTCGATGTTTATTCTGTTCTCCGATGCTCTTTTGTTCCCACCATTCAGTAACGTTTAGAAGTGCTCTTTCCACCTGGCAGCCACCATCGTTTCATCTGTCAGCAGATTACCTTCACGGTCGTTGCACATAACGAGAGACTTTCTCCGCATACCATTTACAGTTTCACAGAATCGTCGCATATCGTTCTGTTCCATATAGTTTTGCGGCTCGGCTGTCACATTTTCATCGTACTCTTTTCTCTTTCTACGATGGATTCGCTTTTCGGCTGATCTTGCTTCCTTGTATCGCTCTCTGTTCAGCCAGGTACCAGACACTAAAATCCGACGTCTGGCAACATTCCTTTCATCCGTCACCCTCTAGCACTCCTCGTCAAACCATCCGCTTCTGGGGCGTCTTCGATCAGTACCTATTACTTCTCGTGCTGTTTCTCTCACCACTCCATGGATTGAATTCCATAGACTGTGAGATATTCGCTCACTTTGATCTCATATATCTGGATATTGAATTGCATTGTTTGCTGTAACCTTGTATTCGCTACAGTTGAAAACCGCTAAATTTACTGACAGCGAGATAGTGATCCGAGTCAATATATGAATTCCTGGAATTCCTACCATCGTTGACATTTGAGAAATGTCGGCCATCCATCTGAATATGGTATATCTGGTTGCAAATATCACCATTTGGGTGCCTTCAGGTGGGCTTCCGAATATCCTTTGGAATAGTAGGTGCTGCTGATGGCCATTGTCATTGGTAACGGAGTGAAGGCTCTCCTTACCGATGATTGGACCTAAAAAGTCCTCTTTTCCGAGCTGAGCGTTTGCATCTCTGAGAACGATTTTCACGTCGTGTTTTGGGTGCTCTCCATAAGCCCTACCAAGGCCTCCATAGAACGCGTCCTTTACGTCATCGAGTCGTTGCATAGATGTTGATCAGGCTGTAGTTGAAGAATTTTCCCCGTATCCTAATTACACAGATTCGCTCGCTAATCGGTTTCCATTTCATAACGCGTTTCATCTGCTTCCCAATTACTTTGTAACCGACTCCATACTCTGCCTTATCGCCGCCGCTGTGGTAGATGTTATATTTGAACGTTGTGTTGGAATCAACCGCACGGAATTCACGTTCTCCAGATGTAGGCCACCGCACTTCTTGAATGGCGGCCACGCCCACTCCAACCTTCTGCAGTTCACGAGCCAAAAGGCTCGCTCGTCTGGGTTCATATAACGTCCAGACAATCCAGGTACCAAGTTTCCATTCATTGTCATTATTTCGTTGCCAGGTCAGTAGCCGAAGATAAAGATCATTTCTTCTTCTTTCTTCATTTTGCGTGGTGATTAATGAATTCAGTATGCTACCTTAGCGGGGTCGCGCTATCTACTTCACGTTGATGATGGGGCTGCCATCTACATTCTAGATGACTTGATACAACAAGGACATGGAAAACGAAATCCGTCATCGTAATCATCGTCATCATCGAAACTTCAAAAGCAGTTTTAGTGTTCAAAATTTAAAAATATTCGATGAAAACATGTTCACATTTTCATATGAATTTTCGATTATTCTCTCAACCCAAAATCTATCGGTATTCTCTCTCTTCCCCACCAATGTTGTCAAAAATAGAGAGAGCTGCACTTACCCACTGGGGGTAGTTCGGCCCAATAAGCCAGATATGACGAAGTCCATCCAGAATAAGTAAAAAAAAAATAAAAATCGTGTTCGACAGTCTTTAATTTGGACTGAATTGTGCACATGTTTTTGGTTTGGTAGAATAAGTGTTTTCCATAGAAAAATTGATCATTTTGACTCAAGTGTAACTTTTGAAAATGGCCTATAGATTTTTGCATGCAACTTATTTGAAAAATTCTAACTCCGAAACTGTTGATTTTGGAGAAAAATTTTCTATGAAGAAGTTGTAGTGTATTTTATTTATTTTCATAGAAAATTCAATAGTAAAACTTAAATTTCAAATTACATAAAAATCCCATTTTTAATATTTTTAAATTTTTGCCATAGAATCTTGATAGTAAACAGATGCTTGGGACAAAGTTTCATGAAGGAGACATTTTTAATAAAACAATTTTTCTGAAAACAACTTTTGGTCGGTTTTTAAAATTTAGATTTTTGTCAAAATAAATACGTTCTGATGATACTGTAAGCATCTTGAAATGATTCTAATCCATGATGATTATATGAATAATTTCTCTAAAAGTAGCCATTTTCGAATTTTATCGAGTTAAATGCAAAAAATATTATTTAAATATCAAAATAGGCCATTTTCACTAAAAAAATCAAATAGGTTGCATGCAAAAATTTATAGGCCATTTTCAAAAGTTGCACTTGAGTCAAAATGATTAATTTTTCTATGGAAAACACTTATTCTACCATACCAAAACCATGCTCAAAATTTAATCCAAATCGAAGATGGTCGAGTTCTGTGACTGACCGATTTGACATGGAATCCGTCATATGGGTAAATGTATTATTCTCAAGCTTGGGTTGAATGAACTCAATTTTTCGTTGAATCAAACCAAATTTAAGTTGATTTTTCTTTTGGCTTCAAAGACAAAGTACCTAACGGAGGCCTTGGAAATTTAGCCAAATTTGGGCTCAACTACGGTTTTGCGTTGAAACAACTCAGATTTGAGTAGACCCGCGTTGCCGTGTTGTGATTGCATATAGATTCCAAGATAACAACGACAACCACTGGATGTACTAGGGTAAATGAGCGTAGTTTGGTTCCAAGGTGAACTGAATTGAAAAGTATTTGTAAAACGGCAAGAGGTAATCACTTTATTGTAAGTAGAATTAGATCGAATGAGTAGAAAATGATTGGATGACTTGAATAAAATTTAAGTTTGAGCGTTGCTGGAAACCAGTCAGCTACTCTTGGAAAATTTTGGTTTCCCTACGGGAACAATAATTCTTAAATCAATGACGTATCCTGCCCCCTTAAATGTGACAAAATTTCAAAAACAGGAACAAATTTTTTGGTGGACTTCGACCAACGATAAACATTAAAAAATTTGGTAAAGTTGTGGTTTTGGCCTAAATTTAAGCGTTTAGTACTAAAATTGGGACAGGACTTAATGATCCTATTTTGGAATATGCTTGCTTACTATAATAACGCATATTACACAAACATTGTTCGACTTTACAAAATAATATAGTCTTTCACATAAGGTTTGTTGTATAGGTGTTATCGGATCATGCTTCATTTTTAGGGCGATTCATTGTGAAGGCCCAAGCAACCAGGATCGTTTTCGTACGACATCGGAGCTATTGTGTACTCAGCCTCGTTTATGACGAAGTTGTGACTGTTCAGTTGAGGATGGGTTAGTAAATGGTGAACAAGTGCTCATTCAGCTATAATTGAACTAGAAGAGTCACAGGTGTTCAAAATCATGAACAATGAACCGTTGCATGCCTAGTTTTGGTACAAAAACCCAAATATCGCACACTACGGGTATCTCCGGTGGTCATTCCTGGGTTATTTCGTTGGTTTAGAGTAACCAAAGTGGTAATTTATCTATAATTGAACTAGAAGAGGCACGGCAATTCAAAATAATGAAGTATGTGCCGTCGCATGCCTACCCAACTAACATTTAGTGCAAATGTAAACATTCTCTATGCCTTTTTATACGGCTTTATGCTGAGTAAAGGCGCTGTACATACGAACGAAAGCTTCTATGCGATCCTTTTACCAACAAATCTGGCGAAACTACTCAGCTACTTTTAAGCTGTGTTGGCAGCTCTTATTCATATGGATCATTGCTCTATCTCGACAGTTATACGACAAATAGCTGTGTAACATCTTCGGAAGGCGCTTTCTCAACCATTTTGCAACTGTTGAATAATTATTATACAGCTTCGCTGTATTATCGATTAAATATTATTTTCAAGTTGTTTTACAGCTTTCGGAATTCATATCATAAGTATCTGAATTTAATGTTCCCAACGTTACCTGCCACCGCTTGGAATCGAACTCACGATCTCTGCATCCACAAGTCTCGACGCTGTCCTTGTTGCCACCACAGTCTATATCGAAAGGCAAAGAAAACACACCGTTTTGTTCTACATCGAACACGGTTCACACAATATTTTATAATGATCGTAAAAGATGCCATAGTCACGCTTACACCACTTCATCAGGCTGTAAAAGGGTGCGAAACGTCAAACGCAATGTTTACATCCAACAAGCTGAGTAGATGCGCCACAAGTTGTTGTTTTACTGCATACTGCTGTATGCTCGCTGTATAACTAACGACAAAGCGCTTCTTAAATATATATTGAGCAGCATAACAAATCATATTGTATAGAAGCAGCCGGATTGATGATGGCGAGTTTTATTCCACATCATTAGGTTGCTATCCTTCAAGGTGTTGAGTTATAGCTTAGTGAAAGCTGCAAAAGCGATAACTGATGAAATTTATTCAGCTAAGATTTGTAGCTGCAAAACGTTTGCGTAACAGCTGTATTAACGCTAATCGTTCTATTTTTGACAGCTTTTATTTTTTGTTGCGTTCGCTGCTTCAATTCAACTGTTATACAGCACAAAGCAAATAATCTTGGCTTATAGCGCTAAAATTGTTAGTTGGGAAATCCGAGTAATTACATCGAATTTTTCAGATTGGCCACCTTCCGGGACGCCAGGAACCGGTTCCACGTGGTTCGTACTGGACCGAATTTTTCGGGGTATTTGCACCGGTAATTGGTTCCTTATTGCAAAGAAATTTTATGCCAAAATATCCATCCACCGAATAGTACCGATGTGAATTACATATACAAAACTACGATGGAAATTTACTTTTCGGATGTTCCGGGTTTCTGGAACCGGGTATGAATAGGGTGATGTGCTAGTGTCCATCGTATTAAGCATTGATCAGTGAGAACTGCAATTTTCCCAGTATTGCAGTGAATGATGCTGATACAAACCGATGTCAAACAATTCTTTCTCAAAACGGCTTTAGCATTGTACAATAACATTTTGATAAATCTTGATCTGTTTTTGGAAATAATGCAAAGAAAGTGCATCTTATCGTATTCTCAATCCGTCGTATCGTTTTCAACTCCGTCGCAATCAGTTTCCAGATTCGTCTCACAACTTACGGCTCACTGTGATGTATTGAGTGGTTAAAACATAATATATCAACGCTATAATAAAATGTTTCACCAGATTATACAGATCTACGGGCATCTCCCTCCATTCCTTCAGCATGTTGGAATATACTAATTTCCTTTAAAATTAATTGTTCGTCATCAAAATTCAGCCCAAACATATGAACACAATTCCTTTTGACCGTACAATTATGGAATTTGCTCACAGTACAGCGAAAGCAACACAATCAAAGGAACAGTATTTTTACGTCGAGCGGCGCGCACACATTGATGCGCACAAGCTTTTTTTCTCAGTACGACGGATAGAACTTTGTTTACATTCTCAATCATACGCGGCGGTTGAGGAAATTTCGTAAAATTTGGAGATTTATTGTAGTTTTACGGCGTGTGATTGGAATGAGAACCTTCAATGAAGAAGTACGAAGGTTTTTCATAGTGAAAATAAGTGCCCGGCGAAGTAAGTCACCCACGGGAGCAGGAAGAAACTTGTGTTGGAAAGTGGTGTGACTGATGTCGATCTCTAAGCATTTCTCTCAAATCGTGTTCGTCCATGCGATTTCGGTGAAAAAGTGTAAAGTGGATAATTGAACTGAAGTTATTTATCGAAATACATTAGTTTCATTGCATTTTTGGTGTACAGGTGGACGAATCATAAAAGCTTTCATAGAACTACATTTGGAAAACGAATCTATGTTGCAGGTAAGTTGGAATATCCGCCGTAGTGGAACATTTTAAGTTTGATACGACGAATAGTAGCTCTTACGACGAAGTAGAACGAAACCCTAAATCATTTTGAGAATCTCTATTCACAGTCCACGTAAATACCTATTCAACAATATAACGAAACTACAGGTTTCTAAAATTTGACATGTGTCATGTGTGCCTTTCATTTAAGCCCAACAGAACTTAATTCGTTCAACACACTGATTTTAACGAGCTGTTTGAATTTTCGGATCGAAAACGACCCAAAGTCACAATTTGTAACTTTGTGTTAGGGACTAAGGAAGCTTAAGTTAATTGATTGTTTATCAACTATTCTACCGTTAAGCCACTCATTCCTGTATTGTGTAAGATCAATGAGCGTACAAATCCTTACTAATCATTATTGAGCTGATTGTACCAATTTAGTGATTTAATATTCAATAAAATTGTTTGTTGGTTTGTTTCTTCATCAGGTTATTTGATTTGTTCGGTAGTCGTTAGTAATACATGGAAAAGTGTAAACTTTTGCACGTTTAGCAAAAAGAAAAATACACAACATTTTATGACAGAAAAGGGTAAATGTATGTACTCTACATCTGGTAACCCTAATGGTGCCGCAGTCCGTGATTTTTTGTCTTCCAAAAGCCCGCCGCTCATCATGCGCTGCGCCACCGAACAACGGCCATAAATAGCGCCCCGGACGACCCAACGTTCATTACTCACCACGCTTGTTCAAAGTGCTTAGCAAACGTTCCCGGGAGTACATATATTTTACCATGGTTACAAATAGCTCACACTCGACACGTCGTCGGCACGGAAGACGTACCGGAAAAAAAAGAAGCAAAACACGAAATAAAACACAGCAAGCATGGCGTTTGATGTCGTTGCGTTAGCTCCCGGCCTACTCCTCATCCAAATCCTCCGACAAACAGCCAATGCCAACTGTGCTAATTTATCACTAAATGTGACTAAACAATAGAATTGTCGATGAAATTATGGGCTTCGATTGCTGCGCCGATTACCGCCCGAGGGGATGAGGGTATCCCAGTCGCAGCAAATGTCCCAAATAGGGATAATTGCTTGGGAGCCTCTGCACCGGTTTCCCCTCCTGTGGTTAACAGATTACTGGAGGTTGACAGGTCCTGATTGGTAATAGAAATTTAAATCATTATGCAAAACTGATAGGTATCGTTCCTTTACAATTTTTGTTGATGAAGACACAAAAATTTAAAGAAGAAGACACAAGACGTTGCTTTCAAATTAACAATCCTGAAAAATATTTGCAAAATTATTCAGATTTGAAAAAAATAGCTTGTATTTTTAAAAAAGTCACTTATCATAGTTATTGTGCCCATCTCCATGTGGGCTTCGTAGCCGTGCGGCTAGAGATGTCAGTCATTTAGTCGTATTGCGCTACGGAGTGTGGGTTCGATTCCTGATCCAGTTTGAAGAAACTTTTCAACCAAAAAGACATCTTCACTGAGCTACTGATGTACCACACTTTTTTTCACGAGTTCTACTGTTTTGCCCTAAATTTTTGTTCTTGCCGTTACCATACGCCACTTATAATTAATTCCAAACTGTTACTTAAAAATGATACACGGTAAACCAGATTTATGGACCCAACATATCCAGCTTTTTACGCTTGGCTGCCATAAAATTTTGAATCACCCCTATTTGACTTATGCTGCGTACACCATAATTTATTATGGCAGCATCACAGCAAGCTGGGCCTGACCGGAAAATTTACGAAAACATAGAAAATGTCTACTTATTTTAGCGTTCGATAGTTTGTTCAATTTGTATTTAATTTATCGAATGATTTTGAACAAAATAATCTTTATTTCAGCGGAATCAAGGTTTCGGAACAACTCAGCTTTATTTAAGGGAAATGACATGAGTTGGAAATGGATGTTCAAAGCTTCGGTCGTCTTTAGTGGTGGACATTTAGACCCCTACTGGTGATCTAAATCGTGACCTTAGGCTCAAAGAGGATTACGTCTGACGAAAACTATAATAACTAAAGTATACTTTTCACTTTTGTTGGGTACTCGATAAGATAGACGTGTCCAATAATGTATATTGGAATTTGTTGAGGTTCTGCTACGTTTTTGGGCGTAATCATAGTCTTTCACCGTAAGTTATAAGACAAACACTATATTTTTTAGTAATCAAATATTATACGTATTCTAGGGAATTAAACTCTCTCTAAAGCAAAGCAAATGAGTTTGTTCTTATAGCTCGACGGAAAGTTGTATATTTTATTTCATTTACTTGCGTATTTCAATGCTGTGAATAAAAGTGCATGGATCACACTGTATGATATTCAAAATTTCAACAGACTTTTAACCGACCTAGAGAATTGAACCAAATCCCTCTTGACAATCCAAAAACTTTTACTTTACTAGATGTAGGTTCGTGATTTTTATATGAAAACTACACTAGAGTTGACGTGCCGGACTAGATTTTCTTACACCGGAAAGACTTGATACAAAGTGGCCTTAGTTTCGCTCGTTATTCTAATTTGTACCTTGAATACATCGAGTCGTAGACTGACTTCAAATTCCACAACTGAGCTTGAAGAATAGACATGTATTTTTGAAGGCACCTAAAAATGAAAAGCATTATTAAAACGAACAAAACGAGAAACCGATCGCTGAAAAAAATTGACATTTGAATCAACAATCCTAGATAACAGCCTACTAAGACACAGCTATAAAATCGGTAGGCAAGATATATCAAATGTTAACAACCCCTCATTGTTTTATAGCGATCGTTAAAAACTGGATAGATTTTTTTCTACAAAATTGGATACAACTATTGTAAGTTCACCCTTACTCGATATTTCGTATTTTGATATCCAGTTAGAGAACCATAGTACAAGTTAGTTTTAATTGCTAACTCGATGGTCACATGAATCACGTCAACACTGGTTTCGTGTACTATAACTCGATACCTCCCTAACCCGATGATCTCTTTAATATCGAGTTATAGAGGGTTTAATTTTGGATTTAGGTGCACAAACCCTTTGTAATATGATGTAAACTCAAAAACTTATATCCAGCTTTTTACGCTAACATGCCATAAAATTTGAATCACCCCCTAAATTGCTTGCCTACACCTAGGACAGGACGTGACAGCTCAACTAAGATTGCCTCGTTGTTTTTCAGTCGCTAACCTTGACGATACAGAAGCCAGTGTTACCAGTATCCTTTTAAGGCAAACCTTGTGAACAAATTCAAATATCAAGAAGGCTCCTAATTTGATTGTTTCTTGCACGCTTCATCCATTTATTGCTATAGAGGATGCTATGTTTTTAAAAAATCAGTTTAAAATTCAAAACCGGTGAAATTTTAGAAAGAATTGAAACAATTTCATTTATATTGGTCTTAATCAGGTATTCTTAAATTATCTTGGTATTGTAGGAGCACATGCTTTGAACTTAATACGAATATAAATACATTTGAAACAAAAAGATTCCATCAAAAATTTCCAAACTTTTGATGGAAACTTACATCTATGAACTAGCAACACGGCCGGGCTAGCAACAAAGTGCCCTGTTGCAATCCAACTCAACGATGTGAAAGTAGGCCTTTGCCAAAACGACCAATGAGAAGTGGTCTTTTTTGACAGGCAATTGGTTTCGTTTTTGTACTTTGACCTGTCACGTCTTGTCTTAGGCCTACACCAAGATTATTATAATGACAGGTTTACCGATCTTAGCAGTCAGTGGGTGCGCGGTGTAGTTAGCTGCGGGGAAGGCGGAAGTGACAGCTGGCGAGTTGGCTAGCTGGCGGGTTTGTGTACTCAACCGTTTCTATGGGGTTGTTAGGGAATGTTTATTCCAACAAACATAAACACAGTGAAGTGAAAATTTTCTCCAGCATTTTGTCGCGAATCAAATTTTTGTCTTTAATGTAGTATTCCGGTGTTTTGTGTCGAAGAAAAGCAGATTATTTGAAAAATTGGTTTACAATTGCATGTAATGCATGTAAATGTGAAAATTTCGAATAGTGCAGCGGGTGAGAGCCACCCACCACCGATGGTCTACCGATGAAAGAGAGGATGAGCCACGGTGCCGCCGTCTGACGATGGCGGTTGTATTCTTGTAACTTTATCTCGTAAGTTAAGTCATTCTTCTATCAGTGCATTACACAGTGAAGTAAATTCAGATACTTTGCCGCGTATACCACACAGATGTGGGTGTGAAAGAAACACTCTATACCTACTTTGTCACGCCATGCATCTGATATCCAAACAATCAAAACAAACTAGCCAGCTGTCACTTGGCATTTCAAAATGGCGGTATAGGAAATCTGACACATTGAGCTACCTCCCTTCTAGATACCTTGGCCTACACTATAATTTTTATAGATAAGTCAAAGCAAGCTTTGTGTTGGAGGATATTTTTATTTGTTGACGTTTCAATGTGAGAATTTATAAATTGTGTATTCAGACTGTTTGAGTAGGAACCTTTTAATCATGTTTTAACCTTTGCAATCTATTTCAGCTAAACAAGGAGTTGGAGGTAATATTAGCCAGAGCTACAAATTTTGAGTGACGCTTTGCAGAGCCAAATTCTTAATGATCGATTAGCTATTTGCCACCAGCTGGAGAACAAACCGTAAATCTGCTTTCTACAATCGGGTCATTGTGAGGGGGATCTCAGGGATGTAGAGAAGAATGTCGAAAAAAATTAATAGATAAGAAATTATATATCTTGGCAATTATCTTCATTGCTTCTGACATAACTGTTTTCTCGTCAGCACCGTTTGCTCTGCCGAATTCTAAGGTTTTGTGATGACCGATTAATTCTATAGGCCTGATCATATTAGATTTCCCAAAAACCTCTTCAAAAGTATGATTAGCATTGAGTTCAGAATGAGATTTTCAGTAAAAAAAGATTCATTATAATATTACATCATTCCATTTTAAATAAGGTTTGACTTTATAAGTATGAAGTCCTCATGATTATATCACAGGGTGAAAGGAGTCAATTACCAGTTTCTGACGTTTTGGATACGGCTGCAACCACCTATTAAAATTATTATTGTCTATAGTAAGAGCTGCTTCTGTAGGGACAGAATTTGGCAAATATTAACGCTCCCCCAAGTCAACCCGATTTTTTTTTTCAGCGATAGCATTTCGCTGTTTTGTCGCTGCAAGCACTCTTATATGGAACCATCCAGACCACAGAGACGAAAATCGCTGCAAAATCGCGTAGCTGTGGCTTAGACACGCTCATAAAACTGCAGCGAAATGGCGGCGATTTTTTGTCACTGTCGCCGTATAAAATAGCGTTGATTTGGGGGAGCCTTTACTCGGAAACTGCATCATTTTCTTCGAAATTAATTTTGGAAGATCAAGGCGGGCTCCCAGCAAAATCACTCTTCTGCAATAGTTTCCCTACTCTAGGAATCCATTCATTGGGGCAACGATCTCATTAAATTCATCAGCACCAGTCACTTTTCCACATGCTAACCTAAAATATGAAATAAAATTTAAACGATATACTTAAAATACTGTAAAAATGAATATAATCGATAAATGCGTAAAAACGGCCAAATCCATGGACCAATTTGACGTTTGAGCGGTGCCGAATTCATTAGTTTCCATGGTCACATAAATAACACGGCACCGCTAAAACGTCAAATAATGAACCCGTGCATAGGTCCATAGCAAATTTTGTGAAAATTTTTGACAATTCAATCAATTAACGCAGATTATGGCCAGCTTTAATTTAGCTATAAATTAGGTGAGCAAGAAATGTCAAAATCGAATCATCCCTTGTTTTTTAAAGCCAGCGTAAAAAGCTGGATTCTTCAAAATTAATTTTTTATGGTTTGAACCGGTTTGGCATATAATTATAATTTCAATTGGATCCGAATTGCCTCATAACGCATGAGTCTGTTAATAAAGATATAATTATGCAAATTCTTCACATGATTAAATTATTTCATGTGATTGAAAACATTAGCTGTCGATTGATAGTTTGTATTGAAATTCAATGTCGAAATACTGAAAATCATGGAATTTGATGGTTACGCCTTTATTAGGACTATGCACCTGAAAAGAAGCGTAAGCGCGTATCCCGATGCGTGAAAAATTCCTTTCCAGAAATGGACAAGTAAAACATTATTTTTTGATCGCAGTATGAATATGAATATGAAAATCCATGTCATTTCAAATATGAATATGAAAAGAAATATCATTTCAGATTAAGCTTGCCGTTGAAAATTTCTTCACCAATTTCGAAAAATTCATGAGCCGCAAGGAATATTCAGCTTTAAAAGGGCGTACTGCCGTGAATCGCAAGTCAGTCCCATCTGTAAAAACTAGGCATTGAGAAAATGGGGTGTGATGTTTCCAAACTCCTTTTCCATACGAATATTCAAAAAATTCCAGAGGATTGTAACATAATATTGACCATTGCACGAATTTTTAGATTCTTATGAAATTGTTCATGTGCTAGATACACACTCACTAACACCAGCAGGCGTATGCCTCGAAAGCTATTTATGACGTTTCAAAAAGATTCCAAGCAGTGAAATAGATTGCATGAAAACATCTTTTTAGTTATGTTTATTAGAAAGTAACCAGTATTGCCAGCTACACCCCACTAACAAACTTCTTTTCCCTTGTCCCTTTTCCTGAGTTCTTGAAATCGCGAAAGACAGCCAATAGTCAGCAGCTGTATGGGGATGGGCATATTTTTTTTTTCTTTGTGAAGGTTTTGTCTGATGGATCCACAATGATAGCATCATCTAAATCGTCTTCGGAATCAGAGTAGATGCAGGACGTAATCGATTAGCGATTCAGCATTCCTCCTAGAGGAAGAATTTTTAGCAACTGATCGCTGTCCAACGGCTCACCCAACTATTCCACGTTGAGGATCGAACTTAACTGGTCATCTAGAGGTATATCGGTGTTGCATTCCTGGACCAAGAAAATTTAGTTCATCGGATGAAAATCTCAGGTTGAAAAGTAATGCTAATCATTCCCCCAAATCAAAACAAAGACGAAAAAAGTTAGTATCAAAGCATGCTGTCAAACTCAAAAGTACGTGGATGTGTGAGGTGTGCAAATGTTCACTGTGCAAAAATGTTCTGCACAGTAGTCTAATAAGGTGCAAAATGCTCAATACAATCTTAATGGAACATTCAGAATTTGCTTTTCACTAAGATATCTTACTTAGAAAAATATAAAGATGATCAAAACACAATTCATTTCTGTGTTACACGGGGCGGAAATCTGTAGTGGGACTGATATGCGATTACTTTTCATCATGGGATAATTTGACTTTCTGTTTTTTCCTACTTTTTCTGAACAAATCTCATTATCTCATTATGGCAGCTGAAAGAGCATTGGAAGATATGTTGAAAACTGAACTCAACTCAATTTTGACAAAAATGTAGATGGGACTGACTTGCTATTCACGGCAGCGTAGGTAACTCAAAATACAGTACTGACCCGATTTTGTCAGCCCCCGATTATGTCTGCCCCCGATTTTGTCTACCCCCGATTTTGTCAGCTTTTTGACCCGATTTTGTCAGCCTATTTTAAATTTGTCGAAAAATTGTAATCGTCATGTTCTACCACGTTTACATTTAAATTGATGATGATGTTTGATGTCGTGCACTTATGTGCGTAGCCAGAGGGAGCAATGACAATGCCTTTTATTAAGTGTTAAAAATCGATATTACCAATATAAGGGAGAGGGGAGCCCCTGATAAAAAAAAACTAGCTACGCCCATGTCCATCGGCCTCTTAAAAGTCTATGTAACCATGTAACACATAAAAATTTGAAAAACAGGAACAAAATAAAATGACCCGATTTTGTCAGGTTCCCCATTTTGTCAGCCTAAAATTCATCGAGGGGCTGACAAAATCGGGTCCTTACTGTAGTGTCTAATAATTTTTTTTTTTTTTTTTCAAATGGGCCCGAGTTGTAGAGCAACTCAATAGGTAAACAGGCGTTCATAGTTCTGATGGGTATATTTTTAAAATAAGAGTAAATGAAGCACAGCTGCCATGCCTCTGCCCCCATCTGTAGCAATCACAGCCTACTTCCACACCTGACAACAAAGTTGACAACAAAAAATCGTAGCAAAACCCTTCCCTCCAGGTAACTAGCTGCCGCGGGAGCAGCCGCCCTTACGACTTACACGCTCGAAATGTCAAACGAAATAAATACCTACCTAACCGGCAATAAATAATACATAATGAAACATCAATGATGCCATAATAGCAATAAATACAGATTAAGTCGGTAGATATGCTGAAAAGTATGAATAAGAGTTGCTCTCACCGCCTCACGTCAGACCCAGATTGCGGCCGGTTTCTTTGGCCTCTTCCGTACTCGCAGATCCCCTTCCGGAGCTCTTCGGCGGCAAGGCAAGGAAGACAATAGACAAGAACAGACAGCTCTCTCGGGGGCAACACACAACCATTTGACAATGGCAATAAATATTTTCTTTTCCGTTTGCCTCAATTTTCCTCCGAGTCGCGAAAACATTGATCATCGCCGTTGTCAACAGGTCGTCGCCGTCGTCGACGACTCGGAGTAGGTTGCTTCGATTGTTGTTAGGTATGTCGCATAACGCCCCACGCCACGTCAGGCCACTGCCTCCTTCGCTCCTCATTACGGTGACTGTGCCGTTAGAGTGTCCCAAAATATCGGGGTTCGAAAAGTCATGGTGCTAACCTTAGAATGAAATTCAGTGGGATTCCGTTTGTGGCAACGAAGCCGAAATTTTCAGTTGCCTAAAACGGAATCGTGCCAAAATTTTAACCCATTTTTTTCAAATTTTATATTTAAATATTGAGCATTTCGCACCTTATTAGACTATGGACCGATGCACGAGTTCACTATTTGACATTTGAGCGGTGCCGTGTTATTTACGTGACCATGGCAACGAGTGAATTCGGCACCTCTCAAACGTCAAAGTAGTGAACTCGTGAACTGGTCCATTGTGCAGAAAATATTTGCACAGTGAACATTTGCACACCTCACACATCCACGTTCTTTAGAGTTTGACAGCATGCTTTGATACTAACTTTTTTCGTCTTTGTTTTGATTTGGAGAATGGTTAGCATAACATTTCAACTGATGAACTAAATTTACTCGGTCCAGGAATGCAATCTGCACATTGCCAGATATGCCCCAAAGAAAATGGCTTGTGCAGAATGTATACCCGGTAAACCTCTAGATGACTAGTTAAGTTCGATCCTCAACGTGAAATAGATGGGTGAGCCGTTGGACGGCGACGAGAATCAAGTTGCTAAAAGTTCTTCCGCTAGAAGGAATGCTGAATCGCTAATCGATTACGTCCTGCATCTGCGGAAACGGCTATGATTCCGAAGACGATTTAGATGATGCTTGTGGATCATCAGATAATATCTTCACAAAAAATGTGCCCATCCCCATTACAGCTGCTGGCTATTGGTTGCCGTTCGCGATTTTATGAACCCAGGAAAAGGGACAGGGGAAATTAAGTTTGTTTGTGGGGTGTAGCTGGCAATACGGTAGACACTTTTCTAAACCAATGCTGGTTACTTTCTAATGAACATAGCTAAAAAGTAGTTTTCATGCAATCTATTTCATTGCTTGGAATTATTTTGAAACGTCATAGCTTTCGAGGCATACGCCTGCTGATGTTAGTGAGTGTGCAAATTGTCTATAGCACATGAAAAATTTCATTAGAATATAAAAATTCGTGCAATCGTCAATAATTGATTTAAAACATTATGAGAATGTTGTTACATCATCCTTGTGAAATCATGTTATGTCGAGACTATGGAATAGTGCACTTTGAAGCCGATTTCTGTTAACGCTGTGAACTAGACTATCGAAATTCATATATTTTGCCTTATGTATGTATCGTTTTAGCATCACCAACCATCAAGGCGGCTATAGGCGCGTGGTGTACGCACGGGCCTATCGATCGCGAAGTTCTGGGTTCAATTCCTGGTTGCCGCATTAGAGAACGTAACTAAACTGGAAAATATTTTTGTAATAATAATTTTCTCTGTATCCCAGATCATAGAGTATCTTTTAGCTTATTGTGATATAATTTTGAAAATACTAAACTAGCAAAGAAAGTTGGCAGTTAACATTTCACTGCGGATCAAGCTCTGTCCCAGTTGAGACGTAACATTTGATGAAAATTACTTGGTAAAAGAAGGGAAAACTTATTTACAAAATATTGAAAACTCTAATCCAAAGATCTATTGTTGCAGTAAAATGCAAAAATAGCCTATTTACGAAAGCAGATTATTTTTCGTTTAAATTGTTAAATTGAAAGGAAAAAAAAAATTCTTCTCACAACATAACTGAAATGAACAACATATTTTTAAAAGAAAATATTTTTGGCAAAACTTTTGAACGCTTCAATAATAATTTCAGTTTTGGAAGTGTAAGTCAAAAACACCGTCTATTATCGGAAGAAGGAAAAAATTGTGATTGAAATAATATTTTTCACTTAAAAAAAAAAAAAAAAAACCTGCGCCACAATGTTACGCCAACTAACTCGATCCATGGCTGCTAACCTCCAGTTTCTCGATCGCCACACACTACCAAGATCCTGCTCCACTTGGTCAAACCACCTAGCTCGTTGCGCTCCTCTTCGTCTTGTACCGGCCGGATTCGAGGTGAACACCATTTTTGCGGGATTGTTGTCCGGCATTCTCACAACGTGTCCCGCTCATCGTACCCTTCCAGCTTTGACGACTTTCTGGATTCTGGGTTCACCGTAAAGTTGCGCAAGCTAGTGGTTCATTCTTCTCCTCCATATGCCGTTCTCACATACTCCGCCGAAGATCGTCCTAAGCACACGTCGTTCAAAAACTCCTAGCGCTTGCAGGTCCTCTTTGAGCATTGTCCACGTCTCATGTCCGTAGAGGACTACCGGTCTTATTAGCGTTGTTGTGACCAACAACAAGCCACCGGGGTGCATCATACCGCACCACACCGGTGGACGAACATGCCTCATGTTCCTTCCATGAACCCTATGGCACCTTCCGCTGCGTTGTTAATGGTTGCTTTGACATAACTCCAGCAGTCCTCAAGAGGGTCTTCGGTGAACTCTCCCTCTTCCGGCAGTGCTGCTTCAAGGCTTTGCGCGTAATCAGTTGTGACTTCGGGTATCTTGAGTCGTTCCAGATTGTACTGTGGCGGACGTCGGTACCGAATGTTGTTCACAATGGAAAGTTTTTGGCGCACTGTAACCGTCACAAGGTAGCGGTCCGAATCGATGTTTGCGCCCCGATAGGTTCTGACGTCGATAATGTCCGAGAAGTGCCTTCCATCAATCAAAAAGTGGTCAATATTTCTCCAGCACAACTCCTAATCATCAAAATCATGTGATTGATTTCTTAATATATAGACATATTTGCAGGTTTTAAAGTAATGATCATTCTAACAGCACAGCTTGCAAGAATTGATAAAATAGCAAAATATAAAAATGGTTAACAATTAGCTTCACTCAATTTTATCTTATAGCAGTATAAATATAAAGAACAGCCTATTATTAATAGAAGGAAAAATTTATGATTAAAACAATAGAAGATTGAACGCCAATGATTATTGCGTCAAACTAAAACGAAAAGACATCAACAATTGAAAGAAAGCCTATGTATAAAAGAAGGTGAAATTTATTTAAATTTTAAATAATTTGATGTTACAGTGGTTACGTTATATTTAGGAAGAACATCCAATGTTTGAAAGAAGGGTACATTTGTGCTAAATATATCAAAATCATAAGTGCAAAAAATTATTTCAATAGCGGAACTCAAAAGAAGAATAATATTTAAAAAAAAGTGTAATTTGAGGATAAATAATGAAATTCTATTGGCAACAACTTGCCTAATATGCTTTAGTTTAATCAAGAGCATTTGATTGTTAAATAAAGTGTCATTTTGTATCAATTGACTCCAAAATAAGCCTGATGTCGTCAGAGGGATTCAATTGAAACGTAAAAACGAATGTAATCTTAAGAAATCCTTGGTTTCAGACTCATTATGCTAAACGACTTGACCGTTATACCAAACGACTTTATGCCAAATGACCACCGAAATTCGATCGTTGCACTATCTTTGGGTGAATATCGTTTAAATTGGACTCCAGTTCGGTGTGCTTTAACGTTCAACGCTCCGTCATCGTAATCATCGTCATCATCAAAACTTCAAAACCAGTTTTTCTGTCCAAAACTAAAAATTATTTGTTAAAAATGTGTTCACTGTGTTTCGGTTGGAGAATATAATACAGTGAACACATTTTTCTGTAAGTTTTCTTAATTTTGAACGAAAAAGCTGCTTTCAAAAATTTCGAAATCAATGACGCCCATTTAAACCAAGACAAACTTCACTTTTTGATATACAGCTCAATTTACTAATGTTAGTAGCTCTGAATTTCTATTGTATTTGATATTTTAACAGCTGAAGACTCAGCCCGATTAGTGAAAGTCTTTCATTAGGTGAGCTACAGGTTTAGTGCAACGAACGAAAGTTGACTACTATATTTTCACAAAGATGTATTATCAAGAAAATACGATGCTCTGGGTTTTGCAAAACTGCAAGAGTTTTTTTTAATTTATTGAACATTTAAAAATCAGCTTAACTTTATGGTCCTCAACTAAAATTTGACTAAATTCGGTAAGTTAGAATAGCTTCTATAATTTATGTTTCTGATACGATAATTTACTGCAGTCAAATGGGCAAACATAAACAACTATATCTAATGCGGCCCGTAATTCCGTAGAATACACAATTAAGCTTCTTATAATATATATTTGAAATGAGGTTTAAAAGGTTTTTTTTAATTGAGCTTAATATATGTTATAAACCTACCTTATGAAATCAACGGAAATTTACAGGACCTTAATATGAAACCTCAAGAGCTCGAAAGAAATCTTCAGGAGCTCGAAGAAGTTTTGCGCCCCTTTGAGAAATATTTTTAATGAAAATCACTCAAAAGACTTTTCCCTCTTTCAAAACTTTTGTTAAAATAAATAAATCTTGAGGTGCTCGTAAGGAAACTAGAGGAGCGCGCTGGACTCTGAAACATCTTACTAGGAGTGGATTTCGCGTAGGATTCCAATAGGAGTTTATATTTGCCGAAAGGATAGCTAGAATTTTTAAGATTATCATTTAAAATCTTTAGATTCCGCTGCGGTACTGGTGAAAATTCTCAAGTCTCTCTAGAAAGTTTTCAAAAGTTTTTTGTCCCAAGTTACCACTCCTTAAGTTCCACTGGAAACTTTTTCAACATACCCAAGATTTCGCAAAAAATACTCTAAATACTACTAAAAATCCACAGTATCCCGGCAGGAGTTCATAGGACGCCCAAAAGATCTTTAGAGTTTTAATGATTTATCATATTCCACTCAGCATCCCCAATAACTACAGTCGACTCTCCATAACTCGATATACAATACTTCCAATACATATTTGATCACTTTTGAAATTAAGCAATATTATTTTGTTGATAATGTTTTACAAACTATTATTTACCATTTTTTTCGAAATGCTGGAAAAATCACGTTATTTGTACTGACAATATTTTTTTATTATTATCATGTTTTTCAACTTTTATTACAATATGCAAGAATATAGTCACATCTAACCAAGAATAAAACCAAGTTACCCCAAATAAGAAGGATTTTAAAATAGATATCGAGTTATGGAGAGAAATTTACCTCTCACGTGACATCGACTAGTGGAGATCAGGGTTGGGAAAAATCTTGAAATTCACGCTACAGTAGCCAAGCAAAGCCAATCACAGTCAGCAAAGCCAGTGAAACTCACGCTTATCGCTGCTGTAGGCAAAAAGCCTTGAAAATAGCAAAACACCCGTTGTAAAGGGCAACCCAGAATTACTGTAGGAAAATGTTCTATTTACCGCTGCATTTCCCGCATTTAGAGCCTTCGATGACACTCATGATTTAGAAAATTCGTGCACCAAACATAGGCTACTTGATGAGATTCAAATGTTTGAACTATCGTACTGGAGAGCCACGTGATTTTCGCGAAAATTCAAGCCTACTACTATTACCATTCCCAGCACTGGTGGAGATATCGAGTTATAGAAATATCAACTTATGGAGAGCAAGATGTATTGAATTTAGAAGGGACCTAAAATCCATCGAGTTAAGGAGTATATCGACTTATAGAATATCGAGTTGTGGAGAGTCGACTGTATTAATAAATTCGCAGGATCCCACAAGAAACTCCCAGGGTCCGCTAAGAATGTCTTGACATCTTCAAGAATCCTTTTGAAATTCTGAGAAGCCTTCTAAAACCTAAGGTAGGTATTCCAGGGTACAGTTAGGAAACTCATAGACCCAGCTCGTAAGGAATATTTTTTTTTTTTCAGATCTAACTGCCCTAAACACTTGGTAATCCGCGAACCCTTAACAAGTGCTCCGCGACACTTCATCAAATTTTATTAAAATTTTTATTCCTCGATTTCATTCAAAAAATTACAAACAGATGAGACAAAATATTTATAATTATGATTAGAATACGTCCAAAGGAAAACATTGTTTTGACATCGAAGCTCATCCGCTTTCGAGTAAGGACTGTTTCGGAAATAAGTTGGAATCATTAAAGGTACTTGATCTTCAATAGAAGCTTCCAAAAACCATATCATTTGAAAAATTATATACTTCGAGTCTAGTACACGACACTGAAGACGGCTTTACTCTAGTGGAATTAAATGGTATAGTACTAAATTCATTTTTTTGTTTTTGAGAATTTGCGTAAAACGTCAAAATATGAAAATTTACATTAAAAATTGATATATGTCATGGAACGATCTGACGGAAACTATAGACAATATTTTTGTTAAACTCTATGGCTGTATTTTCTAAGATACCCTACTGTGCCATGTGTTGCTATTCCAAGAGCGTGGGAGGAGGCAAACAAGACCAGTTCGGATCCCGGCTCGCGGTTGTGTTTATCAGACCGCGAAGGCTACGGAGCTGGTTCAGAATTTAATGATGTATGAAGTCAACCTGGGGGTGAGATTTTCTCACGCCTTTAATTGATCGCGGTAGAACCGAAAGATTCGATCCGGTGTGACCGCAACTTTCGATTTCGTCATGCCATTTGGGAATTACGTAAGGAAGCACCGGGAAGAGCCGCGCACAATTAGGCGGCGCATTGCCTCCCTTCAGTTTGCCGCTCGTCGGCATAGCGCAATGCTTGCTTCGATCGGGTTTGGTTTGTTTTATTCTCGCGTGCTGAATGGCCTGCTTCGATCGGTTGTAACGAGTGCCGGAGGTTTAAAAAGACTGTAACAACAAAGCCTCCCAAACATGCAAATCGAGCCATGAGCAGTGAAGGAATGCTAAATTAAAAAGTTCAAACGGTCAAAAGTCGGTCGCTAATGAACCCGAAGAAGACAAACACGACACTCGCGGAAAACAGACAAGCGCGGGGATCTTTTGGTTCTGCACTGTCTAGCCAACGGTGGTATTGCTGACTGGCAGGCCTATCATAGTGATTAACGCCGCATTACGAAGCGAAATTTAATTCATCCCATTCCGACATTTTCAGAACGATTGACGAAGGTCGATCGTGATTCCAATTTCAAAACCTCCCACAAAAGAGACAACCCAAGATTTTCGGGCTATGAATTTATTCGCTACATTAACATCCTACCAATTATATTAGATTTTCTGTTTATTATATTCTTTATTCCGCTCAAATAAGGAAATATGGATTAGACAGTTTCACTCTGTTGGGATTCAGTACGGCCTCTGGTACTGCCGGTTTCCGCCGCCGCCTCGTTGTTTGCCGCCCTGGAAGCCGCCGCCACCGTAACCGGAATAATCGTAGTTATCGTAGCCCCAGCCGCCGCCACTGCCGCTGCCTCCTCCGTATCCACCGCCGAATCCTCCTCCGAAACCGCCTTGGTTGTATCCCCCGCCGAATCCTTGTCCGCCGCCCCAGCCTTGTCCGTAGGTTCTCATTCCGCCGAATCCGCCTCGACCGCCACGCATGCCACGCGGCGATCCTCGCATCGATCCACGGCCACCCATCTGCATTCCTTCCGGCTTGGGTGTTGCTCGCTTCACGTCGACTTCCTTGCCTCCCACGGTCTGCTTAGGCGTCTTCAAGAGTTCCGTTACCACTGCTTCCGAGTCGTACGTAATGAAGCAGAAGCCCTTCCGTTGGTTCTTCATCTTATCGAAGGGCATCTCCATCTCCACTACGTTTCCAAACTGTTCGAAGAACGTTTTCACTTCCTCGTCACTGGTTTCCGGACTCAAGCCGCCGACAAAGATCTTTCCCTGTCTGGCTTTCGCCTTTTTCGGATCAACCTTCTTGCCGTTGACGGTATGGTCTTCGAATGCCACGACCTTGTCGATAGACTCAGGACTGTTGAAGATGATGAACGCAAAACCTCGTGAGCGGCCCGTCTGGGGATCGGTCTTGACGTTCACACTTTCGATCTCACCGTACTGGCCGAAGTGGTTCCGCAGGTCCTGCTCGGTGGTTTCCTTGCTCAGTCCACCGACGAACAGTTTCCTGTCATCGTCCCGGCCTGGGTTTCCGTTGCTGTCCATATCCTGCTGGTTCATGTCCTGGTCCTGTTGCGTATCGGCCATTCCTTGTTTCGCTCGATTCGAAGCTGCCACTAAGCCCACAAACGTGTGTGTGGTTCGGTAAATTACACTCCGTCAACTGCGATGAATATTTGGCGAGAGGCTGTTTTTGTTAGAGGTAGGTACTTTTCGGAGAAGAGGAAGAATCGAATGGTTTCTTCTTTGGGGTAGTCAAAATGTTGCAAATAGAGGTATCTTTTGGCTGCATTCTGATACAGAGGTAGAATCTTTCGTAGTATTCGTTTGTTCGTTTGCAACGGTCTTCAAAACAAACGAATTTCTGTATAGGGAGCGGTTTTCTAATTAGTAGGCGTTAATACGGTTCACGTGTTTTTCCATTGCAAAGCAAAACTGACAATCTACTTTCCAATAGGAAAGTGGAGAGATTTGTTTCACACAGTTTCCTACAAATTATTATTTTTTTCTCGTTCTGAAGATTAAATCATTCATAACACCATAATTTAGATTTCCGATTTTGAAATTAAGAATAACAGAGATTGTTTTTCTTATCCAAGAATGTTTGAAATTTGGTCTTGTCAATCTTTGAAATTGATTATAAAACTACTGAATCGAATTATGTATTTAAATTTGGTCAACAGACAAATTGGATAATCAAATGTCATCAATAATTGTCATCAAAATCGTAATTGAAGTTTGCGCATCTTCTTTTACAATTCAATCATTTTCTATACAACGATAAATGTGAATGTTTTAAACAAATCAATATGACAATAACATGCATTGATGTAAAATCAGCGTTTTAACTTTAACAATTCCTACATAAGTTCATCCAAGAAAATTACCAAAGGTTTATTTCAATGGAAGAAAAGAAATTCTTGAAAGGTTTTTCTAGAAACTACAACAAGAATTCATCAAGAACGCCGATTTTTCAGTTATTTTCCTGCTATTTCATATGAATTCCTTCATGTATTCATTTACGGTTTATTTTAAGAATTGTTAACAAAAATTGACGTTTTCAACGTTACTAAAATAAAGAAATATTATGCCAACGTTCCTGAACTTATTATTTCAAGCTTTCCGTTAAAGCATAAATCCAAAATAAAAAGTGCACTATTGTTGGATTGTTCCTTCGAGAGATCAGTGCCTTTTTAGTTATGGTGTTCCTATTTCATCTTAAGTTCCACCATAAATTTTCACGAATTACTCCTGCAGTTTTCAAAGTAAAACGTCCATGGAATCTTCAATATTTCATTCGAGATATTGAACATATGATTAGCAATTATTCCGACCATTTTTACACAAGTTTATTCAGGGATTCTGTGCAATGTTTTGCAAGCATAGAAAATCCTGTACATTTTTAGCCAGAGTTTTATTTTTTTTTCAATCATATTCTTACAAATTCATCTAGAAAACCTGCAAAATTTCCTCAGAAAATAGATAGTTTTCCAGAAATCCTCGTTCATCATGAGTTTCTACAGATCATAATCAGTTACTATAGGATTTTTATAGCTCTACTTTCAATATTTTTTTCATAAATTTCTCCAATAATGTCTTTTTTCTAATTTATCTATTAGTATCATTCCAAACATGACCTTCTTTTCTTATATCTAGGTGTTCTGTGTTAAACAACACTATCATCCTAATTTGGTAAAACAAATTTAAGATTTTATTAACATTTTGTTAACAACATATTACATTTCATTTGCGTAGCAGTTCAGATTTTTTACAGGTGAGTTGATTTCACCTACTTATAAGAAAAAAAAACACGTTTTCAATTTGCTTAAGGTGAAACAGCTTAGAATCAAAATTCAATAATGTACCGACACTTTAGAGGCACAAATCTCGTGTCAGAAGCATCAAACTACACTACCATTTCTATTTTAGTTTTGTGCACTAGCAGAAAGCTTAAAATAGGAAGATTGACTTTGTACGATCATTATTTCAGCAGATTAGTGCCTTTGAAATCGTGAGTAGGGGCACAAGTCGGCCATTGAGCCTGCCATGTTTATATTCCGAGATGTGTCACCTTAACCTAACTTCACCTAAATATATAACGCATTAATCGTGGCAATAGAAGATTGTAACGATTTTTGCCTGAAATTATTAATTATTTTATTTGACATTTGTTCCAATGTTTCAACATTGGATATTCTATGTAACTCATTGGTACTATACCAGGGAGCAAGCCTCAGAATCATTTTCAAAATGTTATTTTGAATTCTCTGCAGAGCTTTCTTCCTGGTATTACAACAGCTAGTCCATATTAGTACAGCATACAACATGGGTGGCCTGAAAATTTGTTTGAACATAAAAAGCTTGTTTTTAAGACAAGGTTTTAATTTTCTATTAATAAAGGGATAGAGACATTTTACATATTTATTACATTTGGTTTGAATGCCCTCAATGTGATTTTTGAATGTTAAATTCTTATCCAGCATGAGCCCTAGATACTTAACTTCATCTGACCAATTTATTGGAACCCCTCTCATCGTCTAAAAGAATGTCCTCAAAACTTCTTGACAGTGCCCTGAAAAAAAATATGTGAGAACTTCTGTAGGAAATTCCTCCACGAATTTCAGCAAATCATAGGAAGAATCTCCAAAGTTACTTTCAAAGGTATTCTTAGAGAAATTCTTGGTTGAAATGTTTGAAAAACTTAACGTTAATTGTGGAGTAAATCCTGAGAAATCCGTGTAGACGTCTCTGAAGAAATTGGTGTTTGAGCTCTACAAAATGTCTTAAACGGAATTCCATTGTATTCCTGGATTTTCTTGGGAAATTTGTCAAAGAATCTTTGACGAATTTCCTGAAGTATAGGAACTCATAGAGTTATTTCTGGGGCTATCCTTGAAAAAAAAAACAAAAAAATCCAGGTCGAATTCTTTAAAGTATCTTGATAAAATTTTGTTAAATGCCATTGAACAATCAATTATTGAATTCTTTAGGTAAATACCTTCTTTAGCTTTTGATAAAATTCCATACAATAAAAATGTTTGTAGAAAATTCTTACGGAAACTTTTGTCTCCTGATTCCAGTTGGTATTATTGGGATATTATGGCATACAAATTCTCTGCAATAAGGAACAAGCTACCAGAGCACATTTCCTGAAAATTTCGGTCTAGTATTGTCCATGCAGAACTGGTTCCTGGAATCCCGGAAGGTGGCCAATCTAAACAATTCGATGAAATTACTTGGATTAAAACCCCAAAACAAACTAATTGGCGTTCAACTCTCGATGATTTCTGATAATGTGTTTGATTATTTTTTTATTCGTTTAATTCAACTGACAATCAAAGTCTCATTGAATATCTTATAACTACAGTCGACTCTCCACATCTCGATGTTCTTCATCTCGATATCTCTCCCTATGTCGATGATTTCTTCAGTCCCTTCATTCAGCATACAGATTGAATTGAGATTTGCGATAACTTAAAAGTTCGTTAATGAAAAACTATAAATTTCTAGCCTAGCTAAATTGAGGTTACTCTCAATCTGCGGTGAAAATTTCAGGTCAATCGGACAACTAGAAACCGAGATATAAGACTCCAAACTTGATCATTTTGTATGAAAAAACGGCCAATGCGTACTTTATTCTGTCCAGTACTGTATTAAATTGATAATTGTTCTAGCTGTTACGTCTGTTTGTCTATGATAATACATTGATTTCATAATATATACAGCATATGAAACTCACATCAAATACCCTAATCATTTGACATCATCTGATCAAATACCGAAAGTGAAATAATTACGAGGAAAATTAAATACCGTCGATGGGGGTGACAATGGGTCTAGGGGGTGAGATTGGGTCAAAACGGAAAAATATGTTTTGTGAAATATTTCAGCTAATAACGCTGATATTACTAAAATTAATAATTCATATGTTAGGGAACATATTATTGCACATAATTCATAACAATATACATTTTTAGAAATAGTAGTTTTGGTTTACTACATCAATAAATTTGCATGTTGAAACTAGATAAAATTTACAACATTAAATTTCTCCTGTACAAAGTATCACGCATGCACTCTAGCCTCTATCGTTGTATTAGTAGAATGTTGAAAGTCTTTACATTACACATCACAGGTATTTTCCGGAATCTGTTTGATTTTCCAACAAAAAAAAACATTTTTTTCGGTACAATGTCTAAAACATTAAAAATGGGGGTGAGATTGGGTCAAGCAAGAACGATAGTAAATGAAATTCCAAGTCCACTTTTTTGACATTTTACGGTGCCGGGTGTTCTCTTTTTTCATTAAGATGTGTTTATTCTTTCTAAATACAGCATCTCTGAAACATCAAACAAGTCTAATTGAGTATTCCGTGCGTTGAATAACAATACAACGCATTTTGACAACTTTTCAAACCAGCAACTGTGTTTCGTGCGCAACAACATCGTAAATTTTTATCAAAAGGGTGTTTTTTCTAAATTTGATTATTTATCAGTGTTTTCATATTATAGACACATCTCACGGAAGTACAAATGAGTTGGATCGCTGAAATACTGGGATTATGACGTCAACTTCTGCCTGAAATTTATTGATCGTGGAATGTCGCACTGAAATTTAACTATATGCGAAGGTTTAAAATAATCACTGTTTAGGTACACCTTTGGGGAAACTTAATGGGCTTTATAGCAATGGGGATGAGGCTTTGAAGACAATTTGAGGGAAAAACCAAGAAAATTTATGTAAACTTAACGATAAATGTTGGGTTTACATATATTTTCTCATAGCTCTTCAATTTTCAGTATAATCTTTCTTTTAAGTGGGTTTATCAAACTTGTAAAACATCTTAGATATCTTTTTGTCTTGTTTGCATCGTTTTTTGTCAATATTTTTCAGTTGTGAATGGTTTTGAAATCATATTCTCAAAAACAAGTTATTTCAATTACAGTAACCCAATGTCACCCCTCTATGGGGTGAGATTGGGTCATTTTTCATTCACTTGTGGTGCCGCTGTGAATAAATATTTGTCTTTAATTTTTTGCACAGTTGTTAATGTACCATCAAAGTACATACACACCAAATTTGAAGTTTATTGGAGTTAAATTGCGATAGTTATTCAAAAAATAAATCGCACATATCCCTTTTTGACCCATTGTCACCCCCAACGACGGTATCTACGATTACAAATGCCATGTCTCATTGTGCCTACTAATGAATTCCCTGAATTTAATCTGCACTGGCTATGTCGACAGATTTTTGTTTGAGTTTTCCATTTCTTATTCAAAACCACTTTAAATGAAACAAAATCGAGAGCATTTAAGGCATAACAATAACTTGCATAATTCTCAAACGACCATATTGGCTCAAATAAGTGTTCATAATGCGCTACTGACGTTTTACAGTAATTAGATGTTTGAAGAAAGTCAATGAAGTAATTTACTTGTAAAATCAACGTACCTATTGAATACGCAACAGAAACATATGTTTTTTCATTGAAAATTGTGAGGCAACTTGTAATCATTATACCTTACAATGACTGGTGTATTTAAACAGGAATATAATTCTTTTGTAACACATCATATATCAATCCTGAATAGCATCGAATAAAATTGCCAATCCAAGCAACCACAAGTTCGGATAAAAGGGCATATTATGGCTTAATCAGATGATGGGCACATGAGTTACTTTTCCAAGAATCAAGTTCTGTTAACATTCGAAGTGTACTCTTAATCAGCGAAAAAGTTACACTTGAACTAGATTATACCAACAGTGAACTCTGGAGTTCCAAGAATTTTAACTCTCCCAAAAATCTATAGTTTCCTTTTGTTATTCAAATAGTTCCTGCAAAGTTTCAGCTCAATCCATTAGCATCTCGAGCATCGCAATAAGTTTTTAGAAATCTGGTACATTTCATACTTTGTACATAAAAATGCATGCGAGCATCTTGCATGCAAGAAAAATTTACGCAGTGTATGGTGATGTTTCAAATAAAATTAAACAAAATATGTCTGACAGCACTACACATGGGAACGGCATTCACAGGGGCATAATTACAATTACATTCGTCTGTATTCAATGACTAATGATTTTTATTTTTTCTAGCCTCTGAAGACATTTTTGGCATTTGAAGTGATGTGCCGTCTACCAGAACCAAACCAATATTCGACAGACGTGTGCATTGCTGAATCTGGAAAACGCTAATTTTCAATATTCGTACGCTCGAAAGCATGCTCTAATTCTTGATGGTCGGGGATAAATGAGACACCCTAATGCTCAACGTAGTTCTAAAATCATATGATATTAATGAAGACTTGAGAGAGATAAAAGTAGTTCCCATTTTAAAACCAAACAAAGACTCACTTAATGCAGAATCATATAGGTCAATTTCAATGCTTTGTGTTTTTCTTAAAGTAATAAACCCAAGTAACCATATTGCACTTTAATTCGTCTTGCGTGCTAATATGCTGCTATTATAGTGCTGTCATGCCCTATATTAGCCGTATAATAGCCCTATAAACCCAAAAAGGCGAATTAGCGGGCTGGTGGTTACTTGGGAATTTTGTAGTAAAAAAACAGTTTATACATTTTCTAATGGAACAACAATTATTATCATAATATTCATTTGGATTCAAACAAAAATTGTCAGCCGTATCCCATATTAAAGAAGCTAAAAAAAGAAAAAGAAATAGTAATAGCAACCTTTTTTGATCCTTTGATAACGTCAACATTGAGAAGTTATTAGAAATCCTTAACAATATACAGACTTCCTCTGAAATAATCAATTATACCATTATCTAAGTAAAAGAAAAGTCATCCTGACACTAGCTAACGGAACAAAGATAATAAGAACTACTAATAAAGGTCTTCCCCAAGGTTGCCCTTTATCGCCAGTGTTATTTAATATGTATAGTATGGAATTACATAAGTTATCAGGATTTTCTTTCAATTTGCAGATGATTTTCACAAATAAATTTCACTCTACAACAAGCATCATAATAAATAATAACCAATGGAAATAAATCCCATTCACAATTTTTTAGGAATAATACTAGATCATAGACAAAATTTCAATGAACAGGTAGCATATTCTACTACAAAGGCTGAAAGAAAAATAAATATATTAAAAATTATGATTTAAAAGAAAAACGGAGCACATCCGGAAACTGTTCTTAAAATTGCAAAAAACGATTGTTAAACCTCATCTCGATTATGGACTAACAATATCAGCTGGAACGTTGAAAACATCATTTACAAAGCTAGAAATTATCCAACACCTGTACATTAGAATGGCAATAAGATACTTAAAATCTACACCGCATCATGTTATTTTAGTCGAAACAGAAGAGCTACCGTCAAAAGAAAGAGCAAAATATTTAGTTTTCAAAGAAATATCAAAAAATATTTCCCATAATAATACTCTATTAGTTCCAATTCTAAATAAAATGATAGGATAAGAAGAAATACCAGAATACTGTTCAATTACATTAACAACTTTCATTTACTACAGCTAGCCAAACCCAAACCATCAATCCTGTCAAAAATTGAGTAATTAAACCATAAATAGAGAATTAAACAAAAAAAGAGTATCACAAATAATGTACCGTCAAACGAGGTATCTTGCAACAATTTTCAACTTCAAAGCTATATGGATGAGAGCTTGAGAACTCTTGAGAATTCAGATGAGACAAAAACCATCTGGTACCTTAATCGCCACGTTAAGAATACCATGCGGTATTGATTTTATCAGTATTTAGTTTTATGGGATCAGGAGAGACGAAAAATATGCATTTTTAATGCTACCCCTGATGTGAGGTAACATGCAACACACAGTGCAATCTAAAGTACACTATTAAAAACTTATCCTATATCGTGTTTTTATGATCATTTCTTCAAAAACTAATATGAAAATTGAACAAAAATATGTTCAATTTGGCCTTTTCATGTGATTTCGATGACAAACGGCAATAAATATTTATTTATTTATTTATAAAATTATCAAAACTTCAATATTGGCAATTTCTACACCACTAAGTACTGTAACTAATAGCAAATGCCTCGAATGACATATTTCAACCACTTGTGTGGTACGAGGAACGTTTTTCAGCATTAATTTCATACAATACAATGTGTAATATGATTTTCACTTCCAGCAAACCAACCAAAATAACGAAATAATACCCAAAATCTTATGTTGTATACCTAAGGTCAATAAACTGCGGAATAAATTATAATAATTTAACTCAATGCTGAACGAAACGACCATTCACTTACATGTCGAAGTGTTGCAAGTTTCACTCCTGTTGCAAGATACCCCGTTTGACGGTATCAAAACAAATGGTACTAAAATTATTTCGATCACAATACACAGATAAATATCGTATATACACGGCGTAAACATGTGTTCTGAAAGATGTATTGAACAAAAAATGTTATTGCTGTGTGCGTTTGAAACGCAAATATCAAATGCGGGAACACCAAACGCGGTAAGATTTTCTACAAGAAATGCGATGTCAAAGATAGATTTTTCTTGCTAGGTCGGCGGTGATTTTGAAAATCGTTGCTAGGTGTCCTTTGATTGTTTTGTGTTACCGCATTTGGAGCACATTTAGTCAAGATTTGCATCTCAAAAGCAAACAGCAATATTTTACATGTTGAAGGACATGAAAACGATGCCACTATGATTGACATTTCCCGAAACAGACACCATCGTATTTGAAATGTGATACAAATTTACCTCATTTGGTTCGCTTCTTTTATGTGCATCCAAAAGACGTAAAATTACATGATTTTTTTCGAAGTGTGTATATAACGAAATCGCCTGGAGGCTTTGTAAGTGCAAAATTTCACTTATAAGATATCGCGAAAAGGCCTTATACGTACAAAAGTGGAAGCGATATACGTGCATATATTATGTGATGAATAATAGCATACAACGCGAGTGAAGAAATTTTCTACCGAACTAGCTTGCGATCATTTGCGACTTAACTTATGATAACAAATGTTGATTTGACATATGTTACGGATTGGTTCGACTTACTTTGTACAAGTGTAAGGGACGAAACAAAATGTACAAATGAACTCAGAAAAAAAGCGTTTTGTGCGAGGAAACTCGTCAATCTGCCGATTTTATTCACCATGTTTTGCGGGTTCGATGTAATTTGTATGAATAAACGAGTTATTGAGTGAACTTTTATGCCACTTCTGGTTGTCTGGGTGTACAGACAAAAAGACGTACCGTCGATAACGATCATTTCAAATTCTTGATGTTTCAAATTACACAAACAAAGACGCCTATGGTTTCGTTTGCGTTCAAAGTGTTAGAATGGCGAATTCTAGCATTGATAAGTTTTGCTTGAAGAGTTTTTTTTACAAGATTTTATTTCTTGCTTTGTTCTTATAATGTCAAATTCTGAAATCAAACAGATATTTGATCGATTCTTTTCTACCCGGAAAGGTTGTCAGCAAAAGTAAAACAAATCACAAGACAAGTCATTTGAACTGTATTGTAAATCAACGCCAATCAACGCCCCCAGGATTAAAATAGTCATTTTTAGCATGCTTATTGCATTGGCTACGCTGTGCTAATAAAAAATTGGGACAAAAACTCAAAATCACTTCTATGGAGGGTCCAAAATCCCTCTGTCAGAAATTGTTCTTTTTCAACGAACTTATAACCGTTGGATTTGTCTTGGTTTACGAGAAAGGCAAAAACTAATATGAAAATTGAAATACTCACAACTTATTCGGCAATGAGTTTCATTTTTCTGAAAACAAACTGAAGATTTGGAACCTAGGTGGATTAATTCGTGTTATTTTTTGTTTCATTCTTCCGTAGCATGTTACTACCCGTGGTGCAACTTTATGAAGTTTACCTGCCCAATGAATGTTACAACTATGTGTTACCCCTGCTTAGCACGTGTCAAAAAACTAAGAAGACGTGATTATACCGTGCAAATGGTAGAAATTGAGCGGTAATATAGCTATTGGTGGATTCTTACGGCTATGCTATGAAAAAGAATTCCAATAGGATAATCGCTACACACTTTATATTTTGTGTCAACATTTTTCAAACCTTCTTACCTAGAGAAGCACCTCCGAGCGCTCAGCAAACAATTTTGTTTTGTGTTTTTTATCTGTTCTTTGCGTTGCCATCAAATAGTAAAGATGGAAGCATGAAGTCTGGTACGGAATGCCAAAATTGAGCTAGTGGCTCAGTACTGAAATTTGAGTGGAATAACCTGGGCTAGATTTGTAAATGTGAAAATCCTCTTTTGAGAAAAAGTTCTATTTTTATGAAACGGGCCCTAAAAAAAATCCGGGCATTTAATTTTTGTTCTAACATTTATTTGGAAAAATGCTTAAGCCTCGCATAAAACTAATACCTAATAGTCTTGGATTATTTTATCGCCCTAAAACAACAAATTTGGAACAATTTTTTAGCTTCAGCCCTACATCTATTTAATGTACTTGTACTAATCTGAATAACATGGGAATGTAACAAATAACTGTATCATTCGACTCGCACCAGAAACCGTTCTTTATTTCAAGTAATAATTTGAACCGTCTGCAACCTTCATCCGTAAAATAGCCGTAATCAGGCGTCGATTTCGTGATTTGAGTTCATTTGACTGTCCCTATTATCTGTGCATCTGCATCACTCTCACCCCGGCTACCAAGTATAAATTTAAATGACTGTGCGCAGTCAGTCACAACTCACAGTGCGATGGAGATGCAACTCCCAACCTGCATTAACAGTTTCACACACGCATCGGGAATTAATCAGAAAATCTTCGGCGAATTAAGAGACTCCAACAAACGAAAAAAAATCAGAAGAGACCTTTCAAGGCGTTGCAAATCGTTCTTCCTGCTCCGGGTCGTCAGTCGTTTCGGGAGATAGCTAAGAATGAAAGTTGAAGCTTTGAAGGCACCTCAGCAAGAAAAAACGGACGTAAAATTCAAATTACACACCAATTTTCCATGTCTGAATGGGAAATCGGGAGAGTCGCCAACACACAGCCATCCAATCCAATCCAAGTAGCTTGTGCTCCCCGGCCTGCTGTATCATCATCATTCGTCATCTTCGACACCATCGACGCACAGAGAAGTAACGAGGACAAATTCGAGGCCAAAATTACAAATAATAATTACCAATAGGATAAACTGAGATGCAACTCTGATTGTTCTAGTCAGTCAAGGCGTGTAACTATGAAGCGGTCATCCATGGTCATGCTCATGTTCATCATTATTACTTTTGAACTCGTGATCGGAAAAAATACTAACAAATATATGTATTAATTCAAGTTATGTCTATACTAATGGGTAAGTCCATAAACAACTGAGATCTGGCCAACTAAGATTTTGAAAAATGGAAAAAAGTTGCATATGCATTGTTCAATGCTAATGGTGGATAGGTGTCCTTCAACGGCTCAAAATTAATTTTTAAAGCAATATTGAATTTGTATTTAAATATTGAAGAAGTATATTGAGAGCAGAAAATAGTTCTGGCCATGATTGACCCCAATTACTCCTGTGTGCGAAGGCGACGAAGCAGGCTTTGACTTTGATGGCAACGTTTTGGTCTTCGTTCGGGGGTCGTAATTCGGAAAATTATAGTTTGGGGTCCCTCGTTGCCTTCCGTTTCGAACGGTTTGCAGCTACCGTTGATACCTATAGATTTTTTTTGTGTTTGCAATCCACTAGGGGATAACTGTTCTTTTCGTTTTCTGTCGGGAAAATTTGAATGAGTAGATTGGATTGAGCGAAAAAATTGAAATTGAAGCGAAACGAATTTTCTCCAAATGAGGCTGCTATTTGGGGTATTAGCCGGCAGGTGACCCGTGTTTTCAAGGGGGGGTAACTTGATATCCAATTTTATCCAAAGGTAATAATCGATAAGCGCCGGAAGTGAAGGGCATTGTTTGTCGGGTTTATCGTTCCAGGCGAAATTTGAACTGTTCATTATTATAGTTCAGCTTAATATATAAAAAAACGAAGCCGCCAATTGATTCGTGGCAGAACACGAGTCCCCCAAGACAAGAAGCAATCCTTTGTCCCCAAAAGCGGCAACCGATCCAACCGGATTCTTCGTGGTCAATTTTACGATTATTAGTTTACTGCCAACGGCGTGATTTTATGCCGATATGTAGACTGCGATAGCGATGAGAACGCCAAAAAACTGCCCCAAATCAAAGGCGGCCTTTGTTTTGGGCAACTTCTGGATCGAAGGCCCAAAGTTTGTCTTGCTGCTCATTTTTTGCTGAAAGGTATACATTGTATCGGCAATGAATCGTTTAATTTATAGCTTCAAATCGCGCGGTGCGGTGGTGGTCATCTGTTGCTAACCTTTAACGAAAATTACGCGGGAACTTCCTCGGCAGCCGTTTTACCGAGCTACGACGACGACGACGACGGGTCACGTTTTCCATCTGCTTCATGCTTTTTTTTACGCGAAATCTGCACATTTCTAATCCGAACTCTATAATTAACAATTATCGCGCTGCAACTTTGAGTGTCGGAGGCTCGTTCAAAATGGCTCATAATCGCAGCCTACTGGCAAGAATCGCGCTACGGTCGAGGTGCGGTTTCCCACAGTCAATGCATATGGGCTCATGGAGTGAACAACTCCCCCATAGCCTACTGATGCGACTACTACGGGCAGGGCCATGGGCGTAGGTGGGGGTTAAATCGCCCCTGGGCATTGGAAGTTTTATTGAAATTTACTTCAATCAACTATCCCTTGGTCGATGTTCGGTATCTCGATACAAAGTTGAAGATTCGCATTGGATGAAGCTTCTCTAAAAATGCTTCCCAGAAGCTTTCGAAACAGCTTCCAAGCTTCTGAGAAAAACTTCCCAGAGGCTTCTGGAAAGCTCTCCAAAAGCTTCTGATATAGCTTTTCGGAAGCTTCTGAAAG
Source organism: Aedes aegypti (assembly GCF_002204515.2). Classification (NCBI taxonomy): domain Eukaryota; kingdom Metazoa; phylum Arthropoda; class Insecta; order Diptera; family Culicidae; genus Aedes; species Aedes aegypti. The sequence goes on along the minus strand of NC_035107.1, from coordinate 298,629,275 downwards.
AGCTTAAAAGAAGCTTCTGGAAGAGCTTTCCAGAAGCATCTGAAAGAGCTTCCTAGAAGCTTCCGAATGAGCTTCCTTGAAGCTTTCGGAAGAACTTCTCAAAATCTTCTGATAGAGTTTTCTGAAAGCTTCTGAAAGAGCATCTCATAAGCTTCTGAAAGATTTTCCCTGAAAGTTCTGAAAAAGCTTCCCAGAAGCTTCTGAAAAAGCTTCCCAGAAACTTCTGAAAGTGCTTCCAAGAAGTCTATGACAGAGCATCCCAGAAATATCTGACAGAGCTCCCTAGTAGCTTCTGAAAGAGCTTCCCAGAAGCTTCTGAAAGAGATTTCCAGAAGCTTCTGAAAGAGTTTCCCAGAAAAATCTGACAGAGCGCCTCAGTAGCTTCTGAAAGAGTTTTCTAAAAGCTCAGCGTCTCAGAAGCTTATGGAAGAGTTTTCTGAAAGAGCTTCTCATATGCTTCTAAAAGAGCTTCTCAGAAGCTTCTGAAAGAGATTCCCAGAAGCTTCTAAAAGAGCTTCCTTGAAGCTTATGAAAGAGCTTGCAAGCAGCTTCTGAAAAAGCTTGTCAGAAGCCTCCAAAAGCTTCTGAAAAAGCTGCCCAGAAGCTTCTGAAATAGCTTCTTGGCAGCTTCTGAAAGTGCTTTTTTTAAGCTTTTGAATGAGCTTCTTTGAAACTTTTGAAAGAGCTTCCCAGAAGCTGTTGAAAGAGCTTCCAAGAAGCTTTTGAAAGAGCTTGCCAGAAGTTTCTGAAAGAGCTTCCCTGAAGCATCTGGAAGAGTTTCCTAGAATCTTTCGAAAGAGCTTCCTTGAGTCTTTGGAAAGAGCTTCCCAGAAGATTCTGAAAGAGCTTTCTAAAAGCTTCTGTAAGAGCTTTCTAGAAGCTTCTGGAAGCGCTTCCCAGTAGCTTCTGAAACAGCTTTCCAGAGACTTCCGAGAAAGCTTCCCAGAAACTTCCGAGAGAGCTTCCCAGAAACTTCTGAAAGAGCTTTCCAGAAGCTTCCGAACGAGCTTCTTTGAAGCTTTTGAATGAGCTTCTTTGAAGCTTTTGAAAGAGCTTCTTTGAAGCTTTTGTAAGGGCTTCCCAGAAGCATTTGAAGGAGCTTCTATAAAGCTTTAGAAAGAGCTTCCTAGAAGCTTTTGAAAGACCTTCCCTGAATTTGCTGTAAGAGTGGGCAGAAGCACCTGAAAAAGCTTGCCAGAAAATTCTTAAAGAACTTTCCAGAAGCTTCTAGAAGAGCTTTCGAAAGAGCTTCCCAGAAGCATTTGAAAGGTATTCCGAAAGCTTCTGAAAGAGCTACCCAGAAGCTTCGGAAGCTAATAGGTAAAGAATGAGGAATAAGGAGTGATGAGTAAAGAGTGTTATATGAGGAGTGAGAAATGAGAAGTTAATACAGAGGAATGAGGAATAAGGAGTGAGAAGTGAAGAATGAGGAGTGAGGAACGAAAGATGAGGAGTGACGAACGAGTGAAGAGTGACGAAAAAGGAATGAGGAATGAGGAGTACGAAATGAGAAGTAGGGAATGAGAAATGAAGAATGATAAACGACGAGTGAAGAGTGAGGTGTGAGGAATGAGCAAAGACGAGTGAGCAGTAGAAAATGAGGAATGGGGAGTGAAAGGTGAGATATAAGGAATGATGATGATGAGGTAAGATGAGTGTGAAGTAGGAAGTGAGAAATGAGAAATGAGGAGTGAGAAGTAAGGAATGTGGAATGAGAAGTAGCGAATGTGAAGTAAGGAGTGAGGAATAAGGAGTGAGGAGTGAGGAATGTGGAGTGAGGAATGAGGAATTAGAAGTGAATAGTGAGGAATGACTAACAAGAATTTAAGAATCAGGAACGGAGAATGTGGAGTGAGAAATGAGGAATAAGAAAAGAGGAGTGAGGAATGAGAAGTGAGAAATAAGACATGAGGAGTAAGAAATGAGGAGATTGGAATGAAAAGTGAAAAGTGAGGAATGAAGAATAAGCAGTAATGAGGAATGAGCAATGATGAGTGACGAGTGAGGAGTAGGAAGTAAGGAATTAGAAACGAGGAATGAGGAGTAAGGAACGAGGAACCAAGAATGAGGAGTGAGGAATGATGTATGATGCATGAGGAGATATGAGTGAGGAATATGGAATGAGGAGTGAGGAATGATGATGATGATGATGATAATGTTGGAACAAAGTGTTCTCCCATTTTTTAGAATAAAGGTCGGACTCGATTATCCAGAGTATCGATTTTTTTCCCTCCGGATAATCAAATCCTCCGGATAATCAAATCACTAAAAAAATTAAAATCTGCGATAAAAGTACTTAAATATTATCTCTTTTCGTTAATTTATTTATATGATGTAGCCAGAAATTATTTCTAGGACCATTAGGGGTCTTGAGAAAAGAAACAAAATTTTTGACCAGCATACACCAAAAACTCCCTTCTCTTAACAAGTCCTAAACTGCTAAACCATTCATTTTGTATATGGCAATACTAAATTATCTCAAATTATCTCAATTTAAAAAGTTTTTTTTTTTTTTTTTTTTTTTTTTAAATCTTTATTTGAGTGTATTTTAACGCACGAGGGCTAGTTCTACACTTAATTTAAAAAGTGAAAAACAAGAATATAAAAAACATATTCCGGACAATCGAGTCTAAAATTCCGGATACTTGAATCCCGGATAATCGAGTCCCATCTGTATATGTATGTTATATTTAGTATGAAAAATCTCAAAGACGACCAAGAAATGAATGAAAGATAATCTGAATTTATTTGTTCGTAGAAACCTAATAGAAGAAACGATTTTATTATTATAATAGTAGATCAGGAGAAGAATGTAAGGATTGAGTGGGTTATTAGAGAGGATATAAACTAAGCTGAAGGGCATATAGATACAGAAACAAGGAAAATCTAAGCTAACGAGAAGAGACGAATGACACGCCAGTCTTGTAAAGATTTTTGAGCGATGAGGTTGTGCCGGGATCGCTCCTACTGCAATTCGGCTGATCGAATCATTAGCTTTACATGGGCCGGTTCCTCCCTCCGGATGCTACACTTCTAAAAGATCTTTCTAGAAGCTTCTGAAAGAGCTTTCCTGATGCTTCTTTAAAAGTTTGCCAGAAGCTTCTGGAAGAGCTTCCTAGGAACTTCCGAAATAGCTTCTCAGAAGCTTCTGAAAGAGCTTCCCAGATGCTTCAGAAAGAGCTTCTCAGAAGCTGCTGAAAGAGCTAACAAGAAGCTTCTGAAAGAGCTTTCCAGAAGCTTCTTGAAGAGCTTCCTAGAAGCTTCCGAAATAGCTTCCCAGAAGCTTCTGAAAAAGCTTCCGAAAGAGCTTCTCAGAAGCTTCTGAAAGAGCTTCACAGAAGCTTATGGAAAAACTTCGCAGAAACTTCTGAAAAAGCGTCCCAGAAGCTTCTGAAAAAGCTTGCCAGAAGCTTCTGAAAGATTTTCTCAGAAGCATCTAGAAGAGCTTTCCAGAAGCTTCTGAAAGAGCTTACAGAATCTTCTGAAAAAGCTTCCCATAAGCTTCTTGAAGTGCTTCCCAGAAAATTCTTAAAGAACTTTCCAAAAGCTTGTAGGAAAACTTCCTCGAAGTTTTCGAAAGAGCATCCCAAAAGCTTTTGAAAGGACTTTCTAGAAGCATCCAAAAGTGAAAGAACTTCCCGGAATCTTATCAGATAGCTTCCCAGAAGCTTCTGAAAAAGCTTCCCAGAAGTTACTGGAAGAGCTTCGCAGAATCATCTAAAAGGGCTTCCCTGAAGCTTTTGAAAAAGCTTCCCATAAACTTCTGAAAGAGCTTCCCACAAGCTCCAGAATGGGCTTTCCTATAGACGGGGTACACTTTGGAATTTTGTGTATTTTTTGTAGCTCAGAAATAAAAATTATTTTATTTTTGGCTTAAACCTTGACTTATAACACGCATATAAGAAAAGTTTTTTATGACTTTTGAAACTTTTTTGTATTTTTGAAAATTGTTTGAAAAATTGTATTCTTATATTACCTATAAATGCCCGGGGTTAATTTAACGTGTAATATAAAAAATCGTATCTTTTATATTTTTATACGATCGACCTATCACAAAAGAAGAGCCAGGTGGTATCAAAATAATTTCAAACCTGTTTTTCCGTTAGTTACACGGAAAATAAAATACGCTCCGAAAAAAAATTAAAAATGTAATATTTTTAAAAGTACCACAAAAATTTAAATTTTTATTATTGCCAAAAATCAACAACCACAAAAGGCTTCAAGAAAAAATGAAAAAAGTTAGGGATGTTCAAAAATAAAAATTATAAAAATCAAAAACCGAAATTCAAAAATTTACGAATAAAAATGAATTATTGCCCAGAACGTGTTTAGAACGATTTTAGATAACGAAAAATAATATTTAAATCGAAAATAAAAATTTGGGTATTAGAGGGTTAAAAAGCTTCCCAGAAGCTGCTGGAAAAGCTTCCCAGAAGCTGCTGGAAAAACTTCCCAGAAGCTGCTGGAAAAGCTTCCCAGAAGCTTCTGGAATAGCTTCTCAGAAGCATCTTGAAGATCTTCATAGAAGCTTTTAAAAAGTTTCTAAAAAAGATCCCCGAAAGGTTCCGAAACAGTTCTGCTCTGCTTCTGCTCTGCTTCTGCTCTGCTTCTGCTCTGCTTCTGCTCTGCTTCTGCTCTGCTTCTGCTCTGCTTCTGCTCTGCTTCTGCTCTGCTTCTGCTCTGCTTCTGCTCTGCTTCTGCTCTGCTTCTGCTCTGCTTCTGCTCTGCTTCTGCTCTGCTTCTGCTCTGCTTCTGCTCTGCTTCTGCTCTGCTTCTGCTCTGCTTCTGCTCTGCTTCTGCTCTGCTTCTGCTCTGCTTCTGCTCTGCTTCTTCTCTGTTTCTGCCCTGCTTCTGCTCTGCTATGCTTCTGCTCTGCTTCTGCTCTGCTCTGCTTCTGCTCTGCTTCTGCTCTGCTCTGCTCTGCTGTGCTCAAAAAAGATCGTTTCTAGTGAAATTAATGGTCGAACCATTTAAAGTTCCCTGGTTACGCCCCTGCAACAGGACTACCGATTGGCGAGCGCTTCCAGCTCCCTAACCGGGCGGAGAAACGGGCCAGGGATATTTGCCTCCACCTAATGACCGGTTGCAGTCGGTGGTGTTTAGCGAAAATGATAAATCTTGACGGTAATTTGATTTAAACGAGGCACCGATTGCGGAACGGTGATCGTCGGGTTCATCGTCGCGCAACTAAAAGCTGGGATCGACGAGAATTTCCCCCATATAATTACCCACGGCCGGTGGATGGCTGCGAAGAGGCTGCGCTTCAAATGACTTTCTCCCACAGATATATAGGTATAAAGACATGAACACAATCGACCAAGCTCGCAAAGCTAGACAATCGGGCTCTTTGTTGCTGGTCGTCGGCGATTCGAACAAGTCCAACCAGTTCGCGCTTGGATTTCGAGCTGTACAGACGTGCGATAGATAGAGCAGAAAAAGAAATCAAATCCTGTGTGTCGGTTGTGAGTCGGTTCTCAGCAGAGCTGAAGCCACATGTGATAAAAGTGCGATAGTGGGTACTAAAGCGAGAAAAATGGCGGATACAGAGTTAAGAGCTAACTCCCTGCGAGTCAGGTTTGAGCGTGGTGTACCAGAACCAGCCGATAGTGAGATCTTCAAGTTTATGAAGTCGAAGATGAAGCTAAACAGTGACAAATTACTGTCGATGTACAAGGATAAAAACGAAACGTCAATTATCATAAAGTTCAAGAAGGAGGAAGACATGCGTAACACGTTGAGTGATCTACCGGGAAAAATGCTTTTCGAATATAATAAATATGACAGTACTGAAGTTAGGTTATCATCAGCGAACGCCATAGTGCGATACATCAGACTTTTCAATCTGCCGCCGGAGATAGATGATAAGGAGATTTCGGTTGTAATGCAGAGGTTCGGGAAGATTGTCCGGATGGTACGCGAGAAGTATGGGGAGGAAACGGGGTTTCCTATTTGGACCTCGGTTCGTGGAGTGTATTTGGAGTTGCGAGAAGGGGTAGAAATACCAGCCACGATTTACATCAGAAATATGCGTGCCCGAGTTTCGTATGAAGGTATCATCAACAAGTGTTACATGTGCGGTAGTAAGGAGCACTTGAAAGCGGAGTGTCCCGAAAAGAAATCGGTCAACGATCGATTGCGAGAACACCAGGGTACGTCTTACAGTGGAATTCTGAAGGGCGGAGAAAGGTGGGTGAGACAGCACCAGTCTAAACAAGGTAATACCGATAGCGAAGGGATGATCAAACTCGGTCAAGGTCTGCCGAAACGATTGAATACAGCTCAGCTGCAATCAGAGCAAAGTGAACTCGGTGGTGAAGAGAAAGCAGAGGGGAGGGAGAATAGCAGTGTAGATGAAGGTCAAACAGCCCCAGACAACGGTAGTGAGAGTATTCCAGTAACAATGGGGCTAGCAGAGCGAGGCGTAGACAATGTCGAGTCGAACGTCGATATGGTAGTAGCAGAGAGCGATTTCACCAAGGTCACGGGCAAAAGAGGACGTAAGCAACAGCGGTCGGGTACAAATAAAGAGGGTACTTCGGATTCGGATGAATCTGCTTCGGGTAAAGTTCATCGAGAGCGATACACTCAGCCAGGGAACAAGTCAGGCACTTTAAGTGAGTCCCTTGATCGTATCACGCGTAGCAAGTCGAAACAGCGAAAAATTAGTGGTAGTGAGAAGCCTATTACTGTGGTCGAAGGTGGGTCTGCGGCATTAGATTGCTTAAGCAACGATGTTGATAGTATTTAGGTATCAGAAAAATGAAGTAGTTTTGATTGATGCTGAGCGCTTATATCTGTATGAGTTAATTTTTTGGTTTCAGCTAGGGAAGAGTTTAGAAACTTCATGATGAATCATATAATTAGGGTAGCGAGCGTTAATTTAAACAGTAGCTCAAATTTAGTGAACAAATGCCTTTTAAAAGATTTTATTTTCAACAACGATTTAGATATTGTCTTCTTGCAAGAAGTATGTTACTCGAACTTTTCTTTTGTTCCATTTTTCATACCGTTTGTCAATTTGAATGAGGGGGAATCTGGGACTGCTATATTAGTGCGAAATTCATTTGATACTGGTCAACCTCTATTCAGCTTGAATGGAAGAATTACATCTATAGTGATTGAGAACATGAACTTTGTGAATGTGTACGCTTTTTCCGGGGCAAACCGTAGAAAAGAGAGAGATAATTTATTTCTGAATGATCTCACAACACATTTGGCAAAGGCTAACGTTTCTGTGAATATTGTGGGAGGGGATTTTAATTGTATTATCAATAGTTCCGATTGCGTGGGTGATTCGAAAAATTACTGCACTGGTCTTCGACAGTTGGTGGAAGCTTTTAAATGGAAAGATGTAGCCTGCGAGCTTAAACAGAATCAATTCACTTTCCATAGAATGAGTTCAGCCTCCCGACTGGACCGATTCTATGTTCCACGAAAGTTTTGCGATAACATCCTTGATTTTAAAACGGAAGTACTTCCCTTTTCTGATCACTGTGGTATAATCATGAAGATTAAAGTGAATAGAGAAATGATTGTCAGTCGGGGAAGAGGATATTGGAAAATAAATCCCACTATTCTGAAGGACGAACAAGTCTTGGAACAATTTTCTAAAGAGTGCGATACGTGGAAGTTACGACAAGTTTATAATATCGATAAAAGTAAATGGTGGAATGATGTTTTCAAAACTAAGTGCAAACAATTTTACAAATCAAAAAACTGGGAGCTGATAACTAGAATAACGGATGAGAAACATTATTTTTATTGTAAAATTAGGGAATACATGGAAAAGAAAAATAAGGGTGAGGATACGTACTTAGATATAAAAGTGATGAAATCTAGAATAATGGAAATTGAGACAGAAAGATTGAACCATTTAGGCAGCACTTATAGCGCTCAAAATGTACTTCAAGGTGAAATCATGAATATTTTTCAAATAGCCGCGCAGATTAAACGTCAAGAACAAAGCAGTATTTTAAAGTTGAAAGAAGATAACGTTGTGGTCAGTGATTCAACAAGGCTTAGAAAAATGGTTTTTGAACATTTTTCAAATCAATTCAAGAAAGAAACCGTTTCGGATCCAGAAGAGAGAAATGACCCATTAAACTTCCTTACAAATTGCTTAGATGATGAAGATAGAGAACAGCTTGTAACCCCGATCACCATAGATGAATTGAAGAAAGTGTTAGAAACAGCTAAAAAGAAAAAATCCCCAGGGCCTGATGGATTAACCTATGAGTTTTACCTGCAAAACTTCGAGGTTATGAAAAATGATATTTTAGAGATTTTCAACGCTTATCTCTCTGGCGCCTTTTTGCCTCCGAAAGGTTTTTCTGATGGAGTGATTACGTTGATACCGAAAGGCAAAAGTAATAGTTTGTCGTTAGATGACTATCGACCAATTTCTATGCTTAATTGCGATTATAAATTGTTCACAAAAGTTTTGGCAGAAAGGATTAAAAGCAAGCTACATAAATTAGTTGGAATTGGTCAGACAGCGTGTCTCCCCAAAAAATCGTGTATTGATAACCTGAAGGATCTAAGAAGGATATTTACAAAATCTTGCGAAAACAAAAGATTCAAGGGGTGTTTAGTAAGCATAGATTTGAACAAAGCCTTTGATAGAGTAGACCATGAGTACTTGTGGAAAATCCTGGAGAAATTTGGTTTCCCTCCAATTTTGATAAATTGTGTTAAAAATCTCTATGATATTGCATCCTCTCGTGTATTGGTGAATGGTTTTTTAACGAATGCTTTCAGGATAACGAGGTCGGTGAGACAAGGTTGTCCTTTGAGCATGGTTTTATTTGTGCTTTACTTAGAGCCTCTAGTCAGGACAATTGCTGAAAATTTGCAGGGGTTTTTAGTATATGATAAATTCATAACAGTTATAGTTTTTGCAGATGATTTTAATGTGATAGTGCGAAGTGAGCAAGAGTTTGATTTACTTTTGAATATATTTGAGTGTTATTCAAAATATGCGAGAATAAAAATAAACTTTAATAAATCTTCATTTATGCGTATTAATAAAGCTCAGTTAGGACCACAAAAAATCAAGGAAGTAGACAGTATCAAAATTTTAGGAGTAAAGTTTTATAAAACTTGGAATCAGACAGTTGTAGCTAATTACGATTCTATGATAATCAACATTAAAAGTACAATGCAAAAACATAAAATAAGGAATTTAAATCTCTTTGAAAGATGTGTAGTACTAAATACCTTCATTTTGTCAAAGATTTGGTATGTTGCGCAAATTTTTCCACCTCTGAATCGACACATAGCAGAAATTAAGAAACATTGTGGAAATTTTATCTGGAACGGGTCGATTTTTAGGGTAGAACGCAATCAATTGTATCTAGATTATTTGAAAGGCGGATTAAGGTTGATTGATCCAGAAGCAAAAATGAAAGCACTTTTCATGAAAAATTTGCTTTACAATGAAGATGCTGAAGGATGCTTTTTTGAAGAGAAATATTTACTTGATTTAAGTACATCGCAAAGGCTGACGAAGAACGCAAGAGAGTGGATATCAAATGCAGTTTCCTTAAAAGCGAGAACAGATTTAAACTCAACAAAGCGTTTTTATGACTATTTCGTTGACATGAACAACTGTATTCCGAAGATTGAAGAGAAAATTAACATTGATTGGGCAACTTTGTGGGAGAATATTAATTATAATTTTATTACGCTCAATGACCGATCAAAGATGTTTTGTTTTGTGAACAATTTGATCCCTACAGGAGAAAAACTTTCAGCCTACAATGTTCGAAGAAATGCAAGCTTGTGTGGAAAATGCGGGGCCGTAGATGACGTGTCCCACAGACTTAAAATGTGCCCAAATGCTAAGCGAGTATGGCAATGGTGTAGTGAGATCATTCGGACGCGAATGAAAACGGACGTATCTGATTTAGAAAATTTCCTTTCACAAAGAGTATGTTTGAGATCGCAGAAACAAAAAGCTGCATTATGGTTGACGGTGCGAGTGATTTCGTTTAATTTGGCAGGGCCAGAGCCCAGTCTATTTGTGTTTAAACGACAGCTTAGAGAATTACGATGGAACAATCGAAAAGTTTTTGATAAGCATTTTGGACGTTATTTAAACTTTTGTTAAATGGAAACTTAGAGCAGGCGTTATGTTTAAGCTGTAGATTTAAGCTACCATGTAATCCAATTGCGAACTGTACTTATTATTTCACAAAAAAAAAAAAAAAAAAAAAAAAAAAAAAAAAAAAAAAAAAAAAAAAAAAAAAAAAAAAAAAAAAAAACCCAGATTGGGACGCGCTTGAGAGACAAATAAATTGAAATAAAATATGGTCCCATAAAGCAATAAATGTGTTGAAATTATAATTCTGCTGCGGGAGCGACTTTTTCATTTCGGTCGACACAGAAGATGGTCCGGAGAATTTGCGCGAAAGTTTGCCAACGCGCACCAATACACGCGCCTTCTGTGCGAAGAGCGATCTCTATTGATTTATGCAAATGATCTTGAGAGCAGCGCGAAGTTCCTTCCCATCCAAGCAGGCTTTGCACTGCTTCGCGAGCGCGGGGAAGAATTTTAATTAGCGCATCAACCACTTTCGACTGGATATTGGGTTTGGTGTTCTGTTTTTTTCCTTGGCTTGCTTCGGTGGACACTTTTCTGCACTATAATTTTCGAACGTTTTGTGTTGCTGGGGGTCTGTGATTTTTCGCAATTTAATTGGCAGCGGCAGCATCAGATAACCCGTCGTCAGTGGGCCAGTTTTTGGGCGATGTGAGTCATTGGATGGCTTCCGCTCGGGGAATCTGCATTTCGAATTTGGCGAGTTAGACAATGTTGCATCAATTTGCATTTTGTGAGCTGAAAGGGTCAAAGTCAACATACCATGATTTTATCAAATCAGCGTTCATACTTCTCTTATCGTAGCTATTGCATCGAAGCATGGGTGTTGCCAGAGAGGGCAGGGGACCGAATTAAACGGCTTTGATTTGGTTGAACGGATCTATTCCAAATTGTTCTGCATTATTTCCAGTGTCTAGTCAGATCGAAATAGGATCCTTTTTGTAGTCTTCACAGTCCGCAAAGGACAAGCTTCTTCAGAAGCTTCCATATTGTAGAACTGTCAAATTTCTATATCCTCTCGTGGCGTAGTGGTAACCCGTTCTGTCTAAGTTCAATGCTCACCGAGAAGACGTGTAACTTTTTCTCGAAAATTTCACTATGATTTGTTCATTCAATCCAACTGCAAAGTACAAATAATGTCTTAATTTTTAGTAGTTATTAAAACGAATTCAGCTAATTTATATGTAGAATGAAATCATCGATCGCCCGATGATATCACATTCTTCCGATCGCAGCATGTCATTCAAATAACGACTTTTTTGCCTTCAAAACCTTCCAATCGCCCTCAAAACATCCTCTTCGTGATCCAATCCATCACGATTAAATGGTCCATAAAATAACTCGCATCTAAACGCTCGTCTGTCACCCTTCGCAACAGGAAACAGACCCGGCCGAAGTCATGAACCGATCGACATGACCAAAAATTTATGATCCAACTGTCGCGATAATGATGCGCTATAGTACCTCGTATGTGTTCACGTCCAAAATTCCATTTCGTCCGTTCGACAGCGCTTGGCTTCACGAAATGGAATGCCTTCCCTCGAATTCGGTAGCTGAAAGCTACACGCACGCAAGTGCAAGTGAGAAATAATTCCGATGCAAATTACACCCGAAAATGACTTCTTGACAGACTGTCGTCCCGATGGTCATTGCCACTAGCTACTGGGGACCCGAGCACGACATTGTCGTTTCTGCCACTGTCCCTTCTGATCATGATCCAAGCAAGCCAGAATGTTTCCCATTCAAAGTTCTCCGCCGGAGAAGGTTACGCAGCCAGAATATTAAGCAAGCGCACACTGCGATCAGGCTGCAACTCTGGATTCCCATGGTTACTCAGCCGAACTTTATTGCTTATTTATTTCGATATTATTTTGCCGTTACGACTACAGGGGACAACCGGCCACGGTTTCGTCTTTGCGTTTGTCGAGTGTCTTTTAGCTCATGGCTTGTTGCGTCTGAACTTGAGCGAAGAATTCGTGAACGTAAATCAACGTGATAGGTAATCATTAAAAAATGAATCAATTCATCTACGATCGAGCTTAGCGTCGATATTCATCTCAAAATCCACCAGAATGATCCTACATACAATCGTTGAAAAGTAAACCTGAGCTTGTCTATAAAAAATACGTACGTACGTACGTCAAAACGATCAAAATCAAATATGTTGTTCTCTGCATAATGCAGCTCACAGACGCTCAGACGGTTTGACCAATATTGACTCCGCCCCCAAGTTAGTCATGACGTTTTATGTTGATGCAACCGTTTGACCGACTGTCAAAGTTCGTTACAACAACACGATATTTCTTCGCATCTTTTTAATGATCTCGGTCAGTCTAGTGAATGAGTGGTTGTTATTTTAATCGAATTCTGTGGCTGTGTGGGATCAAAAAAAACCAAGGGATCCACCAGGGATTACCTTAGAGAATCCTTGGGTACTCCTTCAGGAATTGCTTTTAAAGTTCTTCCAGAAATATATTAAGGAATATAAGGTATTCAGAGAAATGTTTTGTTCAATGCTCTGAGTAAACATCAGTTAATTCCCTGGAGGAACTTCTAATCACCCTGAAAGTAAATCCTAGTACTAACTTTCAAGAATTTTATGGTAGAACTTCTGGCGAAACTCTGGTAGGTTTTTCTGGGGGAAATTCTAGCGAAACTCCAGTGATATTGCCAGTGTTAACCCTAGGAGAACATTCCTTAAAAACTTCTCTCGCGAAAAATTACAGGTGAAACAGTTAGAGAAAATACTGGTGAAGTCTCTGAAGGAATTACTGATGGAATTTTTATATGAAATTGTGGTTGAATCCCATAGGAAATTCGTTATGGGATAATTGGAGTTCATCTTGGCGGAATTCACGGAGGAACCTCTAGTGGAATTCTCAGAGGAATCTCTAAAGGAATTCCAGTTTTGAATTCTAGAAGGGACTCCTTATAGAGTCACGGGATAATATATTAGGGGATCTTCAAATTACAGGTGAAATTCTTGTATGAAATTTCTGGTAAAATCATTATTAAAAAAAAAGACAATTTACACCGTCTTCAGCCAAAGGCTGCACAGACTGAACAATCACGAACATTAGGCAACGGACATAACACATAACACCCAGTAGCTCAGTGATGAATTTTTCGTTTGAATTTCCATCGACTGGAGCGGCACAATACGCCTAAACGGCTGACGCCGCTAACCGCAAGGCCACGAATTATGAGCAATTTCTGGTAAAATCGCTGTAGGAATTTCCGAAAACCTTCAAGAATCCCTGGAGTTATTCCGCGAAAAATTTCTTGGAATTATCCGGAGGAATCCCTTGAGGATTTCCAGGATTGATTCCTTATGGAATTCTGGGAGGAATCCCCTGATGAGTTCCGTGAGAAATCCTTTGAGAATATCCAGAAGGAATCAATTGAGTGATTCCGGTGATGAAATCCTTATGAGAAATTTCTGATAAAACCCCTGGTGGAATTTCTGGTAACCCTCGAGAATCCTTGAAAGTATTACATAAGGACTAATTCTTTGAGAGATTGCAGGAGGCATCTCTTGATGAATTATGGGGGAAATCCCTTTAGGAATTCCGGAAGGGATCTGTTAAGGAATTCAGGGAGGACTATACTCCTGAAGGAATCCCAAGAAGAACTTCGGTTGTTATCCCTGTAGGAATTCCTAATTGAATCCCTGTAGAAAATCCTGATGGAACTCCTGATGAAATCCCACCAAGAACACCTGTTGAAAGACTCAGGGAACTCCTGATGGAATTCCTGGAGGAATTCCAGGTGGAATTTATGAAAAAATCCCTGAAGGAACTCTTCATGAAATTCCTGGGGAAACTCCTAAAAGAATCCGGAGGACCTCCTATAGGAAACCTTTTGGGAATTCCTAAAGATATTCTTGAAGAAACTCCAGATGATCATTGGAGGCACTCTTGATGATATCTCTTGAAGAGTTCCTGATGGAATCCCTATGGGAACTCCAGATGCAATCCCTGAAGGAATTCCTGAAAAGATTCCCGATGGAACTCCTGATAGAATACCTAGAGGAATTTCTTATGATATCCCTGGAAGGAATCCTGATGGAATTCCTCGAGGAACTCCTGATATAATCTCTGGAAGAACTTCTGATAGAATCCTTGGAGAAATTCCAGGTGGAATCTCTGAGAGAATTCTTGATGGAATCCCAGGAAGGATTCCTTATGAAATCCCCAGGAGAACTCAGATGGAAACCCTGAAGGCACTCCTAATAGAATCCCTATAGGAACTCCTGATGAAATCCTTGGAGGAGTTTCTTAAGATATTCTGGAACGAACTTCTGATGGGATCATTTGAGGAACTCCTGATGAAATCCATAGATGAACTCCTGATGGAATCTCTTTAGGAACTCCTGATGAAATCCCTGGAGAAATCCTAATAAGTTTCCCGATGAAACTCCTGATAGAATCCCTAGAGAAACTCCTAATGATATTCCGGGAAGAAATATTGATGGAATTCCTCGAAGAACACCTGATATTATCTCTAGAGGAACTACTGATAGAATCTCAGAAGGAACTCCTGATGAAATCTGCAGAAGAACTCTGATGGTGGATCTAAAGGTACTCCTGATAGAATACCTATAAGAAACCCTAAAGGAATCCCTGGTAGAACTCCTGAAGGAACTCCTGGTGGGATCATTGGAGGAACTTCTGATGAAATCTCATGAAGAACTCCTGGAGAAACTTCTGATGGAATTGCTAGAAGAACTTCTGATGGAATCCCTATATGAGTTACAGGTGCAATCCCTGAAGAAACTCCTGATGGAATCTCTGGAGGAATTCCTGATGGAATCTGCAGATGGAATTTCCAACTCCTGATAAAAATCCTGAAGGAACTCCTGAACGAATACTTCTAGGAATTCATGATTGAATCTTTAGAAGTAATCCTGATGGAATGCCTGGAAGAACTCGTGTTTAATTTCCCAGAATAACTAGGAACTACTGATGGAATCCTTGGAAGAGAATTTGATGGAGTTTTGGTGGAATCTAAAGGTAGTCTGATGTAATCGCTGAGAATATTCTTACTGGAATATATTGAGTAATTCCTGCAGGAATTCTTAAAATATACTGGAGGAATCCCTGAAAGAGATATTTGTGAAATTTCTGGTAAAGTTGTTGATAGAAAATTTGGGAAAAAAAATCTGGAAAATTTCCTGGTTTAATTCTTGTAGATGTGCCCGATGAATTGCTTGTCGAAATTCCTGATGGTATCTCTTTATTGATTAAACTTGTAGTCTTTAGAGGAAATACATATAGAATCATGAGATAATTTTGCTGGTCGAATCCCTGAGTTAATTTCTATTCGAAACCCAGAAGGAATTTTCGGTTAAATCACTGGAGGATTTGGAAAGATTTTCTTCCTGGAAGTATTTCATGTTGAAACTCTGATACAATTCTTAAAATAATACTCTGGTGGAATAGCTTGTGGAATCCTATGAAAAAATACTGGTAGAATCCCACAAGGATATACTGGTGGAATCCCTGTAATAATTTTTGGTTCAATCTCTAAAACAAATTCCTGGTAGAAATTTCAGGTGAAATCTCTCTATTAGAATCCCTGGAGGAATTTCCTATGGAATTCGTGATGAAATCCCCGGAAAAATCCTGATGCAATACCTGGAGGTCTTCCCTGAAGAATTTCTATAGAAATTCCAAGTGGTTTCCTAGGACGGAATATTAGTGTAACACCTGGAGGATCTCACTAAAGAAAATAATAGTTGAATTCCTGGTAGAATTCTTTGATGAAATTCTGATGGAGACGCTGATGATGCCAAAGGTGAAATAAAGACGTTTATGGCACTTGCATAAATAATGTTTGACCACTTAAGGTTAAAGAGCAATATCTAGAATGTTGTGAAAAATGTACTGAAATATGTCTAACTTGGGTACCAAGTGCACTGCCGTAATTTGGCAATTTGACGTGAGCGTCAAAATGTTTGATCTGTATGTTTTTTTCTTTTTAATCGATTAAGTATTTCATTGACTTTGTAATAGCAACAAAATTTGTAGTAAAAATCATACATAATAGACTTATTAGAATAATGAAAACGTTCGCGTCATTTCCACAACCGCGAATACTTATGGAAACCCTGAACGAATTTTTCATGCAAATTTTGATGGAGTTGATAATCATAGGAGGCAAAACTAGTGGAATTTTAAGATAATTTCTAGTGTTAGTCTTGGAGGAATGTCTGGAAGATTTGCAATCTTTTGAAGAACTCTTGAAAGTAGAATAATTTTTGGTGGAGGGATTTCACTGGCAGAATCTCTGGAGGGATTCCTAAGGCGGAATCTCTGGAAAATTTATTCTCTGGAGATGTTCCCGGTGGATACGAAAATTCCTGGTGTGATTCCATTCGGAATTCCTGGTATAATCTCTGAAGTAATGCCAGGGAGTATTTCTGGAGGAAATAGTAGTGTGATCCCTGGAAACTTTCTTGGTACAATATCTCAAGAAGTGGCATTCTACAAAACTCTTGCTGGGAGTATTCCCAGCGAAATCCCAGATGGATTTGTGAAATTCCTGACGAAATTCCTTATGGTCACTGGTGGAATTCTCTGGTAGAATTCCTGAAAGAAAAACTAGTGGAACCCTTGTAGAAGCTTTTTGTGATATCTCTGGATGATTGTTTGATAAAATCACGAATGAATTACCTGGTGGATATGCTTGGGAAACCTCCTGAAGAATTACTGGAGGATTTTTCGTGATATTTTCTGATAAAGTTCTTGGGGATACACTTGGCAATACCTGCAGGAATTTATTGATTAGTGTAAGTGGTAATTCGTGGAGAAACCATTGAAGAAATTCCTAGAAGAATCTCTGTAGGAATTTCTGAACAGAACTTCTGAAGAGATATATAGACAAGTCACTAATGAGCATACTGGTAAACTTTCAAGCGATTCCTGATGGAATCCTCGAAAAAATTCAAAGACAAAATTCTGGTTTGATCTTTGGAGAAATTCCTGGAAGAATATTCAGAAGAATTTTTGAACGAATCGCAGGAAAATCTCCAGGTGGAATTGCTTATAGAATCTTTGGATGAATCCCAAATAAAATTCTTGGATAATTTCTTACATACATACCTGTAGAAGGTCGTCGAATTCCTGACTGAATTTTTGAAGGAATCTCATAAATCCCTGGAGAAACTTTCATGGGAACAGTGGAGCGAATCGAGGTGAAGTATCCCGAGAATTTTTCTAATCAATATTGGGATAAACACTTGGGGAGAATTTCTGTACAATGTGGTTGAGAAAAACATGATGAAATTTCAGAAAGAATACCTAAATTAATTGGTAAATCTCTAGAATAGAATGGTTTAATATCTGAAGTGTTTCCTAAAGGAATTTCAGAAAAATATTTTAGGGAACCCCTGAAGGTTTTTTTGGGAACCCCTGATGAAACTGAAAGAACACTTTCCAAAGAGAAACAAATAACTCGTAATGATCTTTCCATACTAAATTTTGGTACATATCACACCATATTTAGGTGTTGTTTAGTTGTCAATACTTCTGCTCGGGTATTGATAGAAATTCATGTTGAATTCCCGGTAGAAATGTTTGCAGGGATTCCTGTAACAACCTCTGAAAGTATCCCTGAAGAAATTCCTGAGGAAACCTTCCAAAAAGATCGTTAATTCAAAAATTTAGAAATAAATTTCAGGTATCTCCCTGGTGGAAATTTATGAGAAGCTCCAAAAAAAAAGAAGAAATAAAAAATAAAAAAAAAGTTTCAATTTTTTTAAAAGGTTTTTTGATGGAATCTAGAAAGAATTTCTTGATGAAATCTGGGAAAACTTCCACGTAAAATTTATGAAAGTATATATGGAGAAATGTTTGACGAAACTGAAGAATTACTGGAAACATTCATTGAAGGTTTTGTGAAAAAATACCGGGATAAACACTCCATCATAAGTTTTTAATTTGTACCAAAACGAATCACTGGATGAATCGCAGGAAGAATCCTTGGAGGAATTTGCGTAAATTTCCTTGAAAGAATAATTAAAGAAATTCCTGGACGAATGCCGGGAGTATTATTTTAATCTTTTGCGTATGATCCCTTGATATCTTGCAGAATGTTCTGTAGGAATCCCTCCATCACTACTGGAAAATTCCTAACATAAATAAACAACATGAACAAACACCAATGGACGATGATTAGCTCAAATTCCGCACTAATAATATTCGTCTTGATTCTTCATAAGTACTTTCTCGACTCTGGAATTAGGGTGGGGCTTATTTCCAAAAATCTTCCGTAGTAAGGATTTACAAAGTGGAAAATGATCATCGGTCCCAAAATAACATCCTGTGAAAAAATGAGAATTTTTGGTGAAGGTTTAGAGGTGGCGCAAAGGGCGTATGTGCAGTTTTCCCATTTTAGTGAACTCTGAAAAATTTTGGTATGCTTTTCAACTTGTTTTGGTGGTTTTAGAACCCTTAAGGGCAAAATATCACCTCAAAATTGCGATATCTCCACTCATTTAGATGATATTTGACGAAATATATTTTATGCATGCGATTTTTGGCCCTTGAATAGGTTACAATGACTGATTACTATGAACGCGAATAAGAATAGCTGGGGAGCATTTCTATGCTTGTAAAATGGAACAAAGAGCAAGGAAGAATGATAGAAAGAACAAAGAACACAGAAGAATGTAAGGTGGGGTGGGTTGAACAGGGGGAGGGTGTAACTGATGATATTATATTAGAATCAACTATGGAGCCGTGAAAATATCTCGGTTGGATGTATGAGATGGATTATATGCAAGTTTAACACTCATTTAGTATTTTAGAATGACCGTATGATACAACTCCAGCAATTGCTTTTATAATCTGAAAGAAATTACAGAGGGGCCCAAATTCCATACAGGCTCAAAAACCGTACACTTCATACAAATAGAAGGAGTTTTATATGAAGTGGAAGGGTTTAGATTCATTTCTTAGGTGTACGGATTTTGATCCCACACGATATATCCTTATTAGGTAAATTCATAAAAGATTTTTGCTTTATAGCAATAACAATTCTTGTTAGAATTTCCACATGAATTTCTAGATTATGATGCCATTTCAGGAATTATTTGCGTTTGGGGTTCCAATACTTCACTTTCGCCACAACACCTTCAACATAACTTCGGACAAACGAAAATGCAGATGGAGTTCAACACATCGTTCTACATCTGTATTTGAAATCGATGTGTATAAACAACAGCAGAAGGAAAAAAAATCGGTAGTTAAAATTCAAATTAGTGCACGAGCTTCTATAGGGTGCAAGAGATAAAGCACTTCAGGTTGAAAACCTCTCAAATAAAACCAAAATTAAGTCGTCCCAGTTCTGAAACATATTTTTTAGGACAGAGCTACATGAAGGAATTTTCACAGGATGTCCTATGTATATATAAATAATTATATAAATTAGTTATGAATTTTATAGATACTGCATGAGGCTGAATTTCCAGGATGTAAATTTTGCTCCGGTCGCTTTCGATATATTGCTATCATCATTCAGAAAAAAAAACAACCAAACGATTATTGAACTAAAGCAGTAAAGTGACGTGCATTTATCTATATCTACCAGGAGAATAATGATGAAACTTCGCATGGAATTAAGGACACTTTAGCCGTTATTGAAATTTGTCCATAAAGTCCAATAAAGTTGCAATAAGTTCCAATAAAATCGTATACATGGGTCGAAAACTAGAGATGGTTAAAAAATTGGTGCCTTACCCCTACTTGAAGAAAAATTGCTCGAAATATTTCTGAAGTAGGTAATATTAAATAGAAGTCAAGGGGTCGGACCTGGTGTAGTGGTTAGAACACACACCTTTCACGCTGAGGATCTGGGATCAAATCCCATCCCCGAGAAAAAAAAATGAAAAAAAATTAAGTCAATAAATATAATCATCGTTTTCTAGATTCCTCAGTCACCCTCCCACCTGTTTAACCAACCCCACCTTACATTCTTCTGTGTTCTTTGTTCTTTCTCTCATTCTTCTTTGCTCTTTGTTCCATTCTACTAGCATAGGAATTCTCCCCAGCTATTCATATGCTTATTCGGGTTCATATTAATCAGCCAGCGTAACCTATGCAAGGGCCAAAAATCGCATGCGTAAAATATATTTCGTCAAATATCATCTAAAGGAGTGGAGATATCGCAATTTTTAGGTGATATTTTGCCCTTAAGGGTTCTAAAATCACCAAAACAAGTTGAAAAGCATACCAAAATTTTTCAGAGTTCACTAAAATGGTAAAACTGCACTTACGCCCTTTGCGCCACCTCTAAACCTTCACCAAAAATTCTCATTTTTTCACAGGATGTTATTTTGGGACCGATGATCATTTTCCACATTGTAAATCCTGACTACGGAAGTTTTTTGGAAATAAGCCCCACCCTACTCTGGAATGCGGTATCATTTATTCATAATTTAGTCATATTATTTCCGGTTGATATCGTGCTTAATTCCTATCTTTTTTCACATTCACGGGGACAACAGTCAATCAATAAGAAAAAAAAATCAAGAGTCGAAAATATCCTCCATCCCTTCCACATTATTGTTGGTGCAACAAGATTTGACAATTCGTTAAGCGGTTGTACGAACTTGAATTGATTTGACTAACTTGGGGGCGGAGTCAATGTTGGTTAAACAGACTGAGCGTCTGTAGGCTGCACAATGCAACTCGAAGCCATTGTCAAAAATAGAGTAAAAACAAGAGTCACGAATTAACACATAGTAATTAGGTTCACAATGAGCACCACTTCTAGTACAGTATTTGGTGCCTTGGTACTGCAAAAGGTACCCAAGTTGGACAGATCGCAATACACTTTACGTTCTGTTGGGATTGAGCCCGTGAGCTTTTGCTTGCACGGGTAAATCAATAGCCATAATATTAATATAATATAATACCTACCAATCTTGTATAAAACTTTGTTGATTGTTCATGATTGAGTTGATGTTAATATTAACATTTGTTTATTATAAAAAGTACATATTATTGAGATTCGTATACTTTTCTTAAACGATTGAAGAGTAAAAAAAAGAAAATCGAAACTGACACTTGCAAAGCGACACGTTTAAAAATAAAACTTAACTCTTTATTGGCCAACAGCATTCAATGGAAGCAAACAAAAAATACGGTGAAGTTGTCCCAACAAACCGGCACGGCGCGACACAGCGCGAATTGATTGACAGTATTACAACCAGGACTTCCCCCGAAAAAATAAATACACTAACAACGCAAACCACCTCCGAAGGAGCAGAACAACAGCAGAATAACATCGCCAGGCATTAATTACCGATTTATTTACGAGGTGCAATAAAGTTCCCTGTCCGCGGGCGATCGAGTGGACGTTTTGTGCCTTGGTACCCGAGCGTTCTTAAAACTCGGAGGGAAATCGATATTTAATGGTAATTTAATAGATTTTTTTTCTGTCTCACGTCGCTACAGCAAATCGGTGGGAAAGTGTTTTTTATTTGACGCACTGATTGACTGCGACTGCGACTCTCTCAACCAATCCAAGCAACCATTGCAGTGTCTGAGCAATGGTGCTGATGTCAAACTTCGATCTATGGCCTGCTATGCAATCGGTTGCAATTACGCCTCATCCACCAAAGGTTAGTGGCACTTGTGCGCGATTTACTGATTTCCAAAGATGCACCACTTTGCGCTATCTTGCTCTAATGAACCGAACCGTCAGATGTTCTTCAGTTCATACGCATATGCTAGGCTCAAGTGCCGCACTTTTTCGACGCTGTGCGTTCAAATCAACGCGCGTTAATGAATGCCAAAGATCATCGCAAAATTGCAAACTTCGCGCAGGCCCCGGAATACTCATATCGAGTCCGCATCGCCACTGACTCACATGTTTGCCCGCCTCAAACAAAAAGCGTGGATTTGAATAATGAAATCATTTTTGCCCCCTCGCTCAGTCATTAACCCTTTGGGTGTATTCTGAGGTCAATTTGACTTTTAAGGACTGTAATTTATTTGTGAGTGAACCGATTTCCGAAAAAAAAATCATCTGTTGGTGCGTTCCTGTGAGTTTATTTTAATTTACTCAAGAAAATGTTTTCGATTATCTTGTTTACTACAGTAATTTTCTTGAAAATATCACGCTGTTCGTGTCGTATTGGTCCCAAATCAACGCTTTGCGTTTTCACGATTTGAATTGGGGTCATTATGAATCTAAGGCACAGGCAACTTTTTTGACACACACAGAAGGTTAATGTTTAACCGTACACCCGTACTTTTTGTTCGCTTCGATCCACCGGGTTTTGTTACCATGCACAAAATTCCGACACTTCACCGCCTTCAAGACCTTGACCAATCAATATTTTCTAGCTGGACCCTAATGGAGCGCAACGGATGAGGAACTTCTTCTCCCGGGTGGTCACCCGGACCATTTTGCAACAAACACCTTACGGCGGCGGACAATGTTTGCCTTTTATTATCTGAACGCTGCAACAACACGCCGATCTCCGGGTTTCACATTTCAAGGATAAAATCTCAAGCATCGTTTAGTGTGACTTTTAAACAACGAGACCCCCGCCTCAAGTGACCAAGCGCAGCGCAGTAGGCTTCTTTTGCGCGGATTTGAGTCATGCACTGCTGCAGCACCGAGTAGCCAGGCGACGGTTGCCAGTAGTTACCGCGTGTGCGGTTGGTGGAGCGCCCCGATTGTGTTAGGCTTAATTTCCAATTCCGAACCATTTTTCATTCAATCTTATCTCGGGCTAGTTTACGACAAGAATTATGTTACTACATTCTCATGCACGCGGACCGTAGAGCTTGGCGCAGTAGACAGCCAGTCTCTTGCTCAAGCGATTCATTCCTGCATAATGCAATGACAGCGACCACGACAGGTAGGGCTCACATTCCACCATTGCGCGATCACTAGGATCGATTGTGCCATACGACTGAAAATTTATACCACCCGATTAGAGCTCTCACGATCGCGGTTGGCGTTGACACCTTTCGGCCAAACCAGGCAACAGGTGCCACCACCGATCGCCTTGTGAACCCAGTAGGCGAAACTCCTCGGATTACCCCTGTTTAAAATACTCCGAGTCAACTAAATTTCCGCCACTCGCGACTTCGGGATTGACCTAATTGAGTGACTGTGTCCCCGTGGCTGATTATGGACTTTGCGGGACCGTCATGAATCAACTACCATCAATCATGGCCAATTCTGGCCGGATACCGCACCGGGAGTGCCCTCTGTGAGCGAACGCTCCATTCTCCGTCTAATTTGAATTCAATCGAATTCCAATCCAAAATCAAGAGTCCATTCGAAAAACTGATTGTCTGTGATCGATGTGATGGATGTTGCTGGCTGAAGCAACTGCAACTGCACTTTCCCGGCGAAACATAATACAATCTCTTTGTGCAGCCAGTAGTGACTGCTTTTAACGGGTAGATATGGTTCCACGTGTGTCGTAAAGTGATTTGAATTGAATTCCTCGCGCGCGTACACGCTTGCTCGGTGAAAAGTGCAGTTCGAGTGAGAGGAAAAGTAGTGTAGATGGGGGTTCCAGTTGGTATACAATGATCTTTCGTCATCAGAGATGTGTGTCAAGGCCTCTCTGAAAACATACAAATTAATTTAGATTTTCGATTCTCGAAAAAATCTTCAAGTTGAGTCACGACTAACTTTTCAAAAGGGTGTATGTGAAAATGGTTCAAAAATATTCAAAAAGCTGCACAGCAAAAACGGTTCGTTCGATTGTTAGACAACTAAAGAAACAAAGTTAGACAACTAAATAAAGATTCCAAAAAAAATACACACAGTAAAAAAAAATATTTTTTGCATTAAAAAACATCATTTTTGTCACAAAAACTCAAATATCTCAAAACCCTATCGGAATACCAACGTAATTTTTTGAAGAAAACGGTCCATTATATTAGCTATCTACCATAAAAATTTGGTGATGGTAAGCCAATAAACAAAAAAGTTATGACATTTCAAATATTTCACAAATTTGACACTTAGTGAAATTTTTTTTTTTTTCATTGTTAATTTTTTTTAGGACCGCATTTTGTTGCTGAATTTTTTGTTAAGGGTACCACATGAGGTTAACAAGTTGTTTTCGTGATATTTTATTTAATTATTCATAACTATTATAGCATCTATTAGAAAGTTAGACGCGATCCAGTGTTGTGATCTAAAGTCTTGATAGTGTCATATTTTTTATTGTACGTAACTGAAGAAAAATTCTCTCAATAGTGTTGAAACCTTTTGATAAAAGAAACCTATAAGAAATCTAATATTGAAGACAAAAGCTACACAAAAAGTTTTCTATACAGGTATACGACTAGTTTACCTGCAAATAGTTTACCTCGTAGAGAACAAGGCGGGTCTATACCCAGGTGATCTAGTAAACGTAAAGCTTTCTCGGTTTTCTCGGCGCTGGTTTTCTCCACAAAGTTAAAATCTGATTACACCTGGGTATAGACCCGCCTTGGTAGAGAATAGACTTTGTTAATCATATTTGGGACAAAGCTAGTAACTTCAACAACTTCAAAAACATGATAGGTACATACCATGAACATACTCACCAAAAAGCTAAAAATATACTATGGTTATAAAAGATTTGATTGTAAAATTTTTCTTCAGTCAAGCAAACGACACCAAACTAGTCAGTAAAAACTTAAAAGTGATTTTGTTTATTAAAATCTAACGAGCAACATGAGTAGTCGCTTTCTCAACTGTTGCAGGCCGTTTGCAGAAAAAAAGTGTTCGAAAGAGCTACGAAATCTCACCGAAAGCACCATAGATAAACTGTAAGCGGCTGGTTATGCTCCAATGTCTACATTGAATACAAATTTACGCATTTGTACGTCCTGCCGTTTAAACGTTGACAAACGGGCAATCTGTACATCATCGGTGGATCAGGTTGCAGGAAGTTCGAAAACAACAACAACTGGGGAATTACTAGATGCACCGACAACAACTGAGGAGTTACCAGAAGTACCAAGTGCAGATAGTCTTGCCACGGTACCATCAGCGACATCTGTTTCAACAAATCAATCAGAAGATGAGTGCATCCAGAAGGTCAACATCGAACGCTTCAACGAAGGGATAGCTGGAATAAAAGTGACTCCGATTAAATGGACGAAGATGGGTTACGTCAATTATCCCGAGAAAAAATACCGTGAAATCAACGAAGCTGTACGAAGAAACCTCTTCAAATTAGGACCTGAGGATGTGGAAATTACAGACTACGATGAGGTAATTATGAATATGAAGGAAAGGTTCTCGAATCTAGTCACGACAAGGAAAGAAAAATTATTGATTTTGTCGATGCTGCCAAGCTCGTGGTCTATTCAAGACGCCATTGATGAGTTCAAAACCAATAGAAATACAGCAAAAGAGGCAAAACAATTCAAAAATAACTGTCTTGCAACCAAAAATGCTAGGTCGAGTACTTCATTAACAGATGATACAAAAGAAAAAATAATTCAATATTTTGAAGACGATGAAGTAAGTAGAGCTATGCATGGCCAAAAAGATTATGTATCTGTAAAAAAAGATGGAAAGCGTCAAGCAAACCAAAAACGATTAATGATGACTACTTTGAAAGAAGCGTATACACGCTTCAAGGAAATTAACGAAAATATTAAGGTAGGTTTTTCCTCATTTGCAAGCCTTCGTCCAAGGCAATGCAAGCTTCTCACGACTTTATTAAAACAGAGCAATCCCGCTTTTTAAAAAATACGAAAAATACATTACAAGATGGTGAATTTTTAGTCATTTGTGATTTTTCTGAAAACTATAGCTTTGTATTGCAAGATGAAGTGCAGTCCCATCACTGGAACGTACAACAAGCTACAATTCATCCATTCGTTATTTATTTCAATGGAAGTACGCAAATTGAACATTTGAGTTTTATTGTAATTTCCGAAGATTTAAGACACGACTCAGTATCTGTAAATTTGTTCATTGTCAAAATGATTAACTTTTTACGCGTTGATAAGGATAAAGAAATCAGAAAGATATATTTCATGTCTGATGGAGCAGCATCGCAGTACAAAAACCGTAAGAATTTTTCGAGCCTATGTCAATTTAAATCAAAGTACGGAATTGATGCAGAATGGCATTTCTTTGCTACGTCACATGGCAAAGGTCCTTGTGATGCTATTGGAGGAACCATAAAGCGCATGGCCACAAGAGCAAGTTTAGCCAAAGATCGTGAGCATCCAATTAAAACTGCAAAAGAACTATTTGAATGGGCGAATCGCAGAAAAGAAGAAGATTTAACAAAATTATCATTTTGTTTTACTACTACTGAAGAGTACGAATTATCGGCATCAGAGCTCAGCGAGCAATATAATAACGCGAAAACGATCCAAGAAACCCAAAAATATCACTGTTTCATTCCATTGTCAGAAAATAAAATTAAAGCAAAACTATACTCGAACTGTACTGATAATGATGCAAAAGTGTTCGATATTGTAAAAAAATTGAATAACAATACATAAATAAATAAGTATTAATAAAATTTTTTCATGATCTCATAACGCATACCCAAATCCAAAACTTTTAAAGTTTATATATAACATTTAAAAACTCATCGATCGTACTCTAAAAAAAAATATCCTGGCAAAAAAATGTTTATATTCGTGTAATCTGTTAATTCATTTTAATTTATACATATATACATATACATATAATATTTATACATATACATAATATTTATACATATAATATACATAATACTAATGAATACCTGAAAACGACTTGTTTAATTCACGCAAGGCCCTTAACAATAAAATCAGCAACAAACTGCGGTTCCCGTAATAATTTACACCGAAAAAAAAAAATTTTTTTTTCTACTAAATGTGAAAATTGTGACATGTTTGAAATGTCATTACTTTTTTGTTTATTGGTTTACCATCACCAAATTTTTATGGTAGATAGCTAATATAATGGACCGTTTTCCCTCAAAAAATTACGTTGGTATTCCGATAGGGTTTTGAGATATTTGAGTTTTTGTGTCAAAAATTATGTTTTTTAATGCAAAAAAAAATTTTTTTTACTGTGTGTATTTTTTTGGAATCTTTATTTAGTTGTCTAACTTTGTTTCTTTAGTTGTCTAACAATCGAACGAACCGTTTTTGCTGTGCAGCTTTTTGAATATTTTTGAACCATTTTCACATACACCCTTTTGAAAAGTTAGTCGTGACTCAACTTGAAGATTTGATATCGGAAAATGACGATTTAGATGGAACTGGAAAACTGTGCAAAGTTTCAGCTCAATAGAAAAAAATGAATTAATAATTTACCAAATTTTGGTGCTGTTGCTTGGAATCACTCATTTGTAGCTTCACCTAATCTGAGGAGGTTTCCGGTCGGTAGTATCACTACTCCAGTCAGCATCGCTGAAACCGCATAACTCCAACGGTGTCTTCCGGTTGGACTTCAAAATTAACTTATAATCACTCGTCTTCAGCAATTATCTTATTTCAGTATCGTAATCGACGCCATATCGTTGCGAAAACCCTTTGACGAAAACCCTTTGACGGGCTTCAAGCCGAGCAGCGTTGCCCTCGGCGTATTCTTTCCATGTATATACCCATTTGCATCCAACAGGCGATCGTCTCTCAGGCAACTTCACCAACGACCAAGTTTTATTCTTCATCAATAACTCGTATTCATCCTTCACGGTGGTCTGCCACAACGACTGCTCCGCGCTTCCTATCGCCATCGAACGTTTTCGGAAGGTTCGCTTACCGAGATTCACTAGTGCAACTGTCAAACTTACTTACTAATAAACATTAGATTTTCGCTATAATTCGTAATCTAAATAATATGTGCATTAAATTAGTGTTCTGATTTGTGTCGAATGCAAATTAAACAGAACTAAAAACTCCGTGATTCAAGTTATTGGTTCATATAAAACAAGACTCATACACAGATAAAAATATTTAAATTTCAATGTAGCGTAAACAGAAGAGTATGGTGAAAGTAAATAAAATTCATCTATTATTACAGCATCACGTTCAATTTTTAACTAAAGATGCTTGAATGTTACATGATCGTGTAAATTTAAAGTGAATTTGATTGAGAAATAAGCGTTTGCCGTTGACATTTCATTTTTTATGCTCCAAATATGTGCATCAAGATAAACTGAAATTTACAACATATTTTTAGCTGTGTAGTTCCGTTAATTTTGTGTTAGTAGCTCGGCTCATTTATATTGGTACTTGAATCTAGACGTTCCGGATTTTTTAAAATCTTTATTAGTATCATTCCAAACATTACATTCATTTCTTATATCTAGGCGTTCTGTGTTATTAGACAACACTATCATCCTAATTTGGTAAAACAATTGTAATGTGTTTCTGTTTGTGCTCTTTTTGTTTAGCAAAACACTAGCTAACTGTCAGTATTTGTACGCTTCGTACAAATCTAGAAGAATTACTTTGTTTGGAATGAGAGTAAAGAAGATTACAAAAGAAAAGCACAGAGTACACTGTTTCTTAATACATACAGAAACCTCGATTTCGTAGGCACCCGTATACATGACTTGCCTGTGCTAGTGTCTTCCATACCAATGCGAGATCAGTCACTATGTAAGCATTTATTAAAATTAGGTATAACCACAGACAAACAGACGTAACACTTAGAACAAATTTCTTCAAAATCCATCGCCCAATTACACCATCATCATCTGGTGAGCATGTTGCACGAAAAGGTGTTTCGTGCAACAAGACCGGCAGATGGCGGTAGTGAGAAACGTCAAACGCGAACAAAAACGATGCGCGTGCCTCTGGTTGTGAGATTTGTAACATAGCGAATTTGAAGTGATCGTTAAATGAGTGGTCGATGGAAATTTCGTCTGTGTTACGTCTGTTTGTCTGTGGTATAACTGTGATGTTTTTTTTTTTTCATGCATCTCTAGAAGTTAAAAAAATCTTCTCAAGACTGGCCTGTATTTGTTCATGCTCATGCCACAGTGTATGGTTTGGCACTGTGTGGGATTCGCAATGGGGCGCCTACCCACTAAAAAACAGTCTCCTAGGTACACCGTCACCGTAAAGAATTCATCTCCGGCACCACCTTGCGGTAATACTTCGAAGAAGAGGCGACACATGCTACGCGCACCCTTCATTAAGCCCTTCGGCTCCATCATTAATTTGTTAGTTCCTAATCCATGCCATGCTGAGCCCTTCGGCTCCCATTAATAATTTGTTAGTATTCCTAGTTTGTGATCTAAACATGCCATATTCAGCCATTCGGCTCACGATACCATGGGTGCCAGAAACTCCTTGACGAAGGAAGTTCTCTCGGTGCTGGACGCATGCCATTTAGCACTCCAGGTTCTCGTGCACTATTCGGATAGTCCCCGGCGGTGAATCTACCCTACCCCGACGAAGACTTCCCCGGAGGTGGAAGTTCTTCCGGTACCGATGCTGCCCGGATAGGTGCCAAGATCGGTCCTGCGATTCCGGTTGGCGGATGACTTCCGGTTCACAGGTGCCCTGACGACCAATTTGACAAGACAATTTACACCGTCTTCAGCTCAAGACTGCACAGACTGAACAATCACAAACATTAGGCAACGGGCAACACGAAACACCCAGTAGCCCAATGATGAATTTTTCGTTTGACGAAAAGTTTCCACCGACTGGAGTGGGAATCGAACCCACACTTCATGGCACAATATGCCTAAACGACTGACGCCGCTAACCGCACGGCCACGAAGCCTACAATTTCCGGTGCTTTTCCACGATCTACTCGGTCTTGTCCCCGACGGTGGATCAAGCTTACCTACCGGTTGGGTACCGAGGTCGGTTCGGCGATTCCGGTTGGAGACTGACTTCCGGTTCACCGGCTTGTTCCTCCCTCCACTTCCGCTGAAGCAATGACAATATTTTCGTCACCGCCATGTTCACCGCGTTCCACATCACCTCATCGCTACACATTCTATCCACTACGTTGTCTACGGTTACGTCAGCACCGCAGACCGCTGTCATCTCGCTACGTTCCGCAGCAAAACGTGGACACTCGAAAATGACGTGTTCCGGCGACTCCTCTACGACTGGGCACTCAGCGCAGAGCGGCGACTCTGCGTGGCCGAACCTGTGCAGATATTTCTTGAAGCAGCCGTGACCTGACAAGAACTGCGTCAAGTGGAAGTTGACTTCTCCATGGGATCTGCTCACCCATTTCGCCAGATTTGGAATAAGGCGATAAGTCCACCTTCCCTTCTCAGCGGTATCCCACTCGCGTTGCCATTTCACCATCGTGTCGGCTCGGGCAATCTTCCGGGCTCCTCTAGTACTACTAGCTTCGTAGCACTCCTTATCCTCTTCCAAAACGTAGCCGATAGGGACCATTCCTGCAATCACGCATACTGCCTCCGAAGATATGGTTCGGTAGGCACTCGCTACCCGCATGGCCATCAGCCTATACGTGCTACTAAGCTTGACTCGGTTCCTCTTCGTCTTCATTGCGGTTCCCCACGCCGGGCTAGCGTACCTCAGGATCGACGTAGCCACGCTAGACAATAGCTTCCGCTTACTGCTGCAAGTCGCCGAGTTATTCGGCATGATCCTGGACAGCGCCGTGACTGCCCTTGCTGCTTTCTCGCACGCGTAATCGACATGGCAGTTGAAGTTCAGCCGATCGTCGATCATTACGCCGAGGTGTTTTAGCTCCCGCTTTGAGGCTATGGTGTGTTCTCCCACTGTAATCTCAGCCTTCTGCACCACTTTTCGGTTGCTGATAAGCAACAGCTCCGTTTTTTGGTGGGCTATCACCAGTTTCTTCTCGTACATCCAGTTTTCGACTGCGTCCACTGCTTCTGTAGCGAGAACCTCCACCCTTTCCAGTGAGTCACCAATGACCACAAGCGTGATGTCGTCTGCAAATCCAACGATTTTGACGCCTGTTGGCAACCTAAGCGTCAGCACTCCGTCGTACATAGCATTCCACAACGTTGGACCCAGGATAGAGCCCTGTGGAACTCCCGCATTTACCGACCTCGTCTTCTGTCCTTCGCTAGTGCTGTAGCTCAAGACCCGGTTTTCAAAGTAGCTTCCTAGTATCTTGCACAGATAATCCGGAACCTTCATTTTATGTAACGCCACAGCAATGGCTTCCCAGCTTGCACTGTTAAAGGCGTTTCTCACATCTATCGTCACGACAGCACAGTAACGGTTACCTCTTCGTTTTTTTGTCCTTGCTTTGTCGGCTGTGTCAATCACTGTTTTGATGGCATCTACCGTTGACTTTCCTTTCCGGAATCCATACTCCCACTTCGACAGTCCACGCTCTCCCTCAGTGAACGCCATCAGTCTATTGAGGATGATCCTCTCCAACAGCTTTCCGAGTGTGTCAAGCAAACATATCGGCCGAAACGAGCCTGGTTCACCGGGGGGCTTACCCGGTTTCGGTAGCAGAACCAGTTTTTGCCTTTTCCACTGTGCTGGGAAATGTCCCTCATCTAAGCAGATCTGGAGTGATGTCCGGAACATATCTGGGTTGGCCGTGATAGCTGCTTTCAACGCTACGTTGGGGATACCATCAGGGCCAGGCGCTTTCTTCGGCTTCATTTTCTTGGCCGCCTCTATGAGCTCCTCATTGGTAATGATTGCTCTTTCTTCACCTTCCTGGCCATACGGTGTCGGTGGCCAGACCGTTAGCGCGTGTTGTGGGAACAACCGGTCGACGATAATCTGCAACTTCTCTGGGCATGTTTCAGCGGATACGGCTGGACCACTGATCTTGGCCATCGCTACCCTGTATGCATCTTCCCACGGATTTGCATTGGCATCGCGACACAACTCCTTGAAGCACGTTCTCTTGCTCAGCGAAATTTCTCTTTTCAGATCGGCTTTCGCCGCCCTCAGTGTTACTCTTCGCTCTTCCCTGTCACCATCGGTTTTGGCTCTTTGCATCCGTCTCCTGGCATGGAGGCATCTTTTGCGGAGGTTGCTAAGTCTCTCATTCCACCAGTATACCGGACGACGTCTGTATTTCGGCTCGACCTTCCGTGGCATGATAATGTCGCATGCTCGTACCAGCGCAGCCGTTAACTCCTCCGATCTCAAGTTCAGAACCTGCTCTTCTCTTCTGAGGGCTTCCACGAAAAGCTCTTCGTTGAAACGTTGCGTTTTCCACATCTGCTCGTGAGGTGTACTCGCTCTCTGTGAGCATTGTGTTCTTCCACCAATTCTATACCGGACCTCCTGATGATCGCTATGAGTGTACCCATCGCAGACTCTCCAGTTCAGGCCTCCCGTCAACACAGGACTACAGAAAGTGATGTCGATTATTGATTCCCGGCCATCTCTACGGTAGGTGCTGGTTGTTCCTTCGTTACCCAAGTCTACGTCCAGCCTTGCCAGCGCTTCTAGTAGACTACGCCCTCTTGGGTTGGTGAGACGGCTGCCCCACTCAACTGCCCAAGCATTGAAGTCGCCAGCGATGACGACTGGTCTCCGGTCGGCTAGCTTATCGGTTAGCTCGTCCAGCATCTCGTTGAACTGGTCCAATGTCCAGCGGGGGGGTGCGTAGCAGCTACACACGAACACGTCGTTAACCTTTGCAATAACGAAGCCTTCGTCCGCCTGGAACACTATTTCCTGGATAGGATACCTCCCCATCGTCCAGATTGCCGCTGTCTTCGCCTTATCAGCGATCCAGTTACCGTTTCCAGCTGGTACTCGATACGGCTCGGCAAGGATAGCTACGTCGCACTTCGATTCCGATACGGACTTCCACAGCAGCTGTTGCGCTGTGTCACAGTGGTTGAGGTTTAGCTGAGTTACCTCCACTGCGGTTTAGAATTTCTCGCTTGCTTGAAGGCCGGACACTTAGGGCCTCCCGTCGCGTGTCTGTTGCGACTTTTGTCCTTGCAGATCAGGCACCTTTGCTTATTGTTGCAATCTTGCGCCTGTGACGTAGTAACATGTGAAGTGATGATGTGAAGTGTGTAACGCTTCTGAAATCGATATTTTTTTGCAAAATTCTCAATCTCAGTAGACTTTTGTGAAGTTGCTGTACTTTGCCTGAATTTAGTTCGGGAGAAAGTCATGAAATTCATGTGAGAAAGTTATGTAACTGATATCGTAGCACATTGATTTTGCATTGAGATTTTGTACTTCAGAAAGTTTGTTCTCACAAGGTGAGAAACTATGTCTATCGTAATATTTTTGAATATATCCCATGATTGAGACTAATCACAAAAAATATTCAATATGAACATACTGATTTATATCACCTCCGATTTTAACGAGAAAAGAGGGAAAGGGAGAGGGAGAGGGAGAGGGAGAGGGAGAGGGAGAGGGAGAGGGAGAGGGAGAGGGAGAGGGAGAGGGAGAGGGAGAGGGAGAGGGAGAGGGAGAGGGAGAGGGAGAGGGAGAGGGAGAGGGAGAGGGAGAGGGAGAGGGAGAGGGAGAGGGAGAGGGAGAGGGAGGGGAGAGGGAGAGGGAGAGGGAGAGGGAGAGGGAGAGGGAGAGGGAGAGGGAGAGGGAGAGGGAGAGGGAGAGGGAGAGGGAGAGGGAGAGGGAGAGGGAGAGGGAGAGGAGAGGAGAGGGAGAGGGAGAGGGAGAGGGAGAGGGAGAGGGAGAGGGAGAGGGAGAGGGAGAGGGAGAGAGAGAGGGAGAAGGTCTAATCTTCGATCGTAAAGACGCTTCTCAAATTTTTACAATGGCGTAGTTGATGAAACATAGGTACCGTCGTGCTGGGTGACATTGGGCCATAAGGGTAACTTTGGGCCAAGATTTTTACAGCACACTACAACCAGAATAATGAAAACAATGTTGCAAGCTTCAAGAATACGTTATAAATAGCCACTGGATGGTCATGGAATAGTTTTTTGACTTCCGTACTAGTCATGAGATGCATCGAAAAGGGCGGTCAAAGTCACCCCCTAGGCCCAATGTCACCCCGCACGGTGGTAATTGAATTGGAAAATATCGTTCAAATAATGAGCATTTTGGAAGACAAATATCGAAGTCTCATGATATAACTAAAACAATAGTCTGAAAAAAAAGATGAAAATTGACAGTATCTGATGGAAAAAGTCAAAAATCCGCTAAAAAAAAGGTCTCTGATGGACAAGGGTAGAGAACCGAAAACTGGATTCTGACGGAAAAAAAACTGGTCTTTGGTTAGACATAGTTCATTTATAAGTAAAATTAGACTAAAATCCAGGGACGTACCTTCAATCTTTCAAAAAGTAATGACTTGTGTCTTTGTGAAGTTTAAGAAAAAAATATCGCTAAGAATTGTAAAAGTAGTTTACGCAACAAGGTGCAGAATGAAGATTTTTACAGCACGAGTTAGATAATTACGACAAGTGCTGTGAAAATCGAGTTCTGCACCGAGTTGCATACAACATTTTTTTACAATTTCATAAAACGTTACTTGAGGAATAATTTTTAAACTATTTCTCATTAATGTTTGAAAAATTCTGATCATAGTAGATCATTACCTAGACAACCAGAAGTTGTATAGTAGTGTACGAACAAAGTCGCTTATTTGTACAAGCTGCATCACTCCCACGCTACATGGTGGACGAAATCGTTTGATCCATGAGTGTCCTCGCATAAAACGTTATTTTATGAGTTCATACATTCCATTTCGTCCCGTATACTTGTATAAAGTAAGTTGGATCAATCCGTAGCAGCTTCGTGGCCGTGCGGTTAGTGTTACCAAGCATTTAGCCGCATCGTGTCAAGGAGTGTGGGTTCGATTCCCGCTTCAGTCCGGAAAACTTTTCGTCAGGAAAGTATTTCGATTGTGCCACTGGGCGTTGCATGCTAGTCCGTTGTCTAGTGTGGTGCTTCCTTCAAAGGGCAAATCGTCCACTGGAAGCATTAACGTGTCGGTGTCTTTAAAAAAAATTAAGTCGCATAAAAGTACAGACTTATTCGCAAGAAAATCTACACACTCGCATTGCATGTTTTCTTTCATCATATAAAATAAGCACGTATATCGCCTCCACTTTTGTACGTATAAGGCCTTTTCGCGACATCTTATACGTGAAACTTTGCACATATAAGCATTACATAACGCAAAAGGTGATTTGGTTATACGTACATTCTGGTTGTCTGGGTATTCAAAACAATGAGCGATTCCGATGTTCCGATTGGTATTGAGTCGGCATCGAAAGTGGCCCTGACTGGTCTCCTATCGGAAAGCGCTAATCTAAAAAAATCTACTACCGTCACCAGCAGATTACACAGGACACTGCTCTCGTCGATCGTCTGCGTCTCTCCTGCAGATTCTGGGTTGATATTTCTGTTATGAAGAGGCATGAAGGATGGAAATCTTCAACTGTTGCTAAAGGATACATCGAGAATACATTGCAACAAATTAGATGATGGCTCAAAAACATATGGGAATCCCTGATGAAAATAACGGAACAGAAAACGGTCTTCCATTAACATCGACAGTTCCTCACTCCAGTTTTGCGGTTCCAACAATTTTCGCCCAGTACCTCTGCAAGATCGTCTGTTCCGGCGGGAAAAGCCATGGAATTTCCGCCTAAAGAATCCAGAGCCCCAGTAGGAGCGGAAAATATTCCGCAACTCCCCAGTCCTAATAATGATCCATGACGGGTTGGCGTGATGAAAAACAACCTATGACGATGAGAAATTGCAGGAAAAAACCTTTTCAATACGCTACTTATTCAATTAATAACAGATATATCGCGTTCAATACTAGGAAATAAATAGATGAAACACAACATCGTATGATTAGGGTTTCGTTCTACTTCGTCGTAAGCGCTATTATTCGTCGTATTAAACTTAAAATGTTTCACTACGGCGGATATTCCAAATTACCGGCCACATAGATTCATTTTCCAAGTATATTTTTGTGAAAGCTGTCATGGTTTGTACACTTGTACACCAAAAATGCAATAAAACTACTGTATTTCGTTAAACAACTTCAGTTCAATAATCCACTTTGCACTTTTTCACCGAAATCGCATGGACGAACACGATTTGAGAGAAATACTTAACGATCGACAACAGTCACACCACTTTATGATACAAGTTTCTTCCCGCCCTCCTGTGTGACTTACATCGCCAGGCACATATTTTCGCTAGGGAAAACCATCGTACTTCTTCACTGAAGGATTTCATTCCAATTGCACGCCGTAAAACTCCTACAATTCACGAAATTTTATGAAATTTCCCCACCGACTGCGTAAAATTGAGAATGTAAACAAAGTTCAATTCGTCACACTGAGAAAAAAGAAAGCTTGTGCGCATCAATGTTATTATTATTATCTTTATAACCGTGATTTGCAGCCCGAGGCTGGATCATCTTGGAGCATCAATGTATGCGTGATGCTCGACGTAAAAATACGGTTCCTTTGATTGTGTTGTTTTCGCTGCACTGTGAGGAAATGCCATAAATGTACGGTCAAAAGGAATTGTGTTCATATGTTCGGGCTGAATTTTGATGACGAACAATGAATTATTAAGGAAATTAGTATATTTCAACATGCTGAAGGAATGGAGGGAGATGCCCGTAGATCTATATAATCTAGTAAAACATTTTATTATAGCATTGATATGTTGTGTTTTGACCACTCATTATATCATAGTGAGCCGTAAGTTGTGAGACGAATCTGGAAACTGGTTGCGACAGAAATGAAAACGATACGACGGATTGAGAATACGGCAAGATACATTTTCTTTGCATTACTTCCAAAAAGAGATCAATATTTATTAAAATCTTATTGTACAATGAAAAACCTGTTTTGAGAAAGAACTGTTTGGAATCGGTTTGTATCAGCATCATTCACTGCAATACTGGGAAAATTGCAGTTCTTACTGATCAATGCTCAATACGATGGATACTAGCACATCACACTACTTAAGGTCTCCTTATAGGTTTTGAGCACTCGACACCTTGCTGTTGTTTTCAGCAACTCCAGCACTTTTTCTGTTTTCCAGTCGAGTTTCGAATTCAATTTGACATAATATTTGAACAAAATTGGGTCTATAAATGAACCTTGTCACTTAAGATCATGTTTGACGTTCGCTTAGTCGACAAAAACACCACAGGGGTTTTAGTTTTAGCACTGGGGTTGTTCCTATCTGACATTTCGGAAGGGACACGGAAAACAAAATACAGTGATACCTCCATGAGTCGATGTTCCATGACTCGATATCGACTCATGGAACCATACTAAAAACATAATTTCATGGTTACTATGATGATCCCTAGAAGTAGCTTTCCAAAGGATTGCTGTTCCATGACTCGATATTTCCATGAGTCGATGGTCCCTTCAATATCGACTCATGGAGGTTTCACTGTACACCCAAAAATTTGAGTTTCAGCCAAAAGGTGTGACAAAATCTAAAAAAAAACAAAAAACATTTTTTTTGGACTCAAACAAACGAAATACATCAAAAAATTGAGTAAACATATGTTTTTGGCCTAAACATGAGCGTTTGGCACTAAAATTGGGACAGGGCTTTAGGACCCTATTAGCACGGCTACAAGTCAAAACCATGCTGAAGGTGTCTGGGTTTGATTTCCGGTCGGTCTAGGATCTATCCGGAATGAAAATTTTCTTTACTTCCCTGAATTTCCTTCTATCACCCCATCATCCTCTAAAATTATAACTGATGCTTCCTCGCAACAAAAAGTCTTCACTCACAAGACAACTTCAGCAGCCCATATAGCTATCAGAAAAACTGCACCTTTCAAAATGTAAATTTTCCCCATTCACTGCGCTTGCAAGAAAAACTCCATAGCTTTGCTCACGCCATTCATCTTCCGCTATCGACCGTTTTCCATACGCGATCGGAGTTCCTCTGAATTTGACCGCTTCTCACATGACACATGACAATGATGACTAGGGTAGAAGCACCGGTTATGGGAAGTCCTATTTGGTCGGCGTTAAGTCAGAGTGGACCAAATGACATGTTAAATATTTTGTAATTTTTGTTTTGTTTTGAATCAATTTGGACGAGTTAATGAATATAACTCTATTATGTGAATGTAAAACGGTGTATAATCCACTATGGCTACAACTGACGCATGGCCAAAACCGGTGCTTCTACCCTGCGAGGACTTCGATTGCGACCGTCTCTCTCTTTTTCTGATATGGGAACTCCGGTGGAATTTATTGCCATCTGCGCTCCGCTTTGACAGGTTGCCGTGCGAAACTTCTAATCCGAAAATCAACAAGCACATAAAGCTGACTGTCACGGAATCTATACTGGGAGCAGACAAGTCAATCGTTTTCGCCTCCGCAAAATGAGAAAAAAAAAATCCAAGACATGCGATGTGATGCGAAGCAGGCGCGGAATAATCCAGATCAATTGACACATGCGGGAAGCGGTGCCTGCTACGAGATCGCGGAGCTCACGAGAATGATGATCGCACATAATAGATGTCTGCGGGAGCTAGTTTCCACGACGACAACGCCAAGTGTCTACCAGAGAAGGAACAACGAGGATGAGAGCCTCATAAAGCATCTTTAACAAAAGATTAAGACTAATAGTGACAAAGTATCCAAGATATTTTCATTACACCATTAAACGGTTTATAAATTATATGGTAAGGCAATCCGCTTCCCTTTCTGGGTCCGTGACGAAGGCCGGTTTGCGCCACATGAACCGTGTGGACGACTTGGAGTCTAGTCTCGGGCCATAGTTGCCTGGTGAGAACAAATGACTTATAAGGCAAAGTGGCGAGGAAAGAATCTCGCTCCTCGGTTCTCAGATGATCGGCAGTAGGCGAGCACACACACGAAGATCGTGATTGGCGTTGTCGCCGATTTGTTTGCAACTTGCGGTCAGTTGTTGCAGTTTTTCGTTCTATTGCCAGGAGGGGTCTTCCCGCGAGCAGCACCGCTATTTCGCGGCGAATGATGAGAAATAGGCGAACATAAATAGAAAACCCGGCTTCTACTATCTGCTCGAACGGCAAAAGGTGAGTTCGATAATCCCATAATTTCCCTGACCCCATCAAACCGGAATTATCTCTCCGATGAAAAGCGATATTTAAACCGACCGGACTGGGCTGAGTGTAGCGTGTTCTTGAAGATAAGCTCCGTCCGTTCCAGAAAACGGGTCCTTCGTGCAACGAATCTGCGTCCTCTCAGCGCATCATAAAATCGACGGGTCCTACCTTCTCATGCAGCCATCCAATCAATTCAGCGTACCAAATCGTGCATTAACCGTGGGTTACTCGTCTAGTTTCCTGCGCTTTATTTCAAGTACCCGCCTGCTTGGACTTCGATTCGTACCCGTCCGCATGACCGAAGCGAAGACTATTGGCTGCGATACGGGCCGTAATCGCAATTTATTTCCAATATTAATTGTTTGACCTTAAACCTGTAATTTTCTACTGGTTCTCCTACTCGTTGCCCCGGCTCCAGCCCATTGGCTTCCTGTTTCGACGGTAATTTTCCCCTGCATCCAGGGCCGGATTGGTGGGGATTCGAGGGCACAATATTCATTAATTCAATTGACAACTAAACAGATGACACAGAACTAAAAATTTCACGCTACAATGCTCGATTTGTGGCCTTATCTCACCATTATCCCACACTCCCCAAATATATGTGCACTGAACTGATGCAAATTTTGAAGTTGTTGCTCCCCTTTGCTTAAATGGTGTCAACTCTGATGAAATTCATTCTCACAACATTCGAAGTGATTTGGAAACAATCTGGACAAACATTTGAAAAGGGCCCAAGAGGTCTTGAATTTTTTTTAAGAAACGTTGCTGTTGAGCCCTTTTTAGCACGCCCACGCAAAGTAACACCACTATCAGAAAGATTGTTGTTAGCTCTTCCTGATAGTGGTATTGGTGAGAGTGATCGTGTTGAATTGGGCTCAACAGCGTTTTGCAAAGTCAATGTTTACCAATGTCGATATGCCCTTTTGAAATATTTGTCCAGAAATTTGGTCGTGCACATGTTATATGAAGTTTATATGCAAATTACTGTGGAAAAGGCAAATCTGTAATGTTTAGTGCTGTAATAGCTCGTCATAATAATCTCTGGAAGAGTGAATAAACTCTTCTAATGTGAAATCTTCATCTTTCGCCGCCACACACCTTTCTCTTGCATGCCACCATGAATCGTCCTAAGCACTTTACACATTCCAGCGTAACGCGACACCACGAGGAACCGACTTTCATTAACAGATGAGGCCTGTTCTCTGAAATATGCCTTGTGACCATGTGATTAAACAGGTATTATTTTATGCATATTAAATGTACTTGATGTTGTGACATTCATTTTGAAACTTTACACTGTATAAATGGTAAATAAAAGCAGTTGCTTTTCGTAACGCGACATCATCGCTGAAATGCACTTTTTCAAACATCACTCTGTAATCGCCTATATCTGCTCTGCTATAATTTTTACAATCCTGCAGGCGAATTCCGGCGCACATTTTCTTCGAAGAGAAGAAATTTTCTTCCATAATCCACCAGCAAGAAAATTTTCTTTTCTTCGAAGAAAATACGCGCCGGAATTCGCCTACTGGTTTGTTCTAGGCAATCCTTCTATGTATTGATAAGAATAAGAGTGTGACTTCAAACTGGAAGGAAATATTGGATAATGAAAGAATCTCATTGATTTCATTTTATGTGCGCCG
The DNA here is from genome assembly GCF_002204515.2 of Aedes aegypti. Lineage (NCBI taxonomy): Eukaryota > Metazoa > Arthropoda > Insecta > Diptera > Culicidae > Aedes > Aedes aegypti. Next base: position 298,588,580 of record NC_035107.1, on the reverse strand, counting down.
CGTTACGTTCATCATCCAACAGGGTTCTGCAAACGGTGTCGCGTTACGTAAAAACCTTTTTCTATTTCCATTGACCAAATCTTTATTTGATGAGTGCTCTTCAGGATATTTCTCAATTCAATACCCTGATAGCCCTACATGTTTTTCCTCTTCTAGAAATCAATCTACGATTAATTTGATCTTAACCGACTCTAGTCATCTTTGTAGCCAACTGATTACTCATGCTGATTTTGATTCTGATCATGTCCCTGTTACATTTCAGATATCCCATGAAGCGATTCTCAATCCTATCAGCTCCACTTTCAATTATTTTCGAGTCGACTGGAATATATATGAAACATTTATTGACTCTAATCTTGATGTTAATATTCCCTTACAAATAAAACTTGATATTGACAATGCTCTTGAAACTTCAACAAATTCCATTGTTGAAGCCAGGAGCATTATTATTATTATTATTATAGCTTTATTAAGGAGATTTTCAGCCCTAGACTGGTTCATCTACGTTGCCAGGAGCATTGCAATTCCAAAATGTGAAGTAAAATTTGAATCCGTAATTATAGACGATGATCTTAAACTCTTGATCCGTCTTAAAAACGTGAGGAGAAGGCAATTTCAACGCACTCGTGATCCCGCTATGAAAATTATATGGCAGGATTTGCAGAAAGAAATCAAGAAACGTTTTGCTCAATTAAGAAACAAAAATTTTGAAAATAAAATTTCTCAATTGAACCCTGGCTCTAAGCCCTTTTGGAAATTATCTAAAATTTGGAAAAAAAAACCTCAGAAGCCAATATCGGCATTGAAAAATGAAAACAAATTAACAAAAATTTGCAATGCAGTTTGAAAGTGCGCACAATTGTAATTTAGGACTTACTAGTCCAATTGAAAATCAAGTTACTCAGGAGTTCGAAAATATTCTCAATCAAGAGAACGTTTTCGAAAATGCCTGGGAGACTGATTTGGAAGAAGTGAGAACTATTATTAAAAAATTCAAAAACATGGAAGCTCCTGGCGATGATGGAATTTTCTACATACTCATCAAGAAACTTCCAGAAAGTAGTTTATCATTTTTAGTTGATATATTTAACAAATGTTTTCAATTAGCATATTTTCCTGACAAATGGAAAAATGCTAAGGTAGTTCCAATTTAAAAACCAGACAAAAATCCTGCAGAAGCTTCTAGCTATCGTCCAATCTGTTTGCTTTCCTCCATCAGTAAACTTTTTGAAAAGGTTATTTTGAACAGAATGATGGCCCACATCAACGAAAATTCATTTTTTCGCCAATGAACAGTTCGGATTCCGCCATGGACATTCGACCACTCATCAACTTTTGGGGATTTTTTTGTCATTTCCGTACGGGTTTGAGCCGAAAGGTCTCAAATTTTCATGAAACTTTTTTCACAGGCAGGGCTCATCAATATATGAATAAAAAAATTGAGAAAAATTCAGCATCGTCCATTTTCCCGGAAAACTCAGTTGGATTTTTTTTGTTTTTCCCTGACACTACTTACTTTGAAAAATCATAACTCAAGAACGAAGCATCATAGAAACAAAGTTTTTTTATGAAAATGAAAGCAAATTTTCTCAGAAATAAAAAAAAATATTAACTGGAAAAAGTTTTCTGCAAATTTTTCCACCGTTGAGAAAATTCGTAAAGAAAAGCCGGAAAAACTATGCTCCAACTTTTTTCTAACCTTGTTCCAATTCCTAGAACAAAAAATATCATTCATTTATACCAAAAGACGAACGAAGCATTTTTGGTAGTGAATTCTCCGATGCACATGAAAACCAAGAAAATACAGCATGCTTTGTTCTTAATAATACAAAGAAACGAAAATCTTCTGGTGTTAGCAACCAAAGACAATCTTCCCGGTTGAAAAAATAGATAGTATTAAGATGAAAATGTAGGTTATATACTGAATAATTGAATAAATACAATTAAAAAAAAACAATAATCTTATTTGTTCCATAGAAAAGAAAGAATCCCTTTTCAGTGTAATGAAAAATTGAGGCAGAGACAGTTTTTTCAGTTTTTCTTAGCGGTGTAATTTTTCATGAAAAATATCATCCATTCCGACTTATACTTCATTAAAACCAATCCCATATATTTTTTTCAGATGTTTTAGAAAATTTGCAATTGCTTTGATAAGAAATCTTTGTTTTTCCGATGCTTCGATTGAAATATTGGTTTTTAAAGAAAAGGCTTATATGGTCTTTTTCCACAAAATCGGCCATAACTCAAAAACAAAAAGGAAAGAGTACATTTCAAAAATTTCAGCGATTAAAGCTTATGAAGCTTATTTTCTACGAGTTGGAGCATAGTTTGTCCGGCTTTTCTTTACGAATTTTCTCAACGGTGGAAAATTTTGTGGAAAACTGTTTCCAGTTAATATTTTTTTTATTCCTGAGAAAATTTGCTTTCACTTTCATAGAAAAACTTTGTTTCTACGATGCTCCTTTCTTGAGTTATGATTTTTCAAAAAAAGGCTCAAAATGGCACATTTGTACATTTTTTACAAAATTGGCTATAACTCTAAAACGAAAAAAAAGTACATTTTAAAAATTTCAGTGATTAGAGCTTATGAAATTATCTTCTCAAAAATATTTTTTTGAAAATTTTCCACGGGTTGGAGCATAGTTTTTCTGGCTTTTCATTACAAATTTTCTCAACGGTGGAAAATTTTGTGGAAAACTTTTTCAAGTTAGTATTTTTTTTTATTCCTGTGAAAATTTGCTTTCATTTTCATAAAAAAATTTGTTTCTACGATACTTCGTTCTTGAGTTATGATTTTTCAAAGTAAGTAATGTCAGGGGAAAACAAAAAATTTCTAACTGAGTTTTCCGGGAAAATAGGCGACCCTGAATTTTTCTCAATTTTTTTTTATTCATAAATTGATGAGCCCTGCCCTATGAAAAAAGTTTCATGGAAATCTGAGACCCTTCGGCCCACTTTGTACGGAAATAAAAAAAATCCCCTTTTACGTGTAACAAATTTGATCCGTTCCAACACATCTGAAGGCTATTCTTCTAGACATTGAAAAAGCATTCAACAGTGTGTGGCATGAAGGTTTGATTGTTAAATTAAAAACTTTAATTTTCCAACAAACATTGTTACAATAATTCAAAGTTATCTGTCAAATCGAACTTTTCAGGTTAATTATCAGAACTCCAGATCTGAAAGACTTCCTGTAAGAGCTGATGTTCCTCAAGGCAGCATTTTGGGACCAATATTATACAATATTTTCACATCTGACTTACCTGAGTTACCTCAGGGATGTCAAAAATCTTTGTTTGCGAATGACACAGGCCTCTTCGCCAAATGACGAAGCCTGCGTGTCATCTGTAGTCGATTGCAAAAAAGTTTGGATATTTTTTCTTCATACTTGCAAAAATGGAAGATTTCTCCTAATGCTTCCAAAAATCAACTAATAATATTCCCACATAAACCCAAAGCTCTTTATTTGAAACCTTCAAGTAACATGTTGTCACGATGAGAGGGGTTCTAATAAATTGGTCAGATGAAGTTAAGTATCTAGGGCTCATGCTAGATAAGAATTTAACTTTCAAAAATCACATTGAGGGCATTCAAGCCAAATGTAATAAATATGTAAAATGTCTCTATCCCCTTATTAATAGAAAATCAAAACATTGTCTTAAGAACAAGCTTTTGATATTCAAACAAATTTTCAGGGCAGCCATGTTGTATGCTGTACCAATATGGACTAGCTGTTGTAATACCAGGAAGAAAGCTCTGCAGAGAATTCAAAATAAAATTTTGAAAAAGATTCTGAGGCTTCCTCCCTGGTATAGTACCAATGAGTTACATAGAATATCCAATGTTGAATCATTGGAACAAATGTCAAATAAAATAATAAATAATTTCAGGCAAAAATCGTTACAATCTTCTATTGCCACGATTAATGCGTTATATGTTTAGGTTAAGTTAGGTTAAGTATATTCAAAGCGTTTTTTTTTTTCTCTTATAAACAGGTGAAATCTACTCACCTGTAAAAAATCTGAACTGCTACGGCAAATGAAATGTAATATGTTGTTAACAAAATGTTAATTAAATCTTAAATTTGTTTTTCCAAATTAGGATGATAGTGTTGTCTAATAACACAGAACACCTAGATATAAGAAATGAATGTAATGTTTGGAATGATACTGATAAAGAAATTAAGAAAAAAAAATTAATAAAAAAAAAATAAAATTCTAACAGCCTGTCCAGACCGATGATCGATACAAAAGACGAGAAGATGAAATGAAGCATAGCATAGCATAGACTGACTGTACCTGTCAATGGTTGCTACTCCGTGATTGATCGGAACTGGTAAGAATTGCACTACGATCCAAATGAATAAGGGATGGGAGCTTCCACTTACTCTCGAAGTGCGATTTTAGCGGATCTAATATTGTTGATCAATAACGGCGCCGGCCAAGTCCTTACAGTCAGTTGGGATGGGGAAGGAATGTTAGGGTGTAATGATTGTTGCTTCTAGAGACCGAGAATACCTCTGCATCTCCACAATCACCACGGGAAGGGTGTTTATTAGTGAGGGAGGAAAAGATCTGGGAGTCACCTTTGGTCGGTGATGCGATCCATGGATAAGGGGGAAATATACAACTTATATTTAAAGCTAGTTTTGTATTTTTGTCTCAAGAAGTTTTTGGTAGAAGATTTAAAAAATTCGTCAACATCTATAATGTCGAACAATTCAAAAGAAGTTTTTATTAAAGGCGAAAACTGAAAATTGCATGTATATATTTTAAATTATATGAAACAAGAATAATTCCGACACTTGTAGTGACGAACCATACATAGTTTGTTTGAAAATTACATATGAGTATTACTGTGAATTTTTTGTCTCGAGAAGGTAGAAGTTTTGAAAAATACGTCAACATTCACAATGTCGAACACTTCAAAAGATATTTTTAATAATGTCAAAAAGAGAAAAATATATGTATATTGAAATTGTATAAAAAAGCATAATGCCGACACTTATAGTGACGAACCATACAAAGTTTGTTTTAATATTACATAAAAGTTACGCATTCAAGAAAAAAATGTGTTATCATAACCATGAAACGAAGTCACCAGTTGGTAATCCATCTCCGACTGAACACAAATATCTCACACAGTGCGAAAAGCAAAACTTCTTGGCGTCCCGAAAACAAACCTTCTTGCTTGGACCTTCCTTAACACATACCCAACCAGACGTTCAAAAACATGGGAAAAAGAAGTTCTTCGTCGACGAAAACACGCGCGAAACCGTGAGCAAAACCTATCCGACGACGCAAAACCGAACCGTCTTGCTTGGGCTTCACGAAACACTCAAAAAAAGACAAGAAGATGAAATGAAAAGCAAAAACCGATAAAAGGATCACATTTACATAACGCAATTGCATCATCCGTCTAGGAACGAATATAGGCATTTAGGACTGCGTTCGAGATAAGAAAACACGTTCACGCGTGAGACGAATGCGCATAAGAAAGCATAGGTTAAGATTTTATCTCTGTTTATCCCTCAGAAAGTATACGATTGGATCCTTTAAGCGTTACAAATGTTGCGCAATTTTATCACTTGGCACCACGTCTTATTTAAATAGGCTCTTCGGATCTGGCGGAGAAAAACGATGAAAACATGCGATACTTTAGGAGTTCTACCAGGTTCGAAAGGGACATAGTATATAAGCATAAAACAAATGAAATTTAGTCCGTTCAGTGGCGAATACACTACCAACAAATTTGCATGTAAAATCAATAAAACGATTGTTAATCCCTGGACTTAAAAGGGATATGGAAATTTCCACTCAACATAATTTCAGTTTTACATAATTATACATCAATAGTGTAACCTGTAGAGTAAAGATGACTTTTGTATATTTGACTCGAAATAAACCAAGTTCAAAGCTCACTCCAGGGTTCCTATTTATCCGAAACCACGGACTCTAAGTACAAGGTAATTATAAATCCAGCAGCCAAGTGACAATTTCTCTGCTTTACTGGAGAAAAAAGTAGCTTGATAAACCTGGAAAAAAAGTTCAGATACAGAAGCGAAAAAGGATCTTCAAGTGGAGAATCAAGTAGCTTCTGAAACTGACAGACGTCGAGGGAGAGGGTCAACGCGAATACGATTAGTACGAATGTAAACAACACTGACATGAAAATTATGATTGCCCAGCTTATTTCTGACTCATACCTGTTCTTAGTTTCTCAAATGCAGATCATCGACTGCAAAAGCTTCAAATTATATGCGCTTAGCTATCAAAACACCAACTCCTGTTGCCTTTCTGCTATTTTCGGAGTTTCTGTTACATCGAAAAACTTCGTAGCTATCACCGAACATTTGACTCGATCTGGTGTTGTCGTTTAACCAGGTTTTAGTTAAAACGACGACGTCATAACAGCAGCATTTAAGATGATTATCCTGAATTGAAAAGTTCAATCCACCTTGACTGTCTGTTTGGTTGATTCCTATTAAAAAAGCATTCACTTCTTCTTAATAATTAATTTAATTCTCGTTCAGAGGTACAAGGTCCTCAAATCTACTTTTTTGATTCTCTTTACTGAGATTCAGTTCAGAGGGTTCGAATAAATTAAAAAGAGTTGAAAAGAAATAAATACCGCGCAGTGACCCTTCAACATATTGGCTAAGATTTTGCTTTCACCCATTTTCAGTTATAACAGTTTCAAAATTGATTCTCTCAAACGCCATCGGTGGGGCAAGAATTCGTATCTAGTGTGGGGCAAAAGTTCACTGATTGAAACACAAAATAACGATGCTCCTTTGACAGGTATATCTTATGCCAGCTATAAACTTATGTTTGCAGAAAATTACATACTAAATTTTCATCAAAATATCCCAAAAACAGGGTCAATTGTAATATAGCCAAATATTGCAGTTTTTCGCAAAGCTCAGTAAAAACGAGAAATTTTTGAAAACATATTTCACACGATCAGGCAAATTTTGTTAAATTTAAAAGTGTGGATTTAGGTAATTTGGAATTTTTTGCGCAAGATAATATAATATAATATAGTCGAGCTTTCGCCCCACTCTGGACCAAACATTTATGCAAAACATAATACACCTCAAAGCATCCTCATGATAGATCTTGAAAACCATTGCAAAAAAAATAAAGATTTTATTTTTATTTTGTGCTATGCAATGGAAGTTACAATCAGGTCCGTCACACTCGGGCTCAGATTGTGTACCACTTCTAGTACTGCATTTGGTCCCTTGGTAGTACAAAAGGTACCCAAGTTTGACAGATCGCAGTACACTTTTCACGGCATTCTAGATTACCTTATAAGCCATAAAATTATGGGCAACTGCAAGGGACATGGAGGTCTTTAATTTGTCTTTGTTACAATATTCACGTCATAAACAACCAATAGCCATAACTTTTCTAAACGTCAATAGATTTTTACGAAATCGAGTTTTGAAGATAGGCCATTGAATGTAGTGACATTTATTGAAATTTGAATGTTTCGTTTTTGTTTCGAATCGCTTCAATTTTTTTTAATATTTGAAATAGCCTTGAATCTTTCTCTTATTAATGTTCAAATCCTCTGAGCAGAATCTCAATAGAGAAACTTAAAAGTAGATGGAGTATCGTGTACCTTTTAATTCCGCTCCTAAATGATTATTTTTGACAGATACGCGTATTTCGACTACCACTTGCAGTCTTCTTCAGTGTCAGTTACTCGTATCCACTGCAAATCTGAATCTTTAAAAACAATGATATAATTAAAAAAAGTGATTACTTTTTCATCAGTGTCCAGATGTTCTTGGAGGTTTATTGAGGAACATGTTGACTCATCACATATCATTCCAAAAACATGAATACGGCCCTGCCTGCATCCGAGAAATTCTTACTCCCTTGTCTTCTGAAGCATCGACAGAAAGCACAACAAACGAAACATTCTCACTGTTCGAATGCTCACGTTTCTCCTAAAATTAACACTCTCCAACAAACCACCACCGTTTCTCTTCTCGTCTGACGATCGATGGTGCATCATCATCATCATCGGCCGTGGATCAAACACGAAAACACATCTCTAATGAAATTAAAACCAATAAGGGCAAATCAGAAATCCACCACCGCTGACTCACTTGCTATAAGTAGCGAATTAAGCCAAACTCCCAAACCCCGAACGCAAACTCCAAAAACGTGTTCAGCAAGCAGATCAGGATAATTTGAAGCCTTTTCTTGTAATGATCCTGAGAGAGCAAAGAAACAACCGATCAACAGCCGTCGCATTTGTGGGCTCGCTGCTCCGCCGCCATGGCCTCCTGTGTGGCGAACGAACGAGCGATGCAGCGGTTTCCGGGCGCTCGAGAATTCGCACTCACTCACCATCAGGCATCAGAAGCCAGAGCAGCATCCTCGCGCTCGCGTCGTCATTATCATCGTCCGTTCAAACTACGACGATGGCCCTTGGGATCAGTCAGAGTGTACGGACACAGACAAACAGACGTAATACTTAGAACAAATTTCTTTTCATTATCGCTCACCAGATGAACACCGTTTGGAGCAACAATTTTCGCAGATGGCGTTACTGTAAAAACATGAAGAAAAACTATTGCGCGCGCATGAGGATTGAAATGAGTGGTCCATGAAAATTTCGACAGTGTTACGTCCGTTTGTCTGTGGTATGGTGGTTGTGGACCGATTGGTTGGTCGGTGGCAGCCAGCAGTGGTAAATCAAATCAAATCGAATCGAATATATTTATCTGGAGTTGCGTTTTTTTCTTGCCTTGGTCCACGCTTGCTTCGATCGGTCGTCTGGCTCGTTCTCATTCGCTACTTCTTGGTTGCTCGGATTCGGAATGCCACCTCATGGAGGCCGGTTCTGGCGAGTGTGATAGGGTTAACAGATTAGTGAAGAAACATTTTTGGAGTTGAACCTAATAGCAGAAATTATTTCCTGAATTGTACACAAACAGCTAAACAAAACGCTCACATTATATAAAGAGTTCGCTGAGTTTATTTGTGAAAACATGCGTTAAGATTTTCTGTGAGGGCTTCCATGAAGACTTCTGTTTTGAAAAGAATATTTTGAGACATCTGTAATGATTTCTGTTGAAATCTCTGTGAAGGAACATTTGTGAGACTGTGGAAGCTTCTATGAAGACTCTATTGAATATCAGTAGAGATCTCTGTATAAATACCGTAAAGACCTTTAAGGAGACTTACTTATATAGAGCACTGTCCCTACATATATAGGACACTGAGACTTGTGTAATAATTGACAGGATATATTACAACATAACCCTACAAAAATTCTACAAAGTTATTCCATGGATCCCTTCTAATAGTTTTGACAATGATCTACAAGAGTTTCAGGGATTCCTTAGAACTATTTCTGAAAATATCTTAATTTAAGAATTGCTCCAGCCAATTTTCCAGCGATTCTCCCAAAGCTTCTAATAAAAATACGTCATAGATTTTCTTTGAAAAACGTTTAAGGCTATCATTTACGATATTCTTCGAACAGATTGCTTACTGAAATTTCCATAGGTTGTTTTCCAAAAAAAATCAAGAAGGATTTTTTCCAGGAATTGATATAATTTTCATGTTTGATCTATTGCATAAGGCAATGTTATTAAGTAGTAAATTGGCATTCCGTATGCTGGTCAAGGATTGATTTTCCGTGCAGCTTGGATTGTCGCATTAAACGACCTATTATTTTCCCGCTATCTATTAATGGATTCATGTGATAATACAGCTGCAAACCCTATCGCTACAATTCGCTCAGCTCTCGCAACATCTTGCTTGGACCTGCCCGATGTGCGCGACGACGACGCTGAAAGACGAACAAAGCCCTCAACAGAAGACTATACAGAGGAGAACGAAACGAACACACCGCGCGCACATATTTATGCTGGATGGAAATAATACACTGACTCCGGACCATAAATACCTGTATGTTCACACGCACTCCGCGCCCTGCCCTGCGAGAACGCCACCCCTTCCGACCAGGCTTCCGAGGAGCCCTATCGAGAACCACTGGCCCAAAGGAAAACGGTGCAAAGAACTTGTTTTCCAGCAGCTTTAGAGTAGCTCTATCCGTACATTCCAGTCACCGTCAGTCGTCGGTGGTTGATCCACCAATCCTTTCCTCCGATTGCCCCACACTAGGTACAGTGGTTCGATCTGGAACAAATGTCGGCTATAAACTCAAACTCTCAGTCAAATGATCTGTCTAAATCTGAAATAAATATCCACGTGGTTTATGGACAGCCCCTAATATACCTTAATCCGAGTATTATCGATTTCGTCCATTTTAGCATGATTATCATGTCTATGGACCAATGCACGAGTTCACTATTTGACGTTTGAGCGGTGCCGTGTTGTTTACGTGACCATAGCAACGAGTGAATACGACACCGCTCAAACGTCAAATTAGTGAACTTGTACATTGGTCCATGGACCGATGCACGAGTTCAATGATTTGACGTTTAAGCGGTGCCGAATTCACCGGTTGCTATGGTCATGTAAATAACACGGCACCGCTAAAACCTCAAATGGTGACCTCGTGCATTGGTCCATTGGGGACTATGCATCTGCAGGGAACAGAAATCGCCTACCTCGATGCGTGAAAAATTTCTTGCAAGAAATTGTTAAGAAAAGCATTTTGCTATGATCGCAGTACGCAGTTCAAAAGAAATGAAATTTCAATGGACCAATTCACGAGTTCACTATTTGACGTTTTAGCGGTGCCGTGTTATTTATGTGGCCATGGAAACCAGTGAATTCGGCACCGCTCAAACGTCAAATTAGTGAACTCGTGCATTGGTCCATTGTACAGTGAATAGTCGATGTTCCATGACTCAATATCGACTCATGTTACTATGATGGTCCCTTGAAACAGCTTTCCAATGGATTGCTGTTCGATGACTCGATATTTCCATGAGTCGATGGTCCCTTCATTATCGACTCATGGAGGTTTCACTGTAGCTCACTGTTGAAAATTTCTTATCCTGGGAGGGAGAAACCGATACGAAATTTATGTACGTCAAAGTGAGCCGAGATTCTGCTGTCACGAAATGTCACTGTGAGTCCGGATCTTAAACAGTGGACAAACATGATAAAAGCGCGTAATTGATCAAAACATATTTTTACATTTCATCAAAGGTGATAATAATCGAATGAGAATCAATTCAACAGTATTCAAGAGTAATATCACGATAACACCGTTTATTATGATTGAATAAAAAGTATTGCAATATGCATCTTATTACGTTTTCGAACAAAAATGAATATTTAATGCTTGGAAACTGTGGCCCTTTTTCCATGTTACTCCGGAAAAATCGAAGGTACACAACAAAAGAAAACTAGTTATTTTCATCAATTCAGCCGTGATTATCGTTGGCAAGCTGGAGTTATCTTGCAATTTGAAAAAAACTTTGTTTAATATTTCGTGTGTAGTATCTGTGCCCAGTACTTAACCATTTCTTCCGCAGAAAATTTTACTTTTCGAGAGGTAAACAGCATACTTAGCTCATGGCTTCAGATTGTTCTCACAATTATTTTGGCAGCGAAAGTATGTCCATGCATTTAGCCAAAACCCAAACCATTTGAATAAGCCGTAAATTGCATTTCATATTCTCATTGCCCTAATATAACAGACTTCCTTACCTGCCCTAAATTATCAAAAGTACTGTTGATAAAAATCGAATTTAATGAGAAGGTCCCGCTGTTTACACCTTTCTTACACTTCTTACACTTCTCAACGAAAGTGCGCCCCTTATGAAACATAAGAGCAGGGCCGAATTTACAAATATGGGGGCCCGGTGGCCAATGTTTTGTGGGGGCTTTTTTCCCTGAGAAACATTTTTATACTTAAGAATTGACTAGGTATTATCAATGTTCTTCGCAATGTTATCAACTATTTTATAACGTTCAAAAATGCTTACAGACTTGTTTAGTGTCAAGCACTCGACACTGAAGAAGTCTGTAAGTCGATTCCGATAGACCTATCTGTCAAGATAAGCAACATATTAGATTTTAAAGGTATTTGCACGCCTTACTAATGATTTTTAGTATTTTATTTTTTCTTTTGCCAAAATGAAGTGAAGTGTTAAAGTTCAATTAGTTTTTTTTTTCAATCTTCTTGTTTTTCGTGAAGTCAGCAATATTCCATTTGAAATGTTCTATTATTTTGTTTAAGTAATTTTGTTTGAGCTTATTTGCATAAATTTCGCCCATTTTTCCCGATTTGTTTGTCGATATTTTTGGGGGCCCCTAAAATGTGGAGTACCTCTAGTCCTATCCTTGTTATGCTTTAAGATAAGTCCGAGAAAAATACTAGAAAAGAGGGGCTTTGTACTAGCAGCAAAACCGAATCAAGCTAGAAAATTTGTTTTTTATGTAATCAACATTCACAAGAGTCCTTGAATTACCAGTATTTTCCTTGTTGAGTTAATACTCATGATTGTTGCCCCTGCTTCAGTTGAACTTTACTGGCAAATCTCGAGTCTTACTATCTGCTAGGTAAAATAGAACTAATTTCGAAAATTGTTGCCAGTAACAAATACTTTGTACCTACCCAGGTACAGTGGGGGACCGAAATCCGTACAGGCTCAAAATCCATACACTTCATTCAAATAGTAGGCGTTTTGTATGAAGTAGACGGATTTAGATTAATTTTTTAGGTGTACGGATTTCGATCCCGCACGGTAACCATTAAGCCGTATATTGGGCCAAAATGTTGATTTACGGCTGATATAATATTGGCATTTAAAAGCCGTTAAATAGCACTATATAAGCCGTATATGGGGGATCGAGCCCGATATACGGCTTATGGTTACCTGGGTAGTAGAGTGTCCATTTCCCGGCCATTTGGCTCGTCCCGGGATTCGGGACAAACATCTAAGCTTTTCAATAAAACTAGAATTTGGTTGAAATAAAATTACATATTTAACAACACATTGTTTTTTCAATGAAAGAAAAAGATAATGTAACTTTCCACGATAATATGTTAATTATAACAAATCACTTTTTATGTATGACTTTCTTATTCCGATGAAGTAACTTAACAAAAATCAAAACAAATCTTAACTAATTACAGGTTTGCTAGGGATTTTTCAAATAGTCTATATCACTCATGAATGGTAAAAAATTATTATTATGGTAAAAAAATAAGTCATAATATTGAAACAATTTACTCCAAACGCTTGAAAAGTCATCAAAACTATTCTAAAGAAACAGTTAAATATCACTGAAGGTATTGTGGAAGACCATGCAAAAAAAAAATTACCCAAAATTATTGACTGAAGTTTAGGCGTACTTTCATATTTGCTTTATTGGAACATAGAAGAGCACTGGCTGAGGGAAGGTTGTGCATTTTTAACGTGGTACTCAAATAATGAAAAAATGTGGAAATATCAAAAAATATCAAAGTAAAATCGACGAAAAATACATATCCGAACGTAAAAAAGAGCAAAGTCGCGAGGATGGATTAAAAGTTAATAATTTAGAATTTAAAAAGCGGAATTGATGTGAAAAAATAAAATGATTGGCGACAGCATGCGCGGGGGAAGCGATTAGTGTATGAGTGAACGCGGTCTCAGTAGTAGTGGTAGTGAAAGGTAGGACGGGTGGATGTGGTGTGGTGAGAGAGGTGAACGTGTGGAGAATTTTTGCTTGCTTGCACACCAACTCTCGATTACTTTTTCAAATCGACGTAAGTAACTTTTATACGGTTTTGAGAAAATTAATTAGGAAAAATCACAATCTATCTTCTAAAACTGTTTTAAAATGAATCACCGTTTTAACATTTTTTTGCCGTGTACTTCGCTCAAATTTTGCATACACTCAGCTCACGTTCAAAAACTAGGTAGTTTCTATTATTTCCCACAAAAATAATAATAAGAAAATGATAAGCCGTTTCATTCAGCTACTTTCGACGTTTTTCTACCAGTGTAAAATCGGCTCAAGTAGTGTTTTGTTTTGATTCGTGGTTAAGTCACTTTGTCACTCCATACAGCGGGGCGGCGAAAGTAGTGGTTAGGTTGCGAAAGTTGAAAATGTTACTTTCGTCGTTTTGTAAATCCGGAAATTAAACGTTCTAAAAGTGAAAAGTTGAGTTGGTACAGAGCGGTACGTGTAGAATTCCGCCTGCTTAACACGTAGGATCGATAAAGTAAGTTTGTATACTTTTTTGACTTGAGTCTGTATGAATAAGTTTTCGAGAACTGATTAAAGTGATCTTTCGGAAGCGGGAAAGAGAAGCGGGTATGAGCAAGATGACGGTACGATTAGAAAACTGGGCATGTACAGTAGTGTTCAATTGGAGTGTTGCAAATTTAATACAGTGCCCGTTCGATTTTGGCAACTCTACCGTTCGATCTTCATTTGGAGAAGCCCAGCAAGCGGGTACAGTTTTCGCATAGCAGAAGTGTTTTTTGGCTTTCGGTTCGCCGGAATGGAAGTTTTTTTTTCGGTTTTCGGGCAGTGCAGTTTGAGAAGCCCAACAAGTGGATTTGATTTTCGTATCGCTTTATCGGAGGAGTGGAAGTTTGTTTTTTTTTCTCTGTTTTTGAACAGTTTCGCATAAATGATACTTTATAGCTAACGGTGACATCGTTGCGACGACTAGCTTCAAAATACTACAAGGATAAAAAAACCGGTGAGATCTTTTCATGATGACTTGTGTTATTTGATTATATTTCCAATGTTATATGCATTTTCGGTTGGGTGGGACCATCAGGGCACCCGATTGAAGCGAGATGGATAGGAAGAGTGAAACTGTCAACTTCCTATCGCTAACATTTCGTGGAAAAAGGGTGGGCTCTTCTTCCCATCTATTGGGTCTTTCTGACAAGCAAGGGCTTGATTGTACGACTGTTCGTGTGAACTTACTTTTCCTTGCAGGTTTCGCGTAAGTGTCTCTGCTTACGGGTCCGCTATTCGTTTTTGGTCCTTCAGACAGGAGTATGATTGAATACGAATAGTCATACAATCTTGAACAAATTGTTTTGTTAGAATAGGCCATTGCTACCGATGGATACCTTGCTACAATAGATGGTAACCTATATCATCATCATCACTTTCATATTTGCTTTATTAGCCTAGGATTATAAAACCGGCTAATGTTGAAGGGAAGAGAAACTTTGCAACTAGACAAAAAAATGTGTTTCTTACTAGGTAAATTGTTCTTTTCATGAAAATAATTCGGAACGCGTCTTAATTCTCTTTTTCATCATGCTTTTCTGTTTTATTAAATAAGGCTTGATAGTACGGACAAATGTCAGTTTTCCATTGAAATTTATTGGTTTTCATCAAATTCTACGTACATTTCGGGAATCCCTGGATTCCCGGGATGTCAGAACTAAAATCCCGGGAAATGGGAAATCCCGAAATTTGACAAATCCCGGGATTTTTGTTCCGGGATTGACACTCTACAAGGTAGGACTTAAATTGGTAGATCTTACCCCGTAACGCACCACGAAGGTGATCTACCCGGCGGGAACATTGGTCATATGCTGATTGGGCATTGGGAGTTTGCTTCTGCAAACCTAGAGCGTCTGTACTCCAAATTGGGAGTACAGGAGTGGCTCACAACTAGTCCCGATTTTAAGATTCTTCTGAGATGTCCAGATTTATTTTTCATTTCATTAAGTTTTCTCCTGCTTTTTTCTGCTTGGCGATCGCCGGGAAATGTCAAAGATATTTCGAATTTGGAAAAAAATGTCTCAATACCAAAAAGCAGTAAGAATGGCATCTATCCCAAAATCTATGTATAATGTCGTTATTCAGATATCGACTTCAGCCACATAGAAAGTTTAGGATGCGTTGCATACTATATCACAAATCTTCAGGTTCAGTCGATGTTTGACGACGCTGATGTGATTAATAGAATCATTTGGGCTCATACTAAAACATAAGCTATGATCCTTGGAATATTTTCACAGAATTCTATCGCTATTTCCACGACTTACCATTTTCGAATCAAATTAAAAAGTCTCTCGGTTACTTACTTTTCCCTTTGAACAACCCTCTGAAACTCTATGTAAAATGACTGCAATGTAATAATTTCCTTACAGGCCAAACTTCAAGTTATTTGTAGTTCGTCATCCAAATTTCAGCCAATTCGGACTACCAGAAGCTGAGATACAGCACCCCAAACTTGGGCATTTTGTATGGAAAAACAGCATTTGGTAACTAACTTATATCACTGACTGTAACTACCGAAAGGATCACCAAAACTTATCGGAAATACCTGTACATAGTAGTTTATCCAATTCTACGAACTTTTGTGAACACGATTTTATGATTGCAGCAAGTTTTAACTTAGTTTGGTTGAGGTTTATGTCTCGAGCTTCTTGAAAATTTCTATTTACGGGGAGTATTTTCTCTAAAAACCACACCTGCATATCTAAAAGTCAATCCCGTTCAAAGTTATCATTTAAAAAAAAATACCATTTATTTTACGAAAATAAATTGTATAAAATAGGTAATTATGTAGAACATTTGTAAATCGGCAGTGAGTGAGCCAAAAGCACCACCGGGAGCTTCTAAGAATTTAAAAAATGATCACGTTAGCACTGCCTTTTCTCAGTCGATGATGATGATTGTTTTAAAATCGTTCTGAATGGTCAGTGAAATTCGATCAAAACAATCATCACTTGGAAAAAAAGCAATGCTAACTTGTTCAATCCATTCATTCGTCGGTACATATGTCATGCACGATTTAACTTTCATCAGGTTGCGATGCTAGGTTCGATCTTTGAGCATTTTTTGTAATTAATTGCCTCAAGCAACATGTAAGCAGTTGACGGTCAATGAATTCATAGATTTATTTTGTTTGATTCCCGTTGATTAGGACTTGAAGAAATAATGTCAATGTGTGTTTTCTATACCATATATATTCAGAAAACTGTGATTCCCGGGTACTGGGGCGAACAAATCTGGATCAAACAATGTTAAAACTCAATTTAATCTTATTAGCGTCTTCGACAAACTTTAACAGAATAAAATTAGCTTTTAATTAGTGGTAATAGCAAGTGGATTTGATTTCACACATGTTAGTTATGATTTTTCAAACCTTGAAATAAGCCCAAAAACACATTTTTAACTTGAAGCTTACCGTAATATTTATCAAATTTGACCAGACGTTGTTTTTGCATGAAAATTCAGAATACCGGAAGATTTACAGACATTTATGAAATATGAACAGGTCCATTGTGGATGCTAGAACTATGAAATAATTTACACTCTTCATGAATTTCGAGCAAGACCCTTAGCGAATTATCACGAGTTCTTAATGGAAACTTTTCGGAAGATTATTTGTGAAAATTATAGAGAGATTTTTAGCAGATAATTTTTTAAACCATGGTTCAAAGAATTCAAGCGACATATTCTTGCATGATCTTTAAAAAATCTCCGATAAGACGATGACGACTTTCCGGTGAGCTGAAGAGATTCCAATGAGCTGAGAGACGGTTTGACTGGAGACTCGTTAGAACGTTAGCAGAGTTATGTACTCCTGAGATATATGTACCTCTACTCACAACGACAACTGACTGCAAGAATATGGCCATGATTACCACCTACTTCCGGCCCAGCCTTCTATACCGATACACCTGGATATCACCACAGCAGGCCAGATCTCAAATCGACCACGATCTTTTTGATGAAGAGCACTTCTCTTACATAAACGTCGTCAGCACCTATCGTGGCACTTACATCGGCTCTGACCATAATCTGGTGATGGTTAAGGTGAAGATGAATCGAAGCCAAATTCTCAAGAGCACAAATCTGGAGAACCATACAACCGTTTAACCCTCTAATACCCAAATTTTTATTTTCGATTTAAGTATTATTTTTCGTTATCTAAAATCGTTCTAAACACGTTTTGGGCATTTATTAATTTTTATTCGCAAATTTTTAAATTTTGGTTTTTGATTTTTATAATTTTTATTTTTGAACATCCCTAGCTTTTTTCATTTTTTCTTGAAGCTTTTTCTAGTTGTTGATTTTTGGCTATAATAAAAATTTTAATTGTTACGGTATTTTTAAAAATATTGAATTTTTAATTTTTTTTTCGGAGCGTATTTTATTTTCCGTGTAACTAACGGAAAAACAGGTTTGAAATGATTTTATTACCACCTGGCTCTTCGTTTGTGATAGGTTGATCGTAGAAAAATATAAAAGGTACGATTTTTTATATTACACGTTTAATGAAGCCCAGGCATTTGTAGGTTATACAAGAATGTAATTTTTCAAACAATTTCTAAAAATACAAAAAAGTTTCAAAAGTCATAAAAAACTTTTCCTATATGCGTGTTATGAGTCAAGGTATAAGCCAAAAATAAAATCATTTTGATTTCCGAGCTACGAAAAAATACACAAAATTCCAAAGTGTACCCCGTCTAAAGGCGGGGTTGGGTATTAGAGGGTTAAGCTGAAAACTTAATCGATTTGCCACTAGCTGGGGTTTTCGATTCTCTCAAACGGGTTTTCGGTTCTCCAGTTCTTGAAAATTTGAAGTTTAGCTTCGATTCATCTTCACCTTAAACTGCGCCAAAACCTATCTGTCATGAAAAATGTCCAGTACCGACAACCGCATCTGCATACGCGCAGTATGTTGAATCTGCGTTTCTGGAAGAGAGTGAGCTTGATAAAGCCTCTCTTGAGGACTGCTGGAGTACAGTGAAAGCACCCATCTACGATGAAGCTGAGGGTGAGACGAAGTCGACGGAACGTTGGTTCACCGTAGGATGGAGGAGAAGAATGCATCGCGGGTGATTATGAAGCATCAGAGAACAGAATGTGGAATGTTATAGACGGAAACGGCAAAACCAGACCTGCTTCTTTCGGGAGAAAAGAAGTAGATACGAGGAGATCGAACAGCAGTATCAGATTCATAAAGGTGATCGTGAGGTAATCGAAAGTTAAAAGCAATACTTCGACGAACGCCCGAATGGTGCTCAGAACGCAGGCAAAGAGAGTCAAGACAACGAAGTAAATGTCATCGTCCGCAGTGATGGAAATCAACCAACACCCACTCCGAGGTAGATTAATGGCGCAGGCTGCCCCCGTCCCGTAAAACCGTGGCAGGCCTTAGAGTACGTTCCAAATCCGTCGCCTGGTTGTTCCAACTGGGCGGGAGTAGGCTCAGATGCCATTACCTGACCTGCGCCGATCCGGCTCTGAACATAGTACCCCATAAAGGACTATGTCAACCCTAGCATGGCCTCCCTGCTTGCATAGATAACCATGGGATTATAAAGGCGACTATTCCAGCGGAGATGGATAGCGGCTCTTAGGGGGACCCATAAGAGATGATCAACCAAAACAAACAACTAGCGGAATGTGAAGGAGAGGCTTCTGGACCTATCAGTAACCGGCTAAGGTTCCCGCCAAGGAAGGAGGCGACCAACTTTATTGAAAACAGTGTGGGCAAAAGCCTAGATACTGTGACGATACTGCAACATGTGTGGTGACCGATGGCCCGGGACTAATCGAGGCCATGGATCGCAATAGGGAGTACCTCCCTAAAATGCAGGTAGCTGCTGAGCAACTTGATGTCATCATCGAATATGTTAAAAGCAAAACAAATATCAGCAAAGACTTGAAAACAAGTCTACTGAAATTGCGACAATCAGTCCTAGCTGCAAAGCAGGACTACGAGAATGCCAAGGAACAACTGGGCAAGGTAGAAGGCCAAAAAGACACTAGGTCGTGTCAGACCGAAGTGTTTTCCTTCACAGGCGAACTAGGATTGGTGAAATGATCCTAGTCTTAAAGAAGGACGCCAAGGAAAAGGGTGCAGTCTATAAGCAACTGGCACAAGAAGTACTTGGTGACGAGGTTGATGTAAGATCCCTTACTGCTGAAGCGACTCTCCAGTGTAAAAATCTGGATGAGGTCACCGATGCAGCGGAGGTCTCGGCTGCCCTCAAAGAGCAGTGTGACATCGACGTAGCCAGTAAGGCCATCCACCTTAGAAAGGGCCCGCAGGGCACCCAGGTGGCGGCGATCAGGCTGCCGGTCGCAGAGGCCAACAAAGCAAAGAGTTTGGGCATACTCAAGGTAGGCTGGTCGGTTTACCTGCTGAGCATACAACAGCCTCCTGAAGTTTGCTTCAAGTGTTTCGGGAAGGGCCATAAGTCGTGGAATTGCAATGGTCCCGACAGAAGTAAAATGTGCAGAAAATGCGGCGCTGAAGGCCATAGGGCAAGCGATTGTAAGCAAATCGCTAAGTGCCTAATATGTGTCGACAGAGCAGACAACGGACACTTAACGGGCGGACCCAAATGTCCGGGCACAAGCGGAGTATCAAAGCAGCCAAAACGGAAGTAACACAGTTAAATTTAAACCACTGTGATGCAGCCCAGCAGCTGCTTTGGCAGTCAGTCTCGGAAACCAAGACTGACGTGGTGTTATTATCGGACCCATACCGCATACCAGCCAACAACGGGAACTGGGTGGCGGATAGGTCTCAACAGCTAGCAGCTATAGGGACGACAGGACGATACCCAATCCAAGAAGTAGTCTCTAGCTCAAATGACGGTTTTGCGATAGCAAAAATCAACGGCGTGTTCTATTGCAGTTGTTACGCGCCCCCAAGGTGGTCGATTGAGGAATTTTCCCACATGGTTGACAGGATGATGGCCGAACTAGCTAATCGGCAGCCAGTAGTGATAGCTGGCGACTTAAATGCATGAGCAGTGGAGTGGGGTAGCCGCTGCACCAATCAAAGAGGCCAGCTATTGTTGGAATCCCTGGCCGCATCAAATGTAGAGCTGGCAAATGTGGGTACAGTGAGTACCTTCCGCAGAAATGGTGCAGAATCGATTATCGACGTGACGTTTTGTAGTCCTAACCTTTTAGGTACCATGAACTGGCGCGTTGATGACGGTTATACTCATAGCGATCATCAATCGATTCGCTATAGTATAATACCAGGCGGGCAGAAGGCAGCGCGATGTAACTCGACCCAAGCCCAAAGATGGAAAACAGCGCGCTTCGACGGCGAAGTATTCACTGAAGCCCTGAGGCGCGAACGAAACACTCTGGACCTAAACGGTGAAGAGCTAGTTGCTATGATATCACGAGCGTGTGATGCTTCCATGCCGAGAAAAGCCCCTCCTAGAGAGAACAGGCCACCAGTGTATTGGTGGTGCGAATCAATTGCAAATCTTCGAGCAATCTGCCTTCGGGCTAGACGAAGAATGCAACGCGCACGCACAGAAGCACAAAGAGAGGAACGCGGTGCAGCATTCAGAGAGGCAAAGTTGGCTCTCAAAAAGGAAATCAAGAGTCGAAAACGGGCATGCTTTGAAAGTCTATGCGAGAGTGCCAATTCTAGTCCATGGGGTGACGCCTACAGAGTGGTAATGGCTAAGACCAAAGGAGCCATAGCGCCCCAAGAGAAATCGCCCGAGTTGCTGCGATCGATAATCGATGTACTCTTCCCGCACCATCCCATAAGCCCATGGCCCCCAGCGCCGTATGCGGCAGATGAAGGAGAAGAAGTGGCGAGAGTGACGAACGAAGAGCTGGCAGAAGTCGTGAAATCATTCGCGTCAAACAAGGCACTGGGACCCGATGGTATCCCGAATGTTGCCTTAAAAGCGGCAGTGAACACGGATCCGGACATGTTCAGAACCACGATGCAACGCTGCATTGATCAAGGAATCTTCCCGGATGTATGGAAGCGACAGAAATTGGTGCTACTACCAAAGGCGGGGAAACCACCAGGTGACCCGTCGGCGTATAGACCAATCTGTCTACTAGATACGACTGGCAAGTTATTGGAGAAGTTGATTCTCAACAGACTAGTACCGTATACGGAGAGTGCGGACGGCCTGTCCAACAACCAGTTTGGATTCAGAAAAGGTAAATCTACTCTGGACGCCATCCAGTCGGTCGTTCAAACAGCTGAGGTGGCAATCGAGCATAAAAGGAGCGGCATCCGTTACTGCGCGGTTGTCACTCTGGATGTGAAGAATGCGTTCAACAGCGCAAGCTGGGAAGCAGTAGCACACGCGCTTCACCGCCTCAAGGTACCGGTGCAGCTGTGTAAGCTTCTAGAAAGCTATTTTGATGGTAGGATTCTGCTGTATGACACAGAGGAGGGGCAGAAAAGCGTTCGAATTACCGCGGGAGTACCTCAAGGTTCAATCCTGGGCCCGCTGTTATGGAATGCGATGTACGATGACGTACTGAGGCTGCCCCTTCCGACGGGTGTTAAGATTGTTGGCTTCGCCGACGATATCACCCTAGTGGTCTATGGTGAATCGATGGAGGAAGTAGAGTTGACAGCAGCGCACTCTATTTCCCTGGTTGAGGAATGGATGAAGTCTAGGAAACTAGGACTGGCCCGTCACAAGACTGAGGTGGTGGTGGTCAACAACCGCAAGTCCGAGCAACAGGCGCTTATCTCGGTAGGTGATTGCACCATAGAGTCCAAGCGATCCCTTAGGCATCTTGGGGTAATGATCGATGACAAGCTGAGCTTCGCTAGCCACGTTGAATATGCCTGTAAAAGGGCATCTACGGCTATAGCGGCGCTTTCGAGGATGATGTCTAACAGCTCTGCTGTAATTGCCAGCAAACGCAAGCTGCTGGCAAGCGTGGCGCTATCCATACTAAGGTATGGAGGACCAATCTGGTCAAAAGCGCTTAGAACGAACAGAAACCTAAAGCGGTTGGAAAGCACGTACAGGATAATGTGCTTAAGAGTAGCAAGTGCATACCGGACGGTATCTAAAGAGACCGTGTGCATCATAGCCGGGATGACGCCCATCGGGCTCATCATCAAGGAAGATGTTCAATGCTTCAACCAAAGGGGTACCAGAGGAGTCCGCGACACGTGTAAAGAGGAAACGCTCAGAAGCTGGCAGCAGGAATGGGATAACTCCACTAAGGGTAGATGGACCCATCGACTAATACCAAATGTGTCAGATTGGTATGGTAGAAGCCATGGGGAAGTGCACTTCCACCTGACGCAGTTTCTGTCAGGACATGGTTGCTATAGACAGTACCTGCATAGGTTCGGGCACTCAGAATCTCCTGCGTGCCCCGATTGTGCTGGTGTAGAGGAAACAGCGGAGCATGTCGTGTTCGATTGCCCCCGTTTCATTGTTGTGAGAGGTCGCATGCTCACTACATGCGGAGGGGACACGTCCCCCGACAATACTATAGAGAGAATGTGTGCGGATGCCGAGTGCTGGAATGCAGTAACTACGGCTGTCACTCACATTATGTTAGAATTGCAGCGTCTATGGCGCGCCGACCAAGAGTTGGCTGCAGAGGATTAGCCCTGCCGAGGCTGGTCCCTTGTAACATTGTTTAAGTCGGCTAGGAGAAGCAGTTTGCCTAGGCTACTTCTGCTACACGTGTTGTGCTATATGCACTGGTCCCTTCCCGAAGAAATACCGTAAGGTGGTTCCGGGGAGATGAGGGTCTGAGTCCAAGGGTCATGTCGATGCACTGTTCACCACTTGAGCAATTCTAAATGAATTGCTCATGCACAGTGCATAGGCTGGTTTTAGCGGGTCGTCGTTGGTGCGTCATCCCCGCATTCCCTGAGTTATCTTCTCAGGGGATCTGTTTGCAGATTTCCCCCTTGTAAAAAACAAAAAAAAAAGGGTGTGATTGCCCAGCGCAAGAACAAAAACGCTGCTGACAAGGATGGTTTCGGGGCTGAACTCATAATGAAGGGCCCGGAGAAGCTGGTCATTCGTTTACACTGGCTAATAGACACAATTTGGGAAAGAGATCAGCTACTGTAGGAGGAAGGGATAATATGCCCCATATACAAGAAAGGCGACAAGTTCGATTGTTCTTGCGTCTTCACCTGCGGTAAACAAGTTCGTGAGAAGTTATCGAACCGGCTTCGTTGACGGCCGATCAACAACGAACCAGATCTTCACTATTTAGCATCGTTCAAAAATGTCTTCACCATTTCATCGATTTAGTTGCGACAAAACGTGGACGAGAACAACTTTTCGAGAAACTTACAAGACGACGATGAGAGGATTGCAAAATTGTACGACGGATTTAAGCGAACATTTCACTTCATTTGAATTGCATCGGGGACTATAAAAAAGTTTATGGACTTGCCTGTTGTTCAATATTGCGCTAGAAGAAGTTATAAGGAGTAGGAGTACCGGCTTCAACAGCCTGGGTACGATTTTCAACCGATCAAGTCAATTCGTTTGCTTCGCGGATGCAATGAAAATTGTCAGTCAAACATTTGAAAAGGTGGGAGACTTGTACACGCGCTTGAAATGGGTTCCGATAGAAGAGAAGACATTTGGCGGCATCCATAAATTACGTAACGCTCTAGGGGGAGGGGGGGAGTAGGCTCAAGCGTTACGACTCATACAAAAATTTAAAATTTTTCGTACAAAAAACGTTACGGAGGGGGGGGGGAGGGGGTCGAAAATTTCCAATTTTAGCGTTACATAATTAATGGACGCTGCCTTTGAGGTGTTCGATGAATTCATCAATATTGGATCCTTGGTGCATTGTCAGTGGAAGTTGGGCAAACTATGCACAGATAAAAATATTTGAATTCTAATGAAGTGTAAACTGAGGCATAGAGTAAAATAAACCAAATTCATCTATTTTTACGACATTTCGTTTAGTTTTCAACCAAAGATGCTTGAACGTTACAAGATCGTGTAAATTTAAAGTACAATTTGATTGAAAAATAAGCGATTTGTCGTTGACATTTCAGTTTATTATGACGCTCCAAATATTTGCATGAACTTAAATTTACAACATATGTTTAGCTGTGTGGGCTCCAGAAGAAGCTGCGGTCAAAGAAGTTACACCTCGAACCAAATGTACCATGTACAAGACGCTTATAAAACCGGTAGTCCTATACGGGCATTAAACGAGGGCTATACTCTGGGAGGTTCTGCAAGCTCTCGGGTTTTTTTTTTGCGTACTTCGGGTTCTTAGGATGATCTACAGTTGTGTGCAGGAGAACGGTATGTGGCACAAAACAGTATGAACCCAGAAGGGCATCCCAGACAACCAAAATGTACGTATAACGAAATCACCTGGAGGCTTTGTATGTGCAAAATTTCACTCATAAGATGTTGCGAAAAGGCCTACTACGTACAAATGTGGAGGCGATATGCGTGCATTAATTATGTGATGAATATTAACATTAAATGCGAGTGTATAAATATTCTACCGAACTAACCTGTGATCTTATGCGACTTGACTTATGATAACAAATGTTGATTTGACAGCTGCTACGGATTGATTCGACTTACTTTGTACGAGTGTACGGGACGAAGCAAAATGTACAAATTAACTCAGAAAAGAAGTGTTTTATGCGAGGAAACTCATCAATCCGATGTAATTAGTATGAATAAACGAGTTGAAACGTGAACTTTCATGCGATTTCTGGTTGTCTGGGCATGTTGCAAGAATGCCGGACAACAACCCTACAAATATAGTGTTCACTTGGGAACCGATTGGTATTTAAAGGTGTGGAGCGCAGAGAGCTAGGTTCTCTTTGAATGCACAAAAAGCTAATGGTTTATGGAGTATGAAAGGTCCACTCAAACAGTTCTTCTTCTTATTCTCCTTGACTTCTTGAGGACGTAATTTCACTGCGACAGTGTCTGCTTCTAAGCATAGAGTTAAATGAGCACTTCCACAGTTATTAATTGAGAGTTTTCTTTGCCAAAGTTGCCTTTCTCGCATTCGTATATCGTGTGACAAGTACGATGACACTCTATGTCCAGGGAAGTCAAGGAAATTACGAAATGATCCTGAACCGACCGGGAATCGAACCCAGACACCTTGGACAGCATGGTTTTACTTTGTACCCACGGACTTTAACCACTCGGCTAAGGGACGCCCCCACTCAAAGAGTTATATAAAATTCAAAATCCAAGGAATTTTCTGCAAACTTTGGACTTAAAATACAGAAGTATAGAGAAAGCCACGAATATATCGTTTACAGAAAACTATTTTGATTTCTGATGTTTTGGCCACCTTCAAACCACTGTGCAAGGGTCTGAGTGAGTGGTTCGGAGTTCTTTTTTGCTCCTCCACAGCCCGATCCGAGTGCGAGGAGATTTTCCCTTTCTGTTCCCAACAACGGTCATCGTCGTCATCGTCTCTTGTTGACTCAAATCAAGTTTTTGTTGTTGTTATGAGCCCAGTTCATACATGCCAAGGGGATCAACTTGACTTGGTTGCTTCATTCAGACGTTGGGACAGAGAGTTTGTGTGCATGTTCCGCTTTATGGGCTTTCTTCTTCGCAAAACGTCTCATGCTCATCTCTTAATCGCAGCAACCATCGTCCGGGTGTCTTGAGGTGATGACGAATGAGATCAAGTGGCAGTCCAGCCAACGCAAATCAACCAGGGGAAATTCAAATGGGAAAAACCGCAGCAAGCCGCGGCCGAATCTTGACCGCAAATTTGTGGTTCGACGCGATTAATTGCCACGTGGTGACGAGTGTCCTTGCCGAACTCGTGCGTCGTTCTGTAATAAATCCAATCATCAGGGGTTGCACAACAAGTCTGCTCTGGGAAGATATAAAAAAAATCGCCAATGAAGGGAGAAGAGATCGTAATCACAATCGGATTGATTACATGTTCGACCAGATCCGGAGCGCGGGCTGTATTTTTATCACAGAAGGCCACGACAAGAGACGGACGACCAGGCGAAGGTATCTTCGACTGGCATACACAACACATTGAGAATCGAACCGAAGAGGATTCCAATGCATTGGGAAGATCTTGCATTTGGAGGAGGAAAAAAACGGCTGACGACAGTGGCATCCGGTTCGGCCACTTCGACGGTGGTACCAGATTGACAACGATCAACTCCAGATGTTGAGTTGCATCTGCCGAGGGTAGTGAACGTACTGAATTTTCAGATATCAAGGTTAGAATCAGCGCCATTTGTATGCCCCGAAAGACTGTATGAGGGAACAATCATAAGTAACCATGATTTTTTGTTTCTTGCATTGCTATTATCTTCGATTTAGAAACATAAAATGTGTTTCTAATGATTGTAACATAAAAATGTTACCAACTTTCTTCGATTTCAATATAATAACACGGTAAAACTTAATAGGATACGAATTTTTATATTTCAATCTTAACAAGAAACTAAGCAAATACAGACGAGGTTTAAAAAAAATATGCCACAATAAGTTTGCCATATATTTAGGTATAGTTTTATCAAATTAGAATGAAAGTTTTGTCACGGAACACCTAGATATAAGAAACTAATGTCATGTTTGAAATTATACTAATAAATAAACATCTGTCGAAGGAAGTAAACTTCATTAATTCCCAAAGTTCAAGGTCACCATCAGCGCCATTAGTCTCCCCCGAAAGCCCAATTCCAGCCCTAGAGTTACCAATAAACATCGAAAAGCGTGCGACTGACTGTCTACGAATCGTCGCACCTCGAGAGCCTAGGTATTGGTTCCTAGAGAGACGCCTGCTGAGATTGGACTCCGAAACCCGATGGGACATAAATTGCATAGCCTACCTCGGTGCCTTGATGTCGTGTGCGCAACGGCGCGGTGTGAGTTCTACGCGTCAACTTGTCCTACACACTCAATTGCATGCTGCACCGTGGCGACCATCGGACTTGGACAAGTGCCCTCCACTCAGCAGACCCACTAGCAGGACCCATAGGAATCAACACTACAGGTGTGGTTATATGCGGAGGAAAAACTCGAAAGAAAAAGAACGCTCCTGGCAAGGTAGACTAGTTTCGTTCGGTCTTGGTCGAGAAGCGTGAGCCAGACAAGCACTCGAGGCAAACAGCAGCACCAGAAGGGATCGATGGGACCTTGGCGTGGGGGAGTGTGCATTAGGGTGGGGCTTATTTCCAAAAATCTTCCGTAGTCAGGATTTACAAAGTGGAAAATGATCATCGGTCGCAAAATAACATCCTGTGAAAAAATGAGAATTTTTGGTGAAGGTTTAGAGGTGGCGCAAAGGGCGTAAGTGCAGTTTTCCCTTTTAGTGAACTCTGAAAAATTTTGGTATGCTTTTCAGCTTGTTTTAGTGATTTTAGGGCCCTTAAGGGCAAAAAATCACCTCAAAATTGCGATATCTCCACTCCTTTAGATGATGTTTGACGAAATATATATTATGCATGCGATTTTTGGCCCTTGAATAGGTGACGCTGACTGATTACTGTTAACCCGAATAAGCATATGAAAAGCTGGGGAGGATTCTTATGCTAGTAGAATGGAACAAAGAGCAAAGAAGAATGAGATAAAGAACAAATAACACAGAAGAATGTGAGGTGGGGTAGGCTAAACAGGTGGGAGGGTGAAACTAGTGATATATTGAGTGTAACTGAGGAATCTTGAAAAATCTCGATTTTACGCAATGGAGAAAAGCTTCAGTAGAAAACGATGATTATATTGACTTGTATTTAATATTACCGTCGGACGGGGCTACTTTTGATTCCAGGGGCTACTTTGGACACTCACCTTTTGTATTT
The DNA here is from genome assembly GCF_002204515.2 of Aedes aegypti. NCBI lineage: Eukaryota > Metazoa > Arthropoda > Insecta > Diptera > Culicidae > Aedes > Aedes aegypti. The sequence goes on along the minus strand of NC_035107.1, from coordinate 298,560,113 downwards.
ATTAGCAGCGTAAATATTAATCTGAGCTATTTTGTGTCTTCAGCACTTTTATTAACCAATATATGCTCTACCACTAGGCATGATTTTTTCTTGGAACAATATCAACAATAACAGGATAAACAAGAAAACATTTCAAAAAAGCCCGAATAAATATTCACAAGGTATAAAACATTGACTATACAAACATTGTTTGAATTTTACCCATGTCTTGGAAACTTATTGGGAGCATCACAAAACTATTAAATCGTCATGTTTCATGAAAATCTTGTGATTTGTTTTGCTTAAAATTGTTGTTTCATTAAAATAATTGATCAAAGGTCTTAATTTTGCGACTTTAATTTTATTATAATGTTTTGTTTTGTGTATTTTACAACTTAAAAAATAAATAAATAAATGTTTGTAAAAGTGAATAGACATAAAACGCATATATTTCAATACGTACCAATGCCAAATTCACAACATAATCTCTAAAACACAATTTTTCGTCATAATTTACATGATTTTGTAGTACAGAACAGTTGCATCCTTCAAATGCCTAAATTAAACTACTCTTAAGCCAGCTCTAAACTGCTTAGAAGCTAAAAGCATATTACAAAAGTAAACTTACTTCTTTACGATCATGCTAAACTTTACTTCATAGATTGCGTTTTTAATGAAAATTACTTACTGGTATTAAATTAGTTACCGGTATTGATGTGATCCTTCAACATATCGTTCATATAACAGTAAGAATAGAAAAAAAAGAGTTTTTGTACAGAACTCATTTATCATCGCAGTACCTAGTAGTTCGTTTATGTCAACTTGAATATCGAGCATTTGTAATTGATAGTTCCATTTAAGAGGAAGTTGAAAATTTAAGTTTCATACTGCAAACTGAGAATAGTGAATGGCATGTTTCGTTGAAATTTGTTATATATGTGTAATTGATTCTAGCTTTGCAATTTTCTACATTAAGTTTATCAATGAAAAACGTTCCATAACATCACAGTGGACGACAATTTATTGAATCAGTTTGAAAGTTATAAAAAAAATCATTTCATTAGCGGATTGTGAAAATGTCCAAAGTAGCCCCTTTTTTGTCTTGAAGGACACGCTTTTTTCGCTATTCAAGCATTTTTGTTATTTCTTGATGGATTTGCCTCATATTTTGCACATTTGTTACGTACATATACAACTTAAATATAGGCAAAAATTATAAACATCTATCCATAATTCTAAGAGTTACGAATCCTCAAAGTTAAAGAATGTGGAAATAATGTCAAAAGAAGCCCCGTTTGACGGTACTTACTTCAGAAATATTTCGAGCAATTTTGCTTATGCTTATATAAATTTGTTATGTATTTAATAAATACTGCGTGAGGCTGAATTTCCAGGATGTATATTTTGCAACGGTCCCGGTCGAAAAATTGCTATCAACATTCAGGAACAAACAACTGAACAATTATTGAACTAAAGCAGTAAAGTGTATTTGTGGACATGCATTTATCTATATCTACCAAGAGAATAATGATGAAACTTTGCATGGAGTTGAGGACATTTTAGCCGATACTGCAATTTTTCCATAAAGAGTAATCTAAAATCGTATGCATGGGTCGAAAACTAGAGATGGGTCAAAAATTGGTGCTCTTCCCCTACTTGAAGAAAAATTGCTCGAAATATTTCTGGAGTAAGTAATATTAAATAGAAGTCAATATAATCATCGTTTTCTACTGGAGCTTTTCTCCATTGCGTAAAATCGAGATTTTTCAAGATTGCTCAGTTACACTCAATATATCACTAGTTTCACCCTCCCACCTGTTTAACCCACCCACCTCACATTCTTCTGTGTTCTTTGTTCTTTCTCTCATTCTTCGTTGCTCTTTGTTCCATTCTATTAGCATAGGAATCCTCCCCAGCTTTTCATATGCTTATTCGGGTTCACAGTAATCAGTCAGCGTCACCTATTCAAGGGCCAAAAATCGCATGCATAAAATATATTTCGTCAAATATCATCTAAAGGAGTGGAGATATCGCAATTTTGAGGTGATTTTTTGCCCTTAAGGGTCCTAAAATCACTAAAACAAGCTGAAAAGCATACCAAAATTTTTCAGAGTTCACTAAAATGGGAAAACTGCACTTACGCCCTTTGCGCCACCTCTAAACCTTCACCAAAAATTCTCATTTTTTCACAGGATGTTATTTTGCGACCGATGATCATTTTCCACTTTGTAAATCCTGACTACGGATGATTTTTGGAAATAAGCCCCACCCTAGTGTGCATGTGTGCATTTCCTCGGAACCGTGCACATTCCATCGCTCGGAGTGACCGCTCGCTTACTCGTTCCATCCAAGCCGAAGAGGAGGATGATGATGATGATGCAAAACGACCAAGATGAAGAGTCCGGTTATTAAAAAAATGTTGAATAATATTTTACAATCAATCCAATACGGCCGCGATCCAAGGAAGGAAACGTCGAAGTAGGCGGGTACGGTTTGCATATTGCTTGGGGTTTGTGTTTTCCTTTGCATCACCCAAATCACCGGAGATCAGCCCGACCTGAGGGAGGAAATGCACCGAAATGGAAACGAGCGGTTGCAGCCACAATCTCACACGATCTCCTTCCATCAGGCAGCAGCACTCAGTGCAGGGAACTCTTTTGTTAAAGTCCCAATCCCAATTGCCAAAACGTGTAGTTTTGCTGATCGTTCTGATTATTGCGGCTGCCGCTGTTGTGGACGCGTGCACTGTGGGGTATTGGAACGGTCAAGATGGACAAAATGTGCGATGATTGCCCCAATGTCTACAATAGTCCATTTTACGAAACGACAGCACTGATAATATTGATACGTTACGACACCGTCTCCTGTCAAAATTTCATAAAATAAACGATCAGCTGTTCAAAAACGTCTCGTAAAATGGACTATTACATTAGGCAGCATCCATTTATAACGTAACGCTAAAATTAGAAATTTTTGACCCCCCACCCCTCCGTAACGCTTTTTATATGTGAATTTTCAAAATTTTGTATGAGTCGTAACGCTCGGGCCTACCTCCTCCCCCCTTCGAGCATTACGCAATTTGTGGATGCCGCCTCAGCTACAATATTTTCATAAATTAATGTTGTTTTATCTTTATTTGCGTTATTTCTAACTTTTCTGGATAATTCTTCACCAGATAAAAGAAATGATTGTTTCGTCGGATGATACAGTTCTGAGTTTCAAGATACCATAAAAACTTGTATTTTTGTAAGAACTGTTGTACACAAGCTCAATTATAGGCTAGAATGTACGAAAATAGAGATCTGTCAGGAATTGTTTGCAATTCAAACATACAGTGTTACAAATTCAATTAGAGGTAAATTCACAACTCAAGCTGCTGTACGTAACACGGAGACGGGATTCAACTCAATTTTGGGTTGTTTTTATCGCAACTACTGAGCCCAATTACTTAATTTTGGCTGAATTTCAAACTTCCAAATTTGTTCACTAGATAGTTTGCCTTTCATTCAATTAGCAAAATATACTCAATTTTGGTTTGATTTAACGCAAAATTGAGTTCTTTCAACCCAAACATAAGAAAAGTTGTCCAAATTTGGCTTATTGGGTCAAACTGTCCCCATTGAGTAGATGCAGCTCTCTCTATGTTTGAGTACTAGCTGACGGATTCCATGTCAAATCGGTCAATCACAGAACTCGACCATCTTCGATTTGGATTAAATTTTGCACATGTTTTTGGTATGGTGGAATAAGTGTTTTCCATAGAAAAATTCATCATTTTGACTCAAGTGTAACTTTTGAAAATGGCCTTTAAATTGTTGTATGCAACTTATTTGAAAAATTCGAACTCCGAAACTGTTGATTTTAGATAAAAGTGTTCTATGAAGAAGTTGTAGTGAACCGTTTGGACCATAAGAAAAAAATATACACTGGAAAAATGTTTTATTTATTTTCATAAAAAATTCAAAAATAGAACTTAAATTTTAAATAACACAAAAACCCCAATTTTTAATATTTTTTTTAAATTTTCACCATAGAATATTTATAGTAAAAAGAAAAAAGTTTTATTTTTGATTTTTTTTATGAAAATAAATAAAATATTTTTTCAGTGTATATTTTTTTCTTATAGTCCAAACGGTTCACTACAACTTCTTCATAGAACACTTTTTTTTTCTAAAATCAACAGTTTCGGAGTTAGAATTTTACAAACTTATTTGAAAAAATAAGTTTATAGGCCATTTTCAAAAGTTACACTTGAGTCAAAATGATCAATTTTTCTATGGAAAACACTTATTCTACTATACCAAAAACATGTGCAAAATGTAGAGTTCTGTTTGATCTTTCGACCTTGACGCTTGCTTCTGTGGGAGTGGGTGACGAGGGCAGGATCAAACATGTCGCGCGTCGGTCGAGGGAAGTGAAACAGTGCAGCGATCGGTTAGTTCTGTTTGATCTTTCGACCTTGACGCTTGCTCCTTAGCAGTGTGTCAAGAAAGCCCGAGCAGTCCTCAGTTGTTTTCCCTCTCGGGTCGAGCGCCTATTTTCTCTGAGTGCTTTTATATAGCCGAGCAAACGAGTTAAGCTGAAGTGGATTGTTGCTGCTCAGTCAAGGATGACGGATCAATTGGTGAGCTCGTTTCATGCTACTATTTCTAATCTATAAAATATGTATGACTGCACATTTAATTGATACAACGGTAGGACGTAAATATGATTTTTCAACAAACTATGGATGGTTCGTCATTGTGAGTGTCGGCATAAGAATAAGAGTGTTCTATGATGTTAAAGCCAATCGAGTTTTTTGTTTCTTTTCAAATAAGTAAAATATAATAACACATGCTTTCGTCCCGACAGCTGTAGGAATGTTACATTTAGGTATTTGTTCAACAAACTTTGAATGGTTCGTCACCTCAAGTGTCGGCATAACTTTCCTCTACATAGAAATTGTTCATATCAAATGAAAATATTATATTTTCATAAAAGCATATTTATATTTGACAAATAACTATTTATCATGGTCTAATCGCTTATCAAAGTGAATCCTGTGACCCAACGATCCTCCCATTAACAAACTTCCCTCCCAGTAACCTTTGTGGAGATGCAGAGGAAAACACGGTCTCCAAATAGCAAAGGTTACACACTAACATTCCTTCCTCCAATCCCACCTGACTGCAAGGACGTGGCCGGCGCCGTTATTGACCCTGTATAAATAGAGGCACTGAATTATGCACGCTGAAGAAGATTATGGCCAATCCCAGCCGAACTTCTAGTTGATTCTTTGTGCATTTTCACTGACTCCGGTCAATCACGGAATAGCAACCATTGATATGTGTAGTCAGTCTAAGCTAAGCTAAGCTAAGCTAAGCTATACCAAAAACATGTGCAAAATTTAATCCAAATCGAAGACTATCGAGCACGATTTTTATTTTTTTCGACTCATTCTGGATGGAATTCGTCAGCTACAACTCTGGTCCAAACGAGAGGCCAAAACACGGTCTCCCGTGTTACCTTAATCGATGACTGAAACCGATGGTCTATGAAGAACTGATTTCTCGATTACTTTTTCAAATCGACGTGAGTAACATTCATATTGTTTTAAGAAAGTTAATTAAGAAGAATCACAACCTGTCTTGTAAAACTGTTTTGAAATGATTTATCTTTTTAACATTTTTTTTACCGTGTACACCGCTTAAATTTTGCATTCAATGGGCTGGCGTTAAAGCACTAGGTAGTTCCTATTGTTTACCACAAAAAATGTATGACAAAATGAAAAGCCGTTTCAATCAGTTACTTTCGACGTTTTTATACCAGTGTAAAATCGACTCAAGTAGTGTTTTGTTTTGATTCGTGGTTAAGTCACTTTGTGTCTCCATTCAACGGAGCGGCGAAAGTTGAAAATCTTACTTACGCTGTTTTGTAAATCCTGACATTTCCCGTACAGCACGAATAGTTCAGAACTAGCATTGAGCGATTCGATTTCAATAGTCGATAATTGAGGGGTCCAAATAGCCGTAGCGGCAAACGCGCAGCTATTCAGCAAGACCAAGCTGAGGTTCGTGGGTTCGAATCTCACCGGTCGAGGATCTTTTCGGATTGGAAATTTTCTCGACTTCCCAGGGCATAGAGTATCTTCGTACCTGCCACACGATATACGCATGCAAAAATGGTCATTGGCATAGTAAGCTCTCAGTTAATAACTGTGGAAGTGCTCATAAGAACACTAAGCTGAGAGGCAGGCTCTGTCCCAGTGGGGACGTAACGCCAGAAAAGAAGAAGTCGATCATCGATTATTGTTTAGAAATGCTTAGCAGGCTCGAAAAGTTGGCAAAGAAACTTATATATGAACTTAAGGTAAAACGCTTTCGAGTTGCTTACAAAATTGTTTGCAGTCACGAAAAAATTTGGTTTATCTGGTTTATTTCTAAAATCACCAACAAACATTTCGAGAGAATCAACATGGGCATACATCAAGGCATATGTAGTGGCGGTAGTGCCTATGAATGTCACAAATTGTCTCGCTCCCATTGGTAGATCCATAATCCCTCTTGTGAATCCGGATAACACAACGGATGTAGAATGAGATGCTATGGCGTGAGGAGACTGGGATATTTGTTTGAACCCACCCAGAACAGAATTAAAAGTCCTAGTTTTTAGCACCGAAAAGAGTGCTGAAAAATAGCACTTTTCAGCATTGTTTTTAGAGGAGAAGCAGGCAGTGGATTTGCAACGAAATTGCAAAAAAAAAATGTTTGGTTCTAGTGTAAGGGTCTTTGATGTTTTGAAACTTGAAATTCCAGATATCAAGATGGACAAAGAAATGAAAAACAGAGTTTGGGTATTAGGGGATTTATTTCAAAGCGTCAGTCCCATAATTGCATATGTGGATTTTGTCACGGTTCTTGACTCACGAGCTATCGTAACGATTTCAATAAATTTTTAATTTTAATTTATTTCAATTCAATGCTGAGTGATCAAGTTCAATATTTTATGAATCAAAATCCAGCGGGATGGAATCATGTGAATGCATCTCTGAAAAAAAAAATGCCATGTACAGAGGTTATTTAACAGATGTGATGCGTGATGAGTACTAGTATTTAAAGTCTTTGACACAACCGGAAGAAGCTTTCCAAGCCTTTAGAAAAACACATCCGAAGCTTTGAAAATAGTGATAAGAAATTATTTTTAACACCTTTATAGATGAGAGCTAAGAAAATGTTATGGGCTACAATGCTAAATCCAAAGGGATATTGTAGTCTCTTTAAGCAAAGTGAAAAATCCTAAGAACAGACTTTTGATACTTTTAGAAAATGCTTTTGCAACATTCAAGAAGAGATCTCAATTTTAATCAACTTCAAGAAAGCCGTGAGAAATGTTTTGAGGATATGTGAAAAAAATCAAGAAGACGCTTTCGATACAAAGAGAATATGCTTTTGAAGTATTGAGAGGGTACCTAAAATATATTTATTGTATATTATTTTAATTATTCTTATTATATTTAAGTATTTTGAAAAACACATAAAATATAACAGCTGGAGATTTCTGGAATCATAGGAAAGAATTATGAAGCCTTAAGGAATTCACCTTCGAAGTATCTAAAAACCATATTTTTTTACACTTCAAGGCTTTGCAAAATGACAGGTTTAGTTTTTTTTTATTTCATTTTTTCAATCATTTCTCAATAATTTGAAAATTTCAAATCATCATTCAATCTTCTAATGATCTCTTCAAATTTTCCATGGGAATGAAGAAGGAAGAGAAGAGGAAGAAGAAAAGGGATTAGAAAGGGCTTTTGGAATCATAAGGAGCTTGCATTGGAATCTCGAAAAATTACTCCTTAAAAACATAGAAAAATTAAAAAAAAATCTTCCAGCCGTTCAGTGGAATACCTATAAGTAAATGAAAACTGAATTTATTACCATTTAATTACACCCACTAGAGTTAGTATCCTTTAAGAGAAGCAGCGCGTATTTCGACCTCATCTGGAAGGCCGTTTTCAGTGTCATGTACTAGACTCGATTTGAGTCAAGTCTACGGCGATAGATAAGTATAAAATGCTTGAGATGTCCACAAAAGCACACATAATCTGTAACTTCAGAAATTAATCTAAATCCATCCATATTACAAAATGAAGGCATAATAGTCTTTATATGCACTTTCACCTCAAATAGCAAGTGCAAAACGTGAAATATGTTCAAATTTATATTTTTTCCTGAAGCAAAATGAGTTAACTGTGCGATGTTGATATCGAGTAATGGAACATTCACTGATGGAGGTTTCACTGTAATACATTTCAACATGCCATATTTATTTAGCATAACCACACAGATTACTCATTTAGCTTATATTAAACAGCCAAAAATATAAACTTGAACATAATTCAAGTTTTTCAGCTGCAATAGGGGTGCAAATTTCATATAAAAACTGTTATACCTTTATTTTTCAATATAGGACTTCACAACTTTTGCAAACAAAGTCTGATGATTGCAATAATACATATTAAAAATAAAGTAAAGTATATATTCAAACGTAAATGTTGCAATGAACAACAAGTGTTGGTTCAATATTCAATATGGGATGTTCATGCTTTTATAGGTAGTTAAACAGAAAAAAATATTAGGAAACGATTTGGGAAACAAATCAATTGTAATTTTTGACCAGTAAGATCTACCAAACATCCAACTGTGCCACACGGTTGCCGATAAGCGATGGAGTCATTTTCGGGTGCACCGCTGCAAGCTGCTGCTGCTGATATGCTGAGGCCCTTGGCAGGCAGATTCTAAGATGGTAAACGTTTATGAGTTCAATTTATTTCGAGCCGCACACGGCAATGGGAAGAAGAAACAGATGAAAAAAAACTCGTCATTAAGTCGGCAAAGGAGTTTTGCGCAAAAATTCGAGTAAAAGTTGCAAGTCAGTTTTTTGTTTTTGCCCAACCGGTGAAGGGTTAGTTGGTTCTGATCGCGCGATTGTCTGTTTTCTGCGAAATTACAATAAGTCATGTTAATCGGAGTAGGCGGACCTCTTCGTGGTGCCGTTCCTTTACAATGTTGCTAATGGTAACGGTTTGACGGGTGAGGAAAATTTATTGGCTTAATCAAGACCCGAAGTAGGCCTTGATTTCGATCAACATTTACACTGATTGGATCCCGTTGGACGAACTGGGCCAAAAATGTACTTTCGAATCAGGGTAACCCAGACAAAACATTCACTGATCGAAAGATTAATTGACTGAACAACCCTCGGTCGAAGGGTGCAAGAAAAAAACCTGTCGCCAAATCAACCACATCTGACACTCAATTTACCCTAATTTACATCCTATTGTACTCTTCCGGTACACTTGCCATCGCTCTCATAACCTCTCGCCAGACATGCTTTTTATACATTTCCTCTGTCTACAAATCTGGACCCTTCACATGAAGTTGCCCTCAATGGAAATAAAATCTATTAACCAACATCCCTTCGCGAACCATTACAGCAGAAAAAAAAACGTTTCTACTCTCCACTGCCGAAAGTGAAACTTGCCCAAAAACCGCACCAAATTCACAAATCATCTGCTTTGATCTCGTTTCATTTCCACTTTGTGTAACAACACACGTCCATCCTCCCACCCTCTCTTCATTCACTAAACGTTTGTAACTATTCCGTGGCTAACCTAAAACCCAAATAAAGGCACCCCTTCCCTTTTGGCGAAAAAATGCTTTTAAAACCAATTTCACCCAATATCCTCCCGTTTGCGTTGCGTTGCGTCGTCGTAGTCTTCGTCATCACCCTCCACGTGCGTGTGCTTGCAAGCGCACATCTCGCTTCATTTCTCCTCATCAACAAGTCAGTTAACAGCGCCGTTTTAGTCCGCTTTTTGTTGAATAAAATATAAATCAAATTCACTTTCGACGAGCGATCGCGCCGCGTCGGTGGTGATCGATGCGCGCTCGTCTTCGATTGATCGATTCCCATCCATTTTCAGAGACTCCGTCGACGACCGTGTAGTCTAGCAGCCACCTTTCCACAGCCTACTGCTGGTTAAGGGTGTGCGATATGCATTTTTCATGGGAAAACTACTGAAAAATAATAATTCCATTATGTACCGCGATTGTTGATGTTGAATTTCGCTAGAAAAGCTTTCCTAGCAAACGTAATTTATCAGGATTTGCTATTCTCTCCGACACCTTTCCATGAAAAATATGAAGATGAAGGTTCGTTTTTGAGTGATACAGTGTCGAAATCTTTAGTAGAACTGATATGCGGTTACCGTCAAACGGGGTAACTTGCAACACTTTGACATTTGTGTGGCTTCGTAGCCGTGCGGTTAGTGTCACCGAGGCATTTAGCCGCATCGTGCTAAGGAGCGTGGGTTCGATTCCCGCCTCAGGCCGAAAACTTTTCGAAAGGAATGTTTTCTGACTGTGCCACTGGGCGTTGCATGCTAGTCCGTTGTCTAGTGTGGTGCTTCCTTCAAAGGGCAAATAGCCCACTGGAAGCATTAACGTGTAGTGTCTTTTTAAAAAAAAAGAAAAATGTAACCGAATTGTCGTTTCGTTCAGTATTGAGTTAAATTTTTATAATTTATTCCGCCATTTATTGACCTCAGGTATACAACAGAAGCTTTTGGCGAGAGTTTGGGTATTGTTTCTTTTTTTCTTGGTTGGCTGGAGGTGAAAATCATATTAAACGTTGGATTGCATGAAATTTATGCTGAAAAACGTTCCTCGTACCACAAAAATGGTAGCAATATGTTATTCGAGGCATTTGATATCAGTTACAGTACTTAGTAGTGTACAAATTAACAATATAAAAGTTTTGATTATTTGATGCTGAAACATTATAAAAATTCAAAAACCTTCTTGACTACCCTTGTGGGGTAACTTGCAACAGCTGTTTTGATCTCATTTGTTTGATATTTCTTGACGTTTGTCACTGAAAACACATGAAAAGGCAAAATTGAACATAAATTTGTTCAGTAACTTTAAAATGTTTGTATCACAATTAATTCAATACACGTTTGGTAATAAATATTGAAAAAAATTACATGAATTGCATTATTATTAGATTTAGATTTATTTTCTTCATGAAAATAATGAAAAAAAATTAAAAATCTGTATAAAAACTAACTTGCAGATCTGCCATTGGGAACTTTCTGCATGAAGTATGTTAAATGTTGTACCAGAACACCAACAGAGATCATTTTGAAACATATATTTCAATGTATGATACGCCGCTTTGATTTGAATTTGTATAAAAAAAAATATGTGAAGCATAACCTAAAGTACAACTGTATACAAATACAAAAGTTGCATTAAAACGTTTTTGTGGCTTTCCAATAACTGCCAAGACTTATGATATGCTAAAATCTCTCCGCGTGGACACCCTATGCAATACCATTGAAGTTTTCAATTAAATTGGTTTAATACTCATAATTCAATAAATAATAATTAGTTTTCTAAGAATACGGTAGGTGTTTCTTATTATTGTCATACTTTTACTGCTGAAAATTATTAAATGATCATAATGACACGTTAAAGGTTAAGTTTTCAATAGTGTACTTCAGGTAGCACTGTGTGTTGCATGTTACCCCACATCAGGGGTAGCATGAAATATGTATATTTTTCGTCTTTCCTGATCTCAGAAAACCAAATATTACTAAAATTAATACCGAATGGTATTCTTCACGAGGCGATTAGGGTATTAGATGGTTTTTGTCCCATCTGAATCCTAAAATTTTTCATCCATATAGTTTTGAAGTTGAAAATTGTTGCAAGTTACCCCGTTTGACGGTACTTTCCATTATGGGACAATTCATCTTGGTGTTTTTTTCTGTTTTTCCTAACAAACCATATTGTCTCCTTGGTGCAGATGAAAGATCAGTGACAGGTATGTTGAAAACTGATAGGAACTCAATTTTGATGAAAATGCAGATGGGACTGACATGTGATTCAAGGCAATGTACTCGTAAAGGAAAACCAGTGGGTTCCGAAGCATTTCAAATGTTCTCAATAGGTTCTGAAGGGAATTTGAGAGGGGTTCATAAGTTTTCATACGGGGCCCAATGTGGTTTCAGAGCTTTAAGAGTTCCATTTTTTTCATTCCCAAAAACTCAAAAATCGAATACAAGTGCTTCTGGAGTGTTTTCGATTGGATTTCGATGCCTTGGATGAATACATATCTAAGGTTTCTTAATTTTCTGCTTAGATTGAACCTTACAAATATCTTACAACTGTTTTTAACAACAATGTGTGAAGATTGTATGTGCTTTGTAGCATTCTTCATGTTTTTATCATAAACACACAATGAATAAGTAAATGAAAATCAATCTTAGTAACATTCAATTCCGCTAGCATGTGTATGCTTTGACATATACGCGTTTTTCGACCTCAACTATAACTATAACTCGACGCCTACAATAGCAACAAGTTCATCATATCATCCACTACCGTCTACATCGACGGGATCCAGATTGAGGGAGAAAAAACTGTTAAAACTGTTCGCTGGCTGTTTGAACTTTTCGAGGTCGAACACGATCCAACTGAATGGCGTCTTTTTATAGACGGAAGTGTATCTTTAAATGTCTTTAAATGCCTTGTTACAGCACAATGGAAATGTTTACTCCAGTATTTAAGTGGCTTACACTTACACAAAGAGGAATATAACGTGCAGCAAGAAATTTTGTATTTGATTAGTAACTGGAAAATAATTACAGATCTCAAGCTGATCAATAATCGAAAAATAAAGTCAATGCAATGGAAGCATATTGTTGGAGATAATTTCGACAAAAAAGAGCGGTTCCACAGAAAATGACGACTTTTTTCCCAAATTTCATTTTTATATTTTTTGATTTGGATGAAATTTTGCACATGCTTTCTTTATGCCCAAAAATGCCTTTTTGCATCATCGGCTCGCCATTTTGACTCTAGCCTTACTTTTGAGAAGGGCCTAAGAAAAAAATCCTTAATAATTTTCAAAAAATTATAACTTAGAAACGGTTTGTCCGATCAGTTTGGTGCCTTACGCAAAGTTTTAGGTTATTGTTGGGACTATCTGGAAAAAAATATACACTGTAAAAAAAATGTTGTAATTTTTTATATATCGAAAATAAAGCTTAAAAATCAATTTTCTCAAAAATCGTATTTTTGATTTTTTTTTTTTTATATGTTAAAGTAGACAAAAAATGAAGTCTTTTGCACAGTGGGTCAAGATGGAGAAATCATGGACAAAAAAGTTATGATTTTTTGAAAATAGGTGAATTTTTGAAAATGGTCATAATAAACTTTTTAAATATTTTTCAACTCGATTTTATGAAAGTACGCAAAATTTACAACAAAAAAGGTTTACGGAAAAATCAGGCTAACTTTTACCGTTTTAAAGATACAGCGATTTTAATACAAAATTATGATATAATTTTCAATTTTCGGTCATTATAATATAACTTAGAAACGGTTTGTCCGATCAGTTTGGAGTCTTCCGCAAAGTTTTAGGTTATTGTTGGGACTATCTGGAAAAAAAATATACACTGTAAAAAACAAATATTGTAATTTTTTATATATCGAAAATAAAGCTTAAAAATCAATTTTCTGAAAAATCGTATTTTTGATTTTTTTTTTATATATGTTAAAGTAGACAAAAAATGAAGTCTAATGCACAGTGGGTCAAGATGGAGAAATCATGGACAAAAAAGTTATGATTTTTTAAAAAAAGGTTGATTTTTCAATATGGTCCAAATAAACTTTTTGAATGCTTTTCGACCCAATTTTATGAAAGTACGCAAAATTTTCAACAAAAAAGGTATATGAGAAAATTTTGCTAATTGCTACCGAAACATTTGAAAAGCTTATTATGACCATTTTCAACCAATTCACCTCTTTTTTTAAATCATAACTTTTTTGTCCATGATTTCTTCATCTTGACCCACTGTGCAAAAGACTTCATTTTTTGTCTACTTTAACATATAAAAAAATAAAAATAAATCAAAAATACGATTTTTGAGAAAATTGATTTTTAAGCTTTATTTTCGTTATATAAAAAATTACAACATTTTTTTTACAGTGTATATTTTTTTCCAGATAGTCCCAACAATAACCTAAAACTTTGCCGAAGGCACCAAACTGATCGGACAAACCGTTTCTAAGTTATAATTTTTTGAAAATTATTAAGGATTTTTTTCTTAAGCCCTTCTCAAAAGTAAGGCTAGAGTCAAAATGGCGAGCCGATGATGCAAAAAGGCATTTTTGGGCATAAAGAAAGCATGTGCAAAATTTCATCCAAATCAAAAAATACAAAAGTAAACCGACATTCGAATTCAAATGGAACCGCTCAAATACCACCTGTCCGTCAAGCAACAACTCCGCAAGCAGTAACAGCGAGCGCTCGCAGGTCGTCATCAGGATCATCGGCAGCAAGTCGTACCGGTAGGTGAAAAACTTTTGAACTACCCACAACAACCAGTAGCTTGCAGTAAACCAGTACCAGACAACCCTAAAACCCACATAGTTCAGTTTGCTCAATAAAACCCTAGAGATTCCCAACAAGTTAGAGTTCTTTCAATTCACACACTGCAATAGCCCTAGTCAGGTGACGGAACGCTGCACAACTTTGGTCGCTTAGCCCTTCAGCTTACCCGGTAGCAAGCCGACCCTGAGACGCAGCTCGAGGGGTCTCTTGTTACTGAGAGACTGTCCGGTTCATTATTGAGTTACGAAGGTGATAGGCCCATCAATGTGATCATCCTAGTGTTAATTGGGACGTTAACTGTCAGCTCTGCTAACGATGGCGTTCCGGCGAGACAGAATTGTTGGCGTAGGCCCAATAAGCCACCCATAGGATAAAATACTACCTGGAACAATCGGCAAAGACCCACGTGACAAAATATGGTTTACGATTGGAAACATGGAACAGCAAGTCGTAACTTCGATATCGTAGCGCTGCAGGAACTTTGTTGGGCGACAGAAGGTGTGGAAAAGTGGGCATCGAGCGGCTATCTTCCACCAAAGCTGTGGCACCATAAATGAGCTAGGAACTGGCTTCATAGTGTTGAGCAAGATGCGGAAATTGGGCAAGATGAGGATAAAAGGCCGATTCTTCAACTACAGCTCTTTATCAACATACACTGTTCACACGAAGAGAGACCCGACGACGAGAAGCAGACGGTTTACGCGCAGTTTGAGCAGATATATGACGAAGTAGCCCAAGAATACACGCAGCAGTTGGAAGTGGTCCTACCAACGGAAGAGTAGGTTGGCGCCGCCTCTCTTAAAGATGGCTGGAGCACATACGATCCGCCATAGGTAGCACCGCAACAGCAGCACTCGGTTCAGCGGCCCCGAATCAGGGATACGACGGCGAATGCAAGCAGTTCAAGAATGCGAAGAATGCAGCATGGGCGAGAATGCTGCAACACTGAACGAGAGCAATTGAGGCACGGTATAAAAAGACGCGGAATAGACAAAAGCCGAACATCTTCTCAAGAACGAACGTGAGGTGGTCGAGAAATGGCGGCAGCACTTCGACGAGCACCCTAATGGTGATGTGACCAGTAGCGAAGGTGGCCCGGAAACAAGTACAAGCTTCGGAAAGAGCTTTGGAAGGAAACAAGCTTTGGGAGCATGCGCGGAGGACGAAAGACTTCCGCATCCAGATCTCCGAGAGGTAGAAACGGAGATTGGACGGTTGAAAACCAGCAAAGCAGCTGGTATGAACAAAGTATAAACTAGCGAGCTGCTAAATACGGTGGTGATGCACGGACAAGAACGCTGCACTGGTTTTTTTCTCCAAGATTTGGGAGGAGGAAGTATTACCGGAGGTTGGTAAATGCTGGGCATGGCGTACCATTGGTACTTCGCCCTTTGCCTCCTGTCCAGCAACTCCTATCCTTACCTCCTCATTGTACTGGCCGGGGTACGAGCAACAATTTTGACCGCTGCTTGAAGGTACTCCCAAATTTTATGCCGCCGTCTATCACCAATTGCTAGAGAATTCGTTGGGAAATATCAGGCAGGATTTATAGACCAACGATCTATAATGGACCAGATATTCGTCATCCTCCAGGTGTTGCAGAAATGCCGCGAATACAAAGTACCCACACAACATTTATTCATCGATTTCAATTGGAGCAGATATATGACAGATGAATCTATGACAAAAGGTCGAAGGACAAAAGGTCGAATGACAGAAGGTCGAATGGACAAAAGGTCGAATTGACAAAAGGTCGAATGGACAAAAGGTCGAATGACGAAAAAGGTTGAATGGACAACAATTTAGGAAGAACAAAAGGCTATACTCTTCAGATAAAAAAGCAAGTTATCACAAGCGCTACAGCTAAAATAGACGCGAAGAAAACGCGCATATTTTCAGAAAGACCATACTGAGGGAGGTTCAATTTCTGCTGGTCAACGATCTTTTCGGGGTGAAATTTTGTTAGACTTTTCAGGTCGTAGTGCATCCAGAGTTACTGTGTACGTGCTGTAGCCTTATGTGCAAGAGCCACATTCCTTTCATGCTCACCCGTGCACACTACGATTTTGATGCGTTGAAAGGCGGTTTGGTTGGAGACTCGTTCGTTCATTTATGTTCTCCTGGTAATTATGTAACTCTAAGTGCATCGAGGTGCATGGCACTCGATGTGTGCTATGTGTTAGGATGCCGAGTGCTGGAATGCAGTAACTGCGGCTGTCATTCAGATTATACTGGAATTAAAGCACCAATGGCGTGCCGCCATGAGTTGACTGCAGAGCAGAGGGTTCGCTCTGCGGAGGCTGGTTCCCTGTTACAATGTTCAAGACGGCTAGGAGAAGCAGTTTGCCTTGGCTTTTTCTTCTGCAGCTTAGCTTAGCTTAGCTTAGCTTAGCTTAGCTTAGCTTAGCTTAGACTGACTACACATATCAATGGTTGCTATTCCGTGATTGACCGAAGTCAGTGAAAATGCACAAAGAATCAACTAGAAGTTCGGTTGGGATTGGCCATAATCTTCTTCAATGTGCATAATTCAGTGCCTCTATTTAAACAAGGTCAATAACGGCGCCGGCCACGTCCTTGCAGTCAGGTGGGATTGGGGAAGGAATGTTAGTGTGTAACCTTTGCTATTTGGAGACCGTGTTTGCCTCTGCATCTCCACAAAGGTTACTGGGAGGGATGTTTGTTAATGGGAAGGATCGTTGGGTCACAGGATTCACTTTGATAAGTGATTAGACCATGATAAATAGTTATTTGTCAAATATAAACATGCTTCTATGAAAATAAAATATTTTTATTTGATATGAACAATTTCTATGTAGAGGAAAATTATGCCGACATTTGAGGTGACGAACCATTCAAAGTTTGTTGAACAAATACCTAAATGTAACATTCCTACAGCTGTCAGAACAAAAGCATGTGTTATTATATTTTACTCATTTGAAGAGGAACAAAAACCTCGATTGGTTGGGACATCATAGAACACTCTTATTTTTATGCCGACACTTACAGTGGCGAACCATCCAAAGTTTGTTGAATAAAGTGAACCTTTCGCAAGTCTACACTTGTAGTGTCGAACCATTCAAAGTTTTTTTTAATTACAAAAATAAAGGTTTATAAGAGGTGTTATGAAAAAAAAATGTTAAACATAAATAAATCATGAATCAGAGTTTGTGTCGACACTTACACTTACACTTACACTTACATCCATAGTTTGTTGAAAAATCATATTTACATCCCACCATTGTAACGATTAAATGTGCAGCCATACATATTTTATAGATTAGAAATAGTAGCATGAAACGAGCTCACCAATTGATCCGTTATCCTTGACTGAGCAGCCACAATCCACTTTCAGCTTCACTCGTTTGCTCGGCTATAAAAAAGCACTCAGAAAAAAAAAAAAAAAATTGGCGCGCGACCCGAAAAGGAAAAAAAAAAATAAAATGGGCGACTGCTCGGGCTTTCTTGACGCACTGCCCAGGAGCAAGCGTCAAGGTCGAAGGATCAAAAAGAACGAACCGATCACGCCACTTTTTCACTTACGAGACCGACGCGCGACATGTTTGATCCTGCCCTCGTCGCTCGCCCCGGCAAAACAAGTGACAAGGTCGAAAGATCAAACAGAACTCATTGCCTTGGCTTTTTCTTCTGCATATGATAAAGTGTTGCATCGGTTGCAGATCATCTCCTAATAAAAAGCATGATGTACAAATGCAAAAATGATCAAATTATCAGAAAAGCTCTCAGTAAATGCTAGTGTAGCTGAGAAGCAGATTTCACTCTAGTTGGGACCTAATTCCAGAAAGAGGATGATTATTTTTCCCTGATGCTAATTTAAATCAGTCGAAACCAACAGTCAGATAAAACTAAAACAGCAAAATTTCAAAAGAAGGAAAATCTTTTGTTAGAAATGCAATTGAAATGCTTATAAACTCTGTAAAGCATGAAGAACAGCCAGTATTTAAAAAAAAAATACAAAAAATACAAAAGTGAAATCTATGAAGAACGGTCGATTATAAAAGAAGCAATAACCGTCGATACAAGTGTCTACAACAGTATAAAACCACTATAATGTATAACTCCAAAAGAACAGCCAATGTTTCAAAGAAGGACAAATCTCTATTGAAATGTATCGAATAAAAAGCTAATAATAATTACTTTATGCTTTAGAGTATCAAAATAATAACAACCGACATTCAGAAAATGAATCTTTTGTTTGGCAAATAATAGCATTAATACAAATTATTGTTCCAAACGATAGTTCTGAAGAACAGCTATCATCTAAAAGAAGGAAAAACATCAGATGAGAAGGGATGAATTTGTGATTAAAATGTTAGCAATTGAATGTACGATAATCCTTTCAACGGTACAATTTGGACCTTTCGTCCATTCGACCTTTTGTCCATTCGACCTTTTGTCCATTCGACCTTTTGTCCATTCGACCTTTTTTCCATTCGACATTTTGTCCATTCGACCTTTTGTCCATTCGACCTTTTGTCCCTTCGACCTTTTGTCCCTTCGACCTTTTGTCCTTCGACCTTTTGTCATTCGACCTTCTGTCCTTCGACCTTTTGTCCTACAACCATGACAGATATATGAGGCATCCAATTTGAAAACGGTCTTCGGCAAAGTTGTAGCTGATGAATGTATCTCACAGTATCAAGGCAGCTCTTAATCTCAAGAGCACATGAGCAAACACTATGACCGATTGAATGAATTGCTTGATTTTCTCATAGTAATTCCCATATAAACTTTAAAGGGCTTGTGCAGTCTCAGTTTTAATCCGAATGAGCTCATATTTCGGGAGGACACCCAGATTTTGATCAAGAATCGAATGAGTGGTGTGGAGCAAAAACGATGTTTTGAAGCACTTCAATGACAAATGCTCGCCGCGTGACGTGAAAGTCGTTGTTGGTGACATGAAAGCACTGGTAGGAAGAGGTGAGATGTATATACCGGTGATCGGGCGGAACAGCCTCCACGCCGTATCAAACGATAGCGGCCTACGATGCGTTAACTCTGCAACCTGTCGTGGTATGTTAGTCCGAAGCACCATAGTGACCAACTCGCGTCGAAGCCGAACGCAGCTCAACATCGAGTGGCTGCGGAACTCAGAAGTAACCCAAGAATATGCACAGAAGCTGGAACTGGCACTACCAACGGAAGAGCAGCTTGTCGCTGCCACTTTTGAAGATACCTGAAATCACATACGATTTGTCATAGGTAGTATCGCAACATCAGCACTCGGTTCAGCGGCCCCGAATCAAAGAAACGACTGGTACGACGGCGACTACGAGAAGTTGAAAGATGAGAAGAATGCAGCATGGACGAGAATGGTGCAATATCGCACGAGAGCGATCGAGGCACGGAACAGACAGTAGCGAAGATGGCACGGAAAACAAACTTTAAGAGCACGCGCGGAGAACGAAAGGCTTCCACCTTCAGATTTCCAAGAGGTAGAAACGAAGATTTGACGGTTGAAAAACAACAAATCTGCTGGAGTGGATTAACTACCGAGCTAGCTGCTAAAAAAAAGTTGGTGATACACTGGCAAAAACGCTGCATTAGATTATTTTCAATATTTAGGAGGAGCACGTATTACCGGAGAAGTGGATGGAAGGAGTCGTGTATCATGTCTACAAAAAGAGTGACAAGATGGATTACGCCAATTATCGTGCGATCACAATTTTAACCGTTGCCCAAAAGGTAATCTCCCAAATTAAGTGCCGCCTTTTATCACCAATTGCTAGAGAATTCGTTGGGCAATATCAGGCAGGATTTATGGGCGAACAAGCTACAACGGACCAGATGGTGGTGTTGCAGAAATGCCGCGCATACATACAATGTTTCATTTGTTCATCGATTTCAAACCAGCCTATGATACAATCGATCGAGATGAGCTATGGCAGATTGTTTATGAATACGGTTTCCCGGACAAACTGATAAATTAATCAAAGCGACGATTGAGCGAGTGATGTGCGTAGTTCAAGTGTCAGGGACACTGTCAAGTCCTTCGAATCTAACAGAGGGTTACAGCAAGATGATGGCCTTTCGTGTTTACTGTTCAACATTGCGTTAGAGGGTGTGATAAGAAGAGCTGGAATAGACACCAGGGTCATGATCTTCAGGCAGTCCGTTCAGCTACTTGGTTTCGCCAACGACATTGATATTGTTGCACGCAACTTTGAGACGATGGCGGATGCGTACATCCGACTAAGGGCTGAAGCTAGCCGAATCGGACTGAACATCAATGTGTTGAGGACGTAGTACATGATAGCTATGGGCTCAATAGAGGACACGGCACACTCCCCACCTCGAGAAATCCATCCCACCAGCATGCAGAGAAATCCAGAGAAGCATCGTTGTTGGAAATCGTACCTACTTTGCTCTCCGCAGAACTCTTCGATCGAGCAAGTTTCGCCATCGCACGAAGTTAACCCGTATAGGCCTGAGTGAAAGAAAAATTAACTAAAACTCTCACCGCTCAACGAGTACTTAACGGATTTAAATTATTTTTTGTCAGTATACTCGCACACATATCTAGTTTCTATAAGTGGCCAAAGGATTTCGGGAATATTCATGTGTCCGGAGTTATTCAGGTGGGTTACTGGGTCAGGTTGGCTGAAAATGTTGCTGTATTTCTGTGCCCCTGGAGGTAGCCAAATTTCAAGTTACAGATAATTTCCTGAATCGGCCATAATGTGGCCTCTATATCAAGGAATTTTAAGAAAAACACATCAGCGTAAACCTTTTGAGAAACGATTGAATTGGATAACCTTGTGTCCTACATTTGTTTGACCCTTGAAATAACCATTTTGGGTCCCCATGATGCCTCAAATTCACGACAAAGTGGCTAATTTGTATCTAAACATATGTGTCAAATGCCTATGGGGACGTATTTCATTAAATTATTATGTTTGACCTCTACTGTTAGAGAATTGAAACGGTTCAGTATCCAACAAATCTATAGCCGGTGCTTTAGAGCATTAAGCCCAAGTGGCCACATCCAGTACATTCTAAACGGTGCTTTGCTCTTAATTTATAATGTTGAATATCAGATCTTAATGATTTATGCAAATTAAAATGATTGTCGTTGCAAATAAATTATGACAATTTGGCGTGTCACAAAAAAACAGCCCTTTTTTACCCGACCTGGTCCAATGACCCACCAGAATATCTCCGACCACAGGAACATTCCCGAGATCCCTTGGCCACTTTTAGGAAATAGTATTCGCTGAATGGTGAGGGTTTTAGTATGTATGCTTTCACTCAGGTCTATACGGGTTAACTTTCTACAAGACGCTGATTGGACCGGTGCTTCTCTATGAGCCCGAAACATGGAACCTACATGCAGAGGATCAACGCGCTTTTGAGGTCTTCAAACGGAAGGTATTGGACCATGTGGTAGTCCTGCAGAGTAGGCCATGAAAATTAAGTAGATCATACATTGCTATTAGAACTGTCAAGCTAAGAAGTGCCACATTGGCGACAAGAGAAACAAAATTCAATTAATAATAAGAGAAGAAAAATGAAGCACTTTCGGCGTCCTATTAAAAGTTTGGAAAAATTTTAAGTTTATATAAAACTCGTTCGAAGACGGGTTGCCGCTGCGACAGATTCGATCTGTCGGTTCCGGCGGAAGTAAAAAAAGCTTGCCTTAGAAGGGAGCTGCCGAAGCGACAGCTCGCCTTAGAAGGGAGCAACTTGGGCAACGGATTCGAACCGTTGAGCCCGGTAGAAATAGTAATGGTTACCTTTGTAGGTAGCATACACTGGTAAGTAATCAATATGTCAAACAGAAATCAAATCATACAAGGTGCAAGTTGTATAATGAATCGGAAGCATCTAAAAAACATATTTCAGCACATTGAAGAGACTACAATCAGATTCAAAATAATATACGGTAGTAATGTATGAAACGCTGCGGATAATGGAAAGTTAATGGCGATGGCGAGAGTTTAACAGAGAAAGACGCAAGGGATAAAGCCAAAGAACAGTGTAGAATACTAGAGGACGAGAGAAGGAGTAGCGATAAATAGCAAAAGACAAAAGCATGATAGGAAACGGCAATAACAAGGAGTGAGAATATGTTAGAATTCCTCACGATAGATTTTGGGCATTTAATTATTTTTGCTCCTAGCATTTAAAGGATCAGTTAAAATTTTCTGCATGACTCTTATGAGGTTATGTCAGTTGTTAAAGAAAAGGAGATGTGGTAGTCATGCAGAGTAGGCCATGAAATTTAAGTAGATCATCCATTGCTATTAGAACTGTCAAGCTGAGTAAAGACAGAACGTGGAGAAGGCGGATAAACCATGAACTGCACCAGCTGCTGGGAGAACCAATCATTGTCCACCTCGCAAAAAAAGGTTGCGATGTGTCGGATAACAATCCGGTGAAAATGGTTCTCAAAAACAACCCGACCGGAACAAGACGACGTGGTGCGCAGAGAGCAAGATGGGTCAATCAAATTGGGGACGATCTGCGCACGCTATGTCTAAACCCGCATGTTATGAAGATCGAGTGTACCTCGGATTTTTTCCCGCTAGATATCAATATTTGGTCTATAGTTTCATAATCGGAAGGTTACAAAATATTCTTACGGTGAAATTTTACTATACATTTTGTATGGGCTGAAATGTGTAGAAAAACGTGATTTTCATTGATACGCATAGTCTGTATATAAAAAAAGATAAATAGTGGAAAAAATCAAAATTTCACCGATGGAATAGTTTAAAACCTTCTGATTATGAAAATATACACAGCTAAAAAAATGTTGTAAATTTAAGTTTATTTTCATGCACATATTTGGAGCATCAAAATAAACACGTCGAATGGAGACATCTTCAACGTACAGCAGAGGCCATCCAGGCTGTAGCCTGTCTGGTAAGGTAAGTCATTGTTGACTATGAACCACAAACATGTTTACAAACCATAAGGCATATGGTTCACGTAACTGTGCATGATAACAAGCTAATGGGCACTTTATTTTGATGGTAACTATACAGGGAAACTGTTTAATATCACTCTGAAAAATTAGAAATCTCAAGGACTTCCATGTGAACAGTTTGAAGAACGTTTTGAGAATTCCTACGATTATTTTGAAAACACTTCTTGAACCACAAGCTCTGGAACTCTCGTCAAACGTGGAAATCATGTAAACTTCAAGAAGTCTCTTGTTAACTTCTGAAGATAGCAATAGAATTCTCTAGAAACCTTTGAAAAGCTCCACAAGAAGCCGTGAAAACCTCTGAAATATTTCTTGGAAATTCTATGGAACCCCTGGGCTATAGTTTAGAAACCACTAACGAACTTCTTGGATTCTACAAGAAACGCTCTGAAAATCCATTAAAAAAAAAACTCTAAAAAATTCTCAGATTTTCCTGGAGACCCCTGTAAACTCCATGAAAAGACACTACACTTATGTAAACCTCATCACAGATCCCCATTATCAGTGAGTGATTGTGGAGGGTCCAAATTTGCAAAAATTAAAGGAACGATTAATTTTATTTTCGACTTATGCAGAATTTTTTAAATTGAATGTTTTTATCAGCAATCCAATTCGATGTTTCGCAAAATTTCTTTTTATTTCGATTGTACCGCGATTTTTTTTCAATTTGACCATTCGAAACGAAATCGTAGAACGAAAATTCATCGGATTTCATAGAATTCCGCGGATTTTAGTTTCAAATAGTATTCTACGGAATCATTCGAGGTAAACGCATACCCTTATTGCTACCGAGTACCGACCGCGCCAACTTGGACATGGTGAAATATGAAATGTATGCAAAGTGTTGCTGCAAAGGTTGCTACGATTGACAGGGATGGGTGAAGACGAAGGGGCATCCGATCCCAAAACATAGCCAAACCTCAGCTCACCAACAAACGTAACTTTAGCGAGGGGAGAAAAAGGCCGATCAGAGCCGGGCGATTCGATTGTGAGTTGCGTCGTCGTCGAGAGGCCCAATGCGATTTATTGGTATTTAGATTTCGTTTTTCGATACATATATTTTGTAGATTTTCACTGATGGATGGATGGCTGAATGGGCGGATGGCTGCTGATTGATTGGCTCTCTTGGTGAAGATGAGTTTCGACGGCATGTTACGAATTAGTTTCCGATTAGTTTCGCTTTTTTCTCTCATTTGGGGTGCCGAGTGTATGGTGAAATATAAGTTTTACATTGGAACGTGGTTTGTGGGCTCACGATGGTTGGCTCTGCTGTTATAATTCTGCTTGTTTGGGCTTCTGTTGAGTATACGCTAATACGGTCGATTGGATGAGTCTGATTCGCTCGCGCTGATTTACGTAATATAGGTTAGCAGGGTTAGTCGAGTCGAACGGTAAGATGACGGATGAGTGAGCACAAACTGGATCATCCGGTATAAACTGGGTGAGATAAGATAAAGGTAATATACATATTGCGGATTCATCGAAGAGAAACTTGAATATATCATCTTCAGTTAAGATACAAGGATTTTGATAAGACTTCGAAGGCCACTTTCTCTTTTGAGGATTAGTTTCTCTTAGGCAAAGGCTCTAAGACTCCAAACTAGGTAATTTGGATGAAAGTCTTCAGATTAATATGCTTAACCAGTAACATATTCGAAATTCGAATTTAGCATAATACCATTTAGTTTCACTAGAGTTTGTAACTTTAACAGATAAGCGTATTTCAACCTCAACTGTGAGGCCGTTTTCACGACACTGAAGACGGCTTTACAATTAAGGTCATAATACGCGTATCTGTCAAAATATACAAACTCTAGTGGAATCAAATGGTATAGTATTAAATTCGGTTTTCATTTATTCACTAGCTGTCCCGGCAAACCTTGCCTTGCCATCAAGTAGGCTGTTCAAAAACGCTTGTTCCATACAAAATGACAGTTCCGTTTACTCTCGTTTTTCCGACTTTCCCGGAGAATATCCTCGGATTTTTATACACACAAACACATCGGAAACCTTGACGAACAAAACGGAGAAAGAATCATTCAAATCCGTTTACCCGTTCGAAAGCCATTTCGTGACATACAAACACCACTCCATTTTTATTTATATAGATAGATAGGTATTCCACTAAACAACTCGAAGATTTATTATTACCAATCTCAAATTAATGAACGAGGTTTATAGTCAAGCAGACTCAAATAAATAATATACATTTTATGTCTATTATATATGATTACTTTATGTCTTGGAGTTTTTTGGGTTAACTGAGATCACCGTTGAATATAGCTATCCTCCACTGTATTACGATAATTGGTATTGCGTAGATGGATACTGGGTAGATGAAGACCCGTATCTTCGGGGAATATCAAGTTGTTATCTTGACAGTTCGGCCTACTTCGTCTGCGACATACAGATTTCTTCAATGTCGACTGTCGACAAAATTACGCTTGGAAAATGAATCTATATTGGAGGTGAGTGCGAATATCAGCCTAAGTGGGCGGGAATTAGCGCTTGAGACGAAGTAGATCGAAACCCAATTGTCATAATTTCATTGCCATTCTAAGCCCACGATTGGCTATGCTGTTGGTTTTATCCAAGAATCAATGTCCATAAATCAAGAGACCATCTTGATTCTTCTGAATATTGAAGTTCGTTTCACATTCCAACGAATTAATTGCTTCAATTTTACCTTCTTCAAAACTTCCAAATGGAAAATTTCCAAAACACGTACGACTTCCTGGCACTTGTCTGCTCCGTTCGACGGCCGCAATTATCCACAATGATCGGCACACTCTTGGACACACTTCGGGTGAAGGTGTCGAGATAACAAGCTGTGTTATTTCAATAGATTTTAATTAACTTTTTTCCCGCGTGCAATCCACGAGAATCGAACAATGAGAAGAAAAAAAATATGATGATAGATTCACCAGAGCCTGGTCAAGTGCCAAGCGCAGCTTCCCATCGCGCAACCCAAACCGAATTACGCCCAATGACAAGTTCATTTTTTGTACCCACCACTTGTGTTTTTGACCAACCTGTCAATTATTCAAATTATTTTCTTCCACCGCCGCCACTTGTTTTCTGTGGAATCTTTTTGGGGCTTTTGATCGCGGGAGAAATAATTAGCTTTTCTCCCATAAATGGCAACTAGGAACAATTTCGAACCGTTGCTACTGCTTCAACTTCTGCGTGGGGTTCGTGGCATGAATGATTCATTAATGGCGCGGGAGGCAATCCAGAGAACGGATGAATTATAATCTAAGCAGGCTGCTGTTGCTGCGTTAGAATTAGCAGCAGGATCTATTTTAAGCAAATGGTTGCAGGTTACTCGATTTTCATCCCACGCTGTGCCGTTGATCACACAGCCTGCTGCTGGAAAAGGTGTCAACTTGGAACGCGATTGTTTTAGCTGTCCGTCCGAGATCCAATGGAAGACTTCGGGAGAACGGTCGGTGTTTGACGTGCCAACCCGCCGCCAACGCCGCGTGAAGTCTTCGGCTGCCAGTTGCTGATGAATTGATAACCTAGCTTTCGTTTGATTGGTGCATGGTTATTCTCTCACGCTGATTTCGTGCTTCTCCGCCGTTTTTTTTGCACATATGCGACATCCTATTCGTTCACAGGTGGATCAGCGAAGAATGCTATATACCCGAATAAAAAATTACATCCAACTCAAAAGTTCAAATATTTAAAAACTATAGCACTTCGAAAATTCCGTATAATTATAACATTTTGCCCAAATAGGCGTAGCGGTAAACATGCAGCTATTCAGCAAGACCAAGCTGAGAGTCGTGGTTTCGATTCCTGCTGGTCGAGGATCTTTTCGTAAATTGGCAAAGAATGCTCTTGGTTAATAACTGAAGAATTCCTCATACGAACACTAAGCTGAGGAGTTAGCTCTGTATGTGTGTGTGTGTGTTTTTACAATCCATCGCCCACTGACCGGCAGTGCTTTTATGGAAGAAATTTGTTTGCATATATTTATCGAGAAACATAGTCTATATAGATGCAGACAACTTTAGCCCTGGAGATGGAAGGTGATAGCTCTACTGCAATTCCAACGACCCATTTCAAGAATGGCTGTTCATACGCACACATTCTGAGGTTGTTTTCACTACAGCAAGCCCCGCATGAAAACATCTAGATATCAAATGGATATCTAAAATGAGTTCACACTTCCCGAATCGAAAGTACACCCGATTCTGTTTTTGCACGGATTTTTTTTACACGGCCGTGCAAAAAAAGTTTCCATACATTTTTTTCCGCCAAAACCTTATTTTTGCACGAAACGTCGAGAAGTGGTGTTACTTTTTTTACACGGTTTTTGAAATTTTGAACTGAAAACTTTTTTTGCACGGTACGCATCCCCCGTGCAAAAACAGAATCGGGTGTATAATTTTCGACCCTGGCACGTATTTAGTGGTTTCAAAAGGTTATATAACTAAGAACGATCTCACCAGTTTGTTGTCCTTTCCATAGCTGCTTTGTAGGAATCACTCTTGTGCTCATCCCCGCAGAAGTAAGCTAAACGCTCGAGAGATCAAACACGACGCGATCCGCATTACTGTTTGATTACGCGCACTGCTTATTAAACATGATTGATCCTGAATTTTGTTTTGCTCATTCACTCGCAAAAGCAATCAACACACACTAAGCCAATCAAACAGTACTCGTACAACCTCACCGATTATTCTTAGAAGTTTTTATTAAATTCACCGCTAAACTGTCCAGCAAACCCGTTCTGCGTTCGGAGATGCAAAAAAAAACACGCTTCACCACGCACCATCCAAACGTGGTGATCGAGAAGAATATTCTCACAGGGACGCGAAAATAGTTCCGCGGCTTCGGCTATCCCGGAACAAAACTTTTCCTGAAGCGCAGAAAAAACACTTAAACATTATGCACAACTCCGTTTTCCAAACATTTCAATTTTTACAAGCATTTGCAGTCACTTCACAAATGAATTTTCTTCACACTATTGCCGGGTGGCATAGCACCATCAGCCGAATCAACTTTATCAATTCGAACTTGTAAGACGCGGAATCGAAATAAATCTTTTCTCAACAACACTTGGGGGACAATTTTCACAATTTTTCTCACATCGAAATATCTTCCGGGTGGCATAGCACCACTATTCTCACCTGCCGAATTAGATACAAAAATCTAAGAATCGAGACAAAACGTGACAGCAAAAGCAAAAACACATCCATCCGCGCGCACAGCCTGCTGCGATCATCATTTTTTTTTTTTGTTAAGTCAGCTAATAATGTACCAAAAAGTTGAAGCACATTCAACATTTCGATGGTTTTGGAAGGAGAGAAAACATTGAAAGGCATCCTGCAAGCCTCCAAGCATAGCGACACAGCAATCAGTTATTGTATTGCGACACTTGCTCGATTACGGATCATAAACATTAAACAAAACTTTGCATCCCAGCTGAGGAGTTAGCTCTGTAGCATCAAAAATAAGAAGTAAAATACTATACATGCGTATGGACCGATGCACGAATTCACTAATTTGACGTTTGAGCGGTGCCGAATTCACTGGTTTCCATGGTCACATAAATAACACGGCACCGCTAAAACGTCGAATAGTGAACTCGTGCATAGGTCCATAGGCATTAAATAAACACTATACTGGCACTATGTTCGCATATAGGGCACCATACTTGAGAGTAAATGGAAACACGTACTCATAAGAACTAACGAAAATTTATTAATATATATGGAATTCTAATATATACACTAACCAGCTTTTGATACTTTCCAATTACAATCAAGGCAGGCTTGGAGGAAAAAGCAGTTTCGTTTTGTTGTGTACCCTCGATCTTTCTGGACAAATTTTGAAAAAGGGCCACGTTTCTCTACGCATTTAATTGCAATTTTTATCGAAAAATAGTACAAAGATGCGTGTTCGCCTACTGTGTTTTTGATTCATTCAAAGATGCTAATGTGACTTTGTTTTTGGATGTGTAGAAAATGAATCTGATCTGCGTTTTGTCAGCTTTGAAGAAATGCAAAAATATGCTTTGATCAATAACTCCATTATAGTGGTAATCATGCTCAATTGTGTGGGTGCTCTAGTGTAGATGTAGTTGTGAAACTCAGAGTAAAAGAATATGCACTCTGTCTCAAAAAACACAAAGAATCTGCGTTTAAAATGTGTAAGATGAGCGTATGCTTCAAATGTCACTAAGCTCTATTGTTTTGTAAGGCGGCTCACCAGCTCGTGACAACGGAATCTCGGCTTACCTTGGGGACGATCCATTAGTTACGTAAGACAATTTTTGCGATTTTTCAACCCTCCCTTACCCCCATGATAAGATTTTTTGTATGAAAATAAAAATTAAATTGTATGGCGCGTAAGAAATCTCAAACCCCTCCTCCCCCAATAATCCTTTAAGTAATAAGTGGAAGGCTCCTTGACGTAGGCGTAGACATTTTGTGTCGGAATATCCTTCGTTTACCATACCGCAACAATCCTCCTTAAAGCTAGGTATGCTGTTTCGCTTATGAAAAGTAATGAAATTTCGTAGATAGTCCCATTTGAAATGACATCTCTTGTCAACTGCGTACTGCGATCAAAAAAACGCGATTTTCTCGACCATTTGCTCTTGAAAAGGTATCGCTAAAGAAATTTCTCTGAACTGACATTTCTTTTCAATTGCGTACTGGGTTTATGGACAAAAGGTCGGAAGACAAAAGGTTGAAAACGATTTGCTTGGTGTGGAATTTTTCCTTCTTTGATAAAAGATTTTCGACATTTTGTCCTTTTTTGTTATTCGACCCTTTGTCCTTTCCTGGTCGCAGTCCTGCTAAATTTACTCATAATGTTTACAGCGATGGAAATGTCTGGTCTTGTTGATTGAGCGATGAACGTCAATGATCCGACTGTCTCTTTGTGTTGGATGACCGGCATGCCGGTTCGGATGGGTACATCGATTTGTTGAGTTTCTCGCCGGTATCAACCGGAGTAGAAACAGGTCTACAGTTCGTCATGTTGAACCGTTTCTAGAACATCCTTAACGTACTGCTGTTAGTCCAACCAAATCTTGCCATTCGCTCTATCACGTGTGAGCCTCAGTCCTATGCAAAACTTGCATCTCCAAGATCGTTCATATTGAAGCGACTGTGGAGTAAATTCTTCAGCTTCTTCTTCATTTCCGAATCGTTGGTGAACAAAAAGAAAACGTCCTCATAAATTGTTACAAATGTTATCGATTCGCCGTCCATCTTGTGATATAGGCAGGTATCCATTATAGATCGTTCCAATCCAAACTCACGAAAAGCAAGTACAACGCTTTCTTCAAACGGGATATCTTCCTTGGACAAAACTTTCAGGCTGCTCCATGAAAATGACTTCATTGGTCATTTTTTTTTTGTGGAAAAGCAATTACTGCATCCATTTGCTCTATTTCTATGTTGCGTTGAGCCGCCAGGGACATCAGATAATAAATAGGCCAGGGGAAGTGGTTCACCTAGAGTGAATTTCTGTCAAAGAAAAAGTAGATTTTGTATGAGATTTGACAGAAAAATGAATGACAAGTTCATCCACTTCTCCTGGCCTATGGACCGATGCACGAGTTCACGAATTTGACATTTGAGCGGTGCCATATTCACTCGTTGCCATGGTCACATAGATAATACGGCACCGCTAAAACGTCAAATGATGAACTTGTGCATAGGTCCATGGATCAATGCACGAGCTCACTAATTTGACGTTTAAGTGGTGCTGAATTCATTCGTTGCCATGGTCACGTAAATAACACGGCACCGCTCAAACGGCAAATAGTGAACTCGTGCATCGGTCCATAGTTCCTCGCGTGCACAAAACCGGTTGAACCTGGTTCATTCTGATGTCTGCGGACCGGTAGCGGCACTCTGATGTCTGCGGACGAATTCGGCACCGCTCAAACGTCATACTAGTGAACTCGTGCATTGATCCATGGACCAGTGCACGAGTTCACTAATTTGACGTTTGAGCGGTGCCGAATTCACTCGTTGCCATGGTCACGTAAATAACACGGCACCGCTCAAACGTCAAATAGTGAACGCGTGCATCGGTCCATAATGAAATGAACTTCTGGTATGCTTACTCTTAACTGTGGCATGCGCTGTGGCAATCCGATATGATGCCAATTCGTAGCGGGACGCTTTTTCTGATTTCTTCGTATTCAGCAAAAGATTAGATGGTTTGACTACTGACTGTCAATCGAATGGACCCAGTCGGTTTGCTTGATGAAACCTTCTTCCGTCCGCGTCATGTCTAATGTTGCGGTGGAATCGAAAAAACAATATGAACCATTTTACGAGACTTTTCGGAACAGCTGATCGCCGCAACGGCGTCAATTGACAGGAGACCTGGGATTAAATCCAGCGTGATTTTCAATAACGCCTCATCTTACCAAACGAGGACATGGAGAAAATGACAAAAATGTTCGTTACTGCAACATTACACCTAGTTATTGTATCAGCTACCTCTTTGTTACTCATATTGCACATAAAAAAGCACTTTTGTGATCAGAAACATTTTAATAATTTTTCTCCATTTGAGTTTTCGCCTGGATGAAAAGCTACGCTAGAAATGCGCACAGTCATCAACCATCATCATCGCGAAAACTGACGCCGATGATTGAAAAATCCCAGGTCTCCTGTCATTTGACCAGGCTTCGTAAAATGGCTTATTCATCTTCCTTCTTCTGTAGTCAACATAGCACACAATGCCTTAACTTTCAGTTTTGAAAAACTTGAGGTGTGCTTCTGAGGACTGCATAATGCCCGGTTTCTTACAAGTAGAACAGGTACCATTCTTCTTTTCTGCACCACCCTTCGTTCGCTTCACTGCTGGAATTCTTCAAAGGCCATTTAACATCTTGGTTAATCTGCGTCTTTGGTACATCCGCGGTCAATGGAAATCCTGAAACTTGATTCAGGTAAACCTTTCAGCAGTAAGCCATTAGTCAGATCGTTGACTTCAAAACCGATCTAGCTCAGATCATTTGCTGTAGTCACCAACTGATGCACGTAGTCTTCAACAGATTCGCAATGTTCCAACATGATATTCGTCAATTTGTCCAGTAGACCGAACCACCGGATTAGTCCATCGTCCTGGAATGTCTGTTGCAGTTTGTCCCATGCCTGCTTAGCAGTATCAACGTTCTTGATCAAACTACAATTGTGCTTCTCCAAGCTCAAACAAATAGCCGCAAGCGCTCGATCACTCATACCCGGATTCACTATCGCATTTTTCAACGGTTTGACTGCATGCCACTTACCTTCACGTATCAGCGCCATTTTCATTGAAAAAGTCTAAGATGCATAATTCTACCTTTCATGATTGGTAGGGATACTGCGCTCCCGAAAGTGCGAACAGTTGCTGTTGACCACATACTGCTTTCGCTTGCAGTTGACCTGTCACCTCCAGCTATCTGTCTCGAGTTTCCGCCAGTTCTTTCTCCGCTTTGAGACGTTATCTCAGGAACTAGCAAGAGTCGCGATCGTTGAATTTGTTCAAACTATAGCCCGTGCTAGACCAATAACCACCTGAGAGAAAATGGACACGCGTGTGTACTGGTTATGCTCAGAGGCACGGCATACAAAATTAACAAGGTAGGCTATTTACTAGTGAAAACATCAAGATTGATTTTAAACATGTGACGTCACTCCTATCGTACTATATACCATCCGGACTACTAGATCTTTTTTCACAAATTTGTTCGAGGTGGATAGGAATGATGCCGTCAAGTAGCCGTCAGTTTTCAGAATATACCACCTTCTCAATATAGAACACCGTGCTCAGAAAAACTTACGAAAATTTATTTACTTATTTATACACTAAACGACTAGGGGTCGCTCCTAAGCAAGTGGGTTGCTATGCATAGCAACAGCTATTCATATGTTACTTCGCTTACCAACAACAATGAATGATATTCAGTGTTTTGACAGATATACCACGTGCTCGATGTTTGCCTGTGAAAGTTAAACTGTGAGATCAAAATGAGTAGAAGATAGAAGCAAGTGAAAGATACAACTACAAAGCACGAGTAAAGGAACGGGTCTGGAATTGAACCCATGGCCTTTTGCTTATGAAGCAGAAGCGATAGCCATTAGACCACCAACCCCGCCTTGAAGAGATCAGAAATTGAACTAATGATTTACTTGCATTTTCCCCAGTACAAGGATTCATTATCAAAAAGAGAAGCCAATTTGGCAATCGTCGGAAAGGATTTTCTCAAGAATATATTTTGATTCACTTCAACAAAAGTGATCTACAAAATATGGAAGCTTTAGAAAAAGCAAGACTTATGTTTGATGTCCGTGTGACATCTATCCAGAAACCTGGAGGAAATTTCTAGAACCCCTCTTAGTGCCGTAATTGCCAAAAGCGGGGTCATGGTACATTCGAGGTAGTGGCATTCGGGGTAATGGATTTTGGTCTAATGGAGAAGAATCATTGCAAACATATGTAACGACCCCAATTTTCATTGTAAAATGCCGTTTACAATTGACTCAATAGGGTAACCAATATATTTTGGACCCCTATATATTTTGGACCCCTTGGGACATTTTCCTGCAAATTTCCCAGTTTAAATCGAAAGACCAACTCAATTCGCATGCCATTTGGAAAGATAGGACTATTCCGCATTTGCATCAAGCATTTGTACATAGCACATGTGTTTATTCTATCTGAAATTAATTAAATTTAACCGGTTCATCCATGCAACCGTTACAACACGTTACAAACAGAAATCGAAGCCGTCAGAAATTTTTAAAAATGAAAACAAAAACTTTTTTCAAATTTCTGAAATAAAAGCGTAGAATTTCTTCGGTTTTCCATTGTCAATCGATTGATTAGACTATGGGCAAGCATATTATACAACAAGTGTCGTGGACTTTGTCGCCAAACGATAAAAAATGCCAGGGGTCCAAAATATATACTTTGAGGGTCCAAAATGTTTAATGAAGTTCGATCCACTATTGGTACATCTACCCTAAGTAAATAGGATAAAATACATTTCGTTCAATGGTTAACCTGTTGGAAAACATGTTATTTTGACAATAAAACCTATTGTATTTAAATACTATTTTCATCAGGGTAGCAAAGGTTTTTGGTGAGTGGATCACCGTAGATCAATTAATTTGCATTTTTGTAGTGTGTGCCCGAGCATTAGGTCGTAGTCTTTGCTCATATTGTTAGTGTTCCGCGCAGTCTCTCCAGACCGGCGAAATTGATTGATTGATTTGACGGGTAGCCTCCCGGATTGAGGCGCGAGAGCATGTTGCGAATAATGAGCTGGGACGGTCCACTCAAAAGTGGTTCTCTTTTCGTAGCACGTAGTTAGCTTAGCAGGCAGGTATCGCCGCCAATCGGGTTAAATATATACGGAGGAAATGTAGGCCGATGTATTGATTAGGCGGGTCTGAGTCTGAGCTCGACGGGCAGACAGGGTTGGTTACTTCTTTGCTTGATGTGCGGCCTCTTGGTTGGATCGCGTGTCTCCTCTAAGTAGTAGGCCGTGGCACCTGCTGCTGACCCGCAGCACCGCTATATCACGGCAACAACCCGCATTTTTTCTGGCAATTTCGTAATTGGGCGCAGTACTCCATGAATGTGCTCATGTAACAACGCCTACTGCAATGCAAGTGTCATCTATCATTAAGTCGGGCGTCATATCAAGTAGGGATGTCAGATGATTTTTCTAAATGTCTTTACGCATGAGCATAAACATAGACGGCTGTTCAGTACAATTCGCTACTCCGTGATTGACCAGAACAATCGAAGTTGTTCAGAGATTTAATGACTGAAACTTGACAGAGCCTTCTACTCATGTTAGGGTTCAATTAGCACATCCACAGTTATTCACTGAGGATCTCTCTTTACAATTTTCGCACTCCAAAATGGTCAATTTTGGTGTTACGTAATAAATGGACGCTGCCTAAAGATGTTTTACAATGGGAAAATAGGAGCGAATTAAGGCCGCACGGGACGTCATCATAATCACCCTATCCATTTCAAGAAGCAAATCCCAAGAACCACTCCATATATCGATGCAAAAATGTATCACTATGATTCTATATATGTAGTGCACAACCCGATAAATTTTCAGCTTCATCGGTTCACTAAAACTCGAGATTTGCTTCCACAAAGTTTTGATGATTATTGTTAGAGTGAGACGAAAGATAGGGAAAATAACACGGTCTCCCGTGTCCCCTTAATGAGAAAAATATATTTTTCTTGATGCCCATTAGTTTCGTCAATAAGTACATATAAGTGCTTCACACCATACCTGTTAAATCACCATGTTGATGTCATGTAGATATTCATATTTGGCATCCCTAAAGTCAGGTGAAAACACCATGCGCATAGCCTACTATGTTGCGAATTGCCATTGCGTGGTCTTCGTCACCGCCGTGGAAAGTTCCAAAAAAGACACATTCCAGCATTCCGAAGAATTACAACTTCCGTTTTCGGGGACCAGTGGGCAATTTTTAACGAAAATGAATGCACCACCTCGAAACTATCGCACAGGCAAGATCTTCGCACAACAAGACCCAATTGGTTACGTGCCGCACTTCACTATGCACTTTCGCAGCTCGATCTTCGTTCTCATGTTTGGATGCGATCACGATCGCCGTCGTTCCCTCTCTAGAATCGTGTTGCACCGTAAGCAAGATGGCATGTGCAAATTTTACATTTTACAGCCATTAATTTCTCATACGGGCCTCTGCCAAAAATTTTTAATTTCCGCCGATAAACTACCGGGCCATAAAGAAAGCTGAAAAATTTGTCGATCCTAATCTTCTGCCGGGACCTGGGCCCAAAATGTGCAACAACTTGCTCTTCGTTTGCCTCTTCCGATCCTCGGCGCGCTCACCTTTTGCCGCATTATCTCGGGGTCTCGAAGTGTAATTGCTTGTTATATTTCCCCCCGGTTTTTTGCTTTGCTCGCTGCTCAGTTCTGACTCAAAGTTCTTCTCCTCGGCGAGATCGTTCCAACCCGAGTAGAGGAGAATGGCATACGAGTATCACATTCACGGTCATTAAAATATAATGATTGAATATCAAAATTTGTTATTTGTTTATTAAGGTGAAGATGAATCGAAGCCAAAGTTCAAATTTTCAAGAGCACGGATCTGGAGAACCAAACATCCGTTTGAGCTGAAATCCTAATCGATTGGTCACCACCAGCTAGTGACCAATTGATTAAGTTTTCAGCTTAAACGGACGTTTGGTTCTCCAGATCCGTGCTCTTGAAAATTTGAACTTTGGCTTTGTTTCATCTTCACCTTAAATAAAGGTTAAAATAACAACAATAACAACGTAATATAAGAAAGAACACGGAGTATCTTATTTTGCTATTGTAATAACAAACCTATAACAAAAACATAGACATAAGAAAATAACAGAATAAGTTATAATTCAGATATTGATTTCAAACTTACTTGCCGAACTCGCAATAAGTCTTTTTTTTTTGTTATTGGTGACATTAATGCAAAATAAGGCTCATGAAACAAATCCAAAACTAATTACAACAACATAATAGTATTCAATGAATGCTTTTCGGGATATTGCTTAATTCAATACTCTGATAGCCCTAGTCACATTAACCAAAAAAATCAAAATATGTCATTTTGTTACTCGTCTCTACCCGGGAAGTCCCTACACCGAGCAACAGGTTCACTCTTTTGTGCACGTCTCTGTCTGTCGAAGCCGAAATGTAGTTTTGTTTTTGAAAGCCGTGTGTTCAACCGGCCGGTTGCTTCTGCTCACTGCTGCCGCCTTAGCATTCGTGCAATTTCTTTTAAGCTTTGTTGTTGAATCATTATTAAAATTATACGTTGGAAGTGGATAAAACTCATGAAAATAATAAAAAGGCGAACAACGTCGTGCTTCGACGGACGCTTTGCCCCGTCTGATCGATCGTTGAGGAACGACTCTTCGATTGGCAATTCATTTCACTACTTCTACGGCGGTGGCGGCGGCCCAATGGCCCCAGCGAAAAACAACGCGAAATCTTTCAATAATCCGATTAAAGTATAATAATCATACTTTGCGGAGCTCTGCCGCTGGCTCGTTCTCCTGGTGATATCCCCCGGGTAAAAGAGCGCTCTCACTCACCAAATCATAGTAGGCTCGACCCGATCGATCAACCGTTTCTGGTTCCCGGCCTACTACTTCGACTACTAGCAACGATACCGCGCAAAGCCAACCACGACCCTTCCCAAATCAGAATCCGACTCGGGAGCCACCTTTTGCTTGTTCCGAAAGTGCGGCCGATGATGTTGTTATTGCGAAATCTAGTGCCCCGCCGCCATCGTCAGTCCATCCGCTGCACAGTGGGCAAAAAATGGCCAAGAGCAGCAAAGAATTGTATACCCCGTGTTGCTATTGAGTGTTCAAGTTTTTTCTAGCCGTTTTAGTTCTACGCTTGATTTGCTATTATTTCCAATTCCCTTATTTTAATAAAAAAAAAAATAATAGTTTTCTTTCTTTTTTTTTCAAAAATCATTAAAAATAAAAATTATTTTTCAAGATTTTAAAATGCGAATAAATTATCGAAATGTAGATTTGGATACACACTCAAATACATGTGCGAAAAACTTTTAGCCCCAAATCTCTCATGCTTAAAAAAAAACCTCACTTTTTCTTCATTTTTTTAATTTAAATTTTAAATTTATGATTATTTTGTGAACATTTTTTAATATTTCAAAGTGCACCTGAGCAACGACGCATAAAGCCCAAACTTCCTTATTTATAGTTTTCTCTCCGCTTATCCAGCTTTTTACGCTGGGATGCCATAACATTTGAATCACCCCCTTCTGACATTGCTTGGATCAAAGTAAGCTCTGTGATATTCATTTTTTTTAGTGCTGACATTAAAACATTGGATTACCTCACTCTTGGTTTTTTTTAAATTGAAAATTTAATTCTTAATTTACAATTGAATCTATTTCTATTTTTAGATTAATGGAAAGCGTTTAACAACGGCAACTTGGGGACGAAGTTTAAATAGAGTTTATAAAGCTTTACGAACTGGGCCTAAACAAGTTGCAGAAATTGTTTCTTCAACGAGACTTTCCACTGGGAAATGGATTTTTCATCTGTACTGAACGTTCTGTTGCTTTAGTAATGAGTTTAGAGGACATTATCCAGCTTTTTAAAACCGCTAATGGCTGCCGCAAGCAGGCTCGCTTTCTGGTAGGGATAGGGCGATTTGACGTTTGGCTTGGCACACACGCTAACTTTGGAGTACCCATTAAATGGGTTTCTTGTACCCATTTTTATTGCTAGTACTGAGTTGTCAGAAAAAGGGTATTATTTTTTGACACAAAAAAGAGTACATTTTACTCTTCTTGAAGAACGAGTTCGGTCAGTAAAAATTGGTAAAAAAGCCACTTTTCGCCATTTGGAGCAACAACATTGAAGTGTTGTTCGCAAATCATATTTTATTAATTAATTTAAAGAATCATGGTAAGTAGCTAATTGTTCTAACAAAATACTTACATCAAAGGCTAAATTGACTTTTCCTTAAAGCAGAACCCTTCAAGGAGCATTACAAGCGGCAGTTAAAGAGTGGGTTTTCATCCGGGATTTGGAATAGCAAAATACGGAGCAAGATCCCTGGATACAGATGAGAAAGTCAACGCATTAAAGTTTGAGTTAGCACCTTAGTTATAAGTAATCAAATAAAAAGATTTCCATTAAAATATATGTGTAATGGCGCCTGAAATATTCTAAAACATCATTAAGAACCTTTGTTTCCCGCATGTCCCGACAAGAGGGGGGTATTTTTTACCCATTATTGTGAAATCGATGAGGGGTAAATAATACTCATGTTCTGAAGTTTGAGGGAAATACTCTTTAATGAGTAAATGGCCAATACTCATTAAATGAGTTAAGCCACTTTTCTTTGAAATGAGTACGAAAGTACCCATTAATGGGTACTTCGAAGTTAGCATGCATTGAACGGACCCAAGCCAAATGTCATATCGTTTGATCCCTACCAGAAAGCGAGGCTATTCGCGGCAGCCATTGGCGCTCGTAAAAAGCTGGATAAGTTTAAAAGGAGCCTATCGATTTCCCGTCTGAACATAAACAAAATGAGAGACGTTTAGGACGCAGTCATAGTGATTGCTTGGCAATTTTTGTAATCCGATGACTTTCATTCTACGGGATTCTGCTGATGTTCGAACTTCGAACGAACATTCACGTATCAACCTTTCGAATTTCCATAGACATCCTTTTGATAATTAATAAGCCTACCCACAGTTATGGATCAACTAAGGGTCATTTTTCAGAACAATATGTGATTAATAATCATGGTGACACTGTACAAAACAAAATTACCTTCCTGGCACTGCAGAATATATTTGTTTTTGGGAATACACCTTAAAATTTCCGATTATTTACGAAAAAGTATCAAATTTGCTAGAAATTTCTAACGATGTCCACCCCACAGATGTGGATCAGTGGGAGAGGAGGATCCTTATTATGGATCACATCGACTCATATTATGGATCAAAACACTATAACAGCAATTTATCTGCGAGGAAAACGAATGGTGTGTTAGGCGGCATCCACAAATTACGTAACGCTCAAAGGGGGGGAGGGGGTAGGCTCGAGCGTTACGACTCATACAAAATTTTAAAAATTTTCATACAAAAAGCGTTACGGAGGGGGGGGGGGGAGGGGGTCGAAAATTTCCAATTTTAGCGTTACGTAATAAATGGATGCCGCCTTAGTGAAAGCATTCGTTTTGGCGTTTGTTTAGGAATCGTCTTATCGTTGATTCATAACTGTGGTATGGTTTTTATTGCCCCACAGTTATGAATCAATGCTTCTGGGAATACGATTAACATTTTATTTCCTACGGACGGAAAAAATATGCTTAAGCATATTATAATTGATTGCGATGCTATATAGATTTATGGTTCACGTAGGTAAAATGTGTTTTGGGTAATTCCAACTATGTTTGAGAAGATATTCCAGTTTTAATGCAACTTTGATCCATATCTGTGTGCTATCCATAACTGTGGGATGACTGTACAATATTATTCCGATCATGCATAATTTAGATCCTTATCATAGCCAAACCAGTCATGTACGGTTTAAGGAAATCGTACAACTTGACATTTTTTCATTATACATTTTAAATCGCATTTCCTAGTACTTTTTCTTGCAGTTTTAAACAATTTGTATAAAATATAGAGCTTTGCTGGCTCAAACTGAAAAAGGCGGACTCACGGAGGGACCCGAATTTCCATACCATGTAGACACTTTAAAAGGTGAAACTCCTTTGAATCCACTAATAACTATATAAAAGTAGTGGTACACAAAAAATATTCTCCTATTTGTTGGTAATAGTGAAATTATAATTGATAAGACGTTGTTGCCAGTAATAGCTACTTCAATTTGAGTCTTTTCTCCTTCGACTAAATCAGATTGCTTGATGTCGTACGTAACCATCAACGTATCTGACAGCCCTGCAAGCGAGCAGCCGGCTTAAAATTAGAAAAATAAAAAAGCGAAATGCTGTGATCAAGTGATTGTTTTTAGCACGGTTTGGTGAAATTTTCATCAGAAATCAACCAGTAATCGTTCTTTTATCAACAAGTAGTGAAAGTAAACTGTGTTGGAGGTTCTACGTTTAGCGAAAGTGGTAAAGTTTGGCGAAAAGTGTTCTTCGTTCGCAGGTGGATAAGTGTAAACAATGTAGCAAAGTTAAACGTCCGTGTTGAAAATTAGCACGGTTCTTGAAATTTCCACCAGCTACTAGTGTTAAAACTTCGGAAATCGTAAGGTAATAGTCTTCTGATGTCTCGTTAGCAATTTTGGAGTGAACTTAGTGTAGGTAAGTGAAATATTTTGAGAAATAGTGAGGACTTCCAGAAATGTGTTTGTATATGTGAGGAAGCCATTTTCACTGCCATGACAGGGATTCCTTCCTATATGTCCTTAAAATAAGAAACAAAACAATGTCTCTTCTGGCGACATTTTCACGGTTACTCGATTCGTATTCCTAAAAATAAATACAGTTATTGAATAGACAGTAGAGTGGTTCAAAAAATCGTTTTTGCTCCACACCGCTCATTCGATTCTAGATCAAATTCTGGGTGTCTTCCCAAAATTTGAGCTCATTCGAACGAAAACTGAGACTGCACAACCCCTTCAAAGTTTATATGGGAAAAGTTACTATGGGAAAAGCAAGCAATTCATTCAATCGGTCACAGTGTTTGCCTATGTGCTCTTGGAGATTAGAGCTACGTTGATACTGTGAGATACATACATCAGCTACAACTTTGCCGAAGACCGTTTTCAAATCGGACGCCTCAGTAATTAGTTATTGATTTATATCCAGTCACAAATTCTTCAGCAGTGCTCATTTAACTTCTTAACAGGCAACATTGCTGCACATGGCGCGAAAGATAGCACGCACAAATCATGGCTACTATGTTTTACTGCATATATCCAGTGATGCCTGCAGAACAGTCCAATAATTATAGCCAAAGTTTTACAACTCATTCAAAAATTAATAACTAACTACTGGGGCGTCCAATTTAAAAACGGAATTCGTCAAAGTTCTAGCTGATGAATGTATCTCACAGTATCAACGTAGTTCTAATCTCCAAGAGGACATGGACAAACACTATGACCGATTGACTGAATTGCTTGCTTTTCCCATAGTAATTCCCATATAAACTTGTGCAGTCTCAGTTTTCATCCCAATGAGCTCAAATTTTGGGAGGACACTCAGAATTTGATCTAGAATCGAATGAGCGGTGTGGAGCAAAAACGATTTTTTGAACCACTCTAATAGACAGTCATATGTTTAAAATTAAAATAACGATACTCCTAGAGTTACGAAAGAGTGTACAAACAAATGTAAATAGTGAAAATTTTTGACAGTTGTATCAACAATCTTAAATTACAGCCTACTTAAATCAAGCTATAAAACTTATAGTCAAGACATGTCAAATCCAATTCACCCCTCGTTGTTTTATGGCTAGCGTAAAAAGCTGGATAGAGTCCTTTTTCTAAGTACCCCATTTGTGAACTCAATAAAGGAATTTTTGAACCCAATTGACTGTTTAACGAAAAACTTGCGACGATCGACGCACCATCATAATTCATATAACGGAGGGTATTAGAACTAAATTTGAGGTGAAGATTTCGCATTTTGGAAAATAGTAAACATCACCTCCAAACACTAGTGATTTTGCGGTGGGATGTTGACGTTTGATCACGCATAAGCCTTAAATAGTTTTTTCTCATAAATAATTGATGTCCAAAAATTTATTATCCAACTTTTCTGTTAGGGTTGCAATTTTTGGATTTAGAACATATTCCACGAGCATTCTTAACCCTCTGTCTGTTTTTTTGGGGTCAATATGACCCCAGAGAACTTTGAATAGCTGTAACTTTTTTGTTAGTGATTCGATTTGTGATTTTTTTCACACATTGGTGCGTATCCACGAGTTGTTTGTTCCACTCATGAAATTTTCTCAAATATCTCCTTATTAATGTTCGAATCCTCTGAGCAGAATCTCAATAGAGAAACTTAAAAGTAGATGGAGTACCGTATACCTTTTAATTCCGCTCCTAAATGATTATCTTTGACAGATACGCGTATTTCGACTACCACTTGCAGTCTTCTTCAGTGTCAGTTATTCGTGTGTTGTTTTATGTAAAATCGTTTCTGATATATAGGCGTCCAAATTTTTCAAATTTCACGTTTTTTTTTCCTTATTTCGATGATCCCCCTTTTTGAATTTGCTTATATTTTTAAGTTTAAACTGAATTAAATGTTATTTTCAAAACAGCAGAAAAATCGAAAATCGATTGAAATTTCATGAAGTTATTGGGGTTCAATTTTACCCCTCGCCTAGAAAGAGGGTTAAACAGAACAGATCTTATTTTGCCTTAAACCCCATATTTTTTG
The DNA here is from genome assembly GCF_002204515.2 of Aedes aegypti. Lineage (NCBI taxonomy): Eukaryota > Metazoa > Arthropoda > Insecta > Diptera > Culicidae > Aedes > Aedes aegypti. Next base: position 298,516,809 of record NC_035107.1, on the reverse strand, counting down.
ATACATATTTGAATTATCCCACTTTTGATCAAGTTCCTATACTTGAAGAGATCTTTTCATGATTCAAATATTAATTTGTGTTTCTGTGACATTTCAAATCAAATACAGTCTACACGAAAGAACTAGCAAAGAAGTTAGAATACAGTCAACTCTCTTTAAAAGCAAGGATTTCGGGGCAAGTTATGCCAGACAGATATAATTTTTTTTTTGTTCTATGAATGTATTCAAATTTTATTTAGTTATTTTTTTACACCCAGCTCTCTTTAACTCAATTATGAAAGGACCATCGCGTTAACCCCGGTTTGCTGTTGAAACGTAGTTTCTAGGACTATCTGGTTGCTAGCCAACAGTGGCGCGGGAAGTGGGTAGGACAGGTAGGACATGTACTACGCACGAAAACACCTGGGTAGGACAGTCAAAGGATTGTCCTACCCACGATTCGACAGCAGAAAGGCTGAAAAATAAATTAAACAATTTATCATTTGTTCAATATACATCCAAACTCGATCAACGTCGTAAGACACAATAAGGTATTTGATGAAATTTCTGCGTGATGAAACATTTGTCAAGCATCTTCAGTTTCTCCTGAAAACTTTTGCGATTAGGGTCACTTCTTTGCAAAGAAAAACAAACTACACACATTGGCACAATTTTTGGTGTTTATCCATTTGTTATCTACAAATAGATGAGGAAATAAGAACAACCTCTTTGGTTATAAAGGCAAGTAGTTTGGCCTATTTTTGTCAAATTTGTTTGATAAAGATATATAAATAAAGGATATTCATATTTTTTCATTCATTTACAAAAGCTGATATTAAGTTTCATTTAAGAGATTTGGTCTCTATTTTAATGCAAGTCCTTAAGAAATCTCTTTTTTCAATAGAAGGTCTCTAAACAATCTATTTTAACCAAAATGGTGTCTAAAGTCTCTTTCGCCTTATTCTGCTTGCAATGAATCCTGATGCGAAATTGTACAAGCTTCAAGTAACCTTCGGAGACTATAACGTGTTCAACAGGCTCTTCAAGAATTTCGTCTCAGATTTCCCGAAGAAAAGCTTTAGGAATTATCATATTGATTCAGTATACTTTCAGGGTCTCGTACAGGGATCTCTCCAGAAATACTTCTAGCAATTTCTCAACCGATTCTCCCAAATATTTTTCCAATGATTTTCCAGAGGATGCTTAGAAAAAATCCTTTAGATGTTGATCCAGGAAGTCCATGAGAACTCCAAAACTACTACCTCCAGTAATTTCCTCAAGTATTACTTTGATTACCAAAACTATCCTAGAATTTCTTAAGGATTTTTTTTCACCAATCCTTTAACCGAATCCTCCAGTTGTTACTCTAGGAGATCTTCCAAAGATTCGCACAGAATTTCTTTTTAGGAAATTCATAATGGTTTAGTGCAGAGTGTTTGAAAACAATAACACAAAGGATTTTTTTTATTTTTTAAAAACCCTGCAAGAGTTTCTTCGCCTGTTCATGTGAATTTCTTCAAGAATTCATTCACGTTTTCTCTCAGAAATCGAAAATTCCTTGAGGGGCTCTTCAAACAACCAGTTTTAACCAAGCATTTATTGAAAAGTTTGTCAAAAAAAAATCCATGCAATCCTCAAATTTAATTAAAGTTTTTTTTTTTAATTTCCTTCAAATATTGCTTAAGAAATTTCTATAGAGTAAAGTGGGGCAAAAGTTCGAGTGGGGTAAGAGTTTCTTTTTAAGATTTCCAGCTCAATTCCAAACAAATCTTATAAATGTCATGGTGATTCGAATGCTATTCAAGTAAGAGACTTTCAATCCAAATATCATAAAAAAGGATTGAGATTTGGAAAAGTTATGACTATATGTTGTTTTTCGACGTGAATATTGTAATTTTTGGTCAATTTTTCGTTGCATGGAACCAATTGAAGATAAAATCTTTTTCAATATTTTATGTAAGGGCGTTTCTTGGCCTATTATAAGGTTGCTGTGAGGTGTATTAGTTTTTGCATAGATGCTTGAAAACAATTTTTGGCCCATAGTGGGGCAAAAGTTCGAATCAGCGGGGCAAAAGTTCGACCCATGTATAAAATCACGGAAAAATTTGCAAATTGCCTAAAATCCACATATTATCTTCAAATTCAGTTAAATTTGTCTGATCGTGTGAAAATTGTCACAAAAATTTTACATTTCCAAATAGTTTTGTGAAAAACTGCTATTTTTGAATATATTACAATTAACCCGGTTTTGGGCAATTTTTTTTTCATGAAAATTTAGTGTGTATTTTTCATCAAACTTAAGTTTACGGCTGGTGTAATGTATGCCTATCACAAAAGTATCGATATTTTGTGTTTAAGTCAGCGAACTTTTGCCCCACACTAGATTCGAACTCTTGCCCCACCGGTGGGGCAAAAGTTCGAATAAGACAATTATTTTTGAAACTGTTATAACTAAAAATGGATAAATATTTTGACACAAGTTTGTTCAGCAAAATTATAGCCAATATGTTGACGGTTCACTGTATGGTATTTGTTTTGTTTTAACCGCTATTATTTTCCTGGAAACTTTGATTATACCACTAAGGTCGAACTTTTGCCCCACCTTACTCTAGAGCTGTTTTTCAAGAAATTTCTTCAGAAAATCCTAAGAAATACTACTCCGAGATTCGATCGATTTTTAATCAGAGAGTTATTTCAGAGAATCTTGTTCATTAAGGGTGACTTAAACAAGTTTTGTAAGAGGTTTATCTAGGATTTCTTCGAAAATTCCTCACGTATTTATTTTTTAGAAAATTTTCTAGTTATTTCCCAGGAGACATTCCTGGAAGAAAAAAAAAAACTTTCAAGATTTTTTTTTTAGTTTCTTGTTTCTTTCAAGAAAAGCAAAGAAATCTCTTTACTGAATGGGTCAAGTAATTTCCTACAAAAAGGTCCATTTGATATGCCATTTCTTTTAAACTGCGTGCTGCGATCAAAAAAAAAAAGAGATCTTCTTAAAAATTTCTGGAAGCAATATTTTCATGCATCTAGATAATCGGGTACTTTCCTTTTTTACAGCAAACCAGCATATAGGTACTTGAGAAAATCTCAAAGAATTCTTTTTTTGTAAAAATCTTAGATGTAATCTCTGAAGCAATTGCCGAAAGTAAATTTGAAGAAATCTCAAGATGAAATCTTGCATAAATCCTGAAAATCAAATTTTACAGGAAATCCTTTGAAATCTCTAGTGAAGTTATTTATTAAATTAAAGAAAACGTTTGGCCGGAAATATTGGAGGATGTGCCAGAAAAATCGATGGATGAATCATTGGATAAAATCGTGGGTGCATGAATTTCTTGAAAAATTCCTCAAAGATTTTTTCTGAAAAAATCTTTGGAAATCTTCTATTTCTGTAGTTCTCCTTGGGAAAATTCATGTTGAATTTTTGAGGTATCCTGAATAAAATTCTTAGAGAAATTTCCCATGAAAATTCGTAGAGAAATTCCATGGAAAACAATAAAAAATGAAATTCGATGAGGTTCCTAGAGTAAATCATTATAAAACAAATTCAGTAATACTTGTCGTAAAGTCAAGAGGAATTTAAAAAAAAAAACAATCTTGGATCTTAGAAAAATACCTGCTCTGATTCTATGAAGAATCAACGTCTTAAATCTTAGCTCTTTCTAGGTTTTGTTTTCTTGGTTCCTTCAATTTCCTATTTTTAAGGCACTTAGTCGCTACCAGCTTTGTTAAGACGAAAAGCATTCTAAGTCTTGTGTAAACGACTCGCATGAAAATGAGGGAGTTAGAAGCAATAAGAGGGGAATCAGAAAAACAGTCTTCTAAGAATCATGATGTTTCTTTTTCTGCTGAACGAAAAAATCACCTGAAAATATCGTTAGAACGAATCGTTCAGAATCAAAATGTCACTTACACGCTTTGCGTTTGAGCCTCTACAATATATATACTTAAAATTTCCAGTCCAGGGCCAACATTTTTCTTTGCTACACTGTGCACAAAATATTTGTCAATGTTTGTCCAACCCATGGTTTCGAACGTGGCCGCGTTTTTACTCAAATTTGGGTAAACTGCATTTAGTTTTTACCCACGGTTGGGTTGTTTTGCCTCTCTCGCAACAGCAATGTTGTCAAAAACAGAGAGAGATACACAGACCCATCGTCGAAGTTCAATGGAATAAGCCAAATTCGGGTTCTTTCGAGTTTACCCAACGTTAAGTTGTTTTTACCCATCACGGAGACTTCGAAAGCTAACGCTGGGAAGATTTTTTTTTTGCACTGAGTTGTTTGTTTTGCCGTTGTCAAATGAAAACAACCTAATGATAGGTATAGGTCAGTTTACCCAAATTTGGGTTATCCCACGGAAGAGCCGAATTGCGTCAAAAGAAGTCAAAGTTGGGTTGATTTGTGGCTCCGTGTACTGCATGTAAACCACCAAGGGGGATCGCAGCAGGCTGTGCGCGCGGGTAGCTGCTTTTGTTATTTGCTGTTTTGTTTATATCCGACCCGTGTAATTTTTAATTCTGCTGGTGAAGTGCTTAAACGGCTTTTGGTGCTACGCACCCGGATGATAATGCGAAGAAAGAGGTTATTTGTGAAGTGATTTCTGTAGTTTGGCTGGTGATCAGAGCCGTAGCGTGGCCTCATGGCGCCCTTGGCGAACCTCCAATTTGGCGCCCCTTAATCAAAGCTTATCAAAAATTATCTTTGAAACAATTTTTATGAAAATCATCAAAAGTGTCATTAACAGTTTTCTTCAGTTCAGAACATATTAAATTATTGACTAAACTCCTGCAAAAAAATTTTTGTGAATGTTAGCTGAAAGATGATTCGAAAATTTTTGAAGACATTTACAGTTCATTTGGCTGGAAACAAATCCACTAATCCTACTAGATGTTTCAATCAAAATTTGCAAATTTTGGTGAAAAACAAGTTTTTAACAAATATTTCTAAACCATTTGTTTTTAGGCAGAGCCTTTTTTTTTAATTAATCAGTATAGATTTAGTCAAGATATTCTCTAAAAATTTTATTGCAAAGTAGCAAAGGAAATCATAAATTTTTCATCAATCAATAAAAACTTAATATATTTCAAAAACTTTTCAATTAATTTCTAAAGAATTACAATTACCCTTTGGAGACGAACTAGCTTTCGGCTGATACAATTACCTTTAAAATTGGAAGCTTTCTGCACAGTTATTGGTATCGTAATAAAAGCATTATTTACAAAAAATGCATTTTTTTCAAGAACTTTATAATTAAATTTAATATCACGGTGGAAGAAAAGGTTCATCAGGAATCTGTGAAAAGTAAGTTAACCATACATGTTTTCGATGGAATATAGTTTAAAAGCCATCAAATGAACATGAAAAAAATCAACCAGGCAAACATTTTGAAAGGTGGTCAAATCTTAACAACAATCTTGAAGAGGTCTAAATAGTTACATTCAACCTTTCTACTATAATCTTTTTTGAAAAACCAAACAAGTTTCAAATAGTGTAGAACGTTCTTTATGTTATTAAAAATGTATTGCAGATTCTTAAATTATGTCTGCTCTGAGAATTTTCGGCTAGGTTTATAAAAGTTCGAAAATTATCAAAGTTTTGAAAAAAAAAATACACAACATTCTGTTAAAACACACCTAGAATTATGTGAAAGACCGATCAAGATAAAGCAAGAGCTCTGCTCAGAATCCTGTCCTTGATTTTGCCCAATTTTCATTTGAAATTCTGCCGTGAATACCGATCCTAAGCGGTGTTATGTTCTACAAATTTAATCATTATGCTACAACCTTTATCAAGACTAAGTAGAATTTCAATTTTGCCCGTCAACTTCTCAAAGAGTCGTATCTGAGAAATTATTTCTTGTAATTTTAATAATTAAATCCAGTTATCGAAACACATAGTCTAATTTTCAGCGTACATTTAGATTTATGAATAATGTATTGCGGCGCTCATTTTAAATCCACATCCAGCGGCGGCGGTAACGCGCAGAAGATATGCGCGCAATTCAAACGCATCGTCAAAATTCAAGTAGGCTTGGATTTTTTCGTTCTTCAAGGACGCAAATGTTTCAAATTTGCTAAATCTGAAACATTTGACGATTTTCAGTATCACTGCGACGGTATCTCGACATTTTCAGATAATCGCATTACGTGGATTTATCTTGCAGAGCGCAATATGTGTAATTATTTGAACATCAAACTTATCGAAAAATGCAAGAAAAGAACAATATCGTTTAAAATACGCATTGCATATTGTTGCTAAAAAGCAGCCCTAATTTAATACACATCTCCAAAAATTGTCCAAACGATTCGCGCATTTTGGCGCCCCTATTAGGCTGGCGCCCTTGGCGGGTGCCAACCTGGCCAACTGCACGCTACGGCACTGCTGGTGATATGCAATTTTTAACTCGCAAGTGAAATACAAAGCTTCTGAGATCACGTGGGTGGCTTTGTTGTTGTGTGCATCGTCATGGTTTTTTTTTTCGACCCCGCGATATTTCGGCCAGCGAATAATTGTCTGGTAATGCTATGCCACCCGCCGTATATATTGAAGGAAAAGTTGTTTTGTGAAATGGTATTTGCGTATGCTTTTCATTACAAAGTAATAATAGTGTATGTGAAAATTGTAAATGCAATGGCGTGTGACAGATGTTAAAATAAAAAAGTAGTGGATGTTGAGAAAATGTAATGTGTTGTTCTACGTTCGCTAATTATTTGCACCCCATAGACGAATTGGATGGTGGTTTCCATGGTGATGACAGCACCGCCGACTTGGACGAATTTGGTGAGATCGATCTGATTGTGCTTGTTGCTTTTATAAACTAAATACGTGCCAATTCCGAAAAGTATATTTCAGAATTTGGAAGTGAGTTTGTATTATCATTATCCATTTGATAACGATAATACATACTTGCGGGGCTTATTGTAAGTGAAGGTGACTTCTAAATGGACGTGTCTCTCCAGCCATTCTGAAATGGATCACTGAATCTGCAATAGAGCTATCACTTTCTAACTCCTGGACTTAAGCTATCTGCAAAAGCAAAGCAGCATTGCAGAAAAGTTTTTTCCATAATATCACTGCCGGACAGTTGGTGTTAGTTGGAATACACACACATACACCTTCAAATGTAGGAGGTCATCCAAAAGCTGAAAATTTATATGATAAAGGAGATATGGGAGGTTAGATTTTCAAACATTTTTAAATTTCAAATCGCCCTTATCCGCCCTCAACAGCGACACGAGTCATAGAATTCCTTACTGATGTTGGCCAGTTTTTGCCCACTGTGCATTGGGAGCATCGTGGCAGCCAGTTGCTCTCGATGTTGGCGCTCTGTAGCAGCCGCTTTTGATTTATGGTTTCGGCTTTCCCATTAACGATTCACGATTCCAACATTTTCTGGGAGAAACCCCCCAACCGACAAACCGACCGACCAATCAAACCAAGAAACAAAACAAGATTATCGGCGCGAGGAAACCAACCAGGCTCAGGATCGTGGATTACCTTTTAAACGCGCGCGAGCGTTACATTGCAACCGCGAGCTGCCCATTTCCGAGAATTTATTAGCCTTCCTTTTCAGAGCAACAGATGAGATAGATAGAGAGAGAGAGACAGAGAAATACACATCACGCAACAAGTCGATGATGAGTCCCGCTTGCTCCGGTAATAAAACCATTAGCCGAAACAAAACGCCCTGGATGTCCTGCGGAGCCTACTGCGACGCGACCCGACCTGGTGATTGCATTTCATCCGGGAGAGCAAATTAGCTTCGCTCATTAATCCTGCCATTGCTGAAAGTTGTAAATTCGGGACTTATCGGAAGCCAGAATCTTGGGACTTAACGTGTATGTAGTTTGAAACTGCAAAATGGGGAAGAATGATGGTGGGTGCTTTATCGCTTTGCGAAGATCACCCTCGTTTTCCAGAGGCTAACGGAAACGATCGTGTAATCATTTGTAAGCAGAGATTAATGGACTGCATCGATATGAATCGTTAAATCCCTGTTTAACTAGAAGATAATGGAAGTTTGAACTTCGATATGAAGTGGCCCCTTTTTTATCAATTTTTAATGCCTTTGTTAGTGTAATTTCAAACATTACATTTCATGTCATCTAGGAGTTTTGTGTTGGGCAACACTATCATCCTAATTTGGTAAACCTATTTTAAGCTATTATTAACATTTTGTTAACAACATTTTACATTTCATTTGACATAGCCATTCAAATTCATACAGATGAATTGAAATTACCTGCGTATAAGAGAAAAAAAATCGCTCTTCAAAAACCATTAGCATCACTAATCTAAATTATGACAATAGAAGATGGCAGCGATTTTTGTCTGAAATTATTAGTAATTTAAATTGACATTTCTTCCAAAGTTTCAACTCTGGATATTCTTTGTAATTCATTAGTACTATTATAGTATAATACCAGGGACGGAGGTTCTGAATCATTTTCAAAGTTTTATTGAGAATCCTCTGCAGAGCTTACAACATGGCCTGAATATTTGTTTGAAGATCAAAAGCTTGGTCTTGATAAAGCTTCGATTTTTATGTTAATAAGCGGATTACAGATACTATATGTTGTTGTTATGTTTGGCTAGAATGTCCTCAATATGATTTTCGAAAGTTAATTTTTTATCTAGCATGAGCCCTAGATAGAAGATACTTAACTTCATTTGATCATTTGACCAATTTAGTGGAACCCCTCTCATCGTGACAACGTCTACTTGAAGGCTTTTGGTTTGAATGGAAAAATTATTAGATGAGTTTGGAAGCATTAGGAGAAATCTTCTATTTTTGCAAGTATAAAGAAAAAAATCCAAACTCTTTTACAATCTACTTCAGATGACACGTAGGATTGGTCATTTGGGAAAGAGGCCTTTATCATCCACAAACAAAGGTTTTTGACATCCCTGAGGTAACTCAGGTAAGTCAGATTTGAAAATATTTTATAATATTGGTTTCAAAATGCTGCCTTGAGGAACACCAGCTCTTACAGAAATGTTTTCGGACTTGGGATTCTAATAATTAATTTGTACAATTCAGACAGATGACTTTGAATTATTCTGTTTTTAGGAAAATGAAAGTTTTTCAAATTTTACATTATTGTTTTGACAAACTGACCCGAGCTCTATATTTATAAAATATCGAAGTTATCACGATATACAGTCAGCTCTTTATAATGAAGGGATCATCAAGTTAGGGAGGTATCGATTTACAGAATACAAAATCAGTCAACTGCGATCCTAGGGACCATCGAGGTAGTCATGAAAACCAACGTTTACTATGGTTTTCGAACTCGATATCGAGATACGAAAGATCGAGTAAGGGAGAGTTGACTGTATATTCATGCAATCGCCCTCATGGCCAACTTGATTCACGATTCTTATCTTCCACTCGAGTCCCGAAAAAGCCTCATCGCAGTAAACACGTATAAATGATTCTGGCCAAACCTGCATCATTGCATAACGAGTTGGCAAAAAACGGCTTGAACCTGACGCGCACTAGTAGTTGGCTGGCACAAATGGGACGACATCTCTCCACGAACCGGACCAGCAGCACCACAATCAGGCAGCCAAGGGCCAGTTCCGCCAGATTCCAAGAACTGATAGCCGGTGAAAATCTCGAAAATTATACACAGGTAGATGCAGCTGATTATCAACTGTTGTATGTGCAAACAGGACGCAGTTACCCAGTCGAGATCCAGTCGATCCTGTTGATGTTGCCCTGCCCTTGTGGTTGGGGTCCTCGATTACAATCCATCGTTGTCCGAGTTGGCTGTTTGGTACACTGGAACCTCTATTTACATGTATCCAAAAGTTATAAACGTTAAGGTGGGCACGGCCACGAACGTGCGGTTAGCAGCCAGTCTTGTGAATGGCACGATGTGTGGGTTCGATTCCAGTTCCAGCCGATAGAAACTTTTCGTCAAAAATTTATCCCTGGCCTACTGGGTGTTTCGTGTTGTACGTTACCTAATGCAGCCCACAGACGGTCAGACGGTTTGACCAACATTGACTCCACCCCCAAGTTGGTCAAATCGATTTATGTTGCTGCAACCGACTGTCTAAGTTCGTTGCAGAAAACTATATTTCTTCGCATGTTTTGAATGATTTCGGTATATCTAGTGAATATGTAATTGGTACTTCTTTCGAATTGTGTGGCTGTGGGGGGGGGAACATTTTTACGAGTTTTGGGCAACAATCGTAGTGAGGAAGAGCAGAACTTTCAAAATTCAAGTACCGAAAGAAATAGATATTGATGAGGAATTCCAATTATAATTCGTAGGAGGTATTCCGGCTAAACTCTAAAATTATGAGGAGTCTCTGTAGGGGATTATTCTAAACAGTCATCGATATGGGAATGGCTATGGTGATTTCTTCAAAGATTCTATCCAGAATCTTTAATGTTACCAAGAATTTTATCAATAATTCCTCTAGAAATTAATCCCAGGTGGCATTCTTCTAGAGATTCCTTCAAAGATTCCTCTATTTGTTATTCAGGATTTGCTCCACAGATCCCTTCAAAGTTCAATCCAAAAAAAATCCTCAAACGATTTCTTCAGTATTTTTTCAGAGCTTACTCCAAGGCCGCCTCCAAGAATTCCTCCAGAGATTGCTATAACAATATCGTAAAAGATTTCTTCAGAAATTCTTCTAGTTAGTTTCAAGGATTCTATCATGTATTATACAGGAATCACATTGTGAATTCTATCAGATACATCTCAAGGAATTCATCACCAGAAATTCTCCCAAGGATTTCACCAGGACGTTTTTCAGGGCTTCCTCCTAGGACTCCTCCTTGAATTCCACCAGGTGTTGCTTCAGAAATTCCAAAAGAAATTTCTTCTGCGATTCTTCTTGTACCTATTATTTCTACAGAGACCTCCAAAAAAAATCAAGCACTTCCCATTTTGTATAGGGCGAACACGACATTATTGCGACACCGAAAATGTCATGCCAATTATCTTATAATGTTTAGAATCAAATTAACATTTTAGGGTAATTTTATACATATATTTACTTCAAAAGAAAAGTCAATCGATGAAGCCTTAAGTGCAAAATTGAAGGCATTTTCGCATGATGCCATCATGCGTCGAAGTCTTTACAGTGTCATCCGGTACCAGTTTCTCAGTTTTTTTTCCCCATTTTCTTAACATGTCCTCGTCTTTGACTGTTTTCTTGCTCTTCCGAAGTTCCCGCTTCATTATTGCCCAGTACTGCTCCACCGTGCGCAGCTCCGGACAGTTTGGCGGATTCATGTCCTTTGGAACAAAATGGACAGAATTGGCCTCATACCACTCCAGGACACTTTTAGAATAGTGGCATGATACCAAATCTAGCCAAAATAGCGGAGCTTCGTCGTGCTGCTGCAAGAACGGCAAAAGGCGCTTCTCGAGGCACTCAGATTTGTAGATCTCGCCATTTACTGTGCCCTTTGTCGCGAAGAGCAGATGGCCTGCCAAATGCGATATTTGGAGGCGAACTTCGACATTTTCTTCTTCTTACATTTGTCGTCCACATCGAACTTGCTCTTGCCGGTGAAAAACTCCAACTCCGGAATTTGCTTAAAATCGGCCTTATTTACGTTTCATCGTCCATCACACAGCAGCCATATTTTGTCAGCATCTTCTCGTAAAGCTTCCGTGCCCGAGTTTTAGCCGTCGATTGTTGCCGCTCATCGCGGTTCGGGAAGTTGTGTACCTTGTATGTATGTAGTCCAGATCTCTTGTTTGCATTCTGGACGTAGCTTGCGACATGCCGATCTTTTTAGCCAAATCACGGCTTGAGACGTTGGGATTCGCTTTAATCATCCGCTTCACCTTTTCCTCCGTCTTTTTGTCCTCCGGTCCCGGTTTTCTTCCAGCTCCTTTACCGTGGACCAACGTTAACCGCTCCTGGAACCGCTTCAACACTCTGGACACGGTTGAATGGTGAATGTTCAACATTTTTCCCAACTGCCGGTGCGACAGGTCAGGAAATTCCAGGTGTTTGGAAAGAATTTGTTCTCTCGACTCGCGTTGGTTCACCTCCATTTTCGTTGAATCGAAAAACACGACTTCGAGTTTGACAGCATGTGAAAAATACACATCAATGAGAAAGTGTGCAAAATTTGGTTGGTTTTTACCCAATGGTAGAAAAGTTATGCCCTGTTGAATATGTCGCAATAATTTCGTGTTCCCCTTTTACAACGTATATTTGCTCTTTTCTCTCACGGAATCAAAACATCAATAAAGTGAAACAAAGAATTTGCATTCACAATCGTAGCAATTTCGCTGATGTTTCGCTGCAAGCACTGTTTGATGAGCACGTCTTAGCTACAACGACGCGATTTTGCTGCGATTCGCGTCGTGTTAGTCAAGATGGTTCCATAGAGCAACGAAATCGCGACGATTATTTGTCGCTGTCGCCGTAAAAAGTCGCGTAGATTTAGGGGTGCATTGTGCGCGCCAACTCCTCTCTTCTTAAGCTTGCCAAATCAATCGTAGCAATCGGGTACACTGAAAATTCTTCGAGCTGTCAGTATGCAACGCGAACAGCTTCCTTCAAGAATTCCTCCAGAAAAATCCTGTAAATATATATTTAGGAACTCCTCCAGCACAAATTCAGGAATTTCTAAACAGATTCCATAAGGATTCTTTTCATGTGATGATTTCCAATAGAAATTCTTAAAGAGATTGCTCAATGAATCCCTCCCATGAAATTAATACAGGAATTCCATCAAAAATTCCACCAGGAATTGCTTTTATCAAAAATCTTCCAGTGTTTTTCAAGTGATCTCCCTAAGAATACCTCCAAAAAAAATTTTAGCGATTAATCCAAACATTCTTGCAGGGATTCCTTCACGATTTTCGCTAGAAATTCCTTCAATAATTCCTACAGAAATACATGCATTCAACCTGGGACTTTTGAAGGAATTACTTCAAGAATCTTCCAATAATTTCTCCCAGGATTCCTAAAGGAATTTATCCATCAATTCCTTCCAGTATTTCTTGAAAGATTTTTTTCCAAGGAATCCATCATAGAATTCTGTAGGAACTCCTTAAGGGATTGCTTTAAAAGTTCTTTCAGAGATATATTAGGGATTTCTCCATGGAAATTTCTACAATGATTTTCTTGGTGATTCCTTCAATGGTTTCACAATAAACTGTTTCATGCATTTTTCCAGAAATTCCACCTGAAGACTTTCAGAGATTTGTTTTGTTTAATCCACTTTGTTATGGGATCCTTGGAGATCATCTTAGCGGAACCCTTGGAGAATTTTTTTTCCAGAATGTTTTGGAAGAACCTCTAGAGGATTTTTTGAAATCCCGGTAAAATCACCGAAAATATATTGGTGAAGTTTCTGAAAAAAATTTCTAGTCTCTAGTGGAATCTCTATGAGAATTTCTGCTGAAATCCTTGAACGTTTTCCTGATAGAATTCATAGTTAACACAGGTAGTGAATTCCATGCTCCATGCAATCCATGGAGGAACCTCTGATGAAACCCTTAGAGCAATCCCTGGAGGATTTTTAGTTAGAATCCATGAAAGAAATCCTAGCGGAATTTTCGAAGGAGTACCTGGACGAATTCGTCATAGAGTTACTGAAGGATATATTGGTGGATTCTCTACTTACTAATTACTTGTGAAATCTTACTACTAATACTAATTATTTGTGAAATCCTTATAAGAAATTTTTGGTAAAATTGCCGGAAGAATTCTGAAAACCCCCAAGAATCCGTGAGAAGTTCCTTGAGAAATCCCAGAAGGAATTTCTTGAGTGATTCCGGTAAACAAATCCTTATAAGAAATTTCCGGTAAAATCCCAGGAGAAGTTCCCGATAATCTTTGAGAAACTTTGGAGATATTAATTGCTTGAAGAATTCCGGGAGGCATCCCTTGATTAATTCCGGGAGGATTCACTTGAAGAATTTCATAGAGAAAACCCCTGGAAAGAAATTCTGGCAGAATCCCTTTTAAAAAAAAATCCGGGAGGAATCCGTAGTAGGAACCCTGATTAACCCTAGAGGAATTCCTGAAGGAACCTGACAAAACAGTACCTGAAAATGTTCATGATGGAGTTGCAGGAGGATTTTATAATGAAATCTTAAAAGAACTTCTGATGAAACCCCTGTAGAAACTCCTAATTAAATCTATTGAAAGACTCCTGATTAAATTCATACAGAAACTTTTAATATTGTTGAAGAAACTTCTAATGAAATCATTGGAGGAACTCCTGATGAAATCCCAAGAAGAACATCTGATGTACTCCCTGGAGAAACTACTAATGGAATCTCTGAAGGAACTCCTGACGGGAGCCTCATAGGAACTCCTGATAAAATCACTGGAGGGATTCCGGATAATATGCCTTGCAGAACTCATTATAAAATCGCAAGAAGAAACTGATGGAATCCCTGGAGGAAGTCCTGATGGAATCCTTGGAGGAACTTCTGATGAAACCCCTGGAAGAATTCCTGATGGAATCCCTAGAGGAACTCCTGATAGAATCCCTGGAGAATTTCTAGGTGAAATCTCTGAAGGAACTCCTGATCGAATCCCTGGAGAAACTTCTCATAGAATTGCTAGAGGAGCTCCTGATGGAATTTCTAGAAGAGTTCCAGGTTGAATCCCTGGAGAAACTCCAGATGGAATCCCTAGAAAAACATCTGAGGAAAGCCCCATAGTGGAGGAACTTCATATGGAATCGCTAGAGGAACATCCGATAGAACACCTAGAGAAACTCCTAATGGAATCCCTGATTGAACTCCTGATGTAATCCTTCGTGGAACTCATGATTGAAACTTTAGCAATACTCCTGGTGGAAACTCTGATGGAATTCCTGGTATAATCCTTACAACAACTTCTGATATAAACTCTCGTGATGGAATCCCTGGAAGAACTTTAAAAATAATTCTTGAAATCTTGAGTAAAACGCAGCTTGAAAAACTGGAGCTTTATTACAAGCGTCTTTATTGGATGACGGTTAAGATTGGAATGAATAAATTACATTACAGTTTATAAGTCTATGGTTGCTGTGATGTAAATCCAGCAGTCAGCGAGTGCTAGATTTCTAACACCCCCTCTCAATCGATGACTGCGATCTTGCTCCTGAGGAATTGGAACCATGTCGCCTTCGTGAAAAGGTCTGCTTGCTGCTCGGTGGTGCTGATCGGTTCGATCTTGATGGTCCCGGCAGCCACATGGTCCTTGATAAAGTGGTGCTTGATATCCACGTGCTTGATGCGCTTCGATTCAGCATTCTTGGCCAGCCCTATGCAGCCACGGTTGTCTTCGTATATTTGTACAGGGTCCGTCAGCTTCTTGCAGTTGAGGTCTTCTAAAATTCCGGACAACCAGATAGCTTCCGATACGGCTGCACTCAGTGCGACGTATTCGGCCTCGCTTGACGATATGGAGACCGTTGGCTGCTTCCGACTAGCCCAGGATACCGTCGAGCCGTAGACTTTGAACAGGAAACCTGTTACCGACTTCCGATCTTCCGCATCGGATGCCCAGTCGGCGTCCACGTATCCGACGAGTGGTCTGCTGTCCTCGTTTCTCTTGTAGTGTAGTCCCAGGGTAGCCGTCCTTTTGAGGTATCTGACTACTCGCTTCAGCGCCTGTCAGTGATTGTCCGTTGGTGATTGCTGGAACCTTCCCAAGTAGCTGACCGGGTAGTACAAATCCGGGCGTACACACAGCATTTGATACATCAGGCTGCCCAGCAACTCCCGGTATGGCTGGGAAGTGCGACATCCTTCACGATACTGCTGCAATCCTTTCTCCATCGGATTCTTGGCGGGGTTGCATTCAGTCATACCAAACTTCTCCAAGATCTTTGTGGCAGCTGTTTCTTGGGTCAACTTCAGGTCACCATGCTCCGGATTGTAAGCGAGCCGCATCCCCAAGAAAAAACTTGCTTCGCCGTAATCGGTCATTTCGAACTCATCGGAAAGACGGCGCTTCAGCTTCTCAATTGTTCGAAAGTTCCGTCCAGCTATCAGGAGGTCGTCGACGTACAGCACTAAGAAAACTTCATCGCCTTCAGTGTTGCACACGTAGAGACAGTAGTCACGGTGGGATCTGCTGAATCCCACCTTCAGAAGCGCTGAGTTGAACCTTTCGTTCCAGCAACGTGGTGCTTGCTTCAACCCGTACAACGACCTCTGCAGCTTGCACACGCTGCCGGGCTTCGCCTTCACGCCTTGGGGTACTTCCATGAACAAATCTTCCTTCAGCATACCGTGGAGGAACGCTGTCTTGACGTCCATCTGGTGCACCTTGAAACCATGATGAACCGCAACGGCTAGCACCACTCGCACGGTAGACAGCTTAGCCACTGGTGCGAACGTGTCCTCGAAATCGATTCCAGGACGTTGAATGAAACCCTTGACCACCAGTCGCGCCTTATGCCGAACCGATCGTCCAGCCTCGTCCTCCTTGAGTCGGAATACCCATTTCGTTTTGAGAAGCTTCACGCCGGTAAAGCACGCCACCATCTTCCAGACATCGTTAGCCTTCATTGAGCTCGTCCTGCACCGCCTGGTTCCAGAGGGCACGATCCTCACGGGTACGGATTTCATCGTATGTTTCGGGAACGTCTGAAGGGGAGGGAGGATCAACAGCACTAGCTCTAAATCCAGTAAGATAATCAAGCAACTTACCCGGAAAATGGCGCTCCCGTTCGCTGCGCCTCTCGGACTGCTCGCCTCTAGGGCCGGAGGACATGTCCAGATCTGATTGCGAAGGGAGCGCAGGGTTGGCTAGTTCCGTCGCAGCTTCGTCATCGGTATCATCCTCGGTTAGAAGTTCGCCTTCGTGGTCGGACGGGTCGAACGGACCGACCGCCGCATCATCAGGTTGGATGGCGTCCTCATCAATGGCTTCCTTGGCATGTTCTTCCCCCTCTTGCTCGTAGATCAAGGGTACCACCAGTCTCTCTTCCGCGCGATCTCTTGCATTGTTGGCCCACGGAAAGTAGTTTTCATTGAACTTGACGTCACGAGCAATCACGATTCTCCTTTCGTCCTTGTCCCACAGCCGGTAGCCATTGGGCGCGTAACCAACCATGATCAGCTGTTGACTCTTCGCGTCGAGCTTCTTCCTCCGTTGACTCGGTATCCAGGCATATGCTTGACAACCAAAAACGCGCGCCTTCTCCAGACTTGGCTTCCGACCGTACCATAGTTCACCAGGCGTAACGTTTCTTGGAACAGCCGAGGTTGGGCTCCGATTGATCGGGAACACGGCCGACAGCACCGCTTCACACCAGAACGATTTTGGAGCATGAGATTCAATTAGCATGGTACGTACCTTCTCGATAAGGGTCCTGTTGAATCTCTCCGCCACTCCATTTTGTTGCGGAGAGTAGGCTACAGTTGGCTCGACCTGAATCCCCTTCGCTTTGTAGTAGTTCTTCTGGCTGGTTGAGAAGTACTCACGTCCCTGATCCACGGTCAGTTTTGAAATCTTGGTGCCACAAGCCGCAGTCGCCATTGCTTCAAATTCCTTGAATTTTTCAAAAACTTCCGATTTTTTTCTGATCAGGTACACCACAGCGAAATGCGAGTAGTCATCGATGAACGAGACCAGATAGCGATGACCTTCCCAGGATGCAGGCTCAATCGGCCCACACACGTCCGAATGGATACACCCCAACGGTCTGGTCGCCCGGTCTCTTGCACCATCGAAGGGGTCCCGGTTGTGTTTTCCCAGGACACACACGTCGCAGAACTTGATCTTCTCCGGCTTGAAACGCACACCAAGGGCCAGGTTCTCACGCACCAGAGTGGCCATTCCACTTTCACTGATGTGACCGAGACGACGATGCCAGAGGGTAGCACTATCCGCTTCAGCCAAACTTGCATTGGCCCGTTGCACTGCGATTTCCATAACGTAGAGGTTGCCCCGCATATGTGCCGTCGCAATCGTCTCACCATCCTTCTTCAGCGTTACGTATTTTTCGTTGAAAATGACTTCCACGCCGGCCTTCGTCAGCTTTTTCACAGACATGAGGTTATCCCTGAGAGAGGGAACAAAGAGAACATCCTTCGCATGCATCAGAACGCCACGGTTGCTCATTCCGCTGACAACACCTGATTCCTTGGCCACGAGGGATTCTCCATTCTTCGCTACATCAATGTGCACAGGTTTATCGAGGACTTTCATGGTCGAAAAATGCTGCTTCGTGTTCACCATATAGTCGCTGGCCCCCGAGTCCAGCAGGAATTCGATCTTCTCACCGCATCTCTCCTTGCTTTTACCGCCGTCCGCACGGCCGCCCACCATATAGACAACCGATCTTGGCTCACTGGCAACGTTGGCGTTCGTCTTCTTCCGGCAATCCTTCTTCATGTGGCCCCGTTTACCACAGGCATGGCACTTTCCGTTGAACTTCTCGCTTCCTTGCTTCTTGCGTTGGTCACCGGCGAATGCAGTCGGTTTTTCGTCGTTGCTATGTATCCGGTCCAAACGCTTCGACTCGTCGCTTAGCAACCGGGTTTTCATCAACTCGTATGTCAACTCGTCCTCCGGCAAATTTTCAAGGGTTGTCATTAGGGGATCGTAGGACTCCGGGAGGGTCAAACTGAGGGCCGCACAGACGTCGCTTTCTTCTAGTTTTGAACCGGCCACCCGGAGCTGCCGAACGAGGTCCTCAAACTTCAGCAGGTGGGCACGCAACGATGCCCCTTCCTTCAGCTGCAGACGAGCGATTTGCTTCCGTATAACCGTTTGCTTACCTGCCGACTTCTTGACGAACGTATCTTCGAGAACCTTCCATATTTCCTTGGTTGTAGACTTCTCCCGGATACATCCCAGATACTCGTCGGAGATAAGGCTCACCAGCAGGGACTTCGCCTTACAGTCCATGTCCATCCTTGGCTGCTTCACCGGCTTCTGCTGGAACATCCTTGACGACTGCATCCCACACCTTCGAGGCTTCGAGGTAGACTTGAACGCGGAACTTCCAGGTATCGTAGCCGGTTCCGGAAAACTGCTGGATCCCGTTAACGGCTACTTCCTTCTTGCTGTCGCCCATAACCTCTTGAAATCTTGAGTAAAACGCAGCTTGAAAAACTGGAGCTTTATTACAAGCGTCTTTATTGGATGACGGTTAAGATTGGAATGAATAAATTACATTACAGTTTATAAGTCTATGGTTGCTGTGATGTAAATCCAGCAGTCAGCGAGTGCTAGATTTCTAACAATAATCGAAATAATGGATTCTTGAACTCAAAAACTGAAATTTCTCATGTTATGACTATTGGGGATTTTTTTTTATTATCGGACAATTTGGGCCGTAGGTTCTCCGATTTGCATGAAATTTTCACCAGAGTTAGAGCTCGTGGATACATGACCAAAAGTGAAATTCAAAATAATTATAGTGGCCTATTTTCCCGGAAAACTCTAGATGAATTTTCACGATTTCTCTATATACCTCAAACTTTGAAAATTCATATCTCCTGAACTATGCATCGTAGAACAAAAGTTTTTTAGTGAAATCAAAAGGAAATTTTCTCAGCAATCTATTAAAAATATAAAAAGAAAAACATTTCTCGGAAAATTTTTCACCATGGAGAAAATTGTCGGAAAAATAGCAAAAAAACTATCGTCTGTATCATGAAAAATTTTCAAAAAAATATTTTTTGTTTCATCAATTCATACTCTAACTTTCGTCCATAGACGCCAAAGTGGTATCTTTTACCGTTTAGGCGACAGAACTGAAAAACCGATGACCAAACGCACGCTTCTCATAGAAAAATGTGTTCTATTGTGGGCCTCATAACCGTGCGCTAACGGCGGCAGTAATTTACACGCATTGTAAGTGTAACGCAGTAAACCATCCTTTCTTTTCCAGTCAGAAGAAGCTTTTCGTCACTCGGAGCACTCTTCTTTGGTCTGTTGGGTGTTTTGTATGTCCTTTATTCGTAACCTTTACTATTGAGACCAACAGTCTTTAATTGAAAACGATCCTAACATTTAATAATATAGGTAATAGGAACTGACCCTCAGCAAGCATGGGAAAATCCACTCACTCACTCGAACGCCGCCGATGAAAAATAGCAAAAAATCTGCTGCTATCGAACATTAAGTGATAGCTGAACTGTCCTAGGCGGAGTGTAGCATGAAAGCGTCGAAACCGATTGTGTAAAAGCGACAATCGGAAGGAACGCGAAGAGTAGTGAATACCAATACACTTGTATCCGCGAGGCACGAGTTAATGCACTTAGCATCCATTCGCCGAATGCATTGAACTGACTGAGAGGATTCCTACTCACTGAATTATTCCGTGGTGTGGCCTGCCAGTCACTGAACGCTCATCAGCACTCAAACCCGAATGCCATTCGAACAAATCAGAATGTAAACAATCATTCCTGGACAAACATTTCAAAAGGGCACATCGACATTGGTAAACATTGGCTTTGCAAGCCGCTGTTGAACCCAATTCAACTCGATCACGCTCACCAATACCATCAGGAAGAGCTAACACCAATCTTTCTGATAGTGGGGTTAGTTTGCGTGGGCGGGCTAAAAAGGGCTCAACAGCAACGTTTCTGAAAAAAGGCTCAAGACCTCTTGGGCCCTTTTCAAATGTTTGTCCTTTGTCCGAATTTTGGTATTGCATTCGACTGATCAGATGCCGTTTTTTTTTTGTTTCGCTTAGTGCTCGCCGAAGAAGCAGAATGGGCACTGGAAATTGAAACGTTCGGCTTGGTTAAAAAAAATGGCTTTCTCGCTCCCGACTGTGCGTGGAGCGAGTGAGGGAAACACAATAACTGATTGAGTGTTTCCCATGCTTGACCCACAGTATCATATAGTTGCCAAGCAAAAAGGATATTTATGCATACATGAAGTGCTATTTGTAATTTTCTTGCTTTTTTCAAATTTTGTTCAATTTATCAAATGATTAGATAATTAACTAAAAGCGCGCGAATAAATTTGTTTTCTATACAAAGTGATATATTTGATATAAATTCTGACTGTTCCTTGGAAAAATATAGTTTAGTATTTGCATGTATATAATATCAATCAACTGTATAACATCCAGGGACGCTATCTATTGTTCCATTGATGGCTGCTGTGGAATATTCCGCCTCTACAGTTGGCGCCAACCCAACAGCGCGCCAAACTGTATTGAGAAGCGTACGCGCGTAATGAATAATTATTGGATGTTTTGTCTTTCCGTATCGTGCGCCTATATAAGGCGCACCCATTGAATTTGTAAGAATGTAGTTTCTTTCGTTTCTCCACCGAGTAGGCATGCTGCCTCTCAGTGGTAATAAATTTGTTAAAGTGAAGCCGTTCGCTTGATTTGCCATCCGTTGTATCGTAAAAGAAACGTAGGAAAGACGTCCTGGCCGAAACAACATATTAACAATATATTCATAAGTTTTCAAAGAAAGTGGATCTTGAGATTTGATCCTTCAAACGTTACCATAATGATTGATTGTAACAAGAATTTCCCGTGCGGCTTTCATAGAGACTGTGAGCTTTAATACTAAATAACGTTGCTGATGAAGGGCACACAAAACACACAACTGACCATGTGAGAGTGGTCCGATTGACGAGAAGCTTCTTCTGACTGGAAAGGAAAGGATGGTTTACTGCGTTACACTTACAATGCGTGTAAATTACTGCTGCCGTTAGCGCACGGTTATGAGGCCCACAATAGAACACATTTTTCTATGAGAAGCGTGCGGGTGGTCATCGGTTTTTCAGTTCTGTCGCCTAAACGGTAAAAGATACCACTTTGGCGTCTATGGACGAAAGTTAGAGTATGAATTGATGAAACAAAAAATATTTTTTTGAAAATTTTTCATGATACAGACGATAGTTTTTTTGCTATTTTTCCGACAATTTTCTCCATGGTGAAAAATTTTCCGAGAAATGTTTTTCTTTTTATATTTTTAATAGATTGCTGAGAAAATTTCCTTTCGATTTCACTAAAAAACTTTTGTTCTACGATGCATAGTTCAGGAGATATGAATTTTCAAAGTTTGAGGTATATAGAGAAATCGTGAAAATTCATCTAGAGTTTTACGGGAAAATAGGCCACTATAATTTTTTTGAATTTCACTTTTGGTCATGTATCCACGAGCTCTACCTGTGTTGAAAATTTCATGCAAATCGGAGAACCTTCGGCCCAAACCTGTCCGATAATTTAAAAAAATGCCCTATTACGACATTTCATAATTCAGAGCGAGATAGTAGGCCGTATTACGATGAAAAACTTTAAAATATATATATAGGGTCAGCGTTCCTTTAGTGGACAGTCCCCTATAGTCGCACTAGTGGCTTTTTACAGCCGTTTTGCTATAAATCTTTTCAAAATATTTTTTGACATCAAGGGCAGGAGCTATTTATCTAAGTACCATTGATACACAGCTCGATTTTGTCCAAAAAATGATCGAAATAATTAGTTTTGCTTTAAATTTGAGCACCCTTGCGCCTATAGTAAACCTATTGTTCCTATAGGAGCACTACTGAGAGAAACATTTTTTTATTATTCGAAATAATTAATGATTTAAGAACTTTTTTCACATCAAACAAAAGCTTTTGATCCACACTTTGAAGGAAAAATATAAAATATTTGTTAAAATACGGTTTTGATTAGTATTTTGCCAACGCCGTGATGCTAGTGCTACTATAGGAACAGAAATTAGAAATAGTGCTACTATAGGCAAGTGTATTCCTATAGTGGCACAAGCAATAATAAACACAAACATATGAGTTTTCGTAGTTTTCTTATGTTTCCCCCAAAACCAAGATGAAAAGCTTTCAGATGATGTAAAACTAATGACACTAGCGTTATTTTTCGATTTTATACGAATATTTGTTCATAGCTATGCGGCTATATACGTACATCGACTCATTCCGTAAATGGAGGTTCCAGTGTACCCAAGTGTATGCGCGCGCACTGGAAAAGGCCACGTAAATCAAAATCAATGACCATGCAAAGGAGAGCGACCAACGGTCCGTGTGGCCACCTGATACCCAGGGGACACTTCCCGTGCATCCAGCCTTTCTCTAGAAGATGGACTTATTGCGCAAGAAAAAGGACTTCAATTAAAAATAAATACAAAATAAATAAAACATTGCCACCCATAAATTATCAATTTAACAACTGGGCGGTATCAATTTCCAGCAGAAGCAACAGCAACGGAACGATAAACGTCCAAAGAAGAAGATTCTGTGGCTACCCGCATGGTTAAGGTTATGATGATCACAGCAAGCGGCGCGGCCTCGAATGGAACCATAATTAGCGAGCATCTTTTATGAGTGTCGTAAAGGTGCGTTGTTTCCATGGTTACTTCGCCGTATCCTTCCAAGCCCAAGGACCCAGAAGCGCTCCTTTTCTTTTTGCATCCAGGTGTGAATCACTTAATAATCAATTTTTGGTCCCCCGAGGGCCCCCGAGATTCTGTCGCATATAATTAGCCGTACGGGAGTGATGCGCAAAGGCTGAACGGTTTTTATTAGGGAGTGCGAGGTAGAACCGCCTTCGACTGCCATCTGACGTCAACCCAATAATAGACTATAAAAATTCAATTAGAGCCGCTCGGGAGAAGTGCGATGCCGGTGGAAAAGTGCAACATTTGAAATGCAAATCACTGCTCGGGCCTGAAGGGGAATACGCAATACGCAATGGAAACAAGTGGCCCCTGACAGACAGACAGACAGACAGAAAGCAGTTCCCTCTGTCATCTCGTTTTATCGCTCCCTGGAAGCGCGGTGCCTACTAGGATGGATGCTGTCGGTCGGTCAGTTGGCAGGACTCCGTTCGAATCGCTCATGCATGCATGTCATGGCAAACAGTTCGCCTCAAATGCGGAACAGAGACGTGCATCATTTCGTGAAGGGAATAAATGAATATTCTTTTTATAAATGGATGCGTTTTTCTCCTCATTTCCAGAAGAACTCGTTCGGCCGTTCGTTCTTTTTTGCTGTAGCATGTGTCAATAATCGGAGATGAGCGCCGGCCATCCGTCCCTGTGGAAGCCGCTGTTGTAAGGCGGTTTCAAAACAGGCAATTTTGTTCTCGGGAACAGAAGTTTTCCATGCTTTCAGACCACACCGAAGACCAACGTGGAGCTGGTAGTAATTTGGAAAGTTTAGAAAAACAGGTCATTACGCTTAATGCTGATGCTCGATTTTGAAGTTATGTTAGGTGCGGTCAAGTCAAAGACAAAATAACAGTAGCGTAGCTAGAGGGGTGCGGTGGGTGCGGTCCGCACCGGGCCCCGAGTTCATAGGGGCCCCCAAATCGTGGTAACTGTTTCATTTACTATAAAGAATTTGATTTCTAGAAAACTAACAGGTTACAAGCAGATGAAAACTCAGTTTGACGGTGACCTTGATCGGCAATGTGTAGGGCCCCATAATCAATGGTATTAGTGATTAGAAAAGCTTAAGTAACTCAAAATTCATTCTCGATAACTCGGTTTAATTTTGAAATTCATACGGATCTACCTAAATGTGCGAGGCCCATAATCGTATCTGAATCTGATTTGGAGGTATGTAACAGACCTCACCGTATTTCATTTCAATTATAATTTAGAATAGAAATCAGTAACCATCTTCGGGACATGGTTTGTACATATTCAAGGCTGGTAGAAGATCTGCTTTTAGAGGCTTAGCCTCTATTTTAATGCAAGGCTTTATTTTTAAAGGATCTTAAAAATAGAGCCTTTTTTAAGAAAAACTTTTCACTGGTTCTTTTGGAATTTCTTTTCAGATTCCTCGAGAAAAAACTTCATAAATTCTGATAGTGAATTTTACAAAGATCTTTTCAGGTATACTTCTGGAATCTCATCCAGAAATTTCTCTATCGATTCCAACACCAAGTCTCCTAAAAACCTTCCAGCGTTATTTCAAGGGATGGTTAGAGGAATTGAACTACCGTTTTGATTCATATTACGGACACTTAAGCCCTCTTCCAAATGTGATTCATCTAAAAGCATATAAATTAATTAAATGTATATGATTTCTCAGCGTTATCATGCTATCAGGACACTTACCTCTCAAATGGTAGGTGTAGATTTGAAATCCGCAGCTTCAATAAATTTGAATAAATGGAAATATGTACCCTCTTCATTATACTTATTCCGAACGCCACCTCACTTTTGCTTCTTATCCCGGACGCTTTGATTCGAATTCCGGACAGCTCATGGAAAGCAAAGTTGGAACAGTTAAATCGTTGAATAAACACTACCATCCGTTAGAAAAACGTCAAAACTAGTTGAGCATTGTAAATTTTCATGGATTGCTATGGTTAAATCTTAATAAAACGAGTCTTCAAATTAGGAGCATTTGAACGGAAAATTTTGAAACTTTTCAACTGAAACCTTTCCCATACAAATATGAGTGTCCGGAATATAAAGCTGTCCGGAATTTGAATCAGAACGGTATAAAGCTTTTCTTGGCCATTATGATTTCTCCAGTTGTAACTACCGTTTTGATTCATATTACGGACAGCTTCAAATTGCAGACACTCAACTTTGTATGGGAAACATCTCACATGAAATGTTTCAATTTTTGCCACTCAAAAGTTCTCACTTTCCAGGCTCGTTTCAATAAGCATTTTCCATAGATTCTATACAAATTTACAATACCCAATTGCCTCAGACGTCTATTCAATGGTTTGTCGATTTAAATTGATGATTTGACCTTTCTAACTACGATTTCCATGAGCTGTCAGGAATTCGAATCAATGTGTCCGGAATACGAGGCAAAAGCGAAGAGGCGTCCGGAATAAGAATCATGAAAAGGCCACACATTTCCATTTATTTAAAATTATTCCTGTTGCGGAAACAGAGAGATCATAAGACATTTTATGTAATGTGCTTTAGATAATATTGATATGTGGGCTCATGAAAATGGTTTTTCTTTCTCAGTTCAAAAAACGAAATATATTGTTTTCTCAAGAAAACATTCTTCTACAATTATAAACTTATATCAAAATGGCCTTGAAATTGAAAAAGTTGATATATACAAATTGGAACACTCACATTACAATTATCCAAAAAGTTTGTGCCAAAATAATTAATTTTCTTCGTACAATTACAGGTACTTGGTGGGGAGCGAATCCTTCTGATTTAATAACAATTTATAAAACGACTATTCGTTCAGTTATGGAATATGGTTGTTTTTCATTTGGTAGTGCTGTACAAACATATTTTGTCAAACTTGAAAAATACAACTTCGTTGCTTGAGAATTTGTTTAAAGCTTATGAATTCAACACATACTCAATCAATTGAAGTTCTAGCCGGAGTAGTGCCACTTAAGATTCGCTTTCAAGAATTAAATTGCAAATTTGTGATGAATTGTTTCTCAAACAATCATCCTATTATCAATATTTTGAAATCGTTATTTGAAATTAATCCTTCGAGCAGAATATTAGATTCCTTCATTCATTGCTCTAATGAACAAATTGAAACAATTCCTTTAAATGCTTTTTATAATTCAAAAATTACACTTCACTCATACCAACCTATCATTGACTTCACCTTGTTGCATGAATTGAAACAAGTTCCAAAAATTCAACATACTCATTTTGCGAATTTTTTATTTGAGCGTAAATTTATTGAAGTCACACCTGCGCAAATTTATTATTCGGATGGTTCTTTGATTCAAGATGTTGCGGGATTTGGTGTATACAATTTATTGTCGGGTCATTTTTTTAAATGACAATCTCCTTGTTCCATTTTTTCGGCAGAACTGGTTGCTCTATATTTTGCGTGCAACTTGATCAAAGATTGTACACCAAATATTTATTTCATTTGTTCTGATAGTTTAAGCTGTCTACAGGCATTGGATACGATAAATTTCAATTTTAAAACTCATCATATTATAATTATGATGAAAACATTATTATTTGATCTTAGTTCTAAGGGATTTATTATTAAATTTGTATGGGTTCCTGCTCATTGTAAGATTTATGGAAATGAACAGGCGGATTCATTAGCTAAATTTGGCGTTCATCGGGGAATAACCTACAATCGTCATATATTACCATTTGAATATTATCCAAAACTGAAAGTAAAATCTCTTTTGGATTGGCAAATTTGTTGGAACTCTAGCGATAAAGGGCGATGGTGTCATTCTATTTGCCCAAAAGTTAGTAATTATCCATGGTTCAAAAATATATCAGCAAGTAGAAATTTCATTTGCTCTTTTTCAAGGTTGATGTCAAATCATTATATTTGCAACAGCCATTTGTATCGAATCAACATCAAAGATTCTAATCTATGCGATTGTGGAGAATCTTATGAGGATATTGATCATATTGTATTTCAATGTCGCAAATTCATTTTACCGAGGAAAAAATTAATCAACAGCATAGTAAATTTGAATCATCCTATTCCCATATCTGTTCGTGACATACTTGGTACTAAATGCTATCCCGTATTGAAAATTTTATTTGAGTTTCTAAAAGAGATCTCATATTTTGTCTGATACTTGTTGTTGTTTTTTATACATTTATTTTCAGATGTCAAGAATGATTCGAATCTGATGGACCCTCTCCCTCGCCGACTTTTGATGATACTCTTCACTTAATATCGGATTGATGTTCATATTCCACGATTATGGCTCTGTTATGGTCTGTTGCCGTGTGAGCCTCTAGTTTTAAGTTTGATTTGTAACGTTTCTTGAAAAGATAAAGAGGTTTTGTGCCTCTTTGAGAAAGATTTCAAAAAAGAAATCACTCAAAGGGGTTTTTCCCTCTTTCAAAATTTTAGGTTAAAATAAATAAATAAATAAATAAATTCCTGTTGCGGAATCAATTCTTCACCCAACATTCGAAAGTTAAGTGTTTTGAAAACTCGATAACGCAGAAGAATTATACATAATGATTTATTTTTTATGCTTTCTGATGAGTTATACTTCACTGAGGCCTTAAGTGTCCGTAATATGAATCAGAACGGTATAGGAGATCTTCCCTAGCTTCATAAAGGAGCTCTTTAAAAAAATGCTATACTGTTAATTTGCATTTGAGGATTTTTTAAAGATTTCCTAAGAGAATTCCTATGCCAGTTTCTCCAGTTTGTCATACAGGACTTTTTACAGCAATACCGTTATGATTCGAGTCCCGGACAGCTTCAAATTTCGGACACTCTACTTTGTATGGGAAAGATTTCACTTGAAATGTTTCAAAATGTGCCATCAAAAACTTTCCAATTTGAGAGATGATTTTTATAAACATTCTACATAGCAATCCAAGAAATTTTACAATGTTCAACTAGTTTTGACGTCTTTCTAACGGCTGTGTGCGTATAATTAATGATTCTACTATCCTAATTGTGTTTTTTAAGAGCAGTCCGGACTTCAAATCAAAGTGTCAGGAATATGAAGCAAAAGTGTGGTTGTGTCCGGAATAAAAATCATGAAGAGGCCGATAATTTTTATTGATTAAAGTGAATTAAAGATGTGGAATCTGAATCTTCACCCACCATTTGAAATTTAAGTGTTTGCAAGGCCTGATTACGATAAATTTTTGTACAGAACGATTCAATTTATATGTGTTTCGATTAATTGTACTTCACTGAAGCCTTAAGTGTCCGTAATATGAATCAAAACGGTACTTCGATATAACATAACTCGATTTTTATATTCGTTACGTTACATCGAGGTTACGTTATATCGAATCAAGTTTTTTTGTATCTAAATTTCGTTCAACATGTAAACATTTATTGGAAAATGGATCATTAATTGATGTTATTGACCTAGCAAGCTTTTTCAGTCTTTCTTACATATTTTTGCGTGTTTATTTCTTATTTTACTTTAAATTTTCTTTATTTTTATTGTTACGTCTCTATTACTGCAAACTTTGAAGAAATGTATTCCAGAAATATCTTTGGAGGAATCCTTGAACACTCAGAAAAACTCTAAAAGAAATTCATAAACGAGATCTTTCAGAAACCATTAGAAAGTTAATGTTGAGCCGTTCATTAACAGTTCTAGTAGGGTCGATGTACCAATAACCACATAGCTAAGAACAAAAATTCGTATAAAATCGAAAAATAACGCTATCGTCATTATTTTTACATCATCTGAAAGGTTTTTATCTTGGATTTGTGGAAAAAATTTGAAAACTACGAAAACTCAAATGTTTGTTTTTATTATCGCGTGTGCAACTATAGGAATACATGTGCCTATAGTAGCACTATTTCTAATTTCTGTTACCTATAGTAGCACTAGGATCACGTCGTTGGCAAAATACTTATCAAAACAGTATTTTTACAAAATTTCTATATTTTTTCCTACAAAGTGTGGATCAAAAGCTATCGTTTGATGTAAAAAAAGTTCTAAATTCATCAATTATTTCGTAAAATAAAAAAATAGTTTCTCTCAGTAGTGCTACTTTAGGAACAATAGGTTTACTATAGGCGCAAAAGAGCTCAAATTCTAAGCAAAACAAATTATTTCGATCAGTTTTTAAACAAATTCAATCTGTGTATCAATGGTATATAGATAAACAGCTCCTGACCTTAATGTCAAAAAATGTTTTGAAAAGATTTATATCAAAACGGCCATGAAAAGCCACTAGTGCGACTATAGGGGACTGTCCACTAAGAGAAAACCGACCCTAGGCAATTATGGAACTTGAAGAATTTAGTTTTGAGGAACTCTTGAAATAAATCCTTTTGTTATTTCTTGACAAAATTTTAGAATAAATTCCACAAGAATTCTTTAAAAAATGTATTAGTAAATTGATGAAGGAATCACTAGAAAACTCCATTCGAAGAAGAACTAACGTTGAGAGATTTTCCATGGAAAAGTTTCAGAACGAATACGTTGTGAGAGTATCGGCATTATTCCAAGAGAATTCTCTGGGGGATCTGGAGATCTTGATATTTTTTTGGACGAATTCCCGAATATATTTTTGTAATACAAAATATCAGTAGGATATTCTATAGACAAAAACTTTAGAGATTACTTGGAGAACCTACTGAAAAAATCCTATAGAACTTTCTTAAGAAATTCCTGATGGAATCAAATGAAAGGATGTCGTAATCAATTTACTGACGATATTTCGAGATGATTGTTTTTTTTAGGTTTTTGGACGAATACCTGTAAGAGTTTTTAGAATAATTGCTAGGGTATTTCAAGAATCATTACTGGATAGCTCTTCGAAAGAGTCGCTGGAAGAATTCATGATAAACTGCTGGAATAATTTATGAATTTCTATACTCCAGAAAAATTAAAGTATCGTAGGCAGAATGGTTTGAAGAATTTATAGTTGAATCTTCTTTATATCCTGGAGAAATCACTTCGTGAAATTCTTGATCAAAGGCATAGAAGAATTCATAGCTATATTTGAAAAAGAAACTATTGGAGAAATTCAAAATCCCTAGAATCCAGAATTTTTTGGAAACAGTTCTTGGACATATTCTGGATAAAATCCTGGAGGAATTTAATTAAATTTTTTTAATGAAAGTTCTCAAGAAATTCTTGGGACAGGAATCCGTTAAGTCAATACTGATCAAATGTTTCTAGAAACTCTTGGAGCAATCTCTGAAATCGATTTGAAAAAAAAATCTGGTGGAATCCCTGGAATTATTTTTGAGGAATATCTCAGAAGTTTTTATACATGAACATCATGAGGATTAACTAGTGGAATTCCTACAAGATCACTGTTGCAATTAAAAAAATCTCTAAGAACTCTATATTCTTTAATTCCAGAAGTAATCTTAGGGACAATCTCTGGAGTAATTCTGGAGTAAGTTCTGATTAAAATCTGAACGATAATTTGAAAAAAAAATCTAGAAAATCCTTTGAGATAAAATATTCGAAATCATAAAGATATTGTAAACGGGAATCATGGTGGAAGTTATGATAAAACGTAAAATCATTGTAAACATTCCTGGAGTACTTATTTGCTTGAACAATTTCAGGAAGGTTTTTTGAAGAAATTCATGCTAGAATCTCTAAGGTAACTTTTATGGTTATCCTAAGGAGAATTCTACATTGGATTTTTAGGGTTTATTAATTTTTAGGAAGTTCGTGAAAATCACAAAATGAACTCTTGAGAAAATCTTTGGTGTTCATTTTGTAATTAGTTAGCATAATTTAAGGCTTTTCTGCCATCAAGAATTTCAAAATCGAGCAAAGCACAAAATTCAACATTACGCTAGAATTCCCCATTTAAGCTAAGTATGCTGTTTCGCTCAAGAAAAGTGAAGAAATTCCTAGACTGAATTGGTCAAGAAATTTCCTACATTGTGCTCCCTTTGACATTTCTTCTCAACTGCGTACTGCGATCAGAAAAATGAGATTTTTTTGACCATTTCTTTGAAGAAATTTTCCACGCATCGAGATAGGCGATTCCTTTTCTTGTCAGTAGCAAACCAGCCTTTAAGCTGTATATGGATCATTGCTTTCCAGAGCTACTCCACCTACTAATATATCAACTTACATGGCAATTTACTGGAAGTCCTCTCGATAATTTTAAGTAAACTTATGTATTTTAGAACAAAAATTAAAAAAGAAGAACTGTAGGCTCATTAACTGGCATTTGTGTCATTTAACGACACAGCAACATTATCAACATATCAACATAAGTTCCATCATTTTAGTCATAATTCTATAAAAGCTATTTGGTCATCGTTTATTTCAACAGATGATTTCGCATTAGCGTTCGCATTTGAACGGCGTTCACATTACTTTCTTGAGGGCCCCTAAATGGAACACCGCACCGGGCCCCAAAAACCCTAGCTACACCACTAAAATAAAGACATAGTAGTCGGGCTCAGAATGGGTACAACTTCTACTACTACATTTGATCCCTTGGTACTACAAACAGGGCGGTGAAATGAGCCAACAATTTGCTACCTAACATTGATTCAACATGGCGGCCAATGTCTTTGTTTTGATTCTTTTTGGACTGACAAAACATATGATGTTCTAAATAGGAGATATCAAGGATACCTCACTGATGCGTAAAACATTCAACAAAATGTTGAAAAGAGAACAAGCGTCATCAAATACGACGATTCAACGCAATATGTTTAATTGCCAGAAATTCAGAAATTAGCACTAGCAGCACATAAGCCTTATACTCGAAAATCAGGAGCAAGTTTAGGGCAAACCAAGGCGGGTTTAATTCTCCACCTTACTCTGGTCACAAAGTAAAATGCACACACTTTGGGGCAAACCGACCAGAAAGTGGGTACCAAAACGCGAAGTACCAGAAACAATGTGAGGAAGAGCCGAAATGTATGCAGGATGACAGCCGTGTCAGTCCTCTGACTACAAAGGGTACCCAAGTTTGACAGATCGCAGTACTCCTTTTCACAATATTCTAGATTTTGCTCTTTACTTCATGTGCCAAACAAGTTTGGGCAACTAAGTACAAGAGATATGGACTTATTTATGTAGTATTTGGTCAAGTATTGCGATCTCCAAGAAATAACACGAATACCATCATTACTTTCACTGAACACCATCATCATTACTTTCCTGTGTAACAGTAATTAGTAAAATGTTATAAATACGTAATCAGATGTAAGTGGAATGCACTGCTGACTAACTCTAATGACTACAGATCGTTCAGGTTTAAGAATTTTTTTTTCACGACATTACAATGGGACTCGAACTCATAACTTTGCAACTATTCATTAGAGAGCTTCAAAAAATCGTTTTTCTCCACACCACTCATTTTTTCACGTCCAGTGAATCAAATTATCATCAAAATATACGAAAAACAAACAACAAAGCAAGCACGCTCACAACCGTTTGTCGCAACTGTTGCGGATAAGGACACAATCAAAAGCAAAATTGTCATGACAATCACAGAGCGCAACATTGTTGCAACCTTTTCAACTCGTGATTAATCACTTATTTATAACACAAAACCAAATTTATTCTATGGATGCTGTTCGATAACGTGTCAATGTTTACCAAGACGGAGAAAGTTCTCGAAAATTGCAATCCAAAGCTCAGAAAATCGCTGCGCACGTGGTGATCGATCTTTGTCATATTCTGTTCAAGTGATGATAAACTCATGTTGCGGAATAAAATTGTTGCAACAAGAATAGGAGGTGACAATGTCTTTGTTGCTGCGTGTTGGGTGACAATTGATTGACTGTTCACGTCCGATTTGAATACGATCTTCGGCAATTAATAGCGAATTAATGTATCTAACAGTATCAAAGTTGCTCTAATTCCCAAGAGCACATGGGCGAACACTTTGACCGATTGAATGGATTGCTTTCTTTTCCCATAGCAATTCTCATATAAACTTTAAAGGGCTTGCGCAGTCTCAATTTTCATCTGAATGAGCTTAAATTTTGGGAGGACACTCAGAGTTTGATCTTGAATCGAATGAGCGGTGTGGAGCAAAAACGATTTTTTGAACCACTCTACTATTCAAGCTTTCGGCCAGGCGATTCTCGACCAAATCCTCTCCAACTATGCACACATAATACAATGTTTGTAAGATGATTAAATTGTTTGATACATAATGGCCAGTGGCCACCATTTCCTGCCTACTAGCCTTCCACCTCCAATTCCAAGAAAAGATTACCGAGTCATTTGCCCGCGACGACGACGACGGCGATAGAACAACAACAATCAACTATCTTCGATTCAAAGTTCCTCCCGATCTGGTCCGATTGGAATTCATCGGGCATCCGAACGGGGCAATAATGCCGTGTCATCGGTGGTAACAAGTTGTCTATTTGCTGCCAGCTTCCAGAACCCGAAGCCTTGTCAGGCCAATCGATTGACGACTCCCAACGCTTCTCTTTATTGATCCATTCGGGTTGTGATTCTCTTCTTTCCTTTCCTCCTCCCAGCGCTTCTGAGTGCGTTCGCCTTCCGAGCGATATTCAAATAATTCTCGATCCATCAGACGCGCATCAAATCGTGTCAATTAAAATGACAATGATACAACACGGTGCCCTGGGTGTG
Organism: Aedes aegypti; assembly: GCF_002204515.2. Lineage (NCBI taxonomy): Eukaryota > Metazoa > Arthropoda > Insecta > Diptera > Culicidae > Aedes > Aedes aegypti. The sequence continues at coordinate 298,482,939 of NC_035107.1, read as the reverse complement.
AGACCATTGCCATCCACGCCGGAGAACGCGCTGGTGATAGTCCAATAAAAAGGGAAAGAGAATCCACAGGCATTGCACACGGGAGTAGCTTGGATCAATCATGGCCAAATTATTTGCTACTCTAACATTGACTACAAAATGATTATAAATTGATTTCGAACCATAGCTTGCTGAAGAGCCTCTATACGCTGGAGGAGTCCGGCATTTCCGTCGCTTTGCTGCCCGTGCCGGAAAAGGACAAAAGAGCGAAAGAAATTTTGAAGACGACGAAGAAGCGGATCGGTGATCGATTCGATACGGGACTGCTTTGGAAGACCGATGACTCGGAGTTCCCCGTTAGCTACCCGATGGCGGTCAGGCGTCTGAAGCGCCTGGTGAACTGCCTGAGGAAGGATCCAGAAATTGGTGGACTTGGTGGAATTTCAATCCACCTAGCGCGCCATGGGAGAGTTCTGGTAGCGACTAGATCGCTCAGTGCAAGCAGCACTCTCCGTGCTGAACGAAGGTCGGACGATCTCCTACGAAGTGCTGCTGACGACGATCGCAGAGGCCGAAGAGCGGAAGAAACGTTGACGCGGAACCACTTTGTTCGCGGTGTCGGTCGCGCAATCGAAGTAGAACAAGGCGTTCCACGAACCAGTGAAGGCTACATCGCTAAAAGCGGTCACAGTTTCTAGCGGACCAACTGTGGGATCGATGGGTAGCCGAATATATGCCGACGATCAACCGAAGGATCTAGGCGTTGCCCACAAATTACGCAATGCTCGAAGGGGGAGGGGGATGATCAACCGATACGACTCAGCCGTGCGGAGGAGCTGGATCCGTGGCATCGTGACTGAAGGAGCGGACGGCGTGGAAACTGTCAGTTGAGTAAAAGGCAATCTGACGTTTAATCACCTTTCTCTTTCCTGCACACACGCTTATGGATTGTTTTCATACGGAAAACGTTTCCGTATGAAAACAACAAACAAAAAATCGATGGGAAATCTTTGTTTACATCACGAAAATTTCCTTTAGGATTGAAGAGCACCCAAGAAGCCGCCATACCTGCAATAGGAGGAAAATAATCATAAAACTATAAAATGTAAGTAATAAATAAGAAATTAACGGAAAAAGAAATAATTATTTTACGTTTTGCTTCGTCCTGTTTTTACTTGGATAAATAAATATAGTTTCAAGCTGTAGCATAAACAAAACTAGCACTACTTTGAGAAGTGATCCAAATCTGAACAATTATTTTGCTAAATAAAATATACCTAATTTGTGGAAATTTTGAATAGGAGATTTTCCCATATTCTTATATAAAAAAAGTTTAGCAAAACTATGACTAAAAGTTACTCCTCCGTGCGTCGTTTCGAAACGCGGGAGGAATTTCACACGCACCCCTGATACTCTCTTTTGAATCTAATTAAGTGGGATATAATTAACTAAAAATTTGATTCCATCGCCAACCCACACTGGAACTACTTCTCCTGAAAATTTCGTCCATCCGAAATGGATGGAGGATTGCCCCGATGCGTTCCAATAAACCGATTCGCGTGTGTTTGTGAATATCCGAATTGTACCGATCGCTATCAAGCTCTAATCAGGCTCGCACCTCGACGTCTGAGCCATTTCCTGTGCCCTGTGGCTGCTGCTGCCCTGGGGGAAAAAGGTCATCGTCGTCATCGCGCACGGCCTAGTCGTTTGCAGCATCCCTCAGCCGGCTGTTGGTTAGGGATTGTGCGCCGATTGCCATCTGTAGGCATGCGCATAGCACCAAAGCAACCGAGGCGTTGTCAGTTTTAATTTTCGTTTTAAATCTGCCTACTTTGGTTTGGGTCTCTTCTTCGGGGAGATCCGCGAGACGACGAAGAAGAGGTAATTAGAAGTCAAAGGTCGAACTTGGCTAATTCTTCGATTTTTCAAACCATTCAACGAACCAAGCGAATTGTAGCGGCGGCGGCGGCGTTTCGCTCGAAGCAATGGGCGATGGTTAATTCATTCATTGGTTCGTTCTAATGGATGAGCAACGTCCGTCAGCGTGAAGATTGCGATAATTAATGGTTTGCCACTCTTGTCAGATGGGATCTCTCGGAAGGGGTGAACAAAAGCCACAGCAACCAGATAAAAGGTGGATTGAAAGAGTTGCGCTGTTTTTTAGTTTCTCGCCAGAGCGTATAAACGTTTCAGCATGTTCCATTGGATCAGTATTCAGCATTATGAAAAATTTGTGTGGATAGTTTTTTTGGGTGCATTGCCAATCTAATACACCTAAACCCCTATCACGGTGCCCCGACAGACCGTTATTATGCAAAAAAAATGTCCATCAATTCTGAGCACAGGGCTCGATTTCTGAGGTTATTTTGCACCTCTGGACCAATTTTTAAAAAAATCCCTAGGAGGAATCTCGAGAAATCTTGATTTGAAGTTTTAGATCTAAAATTTCAATATGATCCTCATTAAAATTTTGCAATAGCACTGAAAAAACCTACAAAAACGCTCAAAAAGTTGGCCAAACTGTTCTCAACTAGTATAAAATTGTTACCGTTGTTATAATTAGACATTAACAATTAACTAAACTTACCAGAGTGGCTTAAGATTTTTTTTTTCATAGATTTCTATAGTTTTTATACTTATATAGTCGATTTAGAGCTAGTATCAATCATTTGTTTCAAATCTGGAATGATTTGGTACAATACACATGAACATACACGAATGTCTTTCACGGGGCCGCTGACCTTCACCTGAATGATGTAACTTTTTCTTCCGGCATTCTCACTAAATGGCCAGCTCACTGAAGTTTGCCTATTTTATTCACACAATAATTTTCGCTCCTGTTCTCAAATAAATGTGCTGTTGTTCTGTTTGCATTTTTATTGAAAACTGATTTAGTTTTCGAAACACTTTTCAGTGTTCTGCAATAAAGGGTCGCGATGTGTTTTGCCGAAGTTGTTAACGAAATAATTGATCTATGAAATCAGATAAGCCTTTATCAAGCAATAGTGTAAAAATGTTATTTCCCCTTGCAAGTTGGTCCCTAAGCTGGTTGCATAATCCATAATTGGAGATATTCACAGCTAGTACACGTGTGTTATCATTATTATCATACGTCATAAGTGTGTTCAGAATAATAGTAGTGAAAGCCGATTTTCATACAAAATACTCAACTTTGGCATGCTGTTACTTTGTTTCTCTATGAGCGATCGGCTTTACATTTAGAAAAATTAAAAAACTCAAAATACAGCAGATATATAAATAATGAAAACTACTATTATTTTGAACGGTTTCGCCTGATGCTTAACTTTTTAACCGGTAGTGTGAAAATTAACAAATTATGTGATAATGAAATTGACTATATTTGTAATTTACTGCTAAAATTTCATGCCGATTGCTCCTATGGAAAGAAAGTAACAGAATGCCAAATTTGAGCATTTTGTATGGAAATCGGCTTACACTGCTATTATTCTGAACACAACTGTACATCTCCATCAAGCACTGCTTAAGCACCAACAAATCTGAACTTCCTTCTTTGTCTACATGCAACCATATACGTTTGGGTAGAGTACATGATATGACAAGCTTATCCTAGTTCACGAGAGACGCGACGGAGACTAGTTGTCCACCTTTAAAATAGTAAAACTCTGCTTTACTGCACTGCGGACGATTTCAATAAAGTCATCGTCTGCAAAATCAAGGAGTATATGCGACAAAACGCAATATTGAACAGTAAATTCTGAAACTCATCTCCTTCAATTCCATGTAATTTTCCAAAAAAAAAATAGGCTCCTCGTTTACAATTCTTACACTTCATTGTATTTGCCAGCCTATCAGCATTATGTTTTATTTTTAAGCCTTTGATATTACCTGCAGCAGCTAGAATTTCGTTACTGAGTCGATCGTGATCTAGAAATCAATATACAGATTTACGATGAATTCCGAAAAAAATAAAACGAAGATTGTTGCAGGTATATAGAGTGGAATTCCTGGTGATGCTGATCTAAAGTATTAATTACTCATTGAGGATTTGTTTGAAGTTGTCAAAGACTTTGTTAATTTTCGAACACTTGTGACATATGACAATCATGTTTCCCGTGTAGTTATAATCCTGTTGTGGCTGGAGTATTGAAAAGGATATTTTTACACAGAATGGTGAGGGCAGAACTACGACGTAAACATCAAGAGTAGTAAGTAGTAAATAGTAGAAACAAATGTTTTCAAGCAAAAGAAATACGGCAGACTTTGGTGGGCTGGTCACTTAGTGTGAAAGTCGAAAAATAAGCTGTAAATTAGCTGTTAATTCAGCATTGAATGTTTCACGTTTATCGAACGTAATATCAGTTGTATATAAGAATTTATTGCTTAGATTTCATTCTATTGAACTAAGCTAACTGGATTAAGCCATGTAAAAACATACTTAAGCCACTCTGGTATGTTAAGTCAGTTTTAAATATTTCTAATTATAACAATAGTAACAGTTATATGCTAGTTGAGAACAGTTTGGCCAACTTTTTGAGCGTTTTTGTAGGTTTTTTCAGTGCTAATGCAAAATTTTATTAAGGATTATATTGAATTTTTAAGTCAAAAACTTCAAATCAAGATTTCTCGAGATTCCTCCTAGGGATTTTTTTAAAAATTGGCCCAGAGTTGCAGAATGACCTCAGAAATCGAGCCCTGAGCTCAGATTTGATGGACAATTTTTTTGCATAATAACGGTCTATCGGGGCACCGTGCCTATATCAGTAATGTGTGGGGGTTCGTAGATGGAATTTATGCTTTTGGATAATCACAAACTATCGTTGATGTAAAAACTTAATAGACCATATATTATTGAGCGTGATTGGGTGTAAATTTTATTCAATAACGCCAGAAAAATCACTGGTCAATTCTGTAGTTCTAATGGTCTTTACTCATAGAAGTTTGATAATAACCGAAAAATGATAAACTTAGTTTACCATAATTATATGATCCCACATGGGTGTAAACTTTGATGATTTATCTTTAAGAGATTGCTGGTTACTAACATAACTGGTCAGGGTTCTGCTAAACCGCACCAAGTGCCAAAATCTTTATTCCGAGATATGTATTTTTTTTCCTTTGCATGTCAGTTGAGTTTAATTTTTGCTTTCATCCAGCTCCAGCTTTCATCAGCATTTTCAGAGCACAAGAGGCCATTCCGAAGAATGGCTGAGGCCCGATAAATTGCATGGAAGAACCTTATTTTGCTAACTGATCAGCTTTTTCGTTTCCTTCTATTCCGCAATGGCCAGGAACCCAATATAGATTAACCTTATTACGATAGGACAACTGCTGCAGTAGCTTGGCACACTCCCAAACAAGTCTTGATGTGTAAGTTCTAGACTTCAAAGCGTTCAAGGCTGCTTTGCTATCCGAACACATAGCATTCCTATAGCGCCTTTTAAGACAAATGTCAGCGCATTCAAGAATGGCATAAATTTCGGCCTGAAAAACTGTTGGCCAACTTCCCAGTGCATAAGATACATTAACTCCTGGGCCAAACACTCCTGACCCTACCATGTTTTCTTGTTTTGAACCATCAGTGAAAAAAATTAATGATCCATATCGGAAAGTTGGTCCTCCTGTATCCCAATTCTGACGAGTTACATCAGCAACCCAAAAACGATGATCGAAAAAGTTACGCTTCAACATATAATCTTCATTCACTAAGTACACTGGACTTATTTTGAAGTGCTTCAATATAGTCATATGTCCTTTCAGTTCATTATCAGCGCTATCTAAGGACCTTCTGACTCTGATAGCACTCTTAACTGCATCCATTTGTATAAGTATGTTTATGTTTAAGTATATTTGATTTAATATACTCATCTATAAGCTTTTCCATTATTTTTAAAAAGATTGATGTAAGACTTATTGGCCTAAAGAATTTTGGCGCAGCTTTATCTTTTTTTTAGACTTCGGTATAAACACCACCCGTACTTGCCTCCATTTAGTTAGAAGATATCCCAGAAGAAAGCTTGATTTGAATAAAGTCATTAGAATAGGGATGATAGTTTCCTTGCACTTTTGAAGATGCACCGGAAAAATCCCATCTAACACCGGGTGTTTTGAAAGATTCGAAAGAATCCAAAGCCCATTCAATCTTAGAATATGTAAAAATATCTGCAACTTCTATATTGGATCTATCAGATCCAATTAAAGATTTACTGATATCTTAATTTCTTGATCGATTAGTTATGGAGAGGGATCTTGGAAAATGAGTTTTCACCATTAATTCCAAACTTTCTTGTGTATCTGCAGTGTAGGACCCATCGTCCTTTTTTAACGTTCCTAGACCATTATTATGATCCTTAGAGAAAACTTTCCGAAGTCTAGCAGCTTCATGAGAACTTTCTATGCCTTCGCACATGTATCTCCAATTTTTGCGCTTTGATCTTCTTATTTCCTTATTATAATTGGTTAAAGCCTCTTTGTACAGAGCCCAATTACATGTTAATTTCGCCCGATTGAATTGTTTTCGAGCATTTTTTCTAAGCTTCTCTAAACTGTGATTCCACCAAGGGACATCTCTGCAAGTAGATCGCTCCTTTGCTGGACAGCTTTCGTTGTAAGCATTAATGATGGAAGTAGTTAAGCAGTCAGCTGCCTTTTCTAGTTCCAAAGATGAATTTATCGTGACAGAAATGGATTCCTTTTGATCTTTTATCCGAGAACAAAATAAATCCCAGTTTGTTTTCCGAGGGTCTCTGAATGTTTCCCTTAATATATCTTTTGCGAAGAATTCAAATAAGATTTGCTTATGGTCTGATAAAGATATTTCGTCAGATACCTGCCAATCATTTATATTATTTGAGAGTTTTGAACTGCAGAGAGTTAAGTCCAATACTTCCTCTCGTATAGCAATAACAAATGTTGGAGAATTACCCTTATTCAGTGAATAAATTGTCACCCAACACGCAGCAACAAAGACATTGTCACCTCCTATTCTTGTTGCAACAATTTTATTCCGCAACATGAGTTTGTCATCACCTGAACAGAATATGACAAAGATCGATCACAACGTGCGCGGCGGTTTTCTGGGCTTCGCATTGCAATTTTCGAGAACTTTCTCCGTGTTGGTAAACATTGACACATTATCAAACAGCATCCATAAAACAAATTAGGTTTTGTGTTTAAAATTACTGATTATTCGCGAGTTGAAAAGGTTGCAACAATATTGCGCTCTGTGATTGTCATGACAATTCTGCTTTTAATTGTGTCCTTATCCGCAATAGTTGTGACAAACGGTTGTGAGCGAGCTTGCTTTGTTGTTTGTTTTTCGTCTATTTTGATGATAATTTGATTCACTGCCCTTATTACATATTTCTATGTCATTCTGAGGAGACACAAAAGCTGCAACTTCCGGAGGAGGTACTTCATCAACATCGCCAGGAAAATAAGCGGATGCGACATACACAATCGTTTTAACTTTTGCGGTTGGCACCTCTAGAGAAATCGCAGCAATATCTCTTCCGATGAATTCTGAAATTGGTGTGAATTTAACGTTACAGTTAAGTAGAACTGCAGCTCTAGGAACGGGCTGCGTATCATCATAAATTAACTTACATCCAGTAGTTTGTATTCCTAAAATTTTATGGTTTTAGTCCATGGCTCTTGTAGAAGCGCCACGCCTAGTTTGCCTTTGATAAAAGTTTTACTTAAAATTGCAGAAGCAGCCTTTGCATGATGAAGGTTTTCTTGTATGAATTTTATGCTTCTTTTGGTCATTTTGCTTGAATTATCAGTTTGCAGGCAGTTTATCCGCCTCCTTTTTAGGTTTTTGTTTGTGGGACTCTAATTGGCGGTATTCCAAATTGTTGGTCCTTTTCTCAGTAGAATCTTGTTGAGAAGTAGAGGGTAACGCATTTCTTTTATAGCTCTTTTTCTCTTTGGAATGTGGAGAACATTGGTTGACAGTAGTCATCCTAGACTAGGATTCCTAGTACTCGTAGTTGGAGTACAGTGTGCATTGTCTTCAACACTTTTTGGTGCGTTGTCCACCTCTATTGGGCCAGGCTCGCTCATCTCAACATCCGTAGCACCTTCGAAGTTTTGTTTGGAATGTTCTGCTTCATCCTTACTAGCCTTTTCATCCGTATCTTCAATACCTTCTGCCTTCGAGTTTCTCTTCCTTATATAGGCCACTCCGAACTTGTAGTCTATTATAAACTTGCAGTTTTCCAGAGACTTCATGGAAACGGCATCAACAGTGAAAATGAGTTCCACGTGATGCTGTTTAACCGTATATCTCTTAAGAATCCTCCAAGCATCGACTATTAAGCCTTCATTCTGACTTTCTATAAAAGCTAAAATTTCTTCGTTAGAGTCCTGTACACTGCGTGGAAAGAACCCTACCAATATTTCAGGCCGGGGTATGTCTTTTTCTTCAACTGCAATAAGGCTTGCATTCTCCCATGGTTTAATATTGGAGATTTTAGCCTTCAGCCAGTTGACAGTGTCCTGGTTTTTGCAGATGATGATCATATGCCCTGGCCTGAACAAACAATTGCCGAATTTAGGTTTGATTGGTTCCTTCCTTTGTTCAGCAACTTTTTTAAGAACAGCATTTTGAATAGCGACCAATTGTTGGGTAGTAAATTCTGTATTAGGAAATCCTTCAGGAAGGATGCCAATTCTAGCACAGGTCACTACTTCTGTAAACAACGGTTTATGAAGTCTGTTATTTCCATCAGCCTTTTTAGGATCTAACGAGACGTCGCCCTTTGTAGCTTGTACAAGTCTCTGTTGAACTGAGGACTTCACTTTAGAAGATTGTCCTCCATCAACTTGACGAGCAAGCTTTTTGGGCGGATTTGTATCGCTAGAAGTAGATTCACTAAGGTCTGCATTTCTGCGACGCTTAGATGGATCAGGTTGCACAACGCGGAACGGTTTTTCCGCTAATATACGAGCATCATTTGGACTATGTCCTTGAGCTACGAGGTATTTAAACCTTTTCTTTCCAGCTCCATTGAGACGTTTCTGCTTTTTATCATTTGTAGCTACAGCGGGTGATGGTAGCTTATTGCAATCATTTTCATCTCCATTGTTAGTAGAGTTAAGTGTTGTGAAAGAAGCTTCTAACTGCTTTTCCTCTACAGTATTTTGTAAGGAATCCTTGTTCGATTCCATAATAACCGATGACGCCAGTAGCGTGACTTTAATCCCATCATCATAATCATCATCATCTACATACATGGAGTGTTAAGAATTGATGAGGAACAAGAGTTTACTCCCTCTAACGATTCTTTCTCGATGATGTCATTTTCTCTATTAAAATCCATTGTATGCGGTGCTTGATCTCTGTAACAGTGAGGAATAGTATATGTACTTTAATGTTGCTAAATTTATGTTGAATTTGTTTGTCGTTATTTTGTGAGGATATGTGCAATGAATTTTAATTCTCTTTATTTATTCATTCATTTTTTATTATAATTGTTATTATTATGAAAAGCTTTTATTTAGGATAAAATAACAAGATAAGAAGCTAATATAAGGAAAGCAATATGCACCACAGCAGTAACAAATATATATATATATATATATATATATATATATATATATATATATATATATATATATATATATATATATATATATATATATATATATATATATATATATATATATATATATATATATTATTAATAAAAATAATAATAATAATAATAATAATAATTATAATAATAATAATAATAATAATAATAATAATCGCTGTACCGCTGGACCACAATGTCCAATCAACGTTCTCTAACAAGATAGCGAAGTACCACGACTTGGCGGAGGAGTTGAAGCAGATGTGGCACCTAGAGGACGTCCGTATAGTTCCGGTAGTCCTCTCAGCGACCGGAATTGTCCCGAAATCTCTCTTAAGGTCCCTAGACGAGCTGGAGTTGAAGAAGGACCTACACAGCATCCAAAAAGCGGTGATTCTTGGAACCTGCAGCATAGTTAGCCGGTTCTTGAACCACCACAACTGAGAAGCTCATCCAGCAGACTCATTAGGATAAGTAAAACCGACCAATGAGATCCACAGAGCCTAATCCCCTTTGGCATACAGATTGCCCGGGGTAGGTGAAAGTTTCCAGCATTTTTTTGCTGAGAAGTGCCAAAACTCTATAATAATAATAATAATAATAATAATAATAATAATAATAAATAGGTGGGAGCTCAGGCAACATAACTCCTGGGCGTCCATGAAAAACCACCATCTTGAGTAGGTGGGAGCTTGAGGTAAAATATCCTGGGCGTCCATGTAAAACCACCCTCGGCGAGCAGCGGCGCTTGAACCAAGCTATTAAGCACTGTAATTGGAGGAAATGCCAATGCAGAACCCGTAGCTTTCGGGAATGAAAGCAAACCCAGCAATGGAGACACGATCAATGAGGAATAGAAGAATGCGATCGCCCGAGGAGGGAGCCCCTACTGGAGTTGGTCCTGGGACGGGGGACAGAGCGAGCGGCCAGCGGCTGGAAGAGGATAATGTGCTAGAGGGGTCCTCCAGTCAACGGGCACAGCCCGTACCGCGAACGCGAAACAGAAACGGCAGCAGCAGAAATCACCAAGGCCATGCTGCACCTACCGATGTTGCTGTGGCTGATAGACGTCAGTCACTCACGTTGGCAGGCGGCCGACGGCAGCGGATCATGTGGACGAGGGAGAAGAATATGTATGTGATTCGCTGCTACTATGTCTGCACAAGGATGGAGACGGACATGTCTGGCAGATCAGGGATGCTGGAGATGTTCAACGAGCGATTTCCTCGCTTTGCGCGCCAACTTGACTTGAACAAGCTGTACACACGGCAGCGTGCAATTATGTCTCATAATATGCTCACCGCTGCAGAAGTGGAGTACATCAAGCTGGAAGTGCAGAGGGAGATAGGAGAGGAGGGGACAAGATCGAGCGATACGTCGAGAAGGAGTTCTGTTGGGCTGGATGCACCGATCACGAGTGAGAGTCGTGATTCACCTGCACCCACTGCTCCAGGACCGACAGCGGATATGCAACGACAGCAATTACGAGACGAACTAGCACTCCATATGGGCACAGCAGTTACGCAGTTCCGTGGGTCAGACCCCATGTCCCGGCACCGGATACCAAAGCTGCGGTATTCCTACCGGCTGACGAGTGCAGTAAGCATCCTTAATCAGGATATTTTGCCACAGTACTTGGAAGCCGTGGAGAACCTTGAGGATCTGCAGTTTATCGTGTATTCAGCTGCAATAGCTGTAGTTAAGACGTTGGGATTGCTAACGCGCCCGCAAGGAGAAGATGGCACACGCCCCAACGCACAGAAACCCGTATGGATGCGATGCCTTGAGAGCCGAATCGCAACACTGCGATCAAAGGTTGGTCGATTAACACAGTACAAGCAGGGGAATCGATCAACGAGGCTGGTTCGTCATGTTGCTGAAATTGTTAGGCCCGCAGAGCTCCGAGATCTCAGAGAAGTCGACATTACTGAGATCCTCGACACCCATGTACAGCGGTTGAGTGCTCTTGCGAAACGATTGCGACGTTATGGAGAATGTTCGAAACGGAAGGAACAAAACCGGATGTTCAACATAAACGAGAAGGAGTTCTACAATCGCATCCGAAATGACAAGGTCGACTTTAGCGAGGGACTTCCAGAGATTGGCGACGTTACACAATTTTGGGCCAATTTATGGGAGAACCCCACCGAACGCAACGGCGATGGGATGTGGTTAGCAGAAGAAGAGAGACAATGGGCCGTATGAATAAAATGTAGTAAAGTTGAGTTTACTACATGTGGAACACGAGTGGAACACGAGTGGAACGTGTTTGTGTTATTTTCCTTTCTACACCTTTCGAACATACTACAAACAACGCATTGCTATGAATAAAGGTAGCATTTACTACAAAGCTACTGGTAGATAGCTTCAGAGGTTGCTACACATGCTTTGAGTTTGCGGAATTGAATGGAATAATTTACTTTTGAGTAAAAATCATGGGAAAACGATATGAGTTTTGATATATCGGAAGGTATTTTGAGTTTTGCAAAGGAATTCTGAGGTTACGAAAACTTTCGCTCCGTCAATTCTGAGATTCCGGTAAGATTACCGGCAGTAGCAATTTGTAATATCCGTGTGAATTCTGGCATTACGATAATTATGTTATTTTCTAGTAATTTTAGGATGTCGGTAGGAATTCAGACATTGATAAAGCAATTCTGAATTTTACGTGTAAATTCTGACATCTCAGATTTCCTTTTGAATTCCGGAATTCCTGTAGGAACTTTGAGATTCCGATAGGGATGTCGGATTTTTTATGATAATTCTGAAAATTTAAATACCATTCTAGGAATATTGCGGAAATATTAGGAATCTGGTAAAAACTCTAGAATTGGGGTGGGAATGGGATTCCGAATATTAATCTCTTGGAATTCTGTGGGTATCTTTGAGACGATATTTCTGTAAGAATCTATGAGATTGCGGTGGGATTCCTGCGAATTATTGTGTGAATATTTGTAATTCCGAAAATCAATCTTTGTAATTATTGTAAAAACCTTTAAGATTCCGTTTATCTCCAGTTCCGTTGGAATTTCAAAGTAAAGCTTTAATATAAACGTTTTGAATGTCGGTAAATATTTTATAGATTTCAATGGGATTTTTTGTGGAATTTTAATAATTTCAAAGGGAACCCTGGTGTTTTAGTGGAGATCCTCATTGAATTCTAACGACTACCAATGGAATCACTACAATTCTCATAAAAATCTCTACATTCTAAGTTCTAGACATTCCAAGGATACTATCAGAAACCCCACCAAAATAACGAGAATATCACAGGGGTTTGTTCACAAATTTCATAACGCTGTAGGGGGTGGATGGGTGTCCTGGTGTTGTTACGGCTCATACAAAATTTGAAAAATATTCATACAAAAACAGTTACGATTGGGTGGGTGGGTTTCGAAAATGACCAAATTCGGCGTTATGAAATATATGAATGAACCCCAGAAACACTTAGAACATCGGAATTCAACATGCTGTTAAGAAAACACACGGGGAGCATCAAAATTCTACCGCAATTCCACCAGAATCTCAGTACTGGTGCTAGAAAATATGTGATTCCTAATTTGATAGCTGTAATCTCAAGATCTCTTCATAAATGTTAAGCTAGTATTTAAAAAATCATCGGCGTTGGCGAAGGCCGAAAACCACCCAGAAAATTCTTTGATGTACCATCATCATAAAATCATAGACATAGAGAGAATACCAGACTAATCGCAAAATTACACTACAAATCTTGTCAAATAACAGCACCTTCATGATTTGTGCAAATTGTCGCGTAATCGATTAGATTCCATGCATTTTCTTCATATGCATGATTGTATTAATTTTAAGCGTCACTCTGAATAGATTATTCTTTACGTGCAGAATCACTCTGCACCCTGAATGGAAATTTCTTAACGTGCAGCTTCAGTCACTGCTCATGTTCGAAAGTAGTAAGTACTACATGTTCGAAAAGTTTTTTATTCATTCCAAAAGTGTAGTAAACTTTGTGGATTTTGTTTTTGAGTAGATGCTACATGTAGTAAAGTTCAAAGTTTTTTATTCATATCACCCAATGTGATGGAATTGGAGACATGACCGCGGTCGTGGTAACCGCTCAAGATATACGTGAAGCTACCCGGGATACCAGGAATTGGGCTGCACCAGGACCTGATTTTGTGCACAATTTTTGGTATAAACAACTCACAACGATCCATGGGCGGATGGCGGAATGCTTCAATACGGTACTAGGAGACCCCACGCAGCTACCGGAATTTATCACCAGGGGTGTCACATTTCTTCTGCCAAAGGACCAACACACAGCTGACCCAGCGAAGTACAGACCAATAACGTGCCTTTCAAGTCTGTATAAAGTGCTATCATCGGTAATAGCGAGGAGGGTGCAAGCCCATTGCGACGCCAACAACGTGATGACCGAGGAACAGAAAGGGTGTCGCAGAAACACGCAAGGCTGCAAAGATCAGGTCATCGTAGATGCAGTCATTGTAGGGCAAGCTACCCAAAAGCAAAGGAACCTGAGTATGGCGTACATCGACTACAAAAAGGCATACGACTCAGTACCGCACTCGTACCTTCTCAAGGTACTGCAGTTGTATAAGGTAGACAGGAACGTCATCAGGCTGATGCAACACGCGATGGGGATGTGGAGCACATCCCTACACATTACCGACGGTACAGCTGTGTTACGGTCCAGGACTCTCAGCATCAGGAGGGGGATTTTTCAAGGCGATACCTTTAGTCCGCTGTGGTTTTGCCTGGCCATGAACCCCCTCAGCAAAGCACTCAACCAATGCAACTATGGCTACCAACTGAAAAGTGGGGAAAGGAGCACAAGAGTTACCCACACCTTCTATATGGACGACCTGAAGCTATTTGCGGAATTAGTGCAGAGGCTGCATCAGCTGTTGCAGCTAGTTACGACATTCAGTAACGACATCCGGATGGAGTTTGGTATTGACAAATGCAGGTCAATTCATCTACGTCGGGGTCAAGTTATGGATGCCAGCTGTTTCCGCGTCAACGAGCAGGAGGAGATTCGGAATATGGTTGAAGGCGAAACGTATAAATACCTTGGATTCCTGCAACTTAGAGGTATTCGCCACACGATGATCAAGAAGGAGCTGCAGGAGAAGTTTTTGTCACGTGTCAACTGTATTCTGAAGAGCTTTCTGTCTGCCGGCAACAAGGTGAAGGCGATCAACACGTTTGCTGTGCCCCTGTTGACGTATAGTTTCGGGGTGGTAAAGTGGACCAAGACTGACTTGGAGGCGATAGAACGAGCAGTACGAGTGGCGTTCACCAAGCACCGAATGCGCCACCCAAAATCGTCCATTGAGAGAGTCACCCTGCCACGTGCAGCAGGAGGAAGAGGCGTCACCGATATCCAGGCACTATGTGTCTCCCAGATCCAGCAGCTGCGGGCATATTTCGTAGAAAGCCAGAACCGCCACGAAATTTACCGCACTGTATGCGAAGCTGACCACGGCTTCAGCGCCCTGCATCTGGCGCAGGAGGATTACCAGCTGAACTGCGACATCAAAACTGTCGATGAGATGATCGCAATGTGGAAGCAGAAGGAGTTGCATGGAACGCACCCCCATCAACTGGAGCTCGAGCACATCGATAAGGTGGCGTCAAACACGTGGCTGGTGCGGGGTGACCTCTTCTCAGAAACAGAAGGTTTGATGGTAGCCATCCAGGACCGGGTAATTGCGACGAACTATCGGCACTACATATTGCACGAAGACGTGGAGGACCGCTGTAGGAAGTGCAATTCAGTAGGGGAGACTATCGAGCATGTCGTTGCCGGCTGTTCAGTACTAGCTGGATCAGCCTACCTCGATCGTCACAACGAAGTTGCCAAGATTGTGCATCAACAGCTTGCCCTTAAGCACAACTTGGTGGATCGATTTGTGCCCTACTACAAGTACCTGCCTGACCCGGTTCTGGAAAATAGTTGCATAAAGCTGTACTGGGATCGCGAGATCATAACGGACGTCCTCATCCGTGCCAACCGCCCCGACATTGTAGTCTACGACAAAAGGATGAAACGAGTTATACTCATCGACATCGCTGTACCGCTGGACCACAATGTCCAATCAACGTTCTCTAACAAGATAGCGAAGTACCACGACTTGGCGGAGGAGTTGAAGCAGATGTGGCACCTAGAGGACGTCCGTATAGTTCCGGTAGTCCTCTCAGCGACCGGAATTGTCCCGAAATCTCTCTTAAGGTCCCTAGACGAGCTGGAGTTGAAGAAGGACCTACACAGCATCCAAAAAGCGGTGATTCTTGGAACCTGCAGCATAGTTAGCCGGTTCTTGAACCACCACAACTGAGAAGCTCATCCAGCAGACTCATTAGGATAAGTTAAACCGACCAATGAGATCCACAGAGCCTAATCCCCTTTGGCATACAGATTGCCCGGGGTAGGTGAAAGTTTCCAGCATTTTTTGCTGAGAAGTGCCAAAACTCTATAATAATAATAATAATAATAATAACAATTACCAAAAAAAATGAATAAATAAAAGAAATTATTTAAAAAAAAGCACAATAAATAAACAAATAAAAAGAAATTAATACAAAAAAATATATACAAATATACAAATAAATAATAAATTAAATTAAAGTAAAAAAAAGGATAATAAACAGTTGGAGAAAACAAATTATTTTAAAACAATTTTTTTTTCTCTCTGCATACTGTCCTTTTTCCATGTCAACCAAATCAATCATTGGGAAACACTGATCTGTGTTTTAGCAGCACTTCATTGTACGGATTTTAGTGACTAATTGGTAGCTATCACAAACTATTTATTTCCGAAATATTATCACTATTAGGATCGATTGCTATATCCTTATAAAGAAGCTTATTATAAGCTAATTATACTAAAATCATTCAACTGCATTTATATTTGCGGCAGATATACAATTGTATGCGCCGTATAAATACCATGCGCAATCACTATGATCACAATGCAACTTGCATGCAAGGCTCAATACAAAGACAGCCTCTATCACTTATTTGATCGCTTTTGTCTGTACCACCATAGTACTTTCACTGAGCACTTTGATCGGCACTAATAATAAGTTATTTATTATCAATACAATGCATGCCCCTACCTTACTGCACTAGAACCACTAAATACACCAACTAATTTCACTGTTATTCAGCAACGCACGAATGTTAACGGCGGTTTACACTACCAAAACAGCAAAAATATAACTTGGGTGATAGGAATCGTACACAGTAGTTAAGCAGAGTTGCCATAGCACTCCGAGATATGTTACTTTAAAGTCTTTTCCTGTACGGTAAAAGCACCGGTTTTGGCCAGCCTAAGAGAAAATGCCAATAAAAATTGAATGGGAAGCCGTGCTTATACTACAAATATGTCAAATGCAAGCTTTCAATCCATATTATGGGTGTAAAATACCAAAACTGAGCTATAACCATTTTTTCGCTTCGGAAATCCCGTTGGTCAATATAGGCAAAAGGAACCAGTTTTGGCCAGAGATTTATCTTCGGTTCCTAAATTGGCCAATTGCATTGATTTCTCATGAGAGTGGCCAAAAAAGGTGTATGGAAGTTGAAATTATAAGGAAAATGAATTGTTTTTCTTATGTTTTGAATCAATTTGGACGAGTAAATGATTGTAACTCTATCGTGTGAATGTGATCTACAGAACAGATTGGTTCTGTATAACGGTGAAGATTGGCTCTGTATAACGGTGTGTAATCCCCTATGGCTACAACTGGCGTATGGCCAAAACCGTTGCTTCTACCCTACTAGTTTATCGAGGACGATAATTTTATTTTTTTTATCGCTCACATGCGATTAACAGTGTTCAATAAGTACACCGAGATTAAATATACTAGTAATTCATCCAAAATTAACGATGTAATAGGATTTCATTAAGCAATAAGAAGCACTCAGTTCACTCTGGCTGAACAAAAATTGAAAATTATGGTTCTTGGTTCGGTATGGTTGGATGTGTTTCACAGTTTTCAACAACACAGGTAATATTGTAGACAAATGATGCTTATCATCACCGTGTATGTTGGAATCCATGTCACAAGTGTTTATGGGAAGGATTCGTATGTATTGAAACAAGGCTCTCACGTGTTCATACATAAATCCTAATGATCGAAGAAAACCATGAATTCGCTCTGCTAAAGCGCACCAAGTTGCTCTCATTTGGTGCACCTTTGCTGGTCAAGTTCACAGTTCAATGCG
Organism: Aedes aegypti; assembly: GCF_002204515.2. Classification (NCBI taxonomy): domain Eukaryota; kingdom Metazoa; phylum Arthropoda; class Insecta; order Diptera; family Culicidae; genus Aedes; species Aedes aegypti. Next base: position 298,465,179 of record NC_035107.1, on the reverse strand, counting down.
TGAAGTGTTCACCAGGAATGACCATCATTTCAGATGTACATTGACCTGCTGATGTTTTACTGCAATATAAAAATAACCACAGAATCTAAAAGTTGTTTGAATTCCATCACCATCGGATAGAACATCAGAAAAAAAAGTTTCATTGGGATTCGAACTCGTGCCTTCTGAGTGGTAATCTAGTGTGCTGCTACTAGGTCATCTTCAAATCTTGAAAGAATGGTGATAAACTTGAATCAAGTAATGTGCACTTTGTCTGACAAGGTTTGATGGCGAAAATGCCATTTTCTGAACAACTAAAGCGCACCAAGTCTTCTGAGTTGTGCACGCAGTAACAGATTAAATTAATTCGTTATTTCATTACGGCTTCTGTGTGGATTGATAAACATGTTATATAACAAGTAAATGCAAGTATTTATGGTATGTAAATGCCTTTACTTCATGTCTTAATGTGATTTTCAGATAAACAGTACTTAGTGCGGTGTGGCTGGATAAAATTTCAAAGAAAATAGATCACCGCCACCGAAACAATATTTAATTTCAATTAATCAATTGCTGCCCAATTTCACCGGCCTCTGTTTCTATGAGTTGCTTGGAATAAATAAATTGTAAGAATATATAATGAAATTGGAAAAACATAGCTTTATGTTTGAAAAATGATTTTCCTCTGATGACATGCGTTGGTTTATGGTTCACTCTAGCTGAACAAAATTACAGTTTTACGTGTCCTTTCAAACAAAATTTATGATCTAAGATTACAAGGGATTGTTCAAATCACTCGATTTTTTTACGGTAGAGAGGTTATTATTATTTAAGTTCTTTGGTGTAAAAAACTCAGTTTGGGAAAAAAATGGCACTTGGTGCGGTTTAGCAGAACCCCGACCAACTGTAATACTTCTTCAAAGATTTCCCAATAGAAACCTTTGGATAAATTCTTGGAGGAATCCTTTTAATAGATTAGAAAAAGCGGATTCCTGACAGGATCAGTGAAAAATTTTAAAATATGAATTCACAGCTCCAATTTTTCATCATATGCTTTGAAATAATATATTATTTACTAAAAAAAAAACAGTCGAATACCAAATTTTAATGTTTTAACAGAGTTAAGTAGGCTGCTTGCTATCACGTATTGGAAATTCAACTCCAACCATCGCCTACTTCTTTTCCAGCCTTTCGATCCTTCTCGCATCGCCTTGACACAGACACAGTGCATGTTTTTGATGTAATGATAAACTTTTATCTTCACACGCATATGTAGCTATCGGACTGCAAATTCGTTTCATTCAGCCGCTTATACTTTCACGCCCTGAACCCCCTCTCATATAGCCACTCGCGCAATCGAACTCGTTCTTCCTCTTACATTTGGCGATTTTATGATTTATGGTCTTTGGCGACGTCCGATGATGATCATGCTGCTGACGATCATGTTCATGTTGCGGAATGAGGCGGAGAGGGAAGAGCAACAAATGATGACGATGCACTCTCCGCCAGGTTGCACTTGGCTGCGCTTCGTCGAAGTCGAGCAGTGGTTCCATATAAGGACTAGCAACGGCCGGAGACTTCCTTTTGCTCTTCCCATTCTGTTCCCGTTTCGAGCGTTGTACTGCCACGAATATGGAGTTGAAATCATCGCCAAAAACGATGAACCGAACCCGTCACAAGTCCTGTCCTGTCCCTGGCCGTGGAGGAAGTGAGGCATCGGCGGGGTGGCAAATACCAGCGCGACCGAAAAGGAATACTCCCGGGTATTGACCGACCAAGAGCGGACCGGTGTTCATGCGGGCTGTGTGGGAAAATAGGTCACCCTGCTGGAACCGATTCAGATCACCAGCCGGATCGTGACAGGATCGTGGCGTGGAGATCGGTTCACTCAGGATGTCAATGGGGCAGTCGTAAATCAGACGCGAGCGAAGGGATCCAAATGGAGAATGGATGATTTTTATTTCTTGCAACATAGTAGGCTCAGTGTTGCGCTTCAATGGACCGATGCACGAGTTCACTATTTTGACGTTTGAGCGGTGCCGGTTTATTTACGCAACCATGGCAACGAGTGAATTCGGCACCGCTTAAACGTCAAAATAGTGAACTCGTGCATTGGTCCATGGCTTCAGTCAGTGCTCAGTAGCGCGTCTTCAATAAAAGTTCTGACAAAACCTCATAAGTGTCCCAATAACAATAATTCACCAACTTCATTTGATGTCCAGCATCAAGTGGTGTGCAGTACCGTTTTGAACCATCCTACTGACCGTATTTACCGTATTTAATCAGACAGTGAGCGTTTTTAAGCCTTTGACGGACTGGGCACTATGAGCAATAAATAATTTTGCTAGAATTTTGTTCTATGAAAACTAGAATTGTTGATTTATCCCAAAATAGGGTCTTGAATCATGTCCAAAATCTTTTCATGACCTAATACGATAAAATATTGAAAATGCTGAATGTTCACTGTGATTCTTTGAACCTGGACCACTTATGCGCCGCAATGCAATGGTGATGCACTCACTCTGGGTCACCAATCGCAGCCTGCTTTGTGAACCGAGACGAAAAATGGAACTGGTAAATATTTATAGAGCACTTTTCTAACGGACCAATCGGTGGCGTTGAACCGCCTTCGGAGCCAAGCCCATTGAAAAAAGTCGCCAGCAATTCCGAGGCATTCAATGGTTAGCCGTGAGGTTAAAACGAGAGCCAATCAACACGGTAGTAACCGGGGTAGCTGAAAACGAAGTCTATGAAAATTAAATGCAACAAATCCGAAACACGACAGTTCACATCGGGTGCCACGGTACCATACGGAACGTAGCAGCCTTTAACGGTCAGATGGTGCGGAAAATGAAACCTTTGTACAAATCTGTTCGCGAATGGATGATTGCACCCTCACCAAGAGCCCTGTCCAAGCAAATCCCCAACCAAAGCGAGCTAAATTATTATTTATAGCGAATGGATCGTAGCATGCTTTGCAATCACCACTCTCGAAACGACTTATCGCAGCAAGCGCGAGGAAAACCCTTGTTCAGCTTCTCCGTTTTGCGCAAGCGAGGTAAAAACTGAACGATTTCCAATAATATTTTCATCGCGATCCGAATCACGCCATCGATCACCCGCGTTCGACGATGACGGGGAGCTCTGCCAGCTATCTGGGCCCCGAACACGATTGGCTGGCCCTGTTTATGCTGCTCCGTTTATGTTGGTTCTCTTCTTTGTTGGCATGGCACTAGTCCATGTAATGACCTCGCCTTAAGCATCGCTCACAGCCACCCGCTCACGTGCTCTACTCCTTCTCCGCCACCACCGTGACTTGGTGAGCGCTTTCGAGCGGCACGAGTTCTAGCCTTTGGGCTAGGATTTTCCCAGCATCTTGCACGAGTTACGACGAAGTTGGCTAATCCTACTGTTGCACTACTTCATTTCGCAGACTGTCTTCTATCATGGAGGGTTGCACTGTCGGTGAGTAACTCGCCATGAAAGTAACGCTTACATACTACGATGAGATTGCAACAGATCTTTAGTAAGAAGCTGAACAAATATTATCGACAGTTTTACTTACAATAATTGTAAGATCTGTTACTTCAGAAGCTACTGATGACTTATAACCATAAAAATTATCATTTGCTATGCTTGTAGATATGGAAGACTGAACTCCACTGAAATTCGTATTTTGAAGCATTTGTTTTTATTTTATTCAGTGTTATTTCAATAACTTACAAAATATGTGCTTTAATAAAAGTTTTATTCTTCTTCTTCTCCTTTCTGATGCTACGTTCCAACTGAACCTTAACTAGTTTCGAACGAAGCCAATGGTAGTATTCTTACTATTTTTTGCGGTTTTCTTTATTTTGATAATAGTTCTGACGAATCCTGATAAGGATCGCAGCAGGCTGTGCGCGCGGGTAGCTGCTTTTGTTATTTGCTGTTTTGTTTATATCCGACCCGTGTAATTTTTAATTCTGCTGGTGAAGTGCTTAAACGGCTTTCGGTGCTACGCCACCCGGATGATAATGCGAAGAAAGAGGTTATTTGTGAAGTGATTTCTGTAGTTTGGCTGGTGATATGCAATTTTTAACTCGCAGGTGAAATACAAAGCTTCTGAGATCACGTGGGTGGCTTTGTTGTTGTGTGCGTCGTCATGGTTTTTTTTTCGACCCCGCGATATTTCGGCCAGTGAATAATTGTCTGGTAATGCTATGCCACCCACCGTATATATTGAAGGAAAAGTTGTTTTGTGAAATGGTATTTGCGTATGCTTTTCATTACAAAGTAATAATAGTGTATGTAAAAATTGTAAATGCAATGGCGTGTGATAGATGTTAAAATAAAAAAGTAGTGGATGTTGAGAAAATGTAATGTGTTGTTCTACGTTGGCTAAATATTTGCATCCCATAGACGAATTGGATGATGGTTTCCATGGTGATGACAGCACCGCCGAATTTGGTGAGATTGATCTGATTGTGATTGTTGCTTTTATAAACTAAATACGTGCCAATTCCGAAAAGTATATTTCAGAATTTGGAAGTGTGTTTGTATTATCATTATCCATTTGATAACGGTAATACATACATGCGGGGCTTATTGTAAGTGAAGATGACTTCTGAATGGACGTGTCTCTTCAGCCATTCTGAAATGGGTCACTGAATCTGCAATAGAGCTATCACCTCCTAACTCCTGGACTAAAGCTATCTGCAAAAGCAAAGCAGCATTGCAGAAAGGTTTTTTCCATAATATCACTGCCGGACAGTGGGTGTTAGTTGGAATACACACTCACACAGTTCTGACGAATCCTGATAAAGATTTTAACTTAATGCTGATCATGATTCTGCCTGAATCATGTACCAGATTCCAATCGAACGCTGTTTAGGATTCTAATCGAACCATCTTTCCTTAGATTCCTGAACAAAATTCTTATTGAATCCTGGGATTCTTCGAGAACTTGCCCAAAAATTACTGCAGGGATATCTCAATGAATTCCATAAAGCAATCTTGAAAGAATCACTCCGAATAATTATTCAGGATTCCTTTACGGAATTTCTTCAGGTATTTCTCAATAATTCTCTGCATCGACTCCTCAGGAAATTTTTGCAAAGTTCACTCAAAAATACCCTCCAAGAATGCTTCAAATAACTTCTTCGATAGTACTTCGAAGACTTCTCTACAAGGGCTTCCCTTAATATTCTTCCAGGTATTTTACAGTAAATTCACTTCATCAAGAACTTGTTCAGAGGTTCTACCTGATCATTCACTGACAGTTGGCATGTTTTCTTGCCTTCTTTGACTTCTTTCTTCAATTTTTGGGTTGTGCACAACGGTCAGATGAGCTGTATTTTGGTCAAAATCAAAATCACTTCTTGTTCTTCACAATGAAAAGAGATATGACAAAAATCAATTGCAGATTGACAACACACAACTATATTTATTTTTGTAAATTTCGATCACTTGAATTTTGACGGTTTTTCACGCTCTGCCCTTTGAATGTGCGGTTTTCCAGTGACAGTTGATGACAGGTTCTTTTGACTTTTGGGAGCTCGCAATCTATGCCAGCTGTCTCCCCTCTCTCAGGGTTTTACCAAGAAATTTTCCAATGATTGTAGAGATGCACTCTGTGATTGCTATAGGAGATTTTTTTTGTCCTAGAAAACGTTGCGAAAACTCTTCATACTAAACGAGACTACTCCACTAAAACTTTAAGCAATTCCTACAAGATTTTATACATAAATAATTCTAGGGATTCAGTTTTTTTTCAGATTCAAGGAATTAATTTTATTTTGATTATGTTTTTTTTTTACAGATTATATTTTGATACATATTACTAATGGAATCAATAACATAATTAAAACAAAATCAGTTATAATAACAAAGGCTGTTTCAGATTTGTTTTAACTAAAAACATAATTTTAACAAAATTCGCTAAAAAAATTGAAGGTAATTACTTATATTAAATTTTGTTATAATTCAGTTATGGAAAATAACAACATGAGTTACATTTTTGTTTAAACTATAACATATTTTGTTTCCATTTTGTTTATTGTAGAGGAAATTGTGTTATATTGTTTGTTATTTTAACTACTAGCCAGCCAAAATTATAACATGTTTTGATAGAGAAAACGTGCTAACTGAGTAACAAAATCTGTTACAACTCTGTTGTAAACCACTGGTCGAGTATACAGCCAGACTGTGCTTACTTGATGGATTACGAAATCGCAGAATCAATGACGGTCTCAACTACCGTTTTGTCCAAGGACGAAACTACTCAATCTACCCTCGCCTACATTTATACTTGCTGGGTAGAATCTTCGTTGATTTTTATTTATTTTTATCCTCACCTTGACAACACAACAAAGATTGGCAAAGCGCTTGGGGAAGATCCTAATATGACGTCCATCGTTTTTTAACCTTTTAACCTGCTGCTACTCAACCGCTTTGTGATAATCGGAAACAAAAAATGATATTCAATCTAACCAGTTTGATTTGTTTTACATTCCGCTTCGGGAAGTTGTAATTTTTGCATGAGGCAAACTAAAGACGCGTCAATATAATCGATTCCGTGTATCGGATCGTTCATTACCCGTATAGCAGCATATTTTTTTTATTAATATGAACCGATTACTTTGATGGTGGCATAAATGTCAGTGAATTGAGTATATTGAGCATGATTGTTTTCGTCCCTGGTTTTGTCTCAAATTCCGAACACTTTGGAGATTTGATTGAAATATTTCACTGGAATATGTCACCAACTTGACAGGATATGGTAGCCATTTAGAATTTAATTTTCACGACTTCCAACCTATTTTATACTATGGGAGTTGATATGATTCTCTAGTTCGAAGTCAGTTAGACCAGTTCAGATGAATTTATTTGCTAAATTATTCAATTGAATGCGATTTATTCGTACTGTTTGGAATTTGAATCAAGGTTTTCGGAAAAGCCGTTTTGCTGGACAGTTCGTTAGGTAGATGTTTTGACAGTTCGATAGATAGATTTGGTTTCACTCTGCGCAACTCTTCATTACATCCAATTCTGTTTTGCACCAGTAATACCATTCCTCGACGTTTTATGCAAAAATAAATATTTAGCGAAAAAAGAGGTATGGAAACTTGTTTTCACGGTCGTGTAAAAAAATCCATTCCAACCAGAATCAGGAGTAACTACTATGACTTTATTTCGTTTTTGGCCATAGTCTAGACCAATGTTTCCCAAACTTTTTTTACTTTCGCCCCCTTGAGACCAACATTTTTTAGTTTTTCAACCCTGCACCCCATTGGGGCGAATTCGCCTACTTGCGGAATCATTGGTCTAGACGAAATTAAAAATATTACAAGTAGGCTGCGACCAGCAAAGCCTTCACCCAAGTAACCAGTAAGCACGATAATGCGGCACGGTAACAGCATTATATGCGCATATAGGGTAATTATTTGATGCATGTCAGTTTTATATACGCATATAATGCTATTATAAAGCCAGAAAAGGCGAAATAGCGTGCCCTTATAGTGCCAAGATATAACCGTGCTTCTCTGCACCACTAATGCTGATATAGAACCACGTGAGAAACGTCAGTTGTTTTCGCCAGGTTTTTACGGCGAATATTTTGTGCTTTCGCGTACGCAGCCAGAGAGCTTTTGCGTATGCGGCCAAGCAACTGGTACACGAGGTAAATAAATGATTGAATGAAAACGGGAACCTCTAATAGTATGCAAAAAATGTAATAAAATGATACAGATAGTACTTCTCCATATCAAACATATTCGTTTTGGTAGTTTTCATCCTTTTGAGGACTTGCAATTGCCACATTTTGATCCTCGTTTTATGATGATGAAATTCCTCATTTTGCGTCTCGAACCTGCGACACCCGTATTGTTGAGTTGTTGTCCTGCTCCTTTGCTCCTACGGCCACATAAGATGAATAGTATTGGAAAGAAAAGTGACCAATTTAAACCATCACTTTTCCCCGTCATAAAACCTGCAATTGTAGTAGTGAGAAGATTTATGTTTGACTCCCTCTTACCACTATATGCAAACACAAAGCACGTGGTATATCTGTCAAAACACTGGATGGCATTTAAACATGCCCTGTATTCGAATATAAAGCCAATATAGTGCTTATTTAATGCCTGTATGCATCAGGCTTAGAAGGTTTCTATGCAGCGGAAGTGCTGTTATAAGGTGTGTAAGCATTTGTGGTGCTATTATAATGCATGTACGCATCTATGATGCTGATTAAGGGCTTATTATTAGTGCTTATGGTTACTTGGGCAGTCTCCTAAGTTGATGACGTATACTGCCGTGAATCGCAAGTCAGCCCCATCTGCATTTTCGTCAAAATTGAGTTGAGTTTAGTTTTAAACATATCTTTCAATGATGTTTCAGGTGTATTAATGAGACAACATAATTTGTTCGGAAAATCAGAAAAAAAACAAGTCAAATTGTCCCACAATCAAATATAGCCGCATATCAGTCCCACTACAGAATTACGTACCTTGAAACACAAAAATTAATCGTCTTTTGATCATCTTTATATTTTTCTTGGAAAGATATTGGAGTAAAAATCAAACTCTGAAAATTTCGTTCAATTTGAAACGTGTTCCATTCTTCTATAATTTTTCAAATATTCGTATGGAAAATGGATTCGGAAACTTCACAGCCCAGTTTCCCAGTGCCTGCTTTTTACAGATGGAACTGACTTACGATTCACGGCAGTATAGACCCCTAGGTATAGACAGGCAAAACATTATTCTTCAATGGCTGACTCGAGCATTTCATCTTTCCCTCGTCAAAGACCTATCCAATCAGTCGGAAATTTTCCAGGGTTGTTTTCTCAAAGAACCCAACCGGCAACTTCTCTAAAGGTACCTTCAATACATTCTTTAAGAATGCCTCACGAATTTAATCCAGGTACTTCTCCTAATGTTTTCCATAATCTCCTCCGGGCATGACAACAGAAATGGGGATTTCGCAAAGTTTCCTGTGGGTGTCAGTCCTGAAATGCATGCAAATTTTTTGTTCTGGTATCGTCTTGTAAATGCACCCATACTTGAAAAAAGGTGCTGACTGTAGTTATATAGTCAGCAGCCTGCGGTGAGATAACAAAAGCAAATAGTTTAACGTTCAAGAATCTGTCATCGCAATCATCGTCATCATCGAAATTTCAAAAGCATATTTCTGCCCAAAACTGATTTTTTTTTTCACTAAGAATATGTTCACGGTGTTTCGGTTGGAAAATAGAATACAGTGAACATGTTTTAGTTTAAACTAAGTTTAAGCTACTTTCGAAAATTCTAAAATTGATGACGGATCCTGCCCCTTAGGCCTCCCTAGTTGGAAATATTTCTGAAAAAATTTCGGGACAGTCCCCTTGAACAAACTTGTAAAGTAATTTGTATGATAACTTGTTAGATCATAGTAAGCGACGATTTGAATTTGAATAATAAACCTAATTACTTGCTTGCCCTCTAACTTGACTAGACGTCTCTATCAGGTTATGAGCCCGGCCATGTTTCCATAGCAACGGAAGTTGTTATCGACCGAAAGTATTTTTTTTTCTCGAAGCCACTGAAGAACAGAAGCGATGCCACGGATCCGGCGTTCCGTGGAGAATATGGATCCTCCAGGAAACCAGGCTGCAGGACATGAAGATGGGAATCAGCATGTGCAGATGGTGAGTGAACCCAAAATCGCAAGCAGCAGCATTTCGCTTCCGGTAGTGCCTAAACTAAAAGGACGGGAGAACTATGTCACGTGGACCTTTGCGATGCGCATGGTGATGATCCGCGAGGGCACCTGGCGCGCGGTGGATCACCCGGAGGGTTATCAAGTGGATCCGGATTTGTCAGACTAGGCGTTGGCAACCATATGCCTCAGCATTGAGCCGTATAACTATAGCCTCGTCCAGCGGTCCAAGACAGCAAAGGAAGCCTGGAACAGCTTGAAAACAGCGTTTCAAGATTGTGGACGGTCCAGGAAGATAAGTTTGCTGCGGAAATTGACCAGGCTGGAGTTGGAGGATTGCTCGTCAGTCGAGGAGTACGTTGATGAGATCATGTCGACGAGCCACAAGCTGGAAGAAATCGGTTTCGTGTTGGACGATGAATGGCTGTCTTTGATCCTGCTCATGGGACTACCGAAGCAGTACGAGCCAATGATCATGGGGCTCGACGCCTCAGGGATCAAGCTAACAGCGGACATGATGAAATCAAAAATTCTGCAGAACGTTTCCATGGATACCGATTGCAAGTCAAGTGGTGCAGTCGGTGCGCTGCCCACTCGTTCGAAGAAGGTCCAGAAGAAGAAGGATAAGTCCAGCGTTACATGCTTCAGGTGCGACAAGCTCGGGCACTACGCGTCCGATTGTCAAGCGAAGCCGAAGTCGAAGCCCGAAAAAGGATTCCACGGAAAGCAAACGGCGTTGTTGGCGTGCAAAAAACCGAAGCTCGAAGGGGAAGACTGGATTCTGGACTCTGGAGCAGGTCGGCACATGTGTTCGACTGAGCGGGCGCTAATTGACAAGAGAGAAGTCACGGAGAGCATATTTGTAGCGAATGCCACCGAAGTTCCCGTTCCAGCCGTCGGCAGGGTCAAACTTGATGCTGATGTTGAAGGTACGTGTAGCACTTTAGATATTGCTGATGTTCTGTATGTTCCAGACCTGGCGATCAACTTGCTTTCGGTGAGCCGTATATGCAACATAGGGTTCCGTTTAAGCTTTTCGAAGGACTCTTGCGAGGTTAGCAGCGAATCCACCGGTGAAACCATCGCAACCGGTACAGAGGAGGACGGTTTGTACAAGCTGAAGCAATACGACCGACCAAAGGCGTGCGTTGCAAAACCTGGAGAGAACCTTGAGCTGTGGCACAGACGATACGGACATCTCAACTTGGACAGCGTGAAGCGTCTGCCGTCAATGGTGACTGGTATCGACGTCCGTGGGAAGGATATCCCCGCATGTGGCCGGTGTGCTGAAGGTAAGCACCACAAACTTCCATTCAAGGCAACGGGCAACCGGTCGAGTGAGCTGCTGGATCTGGTTCATTCGGACCTATGCGGACCGATGGAGAAACCATCGATAGGAGGAAGCAAATATTTCGTCACGTTCATTGACGATGCCAGCCGTATGACGCACGTGTATTTTCTCAAGTCCAAAGGAGAAGTTTTTGACGCATTTGTGGAGTTCAAGACGTACGTCGAGAAGCAGACTGGTAGGTCCATCAAACGCTTTCGGACCGACAACGGAACCGAATATGTCGGCAATAAGTTTGAACAGTTCCTGATTGCAAGCGGCATCCGTCATGAGACATCTGTGGCCTACAATCCGCAGCAGAACGGGCTAGCAGAGCGGATGAATCGGACGATTGAAGAACGTGCCAGATGCATGTTGTTCGATTCTGGTCTGGACAAGCGATTTTGGGCTGAAGCGGCGTCCACGGCTGTGTATTTGATCAACAGATCGCCGACAAAAGGCAAGCAAGTCACACCGATTGAAGAATTCACCGGACGGAAGCCAGATGTTTCAAACCTGCGGGTGTTCGGATCGAGTGCGATGGCCTATGTCCCGAAAGTGAATCGGAAGAAATGGGATCCGAAATCCAGGCCGTGTATTCTAGTTGGCAACGCCGACTGTTCCAAAGGCTACAGAGTGTACGACCCGGCGACCAAACAAGTGTTCGTCAATCGTGACGTGGTTATCCTGAGTGAAGATGTGAAGCGTGAAGATGACGAGATGATTGATGATCTGGATCCAACAACAGTGCCATCCCCGGTGGCCATCTTCGAAGAGAATGAAGAGGTTCCCGTTCCAGTTGTAGTGCAGCAACCCACTGCGCTCCCTCCGCAATTAACTCGGAACGTTTCACAACCTACCACGAGGCGTAGCGCGAGGGAGCGCAAGGTACCAGGCAAGTATTCTGAATTCAAGGTGACGTACAGTGTCCTTCCTCAGAAACTTGCACTTTCAGAGAATCGTCCATCACTGCGCTTCCGTCACACGAAAAGGAAGAAGATGTTGGGCCGCAACACGATTCTGGGCACAGTGACTGGGAGCGCCCAGTCGGAGGCAAGTGGAATAATAATTCGATCTGCAGTGGTATGCTTTCGTCGTCATCTATTCCACAGATTTCTGGAGAGCCGGACACCTTCCAACAGGCGTTGGACCGACCAGACTGGAAGTGGAATAATAATTCGATCTGCAGTGGTATGCTTTCGTCGTCATCTATTCCACAGATTTCTGGAGAGCCGGACACCTTCCAACAGGCGTTGGACCGACCAGACTGCAGCTGCTGGATCGAAGCTGTGCAGTCCGAGCATCGATCGTTGTGCGACAACGACACGTGGTCCCTCGTCGATCTACCGGCAGGTCGGAAAGCACTCAAGAGCAAGTGGGTGTACAAACTGAAGACCAGTGCGGATGGCTCCATCCAGCGGCATAAGGCTCGACTCGTGATAAAGGGATACTCTCAAGTCAAAGGCGTGGACTACGATGCGACCTACTCTCCCGTCGTACAGTATGCGACCGTGCGGTACCTCTTGGCGATGGCAACCAAATACGATCTCCTGGTGTACCAAATGGATGCGGTGACTGCATTCCTGCAGGGCGAGCTGCAGGAAGAGGAGATTTATATGGAGCAGCCGGAGGGATTCCAGGACGCACGAGCTCCGAAGAAGGTATGCCGTCTCAAGAAGGCATTGTATGGCTTGAAGCAGACCAGTCGCGTCTGGAATCAGAAGCTCGATCAAAAGCTCAAGGCGATTGGATTCCAGAGATCGCAGTTTGACTCGTGCGTTTATTACCAATTCGAAGATGGGAAGGCGATCATAATAACGGTTTACGTTGACGATTTCCTGCTGTTTTCCAACAATCAAGCGCTGGTGGACGAGGTGAAGCAGCAGCTGTGCTCCGAATTTCAAATGAAGGAACTGGGGCAGGTCAAGCAGATCTTGGGACTGCGGGTTACGCGATCCAATGGCATGGTGGCCATTGATCAGGAGCATTATATCAAGGAGCTTCTGAATCGGTTCCGGATGGAGGAGTCAAACCCTGTGGCGACACCCTTGGACGTCAATCAGAAGCTGACCAAAGCGATGAAGCCGGTATCTGCAGAAGAAAGAGAAAAGATGAGCAGTATTCCGTTCAAGGAGCTAGTTGGTGGTTTGCAATTTGTTGCCCAATGCTCTCGGCCGGATATCAGATACGCGGTGAGTGTTGTCAGCAGCTTTTTTTTTCCTTTATGGGGACATGATACCACTGCGACCATTAATTTGATCTATTGTGGTCAGCAGCTTTAGTAGCGAGCCGAGATCAGCACACTGGACGGTAGCAAAGCGAATTCTACGATATTTGAAGGGGACGAAGGATCACAAGCTAGTGTACCGAGCTGACCCAGAACAGGATTTCCAACGTTACAGCGATGCGGATTGGGCGAATGATATCGAGACTCGGCGTTCAATCTCTGGGTACGTGTTCATGCAGAGCGGCGGTGCAGTTTCGTGGAGCTCTAAGAGGCAGTCCACCGTAGCACTGTCCACTACCGAAGCTGAATACATGGCACTTTCTTCGGCTACCCAGGAAGCGGCATGGTGGAGAGGATTCCGTCAAGAACTCCATGGTGCGGAAATGCCAGTGCCGATCAAATGCGATAACAAGAGCGCCATCAACCTGGCGGAGAAGGACGTGGGCTACTCTTCAAGGAGCAGGCACATAGATATAAGACACCATTATGTACGGGAACAATTAGCATCTAGGGCCATTTGCTTGAACCATGTACCATCGGATCTTCAGGCAGCAGATATTTTTACCAAACCGATACCAAACACAAAGCTGTTTGAAGATAGAAAAATGTTAGGTATTCATAAAATTGTCGCTTAAGGGGGGATATTAGATCATAGTAAGCGACGATTTGAATTTGAATAGTAAACCTCATTACTTGCTTGTCCTCTAACTTGACTAGACGTCTCTATCATAACTTTTTGAGGAATCTTTTCAAATTAGTGAAGAAATCTTTTGAGGAGCTCATGGAGTTATTTCTGAAAATATACCTGCTGGAACATAAATTCCAATGGAAACTTCTGCATGATAGATGAACTGACACTAGTCTTCTCGATCAAAACTATCAAAATTTGCCAAATCCTTTGATACTTCTATCAGTGCTGCTACTACCGGCCAAATATGATCGTCGATCTTAATATGCTACAATGCTTTAAAAAATAGGATAGACTTTTTTCACAATATAGAGATCATATCAATCTTTAGCTCCACCTTTAGTTCAACTTAAAACGGAAAGGATACGTTGAGCAGGGCATGTTGTAAAATGCAGGACAACAACCCTGTAAATACAGTATTCTCTTCGAATCCGGTTGGAACAAAAAGCCGTAGGGAGCAGCCGATTATAGAGCAAAATCGCCATAAACCGAGTGGCGAAATATTGTTGGCAAGGATTTATCAAGATAACTGATGTAGAACCAAATAAATAAAAAATAATCTTAAGTAACTATCTAACTCTTGAAATTTCTGAACAATAACTACAGAGTACACATCTTCTAACGACTTCGTTACTTAGTCTTCTTGTCTGCCCTGATAATCAGAAGATTTCTCTCTGGCAAGCAATAATTAAATCCATAAATCACACGCGGAGTCAGTGACAAAAACGCTGCCCCGTCTTATCATTCCCGAGGAAAAAGCCATTCAATCTTGTCTTATCCCAACCGTAGAGCAGCAAAAGTTTTCGCAAATCTCATTCCCGGCGATTCTGCATAACCCACAAGCCACCACAGAGTCACAGAGCGAAGTTCACCCAAAACCGATAACCGGAACATCGCCAAGCGATAAAAATAAATTCCCCGCGCCACACACAAACCCAAAAATAAGAACGGGGAAATGATTCCCAAGCGTCCCAAGCGGCTCCGAAGCAAGCAGATGAGTGAGTACATTCCTCATCGGTTCCTTTCTCTTGTGCTTCCCATTGGTCCGCGCGCAGGGCCTGCTGCGATGGTGCACCGACTTTATCGCCGCAGCAGCGTTGCGGAGATTTCGATTAGAATCGCGCAGTGCGCAGCAATCGCTGCAAAAGCAGCTCCCTCTGCGCGATGCTTGCGCGTCTTCAGCCCGCCATTCGAGAAGGGTACCTAAACGACAATGTGCGGTGGATCCATTTTTCCTCACGAATCTCGACAGGCCGGGCAGCCGATCCTTGACTCTTCATAATCTTCTGGATCCCCCTCATCACCATGGATACCGTTTCCCTACCGACCAGATCAGAATCCAGTTTTGCAAGATTTCTCATTCCCGGCTTCCCTTCTTCGAGGCGCTCTTCGCCGTTTTTTTTGTGGGATATCACGGTGAACGCAAGAATTGACCCCTCGGCAAACTGTGGAATACCAAACAACAGACCAAGCTTCACAGAGGACAAATAATAACAATAATAATAAGGTCTAGTATCGAATGGATGGAGAGACGATCGTAGAGCATCAAACGAAGCATAAAAGCATGGCCGATTTGTTTGAACGTCACTCACTCTCTCGGCGTGAGCGTGAGGGGAAGAGAGAAAAAGACTTGCTCTCGTGAGTGATCGCGCTGGACTCCGCCCACCGTGAGTCACTCAGTAAGCGCACCGAGCAAAAGCACATGGCCTGCTGTGGCGGTTTGGACGCAGCTCGTGAAATAGTTGAAATTCTTAGTCGACAGCGTGAACAGTTGAGTGACTGTCATCAACTCGCGCGATTTTTCCATTATTATTGTGAAGAAGTACGATCATAATAATCGTAGCTTGATCGCACTGCGCGTAGGTCAATTAGCGATGCAACGTGCGTTGCGTTACTATCACTACTGGGCTGGTAGTTGCGGTGTGACCGGAATCGGTAATCGAATCCCTCGAGTAGGATTCCAGCAAAGTTCAATGCCAATGTTCTGCGGACGAGAGTCGATCTTATCCGCACGATCTTCGTCCCTGGCCGCAGGCAGCATTGCACTGGATGACACTAGAAAAAACTACAAAACAATTTGCGTGATCGCACACCGAAGACCAACAACGCAGCACTGAAATCGATACCGAAGCTGACTGCGGTCCCAAAAAACCGCCTCTTTATCCGACAAACGATCGCTACGAAGCTATTAATCAATGCCCCTACTAAATGTCAACGCTGCGCAACTTCAGCCGGCTAGACTTCAGCGCCGCTGCGTAACGCTGCCGCCACCAATTGATTGGTTTAGGAAATTCTACAAGGATTCTTACAGAAATACGTCAAACAGTTTCTCCCTGTATTCTACGAATTACATCGAGAAAACTTTCAGCGATTCTTCCGATAACACCTCTCAGTTTTTCTAGTGATTCCTCTAATGATTTCTCCTCGGATGCCCATGGATGTTATGATGTTTTTACATCGTCATCAAGAAACTTCAAGAGGATAGCTTATCATTTATCATTCTTGGTTGAAATGAGGAAGGAATTCTCCATGAGAACTGATACATGAGTTAAAACAGCTTTTTCACCACAATATTAAGACTTTTTAAGGTTAGCTACAGAAATTGTTTCAAAAGGTATTCAGGCAACTTCAAAAAAAATCACCACCGCCCACTAAAAACATTTCTGCGCACAGGTCTACCAAACCAGCGCATGGCCAACTATCTACCTATCGTTGTTTGTCCCAACAAACATCTGAATACCGGACCGGAATGAATGGCAGCGCAAACGGGAAGAAAAAGCGGAGACTACTTCGATCAGCTCGATGGCTCCCACATATCTTCGGAATCTCTTCTTCTCGCGTGGCATACCTACCTCTACACTACGTGTAGGTATAGTAGGATTGCGGTTGACAATGGGTCTCTTTTGCTGGCGGAAGCAACCACAACAACCACCGCAACAAAACCGAATACGACGATCAAACGGATAATTAATTGAGCTATTTTATTGTTTGTTAAGTTACGACCTCGCGCACACGGGTCTCTCGACCGTAGATACAGAAGAAGGTAGGCTACAGCCAGCGCAGCCAACTATGACATTTCGGCGCAGCACAGCGCTGATGTCATTCTAGGAATGCTCCCGAGTCGTCTCAACGAGGAGGTCTTTAATTAGAAGATTTCCTAACTGGATCGTAAACATCGATCACCTCTCGACGAACCCGAGCAGCTATATCAAACGTTGGGGATCCATGGGCATGCATTGGGAAGGGGTAAACGAGGAAAAGGAAAAAATTGCTTTTGGAGAAAAGTTTTCTTATTTCAATGTTATCTGTCTTGGAGGCCTATTTTATAAATCTATCAGATTCATATGACTCGTCTGTAGTCACTGTCGATCAAAGCAAGAATACATATTTCAGAAGTTACAGGTAAAGTTCTACGGGGTTCTGCACTGTTTTGATTTTGTATGAGTTTTTGACGTTTACTGGCCTTGTTGTTTACTAATTTTATGAAGGAGTGAAAGAGTGAAACTGATTTCTGTGCAGAGCCCCATAGTAATCCAGTACTGCCAGTCCAGAGCTATAGCTAGAGAGTAATATAAGCTCTTTTGATATCAGAATCTATACATTTAGTTTTCTCTGGAAATTCTGTTTTTTGTCCATTGGACCTCAAATTTTCATATTTCTTTTTTTTCCTTCAAATTTTCGTACCTCTGAAGGTCTTTTCAAGCTTTTAACATTTAGTCTTTTATCCATCGACTTTCCAGTCTTTTACCCATCGTCTTTTGATCGTTCAGCATTGGACTTTTCCTACTTAAACCTGTCAAACTTTGGCCGTCATTCGAGCTTCCATCCGTCGAACTTTTATCCTGCGACCTTGTTGCCGACAACCTGTTGTCCTTCGTCTTTGACATTTCGTCCTTCAAAAGTTCGTCCTTCATTCTTTCTTCTTTCGATTTTTTTTGCATTCTACTTTCCGTTCTCCAAATTTTCATGTCCGAGCTTTCATCATTCGAACGTTCATCTATCGATCAAAGACGAAATAAAGACTCCCATGTTCCTTACAGTCTCCCAAAACTGTATGGCACATAAGGTAATAGAGAAAAATCTAGAATTCCGTGAAAAGTGTACTGCGATCTGTCAAATTTGAATACTTTTTGCAGTACCAATGGACCAAATGCAATACTAGAAGTTGTACCCATGCTGAACCCGACTACTATGTCTATATTCGTCTCTGCTACGACCTTTTTTTCTAGAATCTGTTGTCCTTGTTTGTCTAGTTCAATCCATAGTTCTCCCACCTTATATCTTTCCTACATTTCGACCTTCCTTCCTTTGGACATTCGTCCTGCTAACTTTCTTCGTCCTGTCGAAAGATCGAAGGAGTAGATGACGAAAGACTGTCCTCTAGTCCTTTCATCTTCCATCCTTAATCCCATCGTCTTTCGATTTTGTTTGCATTTCATTTTTTGCATCTTTTGTTCTCCTGCCTTTTATCCTTCGTACTTTCATCATTAGGACATTCATCCTTCGACCTTTCATTCTGCAACCTTGTTCTTCTTGTTCTTTCTTTCTTTCGTCATTCGAACTTTCGTCCTTCATACCTTCGTATTTCAACCATTAGTCCTAAGATCTTCATTTCTTCAACACTTGACCCTTTTGTCAGTAATCCACTCGTTTTTCGATCTTTTATCTTTCGAACTTTCGTTCTTCAATCTTCCATGCTTTACCATTTCATACTCCAATCTTTCGTTCCCCAACCTTACGTCCCTCAACTTTCTTCCTTCAACCTTCATCCTCTCGTTTCGAAATCTCTCATCATTTTACCTTTCATCCTTCGTCGTTTGGTTCTCCTACCTTTCATACTTTTACCTTTCTTCCTTCAACCTGTTGAACTCATTCTCTCATGTTTCTAAACTTTATCCTTCAAATTTTTGTACTTCATTTTTTTGCTCTGGCCCTTATCTCTCGACTGATCTTTCTCTAATCTGTTGTCCTTCGACATATCGTCCTTTGAACTTTTGTTTTTAAATCGTTTTCACTTCAATCTTTCGTTCTCCTATCTATAGTACTTCGAACAGTAATCCTTCGACCTTTCTTCCTTTAACCAGTTGTCCCTCCCTCCCCTCGTTCTTCAAGCATCCATCATTGGAATTTTCTGCTTTCAACCTGTTGTCCTTCGTCTTTTCTTTTTTCAACCCTCCACCATTGGTACTGACTTCCTACGATTTTTTCTCTTTCAACATGTTGCTTTTGTCCCTCTCGTTATTTGATCTCCGTTCTCCAATCTAATTCCTATGATTTCTTTTTGTCCTTCGTCTCTACTCATTCTTCGGCATATAATTTTCCAATATTTCATCCTTTGACCTTCCGTACGAAAGTTCTTCAACCTTAAATTTCATCTTTCGACTTTCTTCCATCATCCCTTCGTTTTTTGACCTATAATCACTTCAAATTTCACCCTTCATTCTTTTGTTCCCCAAGTTTTCGTTCTTTGTACCTTTCTTCCTTCAACCTGTTGTACTTATTTTCTCAATTATGACTTTCAAACAAACTTACAAGCTCAAGCCTTCTATCTTTGACCTTTTATCCTTCAAACTTTTTGATTTCCGTGCTTCAACCTTTTGTTCTTCGGCCTATGTCTTTCGACCTTTCTTTCTCCAACCAATTGTTTTTTGGCTTATCATCTTTCGAACTATTGCTCTTCAATCGTTCATTGTTCCGCTTTTCGAACTTCAAGGTTCGTTCTCCAATCTGTCGTTCTTCAAACTGTCACCCTTCGACCTTTCTTGCCTCAACCAGTTGTCTTATGTCATCTCGAACTTCCTTCTTTCGAATTTGATTCTTTCAACCTGTTGTACTTCGTCCTGTCGTTTTTCAACATTCCATCATTCGAAATGTCTTCTTACAACATGTTGCTTTTGTTCCTCCCTTTCTCTGACTTTCCGTTTTTTTAATGTACTTCCTATGACTACTTATTGTTCTTCGTCCTTTCAGTCTTCGGCATATCATTCTCCAATATTTCATCCTTCGACTTTCCACACTTCAATATTTCGTTCTCCAACCTTACGTCCTTTGAATTCTAATCTTATCACCTTAGAACTTTCATCCTGCAACATTGCTGCCTACAACCTGTTGTCCATCGTTATTTAGTTCTTCGCCATTTCGTCCTTCATACTTACGCCCTTCATCATTTCTTCTATAGGTTTTTCGCATTCCTGACTATTCGAACGTTGAGCTTCCTTTCTTGAACTGCGTTGTATTTGTTCCTCTCGTTCTTTGACCTTTCGCCAATTGTAATTTCGGCCTTCACACTTTTATCCTTCGAAATTTTGTACTTCAACCTTTTCTTCCCTTACCTTTCATTTTACGAACATTCTTTCTTCAACCGTTCACCCTATTGTCTTTCGCCCACTCGTTCTTCGACCTTTCGTTCTTCAATCTTCCATCCTTCGACATTTCGCATCCAATCCATTGTTCACCAATCTTACAAAGAGTTACAGTGCACATGCACGACTTTTCTTTCTCCAAACTATTGTCCTTCGACATATCGTCGTTCGAACTTTTGTTCTTCAGTTGTAATCTTTCCACCTTTCGCACTTCAATCTTTCGTTCTAAAACCTATCCTCCTTCAACCTTTTGTCTTCTCGTTGTTCAATCATCCATCATTTGAACTTTCGTCCTTCGAATTTTCTTCTTTCAATCTTTTGTCCTTCATGCTCTCGTTTTTGAACCCTCCATCATTCGATCTTTCATTCTTTGAACTTTCTTCGTTCAACATGTTCGTTTTGTTCCTCTCGTTATACGACATTTCATACATCAGTCTACGTCCTATGACCTTTCTGTCCTCAAATTATCGCCCTTCGTTCACGAACTTTTATCCTGTACCCTTTTATGCCTAAAACATGTTAACGTTCGTCACTTAGTCCTTCGACATTTCGTCCTTCATACTTTTGTCCTTGATCCTTCCTTGTTTTCGATTTTTTTGCATTCCATCCTTTCGTTCTCCGACTTTTCATTCTTCGAGCTTTCATCAACCTTACTTCCTTCAATCTGTTGTCCTTTTCCTCTCGTTTTTTACCGTTCGTCATTTGAACTTTCGTACTTCAAATTTTCAAACATTTCTTCTGACGATCTTTATTATCTTTGTTAAGTATCGGTCAGCCAATCGGGAGCGTCTTGGAGACTCCCCGACTCAACTGTCTCAGGGTCAACACGCTCACCTAAATTTACCGTGGACAGGGAATCTTCGCACTGGAATTAGGAAAACCCAAGCACTATTCAAAACTCCTACTTAATTTTCCTCCACAGGTTGTATATCTTCTACCATCTACTTTACTACACTTTCTTCCCACTTTCTTATTAGCTAATCTGACCTTTTACTTCGAGGCCCCTTCTTTTTCCAGCTACCACCTGTCCACTCCTTCCTCTCGAACCGGTATCGGCCGCCGGCGTTCTCCTACCGCACTAATCTGCTTCGGCCACGTCTGGCCACGCTCTCCTCGGGTTCCTCTCGGGAATCCGATCCCAGGTCCTCTGCGTGGGAGGCGTGTCACTACACCAGAACAGTCCCCGTCTTATGACTTATCTTTCGTCAAGACTTCACCATATTGTCATTGGCCCACTCGTTTTTCGACCTTTCGGCTTTCGAACTGTCAATCTCCAATATTTTATCCTTCGACCTTCAGTACATCAGTATTTCATCCTTTGAACTCTAATCATGTGATCTTTTTTTCCTTTAACATCTTGTCCTACATCGTCTCGTTCCTCGACCTTTTTTGATTCATTTATTTGCAATGATTTTGTGCTTCAACATTCCGTATTTTTTTAACCATCTTCATTCGACCAATTTTTATCAGAACTTCATTTATCCATAATTCATTCTTCGACCTTTGGCACTTTGATCTTATGTTTTTCAACCTGTAGCTATTTTCAAATTATATCGAGTTTAATGCAAAAAATATGATTCAAATATTAAAATAGGCCATTTTCATTAGTTATTCGTGATTCTCCATCAAGGAAAATAAGTAAGTGGTAAGAAATATGGTCTTTACTCTCGAAAACGTATTATTATTGATGGAGAAACGCGAATAACTCATGAAAATGGCCTATTTTATAATTTGAACAATATTTTTTTGCATTAAACTCGATATAATTCGAAAATGGCTACTTCTAGAGAAATTATTCATAAAGTCATTATGGCTTAGAATCATTTCAAAATGCTTACTGTATCATCAGAACGCATTTATTTTGACAAAAAATTAAAATTTTTAAAATCGACCAAAAGTTGTTCTTAGAAAAACTTTTTTATTAAAAATTTCTCCATCATGATACTTTTTCCTAAACATCTTTCTACCATCAATATTCTATGGTAAATATTTGAAAAATAATAAAAATGGGGTTTTTGTATAATTTAAAATTCAAGTTTTATGTTTGATTTTTATGTAAAAATAAATAAAATATTTTTTCAGTGTATATTTTTTTCTTATAGTCCAAACGGTTCACTACAACTTCTTCATAAAACATTTTTCTCTAAAATCAACAGTTTTGGTTGGAGATTGAATTTTTCAAATGAATTGCATGCAAAAGTTTGTAGGCCATTTTCAGAAGTTACACTTGAGTCAAAATGATCAATTTTTCTATGGAAAACACTTATTCTACCATACCAAAAACATGTGCAAAATTTAATCCAAATCGAAGATGGTCGAGTTCTGTGACTGACCGATTTGACATGGAATCCTTCATGGCATGATTCGAATTTTCGTTCTTCCAACATTCGTTCTCCAACCTCTCGTTCGACGAGCTTCATCCTTAGACCTATATTTCTTCAATCTATTCTCTTTGGTCCTTCCGTTCTTCGACATTTAGCTTTTGGACTTTGCATCCTTTGATCTTGTTTTCTTCAATCTGTTTCCTTCGTCCTCTCGTTTTTTTTTGACGTTTCGTTCTCAGAGCTTTTGCGCTTCGTCTTTCAGTTTTTATTTTTTTATTTTTTGGCCTTTCATTCGTTATCTTTTTGTCGTTCGATATTTTATCTTTTAATGGTTTATCATTCAACTATTCTGCTCAATGTTCTTTGATGCTTTAGTCCTTTCTCTACTTTTCGTCCTGCTAACTTTTACGATAGGATGTTTCATTCCTCTGTTTCCGTTCGCATATTTGCTTTTGGCTTCTCTACTTATTGTTGTTTTTTGTCTCGTTTGTTGTTATTTTTATCTTTATTTTGGTCCTGAACTTTTTTCTCATTCCTAGGTTTGTCCACTTAACCTTCTTTCTCATAATCTATAATGAGCATTTTTTAAATGACGATATTTTTCTTCCGTTTATCAGCCGCCTTCAATTTTCTTTTCAGTTGTTCAATTCCTTAAGTGAATCAATTATTAGACATTAAATTATTCTGTGTCATGGTTTTGGGAATAAAGTGTGTTTTTTGTTATGAAACACGCCGTGCGTTACGAATTTTTTCGTTGACAGAAAATCATGACTATGATTTTTAATGAATAATCGAACAAGAAATCATGAACTCAATTCCGGAAAACGAAAATATTATTCATGAATATGGGTGCAAATCGTTTATGATTCCATGGCTGTTTTTTTTAGGCCTTGAATAAAAATCATGCAGAAGGAATCCAGAAAAATCGGCTGGCTTGTTCCCGAGAAATTGCGATGAGGTTGGAAGTCGGCTATTTTTTGGATCCCTTCTGCTTTGCCTTCTACGTTTGCCACATATCGTCTATTCGGTCGAAATCCGGTCCGCTGAATTAAATTCGCAAACATCCCCTAGTACACAACACATTTTGTTCTTAATAGTTTGTGTTTTTGACAAGATATCATGAATTTGATTCATGGTTCCATGAAATATTTTTTTTTTTTCATGATAATGGGAACAGTTTTTTCCGTGAGTACATCTGAAATATTTGAGAACCTTTGTTTTGTGGTACAAATAATTAAGAAAAAAAAATATGCTAGGTCTTGTGGATTTTTAAGCTGAAATTTGTGCATGTTTATGTTTTCAAATATTTTTCCGTAATGCAGACATGCAGAGGTAGACTCATATACAATTTATAAGTATCATTTGAGGGGGTTAGAAGCAAAGGGTTGTAAGTGACAAAGTTACAAGTCCATACAAATTGTACGAGAACCAAAACAAAAGCCCAACTTCTACGAATTATTGTAGGACCAAAAATAAACACTAAATACCATTGAAAAGCCAGCAAATAGTAGAATTATTCAATTTATTCAACTCAACTCCAACCAAAATGTCACTTACCCCCCCTTTGCGTTTGGGCCCCTTATTTATATTACTCAAGAGTGGTATGACTAAACGGAAAATCAAATTTGTTGTATTTAATAGGAATAAATGCTCCGGGTCATCCAATAGTTTCTAGGGTTCCGGGTCATTCTGCCGAACGTAATTTTGCCGAATGCCATTTGGCCGAACGCCCATTTAGCCGAATACCGTATGCCAAAAAATTACCTCATGGGGAACTATAAATGACATGTCAGTAACAAGCTGTAAAGCTCATATCTCGTCTAGGATTATATGAACCCTTAGTTATGAGTGAAACCGTGCAGAGTGCGACTATGGGTTTTCTAGACGATTGACATCCTTGCCAAATTTAACATTTCATGCAGATAAGAGGATAGTGCTCATGATTATTCTATAATCTATTGGAATCTCTTATGAAAAGATCAGAATTTATTATGTCAAAATCATTATTTACCGATACCTACAGTATCAGCAAGTGCCATCCCAATAATGAAAAGAACAGCCTTCGATTACAAGAACGGAGAATCTTGGACAAAATTTGAAGCAGCTATAAAGCAAATAATTGCCATACCCGTGTATATCTTGAAAGAACTGCTTGTGACTTCAGGAAGGCAAAATTTCAAGTAAAGAGGTTAGTTGATTTGACGTTAAGTTAGAAGAAGTTCGTTATTATTTGTAAGTTCATAATTCTGCCAAATGTCATTCGGCCAAACAGCATTCAGCTAAATTTCCGGATACAAGTACTTCCAAAAAAATACAGACACAATTTTTACGCGTGATCAGTGATCCGTTAAAAGTATTTCAATAATAAATAAATCTAATAGATGTTCGAGCTGTTAACTGGAATAAATAACCAATTAGTTCTACTGAAGTTTTATCCTTTGAGAGATACGCTTACTTCGATCTCAACTATAAGGCCGTCTTCAGTGCTGTGTATTAGACTCAACTCCATCGAATTCACACATTATATACTTAAAACTAGGTATAAAATCCTAATTTCCTTTCCCTCTTACAGAATTTTCCTTGATAATGACGGTGTACAATATAGAGATGGGGATATTTTCCGAAAATTGACAGCTACCGATACAATTCCAATTCATTTTGAACACATTTTTGTAAAAAAATGACACTGCGGAACATGTTTTTGTCTCAAGCATAAAAATACCGCTATTTACTGAAATAGGAGTTGCTGAATCCATTGCTGTTTTCAAAAATATCATAGCATGTCTAGTTTTTGAGACATTGGCTGTTAAAAATGCAAAACAAATGTTTCAGCCAACTTGTATGCAAGTTTGCCAGCTTGTATGGCAATTTATTCGCTTAATTTGCCACAGAATTTAAACTTTATATTTATAACAATTATTATCAACAAAGGTCATAATACTTTCATTGCTCAAAAGTTAGTTTTAGATGGTTTCGAACAGTATTGTATTTTGCCATATAAGAGAAACGAAGAATTTCGAATGGAGACTGCAAGCATGTTGGAAAACTCGATTTAATCTAAATTTAATCGTGCAATTTCATCCAAACTATTTCTGAAATGAAAGTTAAGTCATATATTGCATGCTTGTTGGATTAGATCACAAAAAAAGTTTGATAAATCATATCTTAAATTTCATGTAAACATCAATGAGTACAGTATTTATACAACTTTGGCGACCTGTAGCTAAAAATTGTGACGTGCTTGAACATTTCTGAGAACGGCATCAAATACAGCAACCACAAATCTACAGAAGACACATAATATGATCCTTGAGACACGTAAAAATGTTATATTTGTTACTCTGTGTGATCTATTTAGTGGTCTGAATGGAGTATACTACACAGTTCGAACGAAACATGTAAATTTCTGAGACATATAATGCACATATTTGGAGCGTGAAATATCATGGATATTTACATGATATGTCGTGTAAACTTCGATTATATGTTATGTAATGTAGCAATATCATGTGTGGTTGAATGACATATTACACATTTTTACATGATTTCAGACTTAAATTTACATGACGTCATGTTTACACTACATAAATGAAGTTTACATGACGTGTAATCTTCATTATTTTTAACAGTGTACGATAGGAATGACGCCACTTGTTTATAATTTAATTCGATGTTTACAAAAGTAAAGGGGCCTTCCTTTGCCTAGTGGTTTGAGTCCGCGGCTACAAAGCAAAGCCATGCTGAAGGTGTTTGGGTTCGATTCCAGGATCTTTTCGTAATGGAAATTTCCTTGACTTCCCTGAGCAAAAAGTATCATCGTACTTGCCACACGATATACACATGCAAAAATGGCAACTTTTTCAAATAAAGCTCTCAGTTAATAACTGTGGAAGTGCTCATAAGAACACTAAGCTGAGAAGCAGGTTTTGTCCCAGTGGGGACGTAATGCCAAGAAGAAGAAGAAGAAGAATAAGAAGAAGAAGTAGAGAGCTTACCTCATTGTGTATGTGGTTTATGGACAAAAGGTCGAAAATGATTTGCTCGGAGATAAATTTTCCCTCCTTTGAAAAAAGGGTTTCTACAGGGGAAAAAAATGATTGAGATAGGCAAAATTTTGCCTAAATTCAAATGCTCATAATTTTATGAAAAATTGATGAAATTGGATGCATCTAGAAGCAGTCGACGGCAAATTTGGTCTACTTTCAGGAACTTGCTTGGCCATGCATATTGGCCACTGGACACCGGAGATGTTCCGGATTTCCCGACGTCATGTCTAAATGTCATTTTTTCTGTCACTTGTATTTTTGTGCGGTGTAAAGTTGGATAGATGTTTACTATTTTCCTAGAAACTAGAACTAATAGGAAGTTGAATGCCGCCGGACGCATCAAGATTGGTTGGAAATCTTCAGAAATATGACCATATCCGTAAAATGGTCAGTCATATTTTTATTCCCAATTATGTAAATACTATCCGGAACTATATCCAAGTGGGCATCAACCTTTAAAATGATGTTTCCAGCAGCATATTCAGAACCATTGGAAGTATAGACCACTTTATAGAAGGTTCCAGGTGCCCTGGGGGAAGTGGTCAATTAGGAACATATCTGGAACCATATCAATATGGGCAATAAACTTCATGATTTTCAAAGGTTATGCTTTCCGAAGCATTTCCAGCACCACCGGCTGCCATGACGACTCTATAGTAGGTTCCAGGTGCCCCCGGGCATGTGGCCAATTCAAAACATGCCCGAAAACACATCAGTATGGGTATAAACATCAAGTTTATTGAAGGCTATGCTACTAGAAGCATTTACAGTGCAACATATGTATATAACCACTGCACTGTGTAATAGTTTCCATGGGCCCTGGGGATATGGTTATGTTCCGAATTGGCCACATCTCTAGGAGCCCATGGAATCTACTATAGAGTGGTTATTTAATCTTGTGATTCTGAAAATGCTCCACATCCTTCAAGTCACATGGATCCTACTGTTCATGGTAGAAGATGATTCTTAACAGGTGAACGGCCAAATTGGCCAAATCCCCTGGGGCACCTGGAACCTACAATTAAGTAGTCATGGCAGCCGGTGGTGCTGGAAATGCTTCGGATAGCATAAGCTTTGAAAACCATGAAGTTTAATGCCCATATTGATATGGTTCCAGATATGTTCCTAATTGACCACTTTCCCCAGGGCACCTGGAACCTTCTGTCGAGTGGTCTACGTATCTAATGGTTTTGAATATGCTGCTGGAAACATTATTTTTAAGGTTGATGCCCACTTGGATATAGTTCTGGTTAATATTTACATAATTGGAAATACACACATGACTGACCATGTTTTCCGGAACCATTTTACGGAAATGGTCATATTTCTGAAGATTTCCAACCAATCTTGATGCGTCCGACGGCATTCGACTTCCTATTAGTTCTAGTTTCTAGGAAAATAGTAAACATCTATCCAACTTTACACCGCACAAAAATACAAGTGACAGAAAAAATGACATTTAGACATGACCTCGGAAAATCCGGAACATCTCCGGTGTCCAGTGGCCAATATGCATGGCCAAGCATGTTCCTGAAAGTAGACCAAATTTGCCGTCGACTGCTTCCAGATGCATCCAATTTTATCAACTTTTCATAAAGTTATGAGCATTTGAATTTAGGCAAAATTTTGCCTATCTCAATCATTTTGCCTATCCCCTGTATCTTTTGTCCCTTGTTTTGGTCTTCGACCTTTTGCCCTTTCGATCTTTTATCATAGATTCGTGTATGCCGTGGTAAGTACTCAGCAAGCTGTTTTATCACGCCTATCCCATCCCTGTACACACCCCCGTGCACGAATCCCCTAAATCGGAGACACACACAATGCACTAATTAGGAGAGTATTTAAACTGTGCTTTTTGATGTTCTGCTTCTCGCCCACCCTCATCCAACGGCCAGCGCCAGACAAAACCACAAACTGTCCATCCCGAGTAGAGTAGGTATAGAAGTCGTTAATTGGATTAGACTGGAAGTGATTCGATCGGCCCAGACTGGAATCGAACCGATGAATAATTTACGACTCGGGTGATCAATTCTCGACGAATTATCACCGACCAGAGCTTGTTTTGGGGGGACTTTAGGAATAATAGTTCACCATTCCGGGTCAATCATCCTTCCACGCTCATTGGGTGACTCAACGGACTAGAATAAAAACTGTCGTAGACGAAGAAGAAATCCCGAGAGTTGAAAAGCACCGCTTGCTTCGGTACAAATCGAAAACCGCCGACAAGACAGCAAGATATATTGCGATAGCATCAATATGCAAACTAGATGGATGTGCGCTAATTTAGAACATCATCCTCGTCTGTCGATCGTCGACGCTTGTCGCAGGTAACTCGATCGTTATACTGCCGGGAAAATGGCGACCAGGCGACTGTTTAAAATTCTAAACTTTTATCTCCCTGTCGCAGGTTTTGCGGAAAACTGGCGCTCCATCGACGTTCTTCAAGTTTCCAGCGAACATAACAGCACAACGACGACAACGATCAATCTGCTCCGATAAAACCCATTAACCTTTCCGTAACGACAGCCGTGCGAATTATGCACTTTCCGCTGGCTGTCATTTCTACATACTAGAGCAGCTCGCAGTACGCGGCGTAGGATGGTACACTGAAAGCTCTGTTTACGTAATGCGGCGGGAATAACTAGAATTATATTCAATTTCGCATCGTTATAGACTGCTTTCCATCACGCCTATCTGTTATTAAACGGTCTACTTTTATGCACTGATTGTGTGTCGTAATAGCAATTATGCAACTGATTTCAGTTGCGTAATGACTTATTACGCAACACTTTCCCATTACGCAACTGTTTGCAGAACTTGATTTTTTGTAAAACTCATCATTACGAAAATGGATGGATGTTACGTAAATGGAGATTTCAGTGTATACGGCTACCGATCGCCGTTGCTGTGGGAACCCGCCAGCAATCCATCCACTATCCTAAGCCATCTGCGATTGCTGCGATTCCGATAAGGTTTTTATTCGCGTCTCTCCAGTTTAACTGGGGTTTGGAATCATCTCCAACGATGACAATTTCGACGTTGGGCGCCCACGCAACCCAGACAGAGAACACTTTGACGACTTTGTTGGCTCCATGGCAATTAAAATGCGCGTTCGGAGCGCTATGGCGCTTGAATTCCACCTTAAACGGGAGCAACCGGGCGTGAATACTGATTGCGGAGACCGCGTGCAGAGAGCGCGGCGGTACCCTTTAAGACCGCAGTGGAAACCGTCCAACTTGTGGCCTTTATGGGCTTTCAATGCGGTGCGGTGATTGCTGGTTTTTGGAAACAATTAAATTTGGAGTAGTTACTACTAAATGCAGACAGCAGGCGCAGATCGCGTACGCGAAGGCGGCGGCGTCTGGAGGTGAAAAAATGGACAAATTTGCATTTTCTTTACGAGTGTAACGTGTGTAGTACAAACATTCCAATGCTTCGAACTAGAAATCCTTTATAAGAGAGATTCGCGGAAGCTGACATTTCTGTCAAAGTGTGAGCCAATGGAGCAGCGAGAGCTGTCAAAGCGTGAGCCAAACAAACATGCGTTATGTTTGTGTTGAACTTTTTTTGCGAAGTAATGTAATCCGTTTGAAATTATTTCGGTAAAAGTTGTTTTGCATAGAGCAAAAATTTGAATTATTTTCCTTTTTTGAATTTTTGTCAATGCAATGTTTAGTTGTTATTTTTTCTGCTATTTATTAGCTTGGCAATGTAGCTGAAAGATCTATAACGGAACAAAATAAACTTTTCAGCAATGAGGAAGTCATGTCCGTGTTACAATATTATTCTCGACGCCGAGCAAACTCAGCACTGCTGGTCTGTTGCCAAATTATTCCACTTTACTTCCGCGTATCTCTCATATAAAGGATCACTACTTCGAACGGTAAATGTCGTGCATCTATTGACTAATGGTGGTGTACACGTGCGTTTGACGGATAACACTCAAATTGGATTTTAATGTTGACGGAAAAACTTATTCAAAAGAAATTTAATGCCACTAGCTCTAACGATATCACATACATCCCTGTAATGAACTTTGTTTTACAATACTAATGTACACGTGTTGGCGCCCTACGCAAGAGGCTTCATGGAATCCAAAACGAAATCGGCAACAGAAACATGACTTAATTCCATTAGTCGGTACGCTTGCGGCCGCTTGAGGAGTTTTCATGAGGGCTAACAAACAACGGAGTAGATGTTACTTTACGAATGATTTTAGATAAATTCTGGTAGCATAACTTGGAATCACCATTATTGATTTCAAGGAAGCGTACAATTCAATGGAAAGAAATGTGTTGTGACAGATAATGTCCGAACATAGTTTTCCAGTAAAACTAATCAGGCGGATACGTCCAAAGCTGGAACCAAGTTTTCGGATTCTAATGATCGCCTACAGAGTGCAGAGCTACTTGGCCACTGATTCACTTTGACATGGGGGGTTTTTCTCAACCAAAATGTCTAGAACTTTGCAGTAAGGAGCACTTTGATATGACGAAAATGGTGGCCAAATATGAGCTCAGTAGCTTTCAAAAAACCCCACTGCCGAAGTGAATCAAAAGTGCCAAGAATAGGATCCGGCTCCCTACTACCTGAACGGATCCTGAAAACGATACGACACTAATCCCGAAAACGATTCGAGATGAATCTTGAACAGGATTCGAGAAGAGTTCTGAACAGGATTCGAGACGAGTCCTGAACAGGATTCGGGACGAGTCCTGAACAGGATTACAGACGAGTCCTGAACAGGATTCGAGACGAGTCCTGAACAGGATTAGAGACAAATCCTGAAAAGAGTTCGAGTTGAATAGTTCCGAAAAATTGTACCATTACCTATTTAATTGTTGATTATCCATCGAAGAATTTTTATATCATTGCTTCTCAATACTTCCAAAAAATGCTTAAAGAATATTTCAGTTACTACTATGGGAATTCCGCTAAACAAACCTTTGTGAATCATCCCTGATATTTATGTTCGCTTTATTTTTTACCCAGAAATTCCTCTGAAGACTGCTCCTGATATTCCTCCAGCAATACATCCAAAAAATTCATAGGTTTATCTGGAAATTCTTTAATGAATTGATCCGTAAATTCCTATAGGAATTGGTTCAAGAATTTTTCCGGGAATTTATCCTGGATTTCCTTCAGTATTCCAGTTCTTCAAAGGATTCTTCTGGGAAATCTTCCAGAAATTCATCAAAAAATCGATCCGAAAAATTATCCAGTAATTTCTCCAGGGATTCCTCCATAAAATCTTCTGACAATATTTCGGGGACAAATTCCAGGAATTCCTTTTATTTATTTTTTTTTAAGTTATTGCATAAAATTTCTCAGCGAATTCCTTCATGAATTATTGTAGGAATAATTCTATGAATTATTTTAGGAATTATTATGAAAACTTCGTTAATTCTTCCTGGGAATACTCCGGTATGCCCCAAGTAACTATATGCTCCGATAATTTTTCAAAGAATTTCTCTCCGAGTTTCTCCAGAAATTCTTTAAGATATTGCTCCGAGAATTTATCCAAAAATTGCCTCGGGAATTTTATTTGAACCATTCCAATAATTTATGTAGTAAATCTCTTGGATACATCTCTAGGAATACCCCCAAGAACTATTTCGGAAGTTCCTACAGAAACATTCCACAATTTTTTTCTGTGAATTTCTCCAGAAACTGCTTTAGGATTTCCTTCTGGATTTACTCAGTGAACCATTTTAGAGGCATGACGTAAGAAATTCCACTAAATAATTACTCCATAAGCTTTTCAGGGAATTATTCCCAAATTCATCCAGGAATACTTAGTAATAACGCTGAAGTTCTTGTAGGAAGTCCATAAAGAATTTCTATAGGAACCTTCCTTCAGAAATCCGGAACGTTCAAAAGAATTTATAGAGAAAATACTGGATGAACTTCTGAAGGAACTCCTAGAGAAACATCCACAGGAAATCTTCGAGCAAAAATCCTTATACAGGAACTCCTAGGAGAACTTCTGGGTTAGCTTTCGAAGAAACTCCTAGCAGAACTTCCGGAAAAAGAACTCGGAGAACTTCCGGACGAAATCCTAGAGAAGCTTCCTAAGGGAGTTTCTCCAGAAAACTTCTAGTGGAGCTCCCAGAGGAGCTACCATAAGAATTTCAAGGGAACTTCTGGAGGAACTCCTGCATAAGCTTCCGAAGAAAATCCAGGAGAAACTTCCCGATCTATCATAAGAACTTTTAGTGGAACTTCCAGGGCAACTCCTAGCGAAACTTTAGGGCCTACTCCTGATAAACTTGAGGAGGAACGTGAAGAGGTACGTCCAGAGGAATGATCAAGGAAACTTGCGAACGAAGCTTCAGAAGATATCCATTTCCAGAGGAACTTTTAGGAGAAATTTCGGAGGAATTCGTTGCGAAATTAAGAAGAATTTTCGAAGAAATTTCTACAAAAACTTTCGGAGGTATTCCTAAGGGAACTTCTAGAGAAGCTTCTGGAGGAACTTGCGAAGTGACTCTTAGAGGAGCTTCCGGAGAAAAGCGAGAACGAACTTGTAGGGGAACTACTAGTGTAATTTTCGGAGTAACTTCTTACGGAACTTGTGGATGAAAACTCAAGGGAAACTCTGGAGGAACTCCTAGCTGAACTTCCGGAGAAACTCTTTGCAGAACTTCCGTAGTGACTCCTTAGGAAATTTGCGGAGAAACTATTAGGAAAATTTCCAGATGAACTCTTAGAAGAACTGCCGGAGGAACTCCTAAACAAACTTCCAAAAGACACCCTAAAGAAACTTCCAGAAGCACTCCAGAAGTGGAGCGATTTCTGGGAGAACTTCTGGAAAAAAAAATCCTAGAGTAACTTCGGGATTCAATTCAATTTTGGGTTGTTTCATCGCAATTCCGTAGTTGGGCCCAATTACTCAATTTTAGCTAAATTTTGCAGGTCCCCACTAGGTAGATTGCCTTTAACTCCATCAAAGAAATGTACTTAATTTTGCGTTGTTTCAACGTAAAATAGAGTTTTTTCAACCCAAGCGTAAGAAAAGCTGCATATATCCTCATTTGGCTTATTGAGTCAGAGTACCCCTATTGGGTAGATGCAGCTCTCTCTCTATTTTTGACAACATTCGTGTGGAAGAAAAATAATACCGAGAGATTTTTCGTTGAAAGTAAACTCAAAAATAATGTAAAAATTGTTCACCGTGTACCAGGAGAACTTCCGGAAGAACTCCTAGGGCAACGTCCGGAGGAACTTTCAGGGAAACTTCTTCAGGAGTTTCTGGAGGAACGCGTAGAGGAGCGTGCAGAGGAACTTTCGGAAGAACTCCTAGTGAAATTTTATTTATTTTTATTTTTATTTTATTTATTAATGGAGAAACTCTTAGTGAAACTACCTGGGAAAACTTGTGGAGGAACTTCTACAGAATCTTCCGAAAGAACTTTTAAAAAAGCTTGGGGAGGAATATTTGAAGGAACCTGCGAAGGAACTTTAAGCGGAACTCCAGAAGTGGAGAAGCTTCTGAAGGAACTACAGAAGTGGAAAAATTACCGAAGGAAAACTTTTAAGATAACATCTGAAGGAACTCTAAGCGGATATCCTAGCGAGGCGGGGAAGAAATATCCTGAAGAACTCTTTGGTAAACTTTCGGAGGAACTTCTGGTAACTTCCGGAGTATTTCAGTTCTCCGAAAGAACTTCTGAGGGTATTTCTAGAAGAACTTTTACAGGAACTGCTAGGGAAACTTCCGGAAGAACGCCTAGAGGAGCTTCCGGTGAAGTCTATAGAGAAGCT
The DNA here is from genome assembly GCF_002204515.2 of Aedes aegypti. NCBI lineage: Eukaryota > Metazoa > Arthropoda > Insecta > Diptera > Culicidae > Aedes > Aedes aegypti. The sequence goes on along the minus strand of NC_035107.1, from coordinate 298,430,787 downwards.
TCCAGGAGTAATCCTTGAGAAACTTCTGGAGGAACTTCTAATAGACTTGCTGGAAGAACCCCTAGAAGAATTTCTGGAAGATTCCAGAAGAAGCTGCGGGATAAACTTTAAAGCAACTTCCAGAAAGGTTCTTTAGATGAAATCCAAGGAAAACTTTCGAAAGATCACCTGGAGAAACTCCTAGTGAAACTTTCGGAAGAAATCCAGATATCTTTAGAAAGAACTTCTTCCTTGAAGAACTATCAGAGTAATTTTTGGATGATCTGCTATAGGAACATCCAGAGAAACTTCTGCAATACTTTCTGAGGGAACTCCTATGGGAACTTCGGGAGGAACTCCTGTAACAACTTTCAGAGGAACTCCTGTAGGAACCTCCGGAGGAACTCCTACAGGAACTTCTGGAGGAACTCGTCCAGAAAGTCCTACAGGAACTTTCGGATTAACTCCTACACAGGAAATTCCGGAAGAATTCTTACAAGAACTTCCGAAGGAACTCCCATAGGACCTTTTGGAGGAACTCCTACAGGAACTTCTGTAGGAACTTCTGTAGGAACTCCTAGGAACTTCCGGAGAAACTCTTACAGAAACTTCCGTAGGAACTCCTACAGGAACTTCCGGAGGAACTTCCGAAAGAACTCCTACAGAAACTTCTGGAGGAATTCCTACAGGATTTTCTGGAGGAAATTTGCGGAAGAACTATTATGAAAAGTTTCGGAAGAACGTTTAGAAGAACTTCCGGAGGAACTCCTAGACGAATGTTTCCACTGAACACCCTAAGACAGACTTCCAGAAGAACCCCAGAACTAGAGCAACTTCTGGTGGAACTTCTGGAATAAATCCTAGAGGAACTTCCTAAAGAACTCCAAGAAAAACTTCCGTAAGAACTCCTAGGGCAACGTCCGGAGAAACTTTCAGGAAAACTTCTACAGGAGCTGAAGGAACGTACAGAGGAACTTTTGGAAATTTCTGGAGAAAATCTTAGTGAAACTACCAGAGTAACTGGTAGTTGGGAGTAACTGGTCCTGGAAAAACTTGTGGAGGAACTATTAGAAGATCTTTCGAAAGAACTCTTAAAAAGCTTGAGGAGAAATATTTAGAGGAACATGCGAAGGAACTTCTAGTGGAACTCCAAAAGCTTCTGAAAGAACTACAGAAGTGGAAAAAATTCTGGAGGAACTCCTAGCAGAACTTTCGGAATGATCTTTTAAGAAAATTTCTGAAGGCGAGACTTCCAGAGTATCTCATGGGAAAGAAATTTCCTGAAGAACTCCCCGATGAACTTCCGGAGAAACTCCTGGGTAACTTCTGGACTATTTCAGTCGATTTTCCGAAAGAACTTCTAGAAAACCTAGAGGAACTTACATAGGAACTGCTAGGGAAACTTCCGGAAGAACGCCTAGAGGAGCATCAGGAGAGGTTCCTAGATAAACTTCTAGGAGCAATCCTTGAGGGCCTTCCTTAGCCGAATGGTTAGAGTCCGCGGCTGCAAAGCAAAGCCATGCTGAAGGTATCTGGGTTCGATTCCCGGTCGGTCCAGGATCTTTTCGTATTGGAAATTTCCTTGACTTGAAAGTTCTCAGTTGATAAATGTGGAAGTGCTTATAAGAACACTAAGCTGAGCAGCAGGCTCTGTCCCAGTGAGGACTTCATACCAAGAATAAGAAGAAGAAGAAGACTTCCGGAGGAACTTCTAATGGACATGCTTGAAGAACTCCTAGAAGAATTTTTAGAAGAATTTCTAGAAGATTCCAGAAGAAACTGCGGGATAAACTTTATAGCAACTTCCAGAAGGGTTCTCCAGATGAAATCCAAGGAAAACTTTCAGAATATCACCTGGAGAAACACCTAGTAAAACATCCGGAAGAAATCCAGAGATCTTAAGGAAAACCTTCTTCCTTGAGGAACTATCAGAGTAATTTTTGGATGATCTGCTATAGGAACGTCCAGAGAAACTTCTGCAATACTTTCTGAAGGAACTTCTACGGGAACTTCGGGAGGAACTCCTGTAGGAACTTCCAAAGGAACTTCTACAGAAACTTCCGGATTAACTCCTACAGGAACTTCCGGAGAAACTCCTATAAGGAGTTTTGGAGGAACTCCTACAGGAATTTCTACAGGAACTTCCGGAGGAACATATGTAGGAACTCCAACAGGAACTTCGGAAAGAACTCCTGTAGGAACTTCCGGAGAAACTCATGTAGGAACTTCCGGAGGAACTCCTACGGAAACTTCCAAAGGAACTCCTATAAGAACTTTTGGAGGAACTCCTTCAGGAACTTCCGAAGAAACTCCTACAGGATTTTCTGTAGGAACTTCCGGAACTCCTGTAGGAACTTCCGGAGGAACACCTACACGAACTTCCGAAGGAACTCCTATAAGAACTTTTGAAAAAACTCCTATAGGAACTTCCGTAGGAGCTCCTACAGAAACTTCGGAAGGAACTCCTGTAGGAACTTCCAGAAGAAACTCCTGCAGGAACTTTCGGAGGAACTCCTACAGGAACTGCCAGAGGAGTTCCTACAGGTTCTTGAGGAGGAACTATTATGAAAAGTTTCGGAAGAACTTTTAGAAGAACTTCCGAAAGAACTCCTAGACGAACTTTCACTAAACACCCTAAAGAAACTTCAAGAAGAACTTCAGAAATAGAGCAACTTCTGGTGGAACAACTGGAATAAATCCTAGAGGAACATTCAAAAGAACTCCAAGAAAAACTTCCGGAAGACCTACTAGGAGAACTTCCGGAAGAACTCCTAGTGAAATTTCTGGAGAAAATCTTAGTGAAACTACCAAAGTAAGTCCTGGGAAAACATGTGGAGGAACTTCTAAAGAATCGTCCGAAGGAAGATTTAGAGGCACCTGCGAAGGAACTTCTAGTGGAATTCCAGAAGTGGAGGAGCTTCTGAAAAAACTACAGAAGTGGAGAAATTTCTGGAGGAACTCATAGCAGAACTTCCGAAATGAACTTTTAAGAGAACTTCTAAAGGAACTCCAGGCGGATCTTCCTGGAATAACTTCTAGCGCGACTTCCAGAGTATCTTATGGGGAAGAAATTTCCTCGGTAAACTTCCGGAGTATTTCAGTCGATTTTCCGAAAAACTTCTGGAGGTATTCCTAGAAGAACTCCATAGGAACTGCTACGAAAACTTCCGGAAGAATTTCTAGAGGAGCTTCCAGAGAAGATCCTTGAGAAACTTCCGGAATAACTTCCAATGAATTTTCTGGAAGAACTCCTAAAAGAATTACTGGTAGATTCCAGAAGAAGCTGCGGGATAAACTTTATAGCAACTTCCAGAAAGATTTTTTAGATGATATCCAAGGAAAACTTTCGAAAGATCACCTGGAGAAACTCCTAGTGAAACTTCCTGAAGAAATCCAGAGATCTTTAGTAAGAACTTCTTCTATCAGAGCAATTTTTAGATGATCTGCTATAGAAACGTCCAGAGAAACTTCTGAAATACTTTCTGAAGGAACTCCTAAAAGAACTTCGGAGGAACTCCTGTAGGAACTTCCGGAGGAACTCCTACAGAAACTTCCGGAGGAACTCCTACAGGAACTTCCGGAGAAACTCCTACAGGATCTTCCGGAGGAACTCCTTCAGGAACTTCCGAAGGAACTCCAATACGAGCTTTTGGAGAAACTCCTATAGGAAATTCCGTAGGAACTCCTTCAGGAATTTACGCAGGAACTCGTACAGGAACTTCCGGAAGAATTCCTACAGGAACTTCCGGAGGAATTTCTACAGGATCTTCCGGAGGAATTTCTGGAACTTCTACTGGAGTTTCCAGAAGAACTCCTACAGGAAGGAACTCGTGGCAACTTCCGTAGTTTAGACAAACTTCTACAGGAGCTTTTGGTGGAAAGTCCGAAACTTCTGGAGGAGTTTCCGGAGGAACTCCTTGTGGTACTCCTAGAATAATTTTCGGAAGAATTCCTAGGGAGCTTCCGGAGGATTTCTAGAAACAAAAGAATTCTCGGAGGAATTCCAGGAGAAACTTCCAAAGATGATCTAGAAGTTAAAAGGATTTGGCAGCAACTGTAGGATTTTGGCAAAACAGTGGTATTTGATAGGAAGAAACAGAATAAATCCATAATATAGTATATCACTTTTTTCAGGGGTTTGTGCTAACGTAAGAACTTCATGTACACTCACGGAACGCGACACGAGACCGGACATAACACATATTGTTCTTACAAACGATTAAAAAAGGGTTTTTTGAAGGCTGCTTGGGCACGTCAGGAGTTAATCATCAATATTAACCTCCTTTTCCCGAGCAGCCTAGATAGCCGCGTAGTGTCGGTAGCGGTTGTTTCAACTGGCTAAGAATTAACACTACGGACTGCCTGTTCCGGTGGTAAAAGTCCACCTCACAGGTGACCCCTAATTTATGGTGTGATGCGTACCGTGCCTAAGAATGAATGGTTAGGGGGGTCTAAATAAAACCTAACCGCAAACGGAGCCTGTGGGGTACCAGGGCGCCCTCCACAGTATTGAGTCCTTCCTGTGCTACCCGGAGCAATGGTGCAGGTGACCTTGTGTTTCTCCGAGATAATCGGCTGCCCTTCTTCAGTCTCTATCTTGAGGCTTAATAAGGGTGGGATTATGAATATGTTGACATTTAATTTAAATTATCACCTAGGGTGACTTGTTGTATTTTCGGCAGCTTTGTTCTCTTCGTCTTGGGTGGTTTTCTAAAACATATTGGGCTCAAATTATGCACCAATACTTTCACCATATAAGTGCATCTTACTGCCAAATTTCAGAAGTTTTGGTCGATAAAAACCCCCCATGACGAAGAGAACAAATCGGCCGACAATACGTAAGTTCCCCTATATGGATTCGCATTATGCGTTTTACACAGTGTATTCTGTGCTCTTTCGCCTTTGGCGACTTTAAATAGATACCGATCTGGTTTTTTCGTTGCTGGTCTTTTTCGTGCTGAGATTGCAAAAAGCTTAATCCTGCCTAGTTTGGGTAGTGGCTACGGTTAGGTTAGCTCAGATCAATCTTCAGCATAAAAGAACAGCAACGATCAATCTTTGCAGACTCATGCAAAATGGTGCAGCCCAAGTGGCGCTAGTTCAAGAACCCTACTTTCGTAGAGGAAACTTCTATCTAGGTAACCTTGTGGACCCAGTTTTTGCTACTTTCAGCAAACTTGAAATGGCAAACTCGCGCTCCATGCCTCGCGCATGCGTGCTCGTAAATAAAGCAATCGTTGCTACACTCATTTCTGAGTTGACGACCAGAGATGTATGTGCTGTCACAATCGATGTTTCTGTTGGTGACCTCAACAGGAAATACGTCTATTGTTCGGTATATTTACCACATGATGAACCATCCCCAACGGATGACTTCAAACGAGTTGTCGTACACTGCGTAACAAAAGGCCTTCCGCTGATTGTGGGCAGTGATGCAAATGCTCATCACATCATCTGGGGCAGCTCGGATATCAATTTGAGAGGCTCCAGTCTGATGGAATACTTAAGTAGTACAGACCTTGGATTACTTAACATAGGCAATCGCCCAACCTTCATGGTTTCTAATAGAGAAGAAGTGTTAGACATAACGCTCTGCTCGAATAGAATCAGTCACGAGTTGACGAATTGGCATGTATCAGATAAGGAATCATTATCTGATCATCGCTACATCTTCTTTGAACATTCAAATGTAACTGCACAGACTTTGCGTTTTAGGAATCCCCGGTCAACAAACTGGGAACTCTATATTGAATTGGTTGCGACCAAATTTCATGGATATTCTCCGTCCATTGAAAATCCAAGTGATCTGGATGATGCCGTTGATACTACAACATCCTACATTATGGAAGCTTTTGAAGAAGCATGTCCTCTGCGGTCTGTAAAGACTACAAGAGGGACCCCATGGTGGAATTCCGATCTGACTAGACTCAGGAAACAATGTAGAAGGAGTTGGAACAGACGCCGTTCAGCTGGATCAGAGTCGTTCAAGTCGGCTCGCAAGGCTTACAAGAAGGCTCTTCGTTCTGCTGAACGATCCGGCTGGAAAAACCTTTGTACAAATGTTTCCAGTTTGAGTGAAGTCAGTCGGTTGAACAAAATTCTTGCAAAATCTAAGGATTTCCAAGTGAACGAAATTCGCTTACCTAATGGTGACTTTACTTCTTCCGATGAAGAAGTTTTAGAATGTTTATTCAATACACACTTCCCCGGATGTGTGGACATAGCATCTACGGATGAACCAAATGTCTTTTCATGTAGTTACGAGTCTCTGGCCTCGGCTCGCAGTATCGTAACTACTGAATCGATTCAATGGGCACTTAATAGTTTTGCTCCTTTCAAATCTCCAGGAGCGGATGGGATTTATCCTGTTCTGCTCCAAAAGGGATTTGAGTCTATCAAACATGTTTTGAAAAAGCTACTTGTAAGCAGTTTTGCTACCGGGTACATTCCCAAATCCTGGCGTGATATTACTGTAAAGTTTATCCCAAAAGGAGGACGTGCGTCGTATGAGGAAGCGAAGAGTTTTAGACCAATCAGTCTGACCTCTTTTCTTCTGAAATGTCTGGAACGCATTATCGATCATCACATCCGTGATGTTTATTTGGCAAACATGCCTCTTCATGTGAATCAACATGCTTACCAATCTGGAAAGTCCACTGTGACTCTTTTACACAAAGTTGTATACGATATCGAGAAAGCATTCGCTCAGAAGCAATCGTGCTTGGGTGTTTTCTTGGATATTGAGGGTGCCTTTGATAACGTGTCTTTCGATGCCATATTGGAAGCCGCACGAAACCATGGGCTACCTACAATGATTACCAATTGGATTCATCAAATGCTCAAAAACCGACATCTCTTCTCGACATTGCGTCAAGCAGCGATTCGAAAATTGAGTGTTAGCGGATGCCCCCAAGGGGGAGTCTTGTCACCACTTTTGTGGAATCTCGTAGCAGATACGCTATTGAGGCAACTCAATAATTGCGGTTTTCCAACTTATGGATTTGCCGACGACTATCTAGCTCTGATAGTTGGTATGTGCATAAGCACCCTATTCGACCTGATGCAAAGTGCTCTTCAGGTAGTCGAGAGTTGGTGTCGCCAATATGGCCTTTCGGTTAACCCGAATAAAACATCTATTGTTCTTTTTACGGAAAGACGAAACCGCGATGGAATTCGACCTTTACGTCTTTTTGGCACTGTGATTAATGTGACTGATCAAGTAAAGTATGTCGGAGTCATTCTAGATTCCAAACTTTTATGGACAGCTCACATTGATTTCAGAGTCAAAAAAGCTTGCATGGCCTTCGGTCAATGCCGGCGAACCTTTGGTAAAACTTGGGGCCTCAAACCCAAATATATCAAATGGATTTACACAACAGTTGTTCGACCAATATTGGCATATGGATGTCTTGTGTGGTGGCAAAAGGGCGAAGTGAGAACAATCCAATCAAAATTGGGCCATCTCCAAAGGATGTGCTTGATGGCGATGTCTGGTGCGTTCTATACAACTCCCACAGCAGCGCTCGACGTTGCGCCACTACACATATATCTTAAACAAGAAGCACTTTCTTGCTCTTACCGTTTATGGGTACTGGATCTACTGGAGAAAAATCCAGTGAATCGTAGATCTACACACACTTCGTTGTTTCCACTTTTGGTGAATTGGGACAAAATTGTCCTTGCTCCAAGTGATCTCACAATTGCTTGTAACTTTCCTTACAGGACATTTACCACACGATTCCCTTCACGGGAAGAGTGGACGTCTGGCTATTTGGAAAGAAGTATATCAAACAATATAGTATGTTACACTGATGGCTCCCTTCTTGAAGGTAGAGCTGGTGCAGGAGTATATTCTCGTGAGCTAAGGCTGAATCAGTTTTACTCACTTGGTAGAAACTGCACCGTATTTCAGGCGGAAATATTTGCTCTTATGTGTGGAGTGCAATCAGCACTTCAACAGCGCGTAATGGGTGAAGTCATATACTTCTGTTCAGATAGTCAGGCTGCTATAAAAGCTCTTGCTTCGGCCAACTCAAGGTCGAAGCTTGTTATCGCATGTCGAACTCAAATTGAGGAACTGAATTCAGTCAACTCTGTAAACCTTGTATGGGTACCTGGCCATTCTTCCATCGCTGGAAATGAATTGGCTGATGAGCTAGCTCGCGATGGAGCATCGCATGACTTCATTGGCCCTGAGCCGGCTATTCCAATTTCGAAGTGCTGGGTGAAGCTTCAGATAAACTCTTGGGCGGCAACTCAGCACAAGCAATATTGGAATAGTTTGGAGTCGTGTCGTCAAACAAAATTGTATATTACTGAGCCATCTCCAAAGGTGGCGAAGTATTTAACAAATCTGTCAAAGCAGAACTGCAGTCTCTTGGTCAGAGCGTTGACAGGCCACTGCCGACTCAACTATCACATGGCAAATATTCAGCGTGCTGACTCATTTGTGTGTGATAGTTGTGACTCCGATTATGGAACTTCGTATCACCTGATATGTAACTGTCCAGTTTTTGCGCAAATGCGATTCCAATTATTTGGTAAACACTTATTAAGTGAAACTGAATACAGAAGCCTGAATCTTCAGGACATCCTGTTATTCTTAACCCGCTGTGGTAATGAGCTATAGGCTCTCTTTACGCTCATGCGTTTTGCAGTGCCCTTTTTAGGGCGCTGTTCGAACCCATTGTGGTATGGAGCTACATGCTCTCATTTCGCTTATGCGATCTTCCCTCTTCAAGGGACCCCACTCCTATTTCCTCCCATCTTTCCCTTCCCTTTCCTCTCCCATCGGGTAGATGATGAAATAGGCTCAAATATGGCGATGGCACAAATCTCCCAACTGGTGGGGAACGTGCCTTTGGAGCCGGCCTTCTGATACCTGATAACGTAAGTACTTCATGTACACTCACGGAACGCGACACGAGACCGGACATAACACATATTGTTCTTATAAACGATTAAAAAAGGGTTTAAATTTACCTTTTCAGTCGACCGGTTTCGGGCTCGATCTAGCCCATCTACGGGACGATGTCCGATTGCAGTCGGACATCGTCCCGTAGATGGGCTAGATCGAGCCCGAAACCGGTCGACTGAAAAGGTAAATTTAAACCCTTTTTTAATCGTTTGTAAGAACAATATGTGTTATGTCCGGTCTCGTGTCGCGTTCCGTGATAGTATATCACGTTGCTTGTATTATGATACAACTCCGTAGACTGTAAAAGGCATAAGAGTTCTCCATGTGTTTTCCATGACGAGAGACAATTTCAGTAACGGGTTATCGCACGGGTTATGCTAGTGAACTCAGTTTTGATGTTTTTTTTTTCTGGCGCCTTCAGCGACCAGTCTCTTGCTATAACATATTATGTATGAATTCTTTTCATTCTTGATAATTTTTTCATTGAATAACAAAGTGTTTATTTGCTTTGCTACTTTGCTCTCTAAAGTTTCGCGTTTCAATGTCCGTCCGAATTCCAATAATCCCGTCATTCCAAGCTAATGTAGCTATCCATTTGCCTAAGGCTAAGTAGCCTGTCATTCGTTTAGGCATCTCATGATGCGCTACTATGGGTCTTTGCACTGTTTTGAAGCAAGCAGGAAGTATACTGATATTTTTTCAGGTGCAAAATCAACTGATTTTCATCATTTCAAAATCGTGAGAAAAATAAGCGACAATCATCAATGACGCGTTCAAATTTCAATGACAGCCTACTTGGACTTAAGAAAGCTAGTTTGCAGACTATTCCTACAATCATGTCATCTAGTTTGCCATGAAGTGACAGCGTTAATACCGGGCTTAGAAATCAATCCGGAAAGATCCTCGATGGACAGGGTTTGAACCCACCACCACGTGTTCATTGCTGCGGCTATTTAAACAAGCCCGTACTGGCTACGCGCCGGTACTCGAACTGTAAAAGTCCACTGATGTGATCTGCTGATGCGAGCATAATGTGATCATTTGCGCCATTTGTACTCTCCCGCTGATTGCTCACGGTCATTCATGACCACACGATCCAGATCGAGTGTTTGCCTCTGCTTCTGCACTCAAGCACTTGCTTCCGGTTTTTGGTCCAGTCCAGTTGTATGCCGTACACAATAACGTCAACAATGCCACGTAATAAGGTCACTATTGAGAGCGTCAGGAGACGCAGAAGAAGGGAACCCCTTTTTAAGTAGGTACCTGATTTACTGGTAGCCGCCGGGCAGAAACCAATTTGCTTCGAAAAATATTTACGCCATGTTGACAAGCGCAAGCAACGCGTTGGTCGATCGTAGCAAGCCGTCACATTTAAGTTCTATTATTATGCTCCACGACGGATGGCGGAATGCTGCCGGGCAGTGGCACGTGCTGATAAAGATATTTTCAAGTCAGAATAAGCCCGGCATAGCATCACGCCAAAAACCGCAAAAAGTGTGACCACTTATCGGTCTTATCAACTCCGGCGACAATTCCGTCATGTTAGACCTTAGAAGCAGGAGAAACTTTGAAACGGCAGTAATCGACGAAAGTGGCGTGAGCTGTATTATGCTTATAGCTCCGTGACCCGTACAAGTAGGCCATTGGACTAAAACACGCCTGCTGCGCTATGGTTAGGGATTCCACCTGCAAAGAGTAGGGGTACTGTGATCAGCTTGCCGTGATATCAACTCGGGAGAAAAGAGGACCCACAATTTATACGCCTTCCGATCGCGGAGTCTCTCACGCTCGATTGCTCGCCGGGTCTGGCTGGCTAAATTCAATTGCGTGAGGCTGCAAATTGAAGATAACAGTTTGTCATAGATAATGGGGAGCTGTGTCTTTCTGGCAGAAACCTTTGCCTTCCATCACTAATGAACGCTGCTTTCGATGAGAAGCCTCGTTGGCTGGCTGGTGTTGAATGCAGCTAAGTGTGTACTTAAAGATTGAAAAATTTGCGAACGATCGCGCGAGGTCTTATCGGTTCCCATGTAAATGCACACCTCGCCGTTGGTTGTCTGGCCAAGGTTCGATCGCTCGTTGGGTGTGCTGCCAGTGAGCATGGGCGTAGCAGGAGGGGGCAGAGGGTCCATTCCCCCCCTCATACCTTAGAAGAATTATAAGATTTTTTTTCAGGATACCTGCAGAAAATCTGGGATTCTTACTGAAAGAAGTGTTGTAGGAAATTCTACTAGCTATTTCCATATAGAAATCCTGGATGAAGCATAAGAAACCCTGTAGTCATGAACATTGAGGAGCTAAGGTTAATTTGGACGCCTAGAAATTGAATTCATTTCCTGGCTACGCCCTTGGCATCGAGCCAAGTAGAACTCCCATTCACTCGCTATATGGACCCGGAGATCACGCTTTTCGGTGCGCATGAGTCAGCCGCCGGTCCGCGATCCCCCGAGCTGTGAAACCTTGAAGCGATAATGTAATGAAGTCTTGAATAGTTTGTCATTTTATTAATCTTAATCTGGCGGAATTAATACGGCTTATTGAGTACTCGCGGGAGCTGAACACTTCTCTCGCGGGACTCGTAAAGCCGGAAGGTCCACCCATAATGGCGGTCGATTTGACATAATTCAACGTCCAATCGATCCAAATTTCGCATTCCTCGCAGCAAATGGCGAAACGGCCAACCCGCGCCCCAATTATGGAGGGATCAACTTTCCGCCAATGTCGACGAATCGCCACTCTGTGACGTGCAAAAGTTGTTAATTGATATGTCGTTCACGCTTTCGCCCGTTTGTTGGGTCCCGTTTCATTCGATTGCTCGCAGGTGATAATTGTCCCAAAAATGGCCGCGACCCGTGAAAGGTTCGGGAAAATCGTCGTCCTGATTTGGGCAATCGCAACGCGGGGACCCATTTAATGAGTTAATTAAGATCGGTCATAACTGATGAGGCGGTGAAGCACACCAAGCGAACCGATCTAGTTCTCAGCAGGCGACGACGGGTGCTCTGATAGCAGCAAAAAAAAAACACACAAACCCCTTTCAAAGCCAAGAAGCATCGTCTGCTTTGACTGCTGCTATGCTTACAGGGATAGATGCAGCGCGAGTTCGTGACACTTTTTATTATTGCACACCGTGTCGTGGCGAGCGGCGTGCGATCGCGACTCGCGCGGAATGTGTAGCATATTGCCGCCGCCGCCAGCCCTAGAGTCAGAGAAAGGAACCAATGGGAAGCCGTTTAGTCGAACACAGTAGTAGCCACAAGCGCAGGAAAAAAATACACAATTTTATGTTTTAATTGTGATATCGCCCGATGACGACGACGACGACGACTAAGGCACAGCAGCAATACAGCTCTCGCGACGCCTTATCGGAAGTCGATCAGTTGCGGATCGGTCGAGTCTCCACGGCCGTAGCGGAAAGTGTGGGTCTTTTTATTATTCCCGGGCGAATAGAAAAGTTTATTGGAATAATGGGACTTAATTAGCCTATTATTTCCAGGAGGGACCCCGCGGATTGCCCCGATCCCGATTGGTCGCGAGGGGACAACACGAACGAAATTGAGATGTTGGCAGCTTGTTGTAGTAAGTCGATGGGGAGTTTTTTTTTCGCATCGCCGTCGTTGCTTCGCCAATAGATCTAGATTATCTAAGCAGGCTCCGAGATTGCTTACATAATTGTTTTTGTATGGTAAACATGGGATCGGATGTAGCGGGCCTTAAATGGCAAAGCAGGCTGCGATCCAGCTGCAGATTTGACCCGATTCAAGGGAGATATTATCGAACGGTAGGATGGGAGAAATCTGCGATAAATCATTGGAATTTCTGGTTGAATTTCTAATATGTTTGCTGCTTTTGTAACTAACAAAGTATGTCTAAGTTTACTTCTATCATATTCACCAACATATAGGCTCAATGATTTAATTAGTTGAATAACTTAAATTTCAATCGGTATTTTTTTTTTTAATCCTGTTCCGGATTCCGTTCGTATGCTGGTAAGGATTTCTTTTGAATCCTTGTCAATATTCTATTTGAATCTTGTGCAGGACACTGTTGAAATCCTATTTAGATTTCTATCCTGTTCAATTCCTGTTTAAAATTATGGTCAAATCCTGATCTGGATTCTATGCGAATTCTAATCAAGAATCTGATCGCATCCTGTTCAAAACTCTAGGTGAATCTTGTTCAGATTTCTGGTTGAATCTTGTTCGGGATTTCGTTTCAAATCCTGTTTAGGAATGGAATACTGTTCAGGATACTAGTCGAAACAGCCGTCTAGGATCCTGTACAGATTTTTGTTCGAATTCTGTTCATTATTCAAATTGAAGCCTCTTCGAGATTCTTTACAAATTATGTTCATAATTCTGTTCGAACACTCTCAAGTATTGTGGTCAATCCTATCCAGGATACTGTTTGAGTCCTATTCAGGATTTCATTCGCATCCTGACCAGGATTCTGTTCCAATCTTCTTCAGGATTCCGTTCTAATCCTATTCAGGGATCTGTGCATAACCCGTTCAGGATACAGTTTAAATCCTGCTCAGGATTAACTTCGAAACGTGGATTTTGTTCGGAACATGGTTATGATTCTGTTCGAATCCTGTTAAGGTGAAGATGAATCGAAGCCAAACCTCAAATTTTCAATGATGATGATGATTTGGTTCTACCATCTATTGTAGCAAGGCATCTGCCTATAGCACTGGAATAAACTGAAAAGCGATTTGATCAAGATTGTGCTGTTGTTCGTAAGCAGTCAGTCTCCTGTATGAAGGGCCAAAAACGGATGTGCGGACCCGCAAGCAGAGACACTTGCACGAAACCCGCGGCAGGGGAAAAGAATCTCCTTCCAGAAGATAGTTTTCACGAACAATTGTACAATCAAGCCCTCGATTGACAAAATACTCCCAATATATGGGGTCGAAGAGCCCGCCCTCAATCCACGAAATGTTAACAACAGGGAGGAGGCAGTCCCAAGCTCCCTGTCCAAGTCGCTTCATTCGGGTGCCCTGGTGGTCCCTCCCAACCCAGTTATATATGATATAAAAAGATAAATAAATACAATATAAATTAGAACAATCTCACCAAGTTAGTTGGAACCCCATGCAGATTTGTTACACTTGATGAACTGGATGAACTCTCCGATGATCAATGATGGTTTGATTTTTCTTAAGGTTTCCAATTTACACTATATGCTATACTGCACTCGCGAAACATTTCATTAATGATTGTGTTTACTTCACGCAAAATTTAATAAGATTGAGATTTCTTACGCGCCATACATTTTTTTTTCATACAAAAAATTATCACAAAAAGGTGTTACGTAAATAATGGACAGTTTCTTAATGGTAGGAAATGTAGATCTAAAACTGCAAAATATTGATGTTGCATTTATTTTCTTCCAGATATCCTGTAATGTAGTTACGACCCACGCGATTCAACAAGGCGTCACAATGTCACATATATGCTTATATGCAAATCGCACGATGAACGCCTCACGCCCCGCTTGACGCGCCGCGTTACTATGTCGTCGGCCTACAGATTTAGGTTGCTCCAATTCTAACACCACATTTCGTCGTTGTCATGACAACATAATGCTTGATGCGCTAAGTTTCACGCACACACACTTACTGATCCGAAGTACCCATTGCTTCCAGAAAATTCGATGCTCACTTCAACCACATGATTTTACATAAATTCTTGAATAAAACGACCATATTACGAAATATTTATGAAATGCTTCAAATGCCAATTGACAGCAATTCATTCAACACCATTGAACCCCATCAAAACACCATCATTCAAGCTTCAAATAAAGAAACCCCTCACTTCACTCCACCCACACGCCAAGCCATTACAAAATTGATCAAAATACCATAATTTCACAATTTTTCACTATACACTATTCCTATATCCACTGACACGCACTATCTGCTACTTTTTTTTTTAGAAATTTCTTCCATATTATCGAGAATAATGTATTTAAAAGAGGAACCGCTTTCGCGCACGTCTTCGCCGCCTGAACACCATCGTACCATCCTCGCCAAACCTCAAATTTTCAAGAGCACAAATCTGGAGAACAGAACACCCGTTTGAGCTGAAAACTTAATCGATTGGTAATCACCAGCTATTGAGCAAGGATTCTATTCGAATCTTGATAAGGAATCTGTTCGAATCCTGTTTAGGATTATGTTTGAATACTGTTTAGAATTCTGATCGAATTTTGTTTTGGCATTTTTTTTACCTGAATCCTGTTAAAATTGTGTTGAGAATTCTGTACTCTGCATTTTGCTCAAAACTTGATCATGATTCTGTTTTATGCCTGTTTATGACTCTGATCGGGGTTCTGTTCAAATCCTGTTCAAAATTCCGTTTGAATCATGTGTACATGATTATGTGCCAATCCTGTTTCTTCTAAATAATCGACTCTAGTACACGACATTGAAAACGGCCTTACAGGTACGCGTATCTGTCAAACTTGTGGACTTAAATGGTATACAGTCAACTTTCCATGACTTAATATTGAAGGGTCCATCGAGTTATAGATCGCAAAACCAATGCTTATGCTAAACAAGAGACCATCGAGGTAGCCATGCAATCTAACTTTTAGTATGTTTCTCTAACTCGATATCGATATCCATGGATCCTACAGGAATTCTTTCGGAGTTCTTCCAGAAATTGTTCAAAATTTTTCCAGAAATTCCTCCAGGAATGCTTTTGGAAATCCTTCAAATATTTCTCCAAATTTCCTTCCTCCATAATTCGTTCAGGAATTTATCTAAAGGAATTTTTATATGAATCTCTACGATGTTTTATAGGTAAACACCTTAAGGGATCCTGATAGGAATTTTTGAAGGAATTGGAGATATCCCACAGGTAAACTCTGAAAGATACTGGAAAAAATAACTAGAGAAATTACAGTTAAAATCTCTGAATTAAACTATAACAGAAATTTGGGATGAATTCCTAGAGCAAATTCTGGGAGCATTTCTCAAAGGATCAGAGGAACTCAAAGAAACGTTTGGAGAAATCTGAACAAATACTTGAAGAAATACCAGTACGAATTATTGGAGGAATTTCTGAAACAAATCTAACACAAGTCACTAGATCAATCTCTTCAAGAATACATGAAAGATTTTCTGACTGGAAGTCTGGAGTAATTCCTGAAAGACTTCTGAAGAAATCATGGGAAGAAAAAAGCGTAGCAACATCTTGAGGCATGTCCTAAGTAATACTTAAAGGCATTCATAAAGGAGCTTTAGAAAGACACTCTGGAAGTATTGCTGGAAATATAAACAGAAAATTTTCTGGAGGAATAATGGAATAATGCTTGGATGAATGTTTTGAAGAAGTTTTATAGTATTCACGGAGGAATTTCTGATGTAAATTCTTTCAGTTCTCATGTAAACTCTTACCAGTTCAGATTTATCTCCCAGAAACAGCCTCCGTCTCTGGATCCTTCTCATTTGAGGTAAGTGAAAACAGGAACAATATTCCATCGTTGCTGTTAATCTTTAAACAATCTTAAATCCTATGGAAAACTTGGTAGTCCTCCACTTCCTAAGTGAAGGTGCAAAAGCTAAGAATGTTTTAATAAGGAAGGCGAACATCAAGATATTTTCCCGGCGAATACCATAGTAATTTGGGGGCCTTCCTTAGCCGAGCGTTTAGAGTCCGCGGCTACAAAGCAAAGCCATACTGAAGGTGTCTTGGTTCGATTCCCGGTCGGTCCAGGATCTTTTCGTAATGGAAATTTCCTTGACTTCCCTGGGCATAAAGTATCATCGCACCTGCAACACGATATACGAATGCAAAAATGGCAACTTAGGCAAAGAAAGCTCTCAGTTAACATTTGTATTTTTATTTACAGTAGGGGGTTTAACAGGAGTAGTATTACCTAATTCTTCAATTGATATTGTACTTCATGATACTTATTATGTAGTGGCTCATTGTCATTATGTTTCATCTATAGGAGCTGTATTTGCTATTATAGCAGGAAGAAAGCACTCAGTTGAACACTGAGCTGAGCTGAGAGACAGGCTTTGTCCCAGTGAGGACGTAATGCTAAGAAGAAGACTATAGTAATTTCTGCGAGAATTCGTCCAAGGATTCCGAATTTTTACGGGAATAAACCTGAAGATTCCTCAAACAAGTCCTCCTACAGAAATCTCCAGAAGCTCTTCCAATCATTCTACCGAAGTTCGTCCGATGTGTCTTACAGGATTTCCACCAAGAATTCTTTTTGAGTTTTCTCCCAGGAATTTCTCCGGGAGTTTCTTTTAGGAGTTCCTTCGGGGATTTCCTTCAGGAAGCTCTACGAGGTTTTTTTTCATCAGAAATTTCTACGTGGATTTCTTCCAGAAATGCCTCCGGGAATATCCTTTCAGAATTTCCACCAGAAATTCCTCCGGGGATTTCCTCCATGGATCCCTCCGGGAATACGCTCCAAAAATTCTTCCAGTGATTTCATCCAGGATTTTCACCGGGGATTTTCTCGAGGAATTTATTCGAGGTTTTCCTCCAGAAATTCTTCCGGAAATTTCGTCAAGGAATTTCTATAGAGATTTCCACTAGAAATTTCTATAGAGATTTCCACTAGGAATTTCTCCGTGGATTACCTCTGGGTATCCATCCGGGGATTCGCTCCAAGATTTCTTCTAGAGATTACCTCTAAGAATTCCTCCGGGGATTGTCTCCAGGATTTCCTAAAAGGATTTTTTTTTTTTTTTTTCAAAAATCCCTTCGCGAATTTCCCCCAAGAACTCTTCAGGTGATTTAAACCAGGAATTCTTCAGGGGATTTCCAAGAATTCCTTCGGAGATTTCGTCTAGGAATTCTTCTGGGGATTTTGTCCAGAAATTCATTAAGAAATTCCTCAGCAGATTTTCTCCAGAAATTCTTTTGGGGATTTTCTTAGAGAATTTATCCGGAGATTTTTTCCAGAAATATCTCTGGGGTTTTATACCAGGAATTTCTCCGGAGATTTTCTCCAAGAATTCTTCTGGGTATTTCCTCCAGGAATTCCTCAGAGGATTCCCAAAAGCAATTCCTGCAAGGATTTCGTCCAGAAATTCTTTCAAGCTTCCCTCCAGGAATTGCTCCGGAGATTTTCTCCAGAAACACCTCTGGGGATATCCTGCGGAAACTGTTCCGGGGATTTCATCTAACATTTCCTCCAGAAATTTATCCGGAAATTTCCTCCAGAAATTCTTCCGGGGATTTGCTCCAGGGATTTCTCTCAGGAATTTCACCGGGGATTTATCCCAGGAATTCCTCCGGGGATTTCTGGGGATTTCTCCCCTCTAGTCCTTTAATTTTCACAAGGAACTCCTCCGGGGAATTTCAGAAATTCCTCCGAGATATTTTTACAAGAATTCTTCCGGGGATTCCCTCTATAGTTTCTCCGGAATATCCTTCAGATTTGCTTTGGGTATTCCTCCATGAATTTCTTCGTTGTTCTTTCAGTAATACTTTTATATTTTTGCTGGGAATTCCTACGGAGCTTTACCGAGATTTCCTCCATGGATTCTCTAGGAATTCTTTCAAAGTTTCTGCAGAATCTCCTAGGATTTCCTCCAGAAACTGCTCGATTCTCCTCCACGAATTTTTTGAAGTTCCTCCACGATTTTCTCCAGAGTTCCTCCTGGATGTCTTCCATAGTTCCTTAATAATAGTTCACACAACTGTACAACTACACTCGGATGATTTTACTTTCATTTACTTAAAGGATTCCGTTCAAAGTTATAGATTTTTTTTTTCAAAAATTCAGCGAAGCTTATTTACATTTTAAAATTTGTATTTAATTTAAAAACCATGTTATTTTGTGGAAGTTTTAAGATTAGGGAATACATTTATACAACAGAGAAGGAAAGGATTTTTGGGGATTTCTTAAGCTACTTAGACTACTAAGCTTGAAGGGACAGTGTCCAGATCTGTAACGAAACTAAACAGAAACGGTTTGTGAGAGACACGACGTGAAGAGGACAATTTGAAGGGGAAACATAAAGACAGGGAACGAACGACAATCAAACTCGAATATTGATACGCTTAAAAAAAGGTAGATAAAATTCATATATACACTTCCCTAACTGGGTTCTGCTGTTTTCCTCGGATCCGGAAAGTTTCAGTCAGTTCAGATCTGATGCCACGATGCTCACCGCATCCCCATACGACATGTTCGATATTCTGGTAAGCTACGCCGCAAACATAGAGATTTCTTTCTGAGAGCCCAATACGGTGGGTATACGCGTTTAACGACAGTGATTGGACATAAGCCGACACATGACACGAATGAAACCACGGCTCATGCCCAACGCCTTAAACCATGTTTTTTTTTACATTTGTGGAAATATGGAATGCAGCCATCTACCCCTTTCTCCGTCTCTTCATTTCTGTTGCCAGCTTATCAAGATCTCCCGACGGGCCAATGCAAAAAAAAATATCGAAGGCGATTTGACGCTTGTAGACATCGCCTTCTTTAGCGCCAGAGAGTCCGCTTTCTCCTTGCCCGGAATGGAGCAATGGGAAGGGACCCAAGCTAGAGTAATAGTGTAAGAGCGATTTGACAAACCACTCAATGCTTGGCATATTCCATTCAGGAAATACGCTGACTGCTTCACCGGCTTCATTGACCGAACAGCTTCCAGAGAGACTGTCGGAAAAAATAAAGAAGTACTCGGGTGGGAAAGCACTGATGTACTCTAAGGCGTAATGTATAGCTGCTAACTCATCAGAACATGGTTATAGAAGCATGAAGAAGACGCTATGAAAAAAGCATACTTAGCTTTAGAGTGTTCTTCTCAACTGCTTACTGCGATGAGAAAAATATGATTCTCTGGACCATTTCTGGGAAGACATTTTCCACGCATCGAGATAGGCGATTCCTTTTCTTGTCAGTAGCAAATCAGCCTTAAGATGTTATGCGATAGTACACTTCCCAGAAAAAAAAATCTAAGGGTCTATTTTGTAAATCGAGTGGATTCAAATGACTCGTCTATAGTCACTGTCAAAGTTAGTTAGCATGCATATTTCAGATGTCACCCGTTTACTGCCATAGGACTGCCGCGTACATGCCATATGACTCCAATCGATTCATTTTGCTCGACTCGACTTATAAAATATAAGGCTCTATTTTATAAGTCGACTCGATCAAAATGACTCGACTGGAGTCACTGTCGACCAAAAATTTCACTCGACTCGGCTATGTCACTCGAGTTCTTCCACTGGTATCATTATATGTGACTCAGGATTACAATGGGAGTCGACGGGTGACATCTGAAATATGCATGCTGAGTGATTCCAAGCAACAGCACCAAAATTTGGTAAATTTTTTTTCTATTGAGCTGAAACTTTGCACAGTTTTCCAGTTCCATCTAAATCGTCATTTTCCGATATCAAATCTTCAAATTGAGTTACGACTAACTTTTCAAAAGGGTGTATGTGAAAATGGTTCAAAAATATTCAAAAAGCTGCACAGCAAAAACGGTTCGTTCGATTGTTAGACAACTAAAGAAACAAAGTTAGACAACTAAATAAATATTCAAAAAAATACACACAGTAAGAATTTTTTTTTTTTTGCATTAAAAAACATAATTTTTGACACAAAAACTCAAATATCTCAAAACCCTATCGGAATACCAACGTAATTTTTTGAGGGAAAACGGTCCATTATATTAGCTATCTACCATAAAAATTTGGTGATGGTAAACCAATAAACAAAAAAGTTATGACATTTCAAACATGTCACAATTTTCACATTTAGTAGGAAAAAAAATTTTTTTTTCGGTGTAAATTATTACGGGAACCGCAGTTTGTTGCTGATTTTATTGTTAAGGGCCTTGCGTGAATTAAACAAGTCGTTTTCATGTATTCATTAGTATTATGTATAATATATGTATAAATATTATGTATATGTATAAATATTATGTATATGTATAAATATTATATGTATATGTATATATGTATAAATTAAAATGAATTAACAGATTACACGAAAATAATTTTTTTTTACCAGGATATTTTTTTTTAGGGTATGATCGATGAGTTTCTAAATGTTATATATAAACTTTAAAAGTTTTGGATTTGGGTATGCGTTATGAGATCATGAAAACATTTTATTAATACTTATTTATTTATTTATTGTTATTCAATTTTTTTACAATATCGAACACTTTTGCATCATTATCAGTACAGTTCGAGTATAGTTTTGCTTTAATTTTATTTTCTGACAATGGAATGAAACAGTGAAATTTTTGGGTTCCTTGGATCGTTTTCGCGTTATTATATTGCTCGCTGAGCTCTGATGCCGTTAATTCGTACTCTTCAGTAGTAGTAAAACAAAATGATAATTTTGTTAAATCTTCTTCTTTTCTGCGATTCGCTCAATCAAATAGTTCTTTTGCAGTTTTAATTGGATGCTCACGTTCTTTGGCTAAACTTGCTCTTGTGGCCATGCGCTTTATGGTTCCTCCAATAGCATCACAAGGACCTTTGCCATGTGACGTAGCAAAGAAATGCCATTCTGCATCAATTCCGTACTTTGATTTAAATTGACATAGGCTCGAAAAATTCTTACGGTTTTTGTACTGCGATGCTGCTCCATCAGACATGAAATATATCTTTCTGATTTCTTTATCCTTATCAACGCGTAAAAAGTTAATCATTTTGGCAATGAACAAATTTACAGATACTGAGTCGTGTCTTAAATCTTCGGAAATTACAATAAAACTAAAATATTCAATTTGCGTACTTCCATTGAAATAAATAACGAATGGATGAATTGTAGCTTGTTGTACGTTCCAGTGATGGGACTGCACTTCATCTTGCAATACAAAGCTATAGTTTTCAGAAAAATCACAAATGACTAAAAATTCACCATCTTGTAATGTATTTTTCGTATTTTTTAAAAAGCGGGATTGCTCTGTTTTAATAAAGTCGTGAGGAATTAAACTTTCTAATTTCAAGCAAAAAAATGACACAAACTCATCTACAGGTTTTACAATAGTTTCTAGGTCACACCTATCCGTGGTCACCCATTGCTCAAATGATAACTGATCAATATAATTTTCTTCAAACTCAGCGAATAAAGTATTTTCCAATGATGAAGAATCTGGACAATCCGAACAAGATCGTAGATAGCAATTTGATTTGGTATTTTCACACAAAAGACTACCAGTTAACATTTTAATATATATTTTAATGATTCTTTTCAAACTATGTAAGATTAGGTTAATATTTTCGTGTGTTGTGCACACACAAACATTATGTGTTCCTGAATTGGATAGAAGCTTGCATTGCCTTGGACGAAGGCTTGCAAATGAGGAAAAACCTACCTTAATATTTTCGTTAATTTCCTTGAAGCGTGTATACGCTTCTTTCAAAGTAGTCATCATTAATCGTTTTTGGATTGCTTGACGCTTTCCATCTTTTTTTACAGATACATAATCTTTTTGGCCAGGCATAGCTCTACTTACTTCATCGTCTTCAAAATATTGAATTATTTTTTCTTTTGTCTCATCTGTTAATGAAGTACTCGACCTAGCATTTTTGGTTGCAAGACAGTTATTTTTGAATTGTTTTGCCTCTTTTGCTGTATTTCTAATGGTTTTGAACTCATCAATGGCGTCTTGAATAGACCACGAGCTTGGCAGCATCGACAAAATCAATAATTTTTCTTTCCTTGTCGTGGCTAGATTCGAGAACCTTTCCTTCATATTCATAATTACCTCATCGTAGTCTGTATTTTCCACATCCTCAGGTCCTAATTTGAAGAGGTTTCTTCGTACAGCTTCGTTGATTTCACGGTATTTTTTCTCGGGATAATTGACGTAACCCATCTTCGTCCATTTAATCGGAGTAACTTTTATTCCAGCTATCCCTTCGTTGAAGCGTTCGATGTTGACCTTCTGGATGCACTCATCTTCTGATTTTTTTTTTTTTTTTTTTTTTTTTTTTTAATTTCTTTATTAGTATCATTCCAAACATTACATTCACTTCTTATATCTAGGTGTTCTGTGTTATTTGACAACACTATCATCCTAATTTGGTAAAACAAATTTAAGATTTAATTAACATTTTGTTAACAACATATTACATTTCATTTGCCGTAGCAGTTCAGTTATTTTTTACAGGTGAGTTGATATCACCTGCTTATAAGAGAAAAAAAAATGTTTTTAATACACTTAACCTAACTTAACCTAAACATATAACGCATTAATCGTGGCAATAGAAGATTGTAACGATTTTTGCCTGAAATTATTAATGATTGTATTTGACATTTGTTCCAATGTTTCAACATTGGATATTCTATGTAACTCATTGGTACTATACCAGGGAGGAAGCCTCAGAATCATTTTCAAAATTTTATTTTGAATTCTCTGCAGAGCTTTCTTCCTGGTATTACAACAGCTAGTCCATATTGGTACAGCATACAACATGGCTGGCCTGAAAATTTGTTTGAATATCAACAGCTTGTTCTTAAGACAAAGTTTTGATTTTCTATTAATAAGGGGATAGAGACATTTTACATATTTATTACATTTGGCTTGAATGCCCTCAATGTGATTTTTGAAAGTTAAATTCTTATCTAGCATGAGCCCTAGATACTTAACTTCATCTGACCAATTTATTGGAACCCCTCTCATCGTGACAACATGTCTACTTGAAGGTTTCAAATAAAGAGCTTTTGGTTTATGTGGGAATATTATTAGTTGAGTTTTGGAAGCATTAGGAGAAATCTTCCATTTTTGCAAGTATGAAGAAAAAATATCCAAACTTTTTTGCAATCGACTACAGATGACACGCAGGCTTCGTCCTTTGGCGGAGAGGCCTGTGTCATCCGCAAACAAAGATTTTTGACATCCCTGAGGTAGCTCAGGTAAGTCAGATGTGAAAATATTGTATAATATTGGTCCCAAAATGCTGCCTTGAGGAACACCAGCTCTTACAGGAAGTCTTTCAGATCTGGAGTTCTGATAATTAACCTGAAGTGTACGATTTGACAGATAACTTTGAATTATTCTAACAATGTATGTTGGAAAATGAAAGTTTTTTAATTTTACAATCAAACCTTCATGCCAAACACTGTCGAATGCTTTTTCTATGTCTAGAAGAGCAAGACCAGTAGAATAGCCTTCAGATTTGTTGGAACGGATCAAATTTGTTACACGTAAAAGTTGATGAGTGGTCGAATGTCCATGGCGGAATCCGAACTGTTCATTGGCAAAAATTGAATTTTCGTTGATGTGGGCCATCATTCTGTTCAAAATAACCTTTTCAAAAAGTTTACTGATGGAGGAAAGCAAACTGATTGGACGATAGCTAGAAGCTTCTGCAGGATTTTTGTCTGGTTTTAAAATTGGAACAACCTTAGCATTTTTCCATTTGTCAGGAAAATATGCTAATTGAAAACATTTGTTAAATATATCAACTAAAAATGATAAGCTACTTTCTGGAAGTTTCTTGATGAGGATGTAGAAAATTCCATCATCGCCAGGAGCTTTCATGTTTTTGAATTTTTTAATAATAGTTCTCACTTCTTCCAAATCAGTCTCCCAGGCATTTTCGAAAACGTTCTCTTGATTGAGAATATTTTCGAACTCCTGAGTAACTTGATTTTCAATTGGACTAGTAAGTCCTAAATTAAAATTGTGCGCACTTTCAAACTGCATAGCAAGTTTTTGAGCTTTTTCGCAATTAGTTAGTAATAATTTGTTTTCCTCTTTCAATGCCGGTATTGGCTTCTGAGGTTTTTTCAAGATTTTCGATAA
Organism: Aedes aegypti; assembly: GCF_002204515.2. Taxonomy (NCBI): domain Eukaryota; kingdom Metazoa; phylum Arthropoda; class Insecta; order Diptera; family Culicidae; genus Aedes; species Aedes aegypti. The sequence continues at coordinate 298,406,134 of NC_035107.1, read as the reverse complement.
TTTCCAAAAGGGCTTAGAGCCAGGGTCCAATTGAGAAATTTTATTTTCAAAATTTTTGTTTCTTAATTGAGCAAAACGTTTCTTGATTTCTTTCTGCAAATCCTGCCATATAATTTTCATAGCAGGATCGCGAGTGCGTTGAAATTGCCTTCTCCTCACGTTTTTAAGACGGATCAAGAGTTTAAGATCATCGTCTATAATCACGGATTCAAATTTTACTTCACATTTTGGAATTGCAATGCTCCGGGCTTCAACAATGGAATTTGTTAAAGTTTCAAGAGCATTGTCAATATCAAGTTTAGTTTCTAAAGAAATGTTAACATCAAGATTGGAGTCAACATACGTTTTATATATATTCCAGTCGGCTCGTAAATAATTGAAAGTGGAGCTGATAGGATTGAGAATCGCTTCTTGAGATATTTGAAATGTAACAGGGACATGATCAGAATCAAAATCAGCATGAGTAATATGTTGGCTACAAAGATGACTAGAGTCGGTTAAGACCAAATCAATCGTAGATGGATTTCTAGAAGAGGAAAAACATGTGGGGCTATCAGGGTATTGAATTGAGAAATATCCTGAAGAGCACTCATCAAATAAAATTCTGCCGTTGGAATTACTTTGAGAATTATTCCATGATCGATGTTTGGCATTAAAGTCACCAATGACAAAAAATTTTAACTTATTGCGAGTCAATTTACGCAAGTCAGTTTGGAGCAAATTAACTTGCTGCCCAGAGCATTGAAAAGGCAAATAGGCAGCTATGAAAGTATATTTACCAAACTGTGTTTCAACAGAAACACCTAAAGTTTCAAAAACTTTAGTTTCAAATGATGAAAACAGTTGATGTTTTATACGCCTATGAATGATGATTGCAACTCCCCCACATGCCCCATCAAGTCGATCGTTACGATAAACGAAAAAGTTAGGATCTCTTTTGAGTTTAGATCCAGGTTTTAAATACGTTTCGGTAATAACTGCTATATGCACGTTATTAACCGTAAGAAAATTAAATAGCTCGTCCTCTTTACCATTCAGAGAACGAGCATTCCAATTTAAAATATTTAAATTATTATTTGGATCCATTAGAAAAACGTAATCCAATAACAATTTGATTGGTAAATTTTACACCTACTTGGACTGCTTCAGTCATAGTGGTATTGAATTGAATTGAATTACTTTTTATTGAAGGGATTTTCTGCCGTAGGCAGGTTCATCCCCAGTCAGGTTAAAAAAATCAGGACAAGCCTGAAGGGCCAGCCTGAGAAAAATAACAAAAATATTGTAACTAGTCTAGGGACACATAGTTATTACATCGAGTGAGATTTAGATAAAACTAATTGACAAAAAGCCACAAATTAACACAACATAAAGCTGGGGGTACAATAAGGAGCCACTTCTTATGTGCCTAACATTCAAAGCGAACAAATGGACGGACAAGTTTAAAACTATTGCAGAACATGCTTATGATGGGACAACAACAGCTAGTGGGTTACGATCACGTGAATTGTACATGGACGATATATCTAAATCTTAAAGTATAATCCGGCGTCCTTAATGAAGGAGATAAGCGCCGCCATTGAAGAGAGGTCGTCCTGCAGGGCTTCTCGTATGCTACCAGAAATCCCATACATCTGTCTGGGGCTATCAAAGGCTGGGCAGTTGCAGATGAAATGCTCAACGGTGTTACCCGTGTCACAGATCTCGCAGGACCGATGGAAAGGGTTTCCTCCGTAATTGTGGGACATCCTTGTGTGGCCGGATCTCAACCGGGAGATTATTGTTTGGTCCTTCATCGAGTTCAGGTCTGTCCAAGCGTCGGTGCTTCGTTTAATTTTTCGTAGGTAGGCCCCTCGTGAGTTCGCCCATTCTGCTTGCCATGTCTGGCGTATGGTCGATTTCACCCACCTTCGAATATCAGCAAGGGGTACCCTAGTGCTGTAACGGGGGCCAGAAGGGCCGGTTCCTGCTAGGTAATCTGCGGTTGCGTTACCAGGAACACCACTGTGTCCTGGAACCCACATTAGGGTAACGTCGCATGGGGCCTTTTTTATTATCCCCTGGATCCACGGGTGACGAGGGGTTTCAGATTGGAGCGCTGTGAAGCAGCTCGCTGAGTCGGTGATGATGACTATAGGGCTGGTAGTAGGTACAGTGGCGGCATACAGAATAGCCGCTGCTTCGGCGGAGAAGATAGAGCACTGTCCGGGGAGGCTGAGGCTGGTTGCTAGATTTTCATCTGTTATACCTATCCCAACACCTCGTACGGAGAGGGATCCGTCAGTGTATCGTCGCTGGTGTGCTGAATAGTCTTTCCGAAGGATCTCGGCGACGGTTTTTCGCAATCGGATGGATGAATCACCTGCCTTAAAACTTTGTTTTATTCTGTCGTCGAATTTAAGGTTTGAGCTGCGCCAGTCTCGTTCGCCACACCAGTGCGTTTTGGCAATTGGTGGGAGACGCGAACCGGTGGCGTTTTCTAGCTGGTGGTCTGCTTCTTCCATGAGGTGTGTTCTGCGGTTTCCCGCGGTCCTCTCGGCAATAGCGGCTGCTTTCGTGCAGAGGGTTATAATGACGAGGAAGCGGAATGGAAGAAGCCCGGCTTCAACACAAGCAGCGTCAGCCGGAGTGGAAGGAAGAAGCCCCGAGACAATTCGAATGTATCGGTTGTAGATCGGGGATAGCGCGTCGATGAGGTTGTTCATAGCCAGATACGTGATTTCCAATCCGTACAGCAGGCGACTATCGATGATGGCAGTGGCTACACGGAATCGGATATTCCGGTTGTTGCTGCGATGAGGTCTCGATAAGGATCTCAATAAATTTAGACGACTTCGGCAGTTGGCTCTGACTCCTTCAAAGTGGGGCTTGAAGGTCAGGCCTCGGTCGATAGTGACACCGAGGATTTTTGCCGTTTTGCGGATGGGGATGGATTGGTTGTTGATGTTAATCGGAGGCCCACTAACCCTGTGCCCGGATGAGCACACATGGCATCGGACACTTTTAGAAGCCGACATAGTGAAGCCGACGGAGGACGCCCACTTGGCTACTCTGGTAACGGCAGCTTGAGCTTTCCTTCGTGTAGCCGCGATTGTGGGTCCAGATACTACAATTACGATGTCGTCCGCGTAGACGAATATTTTGACGCCGTTTGGAAGGTTTTGGAAGACGCCGTTCATCATTATTAGGAACAGAGTCACCGATATGACGGATCCTTGCGGAACGCCGGTCATAGTGGTGGCTTTGAACATTGCATCAATCATTAGATTCAATTGTTCAGTTAGAAAATTAAAATCAGAGGCAGACATGTCATGTGATTTCCCATTGGAATTTCCGGTAGACGAAGAAGCGGAGTTACCTGTGGCGGTAGGGTTTTTTCCATTTGATTTGAAACAAGTAGAATGGGTACCCATGGATCGAACAGGGGAGGAGTTCGAATTTCCTGCTACGATATCGGCAAAGGATTTACCGTGGGTAGATACATTCGAAATAGAAAGATTCGAACGGCTACCCGACGGAATAAAATTAGTTTGTGAATGAGCATGATTATGATCTTCCTGATGGGTATGATTCATGATCAAGCGATCGTTAACTGAAAAATGAGCATTGTTCGATACTTCTTCTTCTTCTTCTTCTTGGCATTAACGTCCTCACTGGGACAGAGCCTGCTTCTCAGCGTAGTGTTCTTATGAGCACTTCCACAGTTATTGACTGAGAGCTTTCTTTGCCAATGTTGCCATTTTCGCATTCGTATATCGTGTGGCAGGTACGATGATACTCTATGTCCAGGGAAGTCAAGGAAATTTCCATTACGAAAAGATCCTGGACCTGGATTGTTCGATACTCTACCAGGCAAATTCCGGAAACGACCGTTATCGTAACGGATATTATCTTTCATCTGCCTGGCACGAGCCTCAATGACCTTTTTACGTGAAGGACAATTCCAAAAATTGGACTTATGGTTAGCCCCGCAATTACAACATATGAATTTGGTGGTATCTTCCTTCACTGGACAGACGTCTTTGGCGTGAGAAGAACCTCCGCAAATCATGCATTTAGCATCCATGCGACAATTTTTTGTACCATGACCCCACTTTTGGCACCGACGGCACTGAGTGGGGTTCTGGTAATTTCCTCCAGGTTTCTGGAAATGTTCCCATGTAACACGGACATCAAACAAAAGTTTTGCTTTTTCTAAAGCTTTAATATTATTTAGTTCTTTTTTGTTAAAGTGAACTAAATAAAATTCTTGAGAAAGCCCTTTCCGAACAATGCCAGATTGGGTTCTCTTTTTCATAATGATTACTTGGACTGGGGAAAATCCAAGTAAATCATGTATTCCATTTTTGATCTCTTCAGGTGATTTATAGTCACTTGAGAGACCTTTCAAGACAACGTTGAACAAACGTTCAGTTTTGTCGTCATAAGTAAAAAATTTGTGCTTCTTCTCTTCAAGATGTTTGAGAAGAAGCTCACGATCTTTAAGAGTTTCCGGCAAAACGCGACAGTCTCCTTTCTTTGCGATTTGGAAGGAAACCTTGATTCCCCTAATGGAGTTCAAGATCTCCTGCCTAAATCCCCCAAATTCGGAACAACTGACCACGATAGGCGGCACTCTTTGCTTCCTCACTTGAATCAAAGAGCCTGGGCTAGAGGCTGCTTCGATTTGGTGTTCGGAAAATTTGTCTAGAGCATCGAACTGATTGCTCATTTCGATACAATTATTCATTTCACCCTTGGAAGAAACTTCGCATTCCGGGGAAGCGTCCTTTCTTCCATTCTTGCCACGTGTAGTGACAGTTTTAAAACCCACTTTTTTGGAAGGAAGTAGTGAATTCAGAGATTCACCCTTCCTTTTGTTTGTTGTTGATACCATGTTTAATTAATAAACGAAAGAAGACGTGACCTTCGAAAGGTTTTTTCCCTAGACGGTGTCCAAGAAGGATTACCACCGCTAGCTTTCGCCAACGGGTCCAACGAAAAATCGAAGGCACGGGTCCAAACAAGGATCGTAAAGGGATCAATAGTAGAAAAAATAGTACTGAAAAGTACTGTTTTAGTAGCACTGAAAAGTACCGTTTTTAATCTTAGCACTGAAAAGTACTGTTTTTGTAGCACTGAAAAGTACTGTTTTATTGCTTTAGGTAGTTTTTAAGAAAACTTCCAAGAGCAGAGAGAATTCGTGTACGCACAGCACGAAGGTACGATGCGCACTGATCATCTTCTGATTGATTTGTTGAAACAGATGTCGCTGATGGTACCGTGGCAAGACTATCTGCACTTGGTACTTCTGGTAACTCCTCAGTTGTTGTCGGTGCATCTAGTAATTCCTCAGTTGTTGTTGTTTTCGAACTTCCTGCAACCTGATCCACCGATGATGTACAGATTGCCCGTTTGTCAACGTTTAAACGGCAGGACGTACAAATGCGTAAATTTGTATTCAATGTAACTTTTTTTGTAGCTTTTGTCTTCAATATTAGATTTCTTATAGGTTTCTTTTAAGGTTTCAACACTATTTAGAGAATTTTTCTTCAGTTACGTACAATAAAAAATATGACACTATCAAGACTTTAGATCACAACACTGGATCGCGTCTAACTTTCTAATAGATGCTATAATAGTTATGAATAATTAAATAAAATATCATGAAAACAACTTGTTAATTTCATGTGGTACCCTTAACAAAAAATTCAGCAACAAACTGCGGTCCTAAAAAAATAAACAATGAAAAAAAAAATGTTTCACTAAGTGTCAAATTTGTGAAATATTTGAAATGTCATAACTTTTTTGTTTATTGGCTTACCATTACCTGATTTTTATGGTAGATAGCTAATATAATGGACCGTTTTCCCTCAAAAAATTACGTTGGTATTCCGATAGGGTTTTGAGATATTTGAGTTTTTGTGACAAAAATGATGTTTTTTAATGCAAAAAAAAAAATTTACTGTGTATTTTTTTTTTGGAATCTTTATTTAGTTGTCTAACTTTGTTTCTTTAGTTGTCTAACAATCGAACGAACCGTTTTTGCTGTGCAGCTTTTTGAATATTTTTGAACCATTTTCACATACACCCTTTTGAAAAGTTAGTCGTGACTCAACTTGAAGATTTGATATCGGAAAATGACGATTTAGATAAAACTGAAAAACTGTGCAAAGTTTCAGATATTTTTGAAATGGTCGATCAGAATCGACTTGCATGCCTCCGTGGAATCCCTCTGCTTACTTTGATCGACAGTGACGACAGACGAGTCACATGAATCCGCTCGATGTCACTCGTCGACTCCCATAGTAATCCAGTCATATAGAGTGGCAGCTATCGAAAAAAGTCGAGCAAAGTTTTTGGTCGACAGTGACTCTAGTCGAGTCATTTTGATCGACTCGACTTACAAAATAGACCCCTAAGTTTCCCACGCATTCTCTCCTAGCTCGGCCGATGTTTCATACAGTTCTGATTCAGACTTGGAATCTTGCAGCGGAAAGTCTGAATGAACAGTCTAATAACATTACCGCACTACATAGACATATAACGAGGCATCGTACGATCCCATTCACACAATAACCGCTCTTTTATGGAACCAAACAAATTTACGCCTTTTATTGTGACACAACTATTTTTTCGCCTTCTCGCTTCTCTTACCAACAGCCGCTCCATTCCCATTCTTTTTCCGTTTCTTCTTCGCCTTTTTCGGCTTCTCCGGTGGCAACTCGGTGGGGTATTTCCCCAGATATTTCACGGCCATGGCCGCACTGTCGACTAACTTCCGTTCCGCAAAGGCATCCATCAGCGCACCGAGTAAGCTCTTGTCCAACTTGATGCGGAACTTCTTGACCATGGCGATGAAGTCTTCTCTTTCCAGCAGGGGGTTTTCGAGTTTTTGAAGTTGGAGCATCAGGTGACCCAAGTCACGTTTTCTTTTCTTCTTCTTCGGTTTGAAGCCCAGGAAGCGACATCTATCGAGGAGCATTTCGGGGACGTCCACCGGGCGCGGAGGATTCGACAGCAGAACACCTTGGTAGATGATAGATTTCGTAGGGTCCCGTTTCATGAAACGTTTCGAAAGCTGAAATATTGATTTATGAGATTGCGTATGTTCAGAAACCTGTATAAGATTACCCTTCCAGCCACTTTGTTAACGAACTGATACTCTCCGAGGGAGAGCAGCTTCATGTTCGGATTACGCCCAAAGGCCTTAACCAGCTCTTTGACTTCATCTTCGCTGAAGAAGTTTCCTCCGAGATAGATGTCCTCAAGAACTTCACATTTGCGAAACGCTTTGAGCAAGGACGTTGCCTCCTCCGAACGTAGACAGTTCATTTCCAGATTCAGAACCTTAAGGCCGCTGGTTGTCATGGCTTTGTACAGTGCCGGACTAAAAAGAGTACCACGCAGGGCGTTCCACGATAGATTCAGCTTCCTGAGCGATTCGTTCTTCGCAAGCTCCTTGAGAAATGGGACGATGCACTCCTTCTCCAGATAGAGGAAGTTACCGGCCAGGTTTAGTTCCTGAATGGTCGAATTGGCGCTGAGAAACGTCCCTGCCGCCACGCCCGTTAAGTGTTCCAACCTGTTCCAGCTGACGTCGATCTCTTCGATGTTGAACGATAAGGACAACGATTTAAACAGCCCCATACCACTGCTATCGTTCAGGTGGCAGTGCGAGAGATTTAGCCTGCGAACGGCCGAGTTGGCGAGGGCTTCTACCAGGGTCAATGCTACTTCATCGTCGCCAAGGGAGCTGTGAGATAGATCTAGATGAACGATTCGTTGCGCAAGCTGTAGAAGGTTGGCCAGGCTGACGGCCAACGGCACGTTCATCAACAAGTTGTGGCTCAGGTTGAGGTCATTTATGCGCTCCGGACAAGCCATCACCAAGCAGTCGAGAATGATCTGCACTTGAAGGTTGCTGCAACCGATGCGCTGAATTGAGGATAATGAAGGTCATCCAAAAATGAGTTTGAGGTTAGGATATTAAGCTTACATTCAGATCTATGTCAACAGTTTGATCCGAATTCTGCTCGCCATCTTCCAAAATTTCACAGACGTATCGCAACGGAGTTACGCCGTATTTACGACATTCTCCTACATAGATTTCGACGAAGGAACGCTTGGATTCGATTGGCACTTCTTCGGTCAGCAATCGCTCAAGAGGATCTACAGGTTCAGGAAAGTCCTCGGATTCATCTACTATGGTTGATTTGGAGCTTACTCCACGAAACGGGCATATTGCGATCTGGTAGGTGTGTATCGATGTTACGTCTTCTAAGGTTGTTCCCTCTGGTTGTTGTGAGAGAACTTCAACAAGCTCGCTGTTTTGCTGTTCTCCTTCCTCTTGTTGTGAAACGGATTTCTCGTTTTCAACATTTTCGGTCTCCATTTTTAAATTTTGACAATTTTTTTTGATTTTAATTACACACAAAATTTTGCACCCACATGTTCCACAATTCCTGCTGAAATAACCTATCAGTTTCACAGCCCTTGACAGATGTTGTTAGATAACCATGACCTACTTTGATAATCAAATTTACTAAAGACAAATAATTCAATCTTCGAGACACGCGGAATGGTAATTTTTGCTCCGCTGTAAAAGCTATTCAATTATACTGCGAAACAAGTTTTTTTGTCGCATGCATTGTAAACAAGTTTACCTCAATATCCCTGGACTTATTGCCGTTTTCAAAAATGACAAGGCACGTCTGGTTTTTGAGATTTTGACTGCTGAAAATTCACTAATTATCGATTTCAGTTAATTTGCATGCAAGCTACCAGCTTTTATGCTGATTTTTGTGCTTTATTCTTATAGAAATCATGTTCAAAGTTGCTAGAGAATACGAATCAACAAACTATATTATACATTCATTACTAAAACAAGGTTCATGGTGCCCCGACAGACCGATATTGTGAAAAAAATTGTTCATCAAAACTGAGTACAGGGCTCGAATCTTGAGGTCATTCTGCTCCTCTGGACCCATTTTTAAAACAAATCTCTAGGAGTAATCTCGAGAAATCTGATAAAATTGAGAACATCTCTCAATTATTACTCTCTGTAACAATCATGATCTGCAACACATCATGAGAGTGTGTTTATCATTTTCTGCTATCAATCAATGCATGATAAACCCCATCTAAACAAGCTCCAAACTCCAAAAGTCAGTAAAATAAAACTCCTAACCCAATGGTAAATAAGCGAGATAAACTGGTTTTATCATCGCTCACTCTTTGGAAGTCTTGTTCGCCACTGTTATGTATCATGCTTGTTACAACTTGTGAAACATTGCCGATCATGGGCCGATACAGATGAAATGTGTTGTTTCGCTTGCTATGATCGTTCTTTAAAATCAAAAGAGAACGAATTCTGCAATGCCTGCTGGATATACATAACATTATTATTATCTTTATTAAGGAGATTTTCGGCCGTATGGCTGGTTCATCTCCGTAAGGAATACACATATCCTCAAAAGATACGAGAAAAGGTTAAATTTGTTCCACTGTGTTCTTCCTAGATTCAGCGAATTTTAATAATTTTGGACGCTACTTCATATCTAATGTCGTTTTCGTTTTTAGGAACTGGGTCGGTGATCAAGACATAAACAAACAAACGTCAAGCAAATTGTAGTTCGGTCAAACCAGAATCGGGTTGGGGTTGAAACTGTGATTCAGAACGGGTTGCGCCAGTTCCAACCTGGGTTCAAAAACGAATTCGACATAAGACAAGACGTGACAGGTCAAAGTACAAAAACAAAACCAATTGCCTGTCAAAAAAGACCACTTCTCATTGGTCGTTTTGGCAAAGGCCTACTTTCACATCGTTGAGTTGGATTGCAACAGGGCACTTTGTTGCAAGCCCGGCCGTGTTGCTAGTTCGTACATTAGGGTTTTCATCAAAAGTTTAAATTTTTTTCATGAAATCTTTTTGTTTCAAATCTATTTATATTCGCTGTTAAGTTTACCCCATGTGCTTCTACAATGCTAAAATAAATAAAAAATACTCAATTGAGTGCAATATAATGAAAATGGTTTAAATTTTTTTGAAAAACATCTCCGGTTTTGAATGTTAACCTAATATTATAATAAGTATAGCACCCTATATTCCACTAAATGAATGAAGCGTGCAAGAAACAACCAAAATGTGAACTTTGATTTTTTAATTGTTTCACAAGATTTGATTGAAAAAGATACTGGTAGCACTGGCTTTTGTATCGTCAAGGTTATCGACTGGAAAACAACCGGGCAGTCTTAGTTGAGCTGTCACGTCCTGTCCTAGCTTCATATGAGACATTAATGCATTCATCGCCAGTGTACTTAGATATCAATTTCTTATAAACGCTGATAGATAAACGCCCAGTACGCGTCTTCTTGACGTATCTACGCAAATTTTCTTCGCACGGAGACACTGTCCCCCAGATTATCTGATAAAATTCTAGATATTCCGATAAGACCGATATCCATACAACAAATCGGTCCGGTGCAAAGCGATATCCATCGGAAGACCGGCAGTATAAATCGAAGCTTTATCGTGAGTCGCCGGGTGTGCTCTCTAACTGTTATCATCTCAACAGTAGTTTAGATAGTTTAGTGTTCCAACAACATGCTGGATAGGGATATAAAGTTGCTTGATTACTCGCTGGATCGACCTCAGCCGCCGGAAACCCTTCAGCAGTTCCTGCGACGGAAATGGGACAAGTTCTATCTGCAGTGGGAAGTTTACACGATGGCGTATGTGTTCGAGCCGTGGGAGAAGTGCATCATCAGTATCCTTTTCAAGTGTTTAACCTGTAAAGCCACATGGGCATTGGCCTGGGACACGGTTATATGAAAAATTTAGATTCTCGCTCCAGTCCACTTTCTGGATTGCATTTTGGTCCCATGACAACTGTGCAAAATTCCAGCTCGATCGGTGAAACTATATTTTAGCGCCAGCCGTTCAAAGTTTGTATGGGATTTACTATGGGAAAACTTACTTTTGCATAGAAAAATCGCCAGAGGTCGCCCATTATGCTCTATAAAAATTCTGAGCACAGATCTCGATAGGTATTTCTACGGTGAATAACATCAGTTGACAGCCTACCGCCGTCGTGTACAGTCGCCTTTCGCAGTTGTTCCGTACTGCTAATTTCAATTAGTAGCACATCAGTGAATTCGAAGTGTGCTGACGGGGTGCTCCACTGCGGGGCAATCGTCTATTGTTTTTTTCCGGATTCCATTTTGATCTTTTGTTCGGTCTCTATTGTGGGGCGCATTGCAGACCTGCAAAACCACGTGCCCTCGAAAGTGTGGTTAAAAACTCGGTAGTGGCGTTTGCATATTAAGTGATAAATCAAGTTCGTGAGTCTGTATTCGGGCGTGAGTGTTTGTGTTGCTAGTTTGTGAGTGGTGTTAATATAATCAGCTTCAAAACCCAAAGGGATACATCGATTTTCAACGGCATTGCGACTGACCACTTATAAACAGGTGAGCCTTTCCGGCCGGCCGGCGCCATGCTGGCAAACGGCCATCCCCCTCATCCAGGGGACCCAGTGGGCCCCGGGGGTGGATTTGGCAAAGTAGGCAACAGGGTTCTCGGCGATTACACCGGTGCATTGCTACCGGAATTCATGGACCGTGAAGGTACTGCAGGACAACTGCAATATCTTAAAATGGAAGCGGCTGCTGGATCCATGCCTCAGGATCCCTTTCTTCTCCGGCTATCCGTTGAAAAGGCCATCGGAGGTCCCATTTTTGGGGCCTTCAAAGAAAATAAAGTTATGTCCTACGTGTTGAAGGTGCGTAGCCAAGAGCAGGTGAATCGCCTCCTTCGAATGAGTCAACTGCAAGACAAAACGCCGATCCGGATCATTGAGCACCCACGGCTTAATCAAAGGCAATGCGTAGTAACCAACCACGAAACAATAGGTCTATCAGATAATTACGCCGAACGCCAAGAGAACTTCCACATGTGATGAAACCAATGACGGAAATGCATCCGATCATAGCATGTTATCAGCCACGTCTAAAGCCACCGGAATCTCCAACGCTTCTCAAGTTTCAAACCCTACTAAAAGGGTTCACTCCACATCGGATCACAGTTGCCCATCTGGTGATTCAAACGCCTCAACCACCAACTCGAAGCGGAAAAACAAGCACCGCAAGAGAGGTGGTAGAACCAAACAGTAGAAGCAGTCACTAACGCTCAGTCATCTCCAAAAATAAGGCTTAAACGATTCGACAATATTTTGTTCCTGCCATCTTCACTCCGCAAATTAACGTCGAGACGATCGAATCTCAAGAATCGACTGAGCAACTATCGGTCAACACACAACAACCTCCAAATGTTTCTCTCACGGATAAATCATCGACAACAGGGGTCACGGACAGCCGGGGCCCCGTCAGTGCGGACGCTACACCCCTACCGGAACTGGCGGACAACCCCCGGCATCCGGACGTAACTGTTGTTATCGGGACGCATAAGGGACACAGTGCCTATCCCCCGAAATCCCCAAATAGTTATCTGGGCAGTCAGGGCCCCGTCGGTGCGGAAGTTTTGGAAGAACCGGAACCGGCGAACAACCCCTGTCACTCATATAAAGTTTGAAGAGGGACGCAAAAGGGATTAACATCCTATTCCCCTGAGGACAGCGTGGGAAGCAAGCCACAGGAAACTGTTTTCTCTGCCCCTGCTAACAAGCAGAGGGTGAAGCTCGGGACGCCCAATGCCCCGAAGGACAACGAGGGAAGCAAGCATCCGTCAAGTCGAAACTCGAAAAGAAAACACCACAACACTCCAACATGCCAGCCATCCTCGGCGTCACATGCTGAATACTTTCCGGCCTTGGGACCGGAGGCAAGCGACGCCAGACTGTATGATCTGTTACACAACGCTCGTTACAATCGCTCAACACGGATTTCACCTGGGAATTCCAGAACCGTTATCAGGACGATTTCTTCAATCAAACATCAACCCGTCTCAAATTCTGATCTCTCTCAGTTCTCAATTTCATGCACGGGAAACTCGCGAGGTATCCCGTCGTTTCCTGTACATAACGAAGTTCCTTCAAGATATCCTGCCTGTTCAGTAATGCCAAACTGCACGCCCGGAATCAGCAGACCAACCCTGTCAACAGCTGACCGCTTCTCGGGCCCTGCACCCGTTAAATCTTTATCCGCCTCAACAACCTATGTCAATCCATTTTTTGGCACGTCTCCCTGTTCTTCTTTGCTCTCGAACTCACAGCAGCACTCCTTGATAAGGTTTCCTAGCAGCCCCGTTAGAAACGACTGTCTTGCCGTAGCTCCCGAAATTCCGGTAGTAGTAAATCCCATGCCGGGTCCCACGCTTGGTGGGGCTCCGTTGGAATCAGCTACTAGAACCTTATGTCCTCCCAATTTCTTTTCCCAAACCTACTTTTCTACCGCAGCTCCTTCACCTCTGCCAGTTGTGGGTTCCACATCGGGACCTACGCTCGGTGGAGCTCTGTCGGGGTCTGTATCCAGCAATTTCATCGGTTCAACTAATTCCAAAGAAACTTCTCTCTCAAGTTTTCCGGTTCCTGCTCTTCCTACGTCACATAATTTCATTCTGCAATGGAATTTGAATGGCTACAGGTCTCGTCTTTACGATCTTGAATTGATTATCCAGAACAATCAACCTTGGATCTTAGCCCGTCAAGAAACGAATAATATATCTGCCAATGAAATGGGTCGCACGCTCGGCGGCCAATATTCTTGGACAGTCAAACGATTAGCAAATCAACGACACTCCGCGGCAATTGGAATTCGCAAAGGAATTCCTCACAAAATTCTTGATCTACCTTCCGACCTTCCTATAGTTGGGATACAGATACTAGATTCCCCGTCGGTCTCAGTAGCCTGCGCTTATCTACCGTGTGGCAAAATTCCAAATCTTCACGGTCAAATTCATGATTGTCTTCAAGCCCTCCCCGAACCTCGAATCTTTCTTGGTGATTTCAACAGTCACCATCCGGTCTGGGGCTCCCCCAAGGCCGATACGCGCGGCACCAACTTAATTGACGCCTTAGAAGAGGAAGACATGTTGATTCTAAACGATGGTTCACCAACTTTTTTCAATGGTCATTATTCCAGCGAAATTGACGTCACCGCAGTATCGTGTTCTTTCGCCAGAAACATTCAATGGAGTGTAAGTTCTGACCTTCATGGTAGTGATCACTATCCAATCCGAATAGCGTTGACTAGGGACGTTCCGATACTTCCGATATATCGGAATATCGATATTTTGCTTTCGATATTCGATATTTTGGTATCGATATTTCAAATTCAATATATCGGTGATATCGATATTTCCTTCCGATATAACGTGAACTAATATAAGGAAAATAATTGTAGGGTTTTAGCATTAGCATAGTTTAATCAAATTGCCTGCGTAGTAGTGCAATGTTGACAAAATTTTCTTTGTTTGCTGTGAGAACTGTCACAACGCTGCTGTTTGCTGTGAGAAACAAAATATAAACAGAATTTCTGCCGAGCATTCACTTCCTTGTTGGACTGACGTTGACCGAAAGCTCGAAATGACGTCAAACAAACATCGACACGTTTTCATTCTGAGGAAATCGACTTGTGTAAGATTGATTGTGCGTTGGTTTTCGTGGCAGTTTGCTTGTAGACCTCTATAAACATTAAGCATTCGTATCAGGGTTGCCTCGTCAATGAGCATAGACAAATATTTGAGGCCCCATTTACACCCAGCAGAAAACTCACCTGATTTGGCGTAGCAATCGCGTCCATAAAAATTGTTCAATGAATAAGAGTTACAGAGACCTCTACATGCTCTAAGTGGAAAATAATTGTACAATTTCCTTTCAAATTGCACTAGGACGTACCTTAACAGAAGCTGTTTTTGTGATTGTTGGTCAAAAAAGCAGTAATCTTGAGTATTCAAAGATTTTTTTTAATTTTAGGGAACTAAACAAGCTTAGGCATGTCACTAAGCGAGATAGGCATCTTGCCCCTTCGAAATATATTAAATGATATTTCGATATATCGATATTTTGAATCAATATATCGGTGGTATCGATACATTGATTCGATAATTATATCGAATTAAATATCGATACTTCGCAATATCGGAACGTCCCTAGCGTTGACTAATGGTGCGGCCATTCCAAAGAACACGAGAAGACCCAGATGGAAGTACGAAAAAGCCGATTGGGCTGAGTACGATCTGCTTATCCGTTCCGCCCTTAGCAACAGTCCTCCTGAAAACATGGGTGACTTCATTTCAACCATAGTTGAATCCGCTAAGGCCACTATTCCGCTCACCAGCTGCACCCCTGGCCGGAAGGCCCTTCGATGGTGGTCTGATGAAACCAAGGCTGCTGTGAAAGCCCGCAGAAAAGCGCTGCGTCAACTTCGATGGCTTCCACTTGACCATCCGGACAGGCAGTTTACCTAAGAGAATTATCCCAAGCTCCACCTAGAATGTCGGAACATCATCGGTGATGCTAAGAAGGCCACGTGGGAGAGTTTTTTGGAGAGCATGAATGCATCCCAAACTACCAGTGAACTATGGAATCGAGTGAATGCTTTGAATGGAAAGCAAAAAACTACATCGCTCACTCTACAAGTGCAAAGGAAGGCCATGTCTGATCCAGAAGCAGTTGCAAGTGAACTTGGTAAATATTTTGCCAGCCTATCTGCCATTGAAAGCTACGAAACCCACTTTCTTAATTCTGTCAAACCTTCCACTTCCATTATCAAGAATTTTATTATTCCACCTAACACTGCCGATCCTGAAACGGAACAACCATTTTCAGTCAGAGAACTCTCCTTCGCGCTTAATCGGAGCAATGGTAAGTCAGCGGGTCCCGATGAAGTTGGTTATCCGCTCCTCAAAAACCTTCCCAGTGTCGGAAAACTTGCGCTGTTAGATCTTTATAACAAGATCTGGGTCAATAATGATTTCCCTCCTGCTTGGAAAGAAAGTCTAGTAGTCCCTATACCTAAGGCTAACATCCCCACCCACGATCCAACTAAGTTTCGACCAATATCCTTGACCTGCTGTGCCGGAAAAGTAATGGAAAGAATGGTAAATCGAAGGCTAAGATATCACTTGGAAGCCAACGGGCTATTGGACTTCCGCCAGCATGCCTTTCGCCAAGGTTTTGGAACATATACTTACTTCGCAGGCCTCAGTGATGTCCTCAAGGAGGCTTACGATAAAGGTAATCATGCCGAAGTAATTTCACTTGACATCTCTAAGGCGTTTAACAGAACGTGGACCCCACTTGTTTTGGAACAACTGGCTGCTTGGGGCATAGGTGGAAGAACCCTGCATTTTGTGCGCAATTTCCTTGCCGACAGGACTTTCCAAGTAGTTATTGGGAACACAAAGTCATCATCCTTCCCTGAAGAAACAGGCGTTCCCCAGGGTTCTGTGCTAGCTGTAACTCTTTTTTAGATCGCTATGAATTGCGTCTTCTCCCGTCTGCCGAAGAACATATATGTATTCGTCTATGCGGATGATATAGTTATCGTTGTTTGTGGATCAACTCCTACTATGACGCGGATCCGAGCTCAAACCGCAGTCAAATCGGTAGCGAAATGGGCATCAGATAATGGTTTCCAACTGTCCGCCAGTAAGAGCATCCGTTGCCACATTTGTCCATCCGGACATAGGATAACTAGCCCGGATATCACGATAGACGGTCAACCAATTCCGCTTCGTAAGACTGTTCGTATTCTTGGAGTAACAGTAGATCGGGCTCTCTCCTTCCGTCAACATTTTGATACAGTCAAGTCAGCGTGTCGATCTAGGTTGAACCTGATTAAATCCATTTCCCGCCCGCATCGATCAAACAATCGAAAAATCCGCTTCAGAGTCGCCCATGCCATTGTTGACAGTCGGCTTGTATACGGATTGGAGCTTACTAGCATAGCGATAGATACATTGGTCGAAGTTTTCAGCCCAGTCTATAACTCCTACATCAGAATAATTTCTGGTCTGCTTCCATCAACACCATCAGATTCCGCTTTCGTTGAAGCTGGGCTTCTTCCATTTCGAATCTTTATTCGCGCCTCCATCTGCCGCAAAACGGTAGCATTCCTCAGCAAGACAGCCGGCGAAGACAGGGTCTTTCTCTTTGATGAGGGGAATAGAGCCTTAAGCACGGCAGCCAACTTGAGTCTCCCGCCGGTTACCAGGGTTCACTGGCTTGGAGACAGGAGCTGTCGTTCCGTCCCACCAAAAATCGACAATAAAATAAAGAACAGTTTTTCTGCCGGCAGCAACTCTGCTGCTTTGCGACGATCAGTCGCAGAGCTGCTACAAACTTCTTATTCTGATTTTGCTCTTCGGTACTTTGATGGATCCCTTACAAGCGCCGGTGTTGGAATAGGGGTGGCGGTGACATCCCGGACGTAAGTATGAGCCTGCCTTCACAGTGTTCAGTATTTTCCGACGAGGCAGCAGCTGCCTTTATCGCTGCTACCACCCCTTCGGACCGTTCGATCTTAGTCCTAACCGACTCAGCCAGCGTAATATCTGCGCTACAGTCAGATTCGCCTACGCACCCTTGGATTCAAGCAATATTGAAGTACGCACTACCTGACACGGTTTTCACGTGGATCCCTGGGCACTGCGGAGTTCCAGGGAACGAAATGGCTGATCATCTTGCCAGATCGGGCCTTTCAGGTCAACGGTATACTTCAGAGGTTCCTTTCATGGACCTTAAACGGTGGATCAAATCTACCTTCCGTCAACATTGGGAAGATTCATGGTACCGCACAAGAACGCTTTTCCTTCGGAAGATTAAAAACACAACCACTACTTGGTCAGACCTTCAAATTCTCAAGGACCAAAGGATACTATCTCGCTTACGAACCGGACACACCCTAATATCGCACCCTAAAGAATGCGAGTCTTGTCATATCCCAGCCTCTGTGGACCATGTCCTTTGTGCCTGCCCCATATACGAACATCTGCGACAAATACATGGCCTTTCTGACAACATCGGAGAGGTACTACGCGACGATGCAACTATTATTGCTGCTTTACTGAGTTTTCTACACGATGCCAACTTGTACAGCAGTATAAGATCCTGCCCAATACGACGACGACACGATAACTTCAGTTTTCATATTGTCCGGAACTTCCTTGAAACTGCGGTATTGCGCAAGCAAGATCCTTCTGCGTACTGGGCCCGTAACCTATTGAGGGACTCGGCTTCATGTGAGGGACTTATCGGGCACGTCGATGTGCAGTGTGACTTTAAGAGCAGTCGAGAACTTCATTGCTTTGGAGATCTCAATCAGATCCAGAATCCAGATATTGACACTGGAGAGTCGTTTCTGCAGTCAAAGATTTCCATTTAATCTCATCAGCAAACACTTCTTGAGTCAATTGCATATGGGCTGTTCCCTTCAGGTTGTCATCTTTCTTAAAAACTAGGATCATTTCTCCAATCCTAGTCCACCTTATGCTCCACACATCTGCGCCCAACGGCGATAGCTTCTCCGTGTTTCGCATCGCCTTCAGAACCACGGTGTATTTTACCTCCTCCGTTTTGATAAAGAGAGCCTAGCCAAAGTTCCTACGTTTCACTGTCTTTGGTTTAGGATTCTCCTTGGTCTCCGTTTCCGATTTTCTCCGTACTTTCTTCTTTCCACCTCGTTTCTATTGCTTTGCACCCGCGGTTTCTGTGGAAGCACTACCTGGTTCGGGCTATCCCGTGACCTTAGACGTGGTGTTAGCCTCTCCGCTGTTGCCATGTCGTCTTGATTTGGAACTTGGCTCGTGCCAGTTATTTCGCTCTGGAGGACGACCACGTAGGTCACTTTTCCCTTTTAAACCATGCGTCTTTTCATCTGATATATTTGCGTTGCCGGTGAAGGAGAACACTTCAGTCTGGCACGACTTTCTTTTCTGCCCACTAGCTTGCCAAGTATTGCTTTGGCTTTCTTGTAGCTAAGACTGATTGTCGAAATTTCAGCAGATTTGTTTTCAAGTCCTTGCTGTTATTACTTTTGCTCCTAACAAACTCGATGATGACATGACCACTTGCATTTCCAGAAGGTACTCCCTATTGCAATCCATGGCCTCGATCAGTTCCCGGGCCATCAATCATCTCACCTGCTGCACTGGAGTGGCCAGTGCGTGCAGTCGCCTCAGTGTCTAGGCTTTTGTCCGCATTCTTGCACTTAATGTTGATGATGGTTCTCTCCATTCTTAGCGGGAGCCTTAATTGGTTACTAATGAGTCCAGAATCCTCTTCTTCACTTTGCACTTGTTGTTTGGTCTAATGGATCATCTCTTATGAGTCCCCCTAAGAACCACTATCCATCCCCACTGGAATAGTTGCCTTTGTGATCTCATGGTCATCTATGTCAACAGGGAGGCCATGCTAGAGGCTGATCTGGCTCTGAACATTGAACCCCATGAAGAACAATGTTCATCTGATATCTGTTTGGCTGTTGAAATATATGAGAACTGACACTTACTCTGCAATGTCAGCCGAAACTGCTCGACGATTACTTCCAAAAAAAACACTGGCACTTGGAAAAGACTTTGTGTAATATCGTCGGTGTTTTCGTTACTGGTTGCGATGGTGCTGATTGATGTTGATGTAGACTGAATATTGTTTTGTTGGTTTTCCGATGCCTTGATTTAATCGACCGATTGTTCATCGGAAAAAATCAACTGAAAACGCTTCCAGTTATCAAACATCCACTACACTTCAAAACGTTTCATTCAGACGTTTACGCCTGAATGCCGTCAATCGAATCGCTCAGGCTACGCAACACGCAAAAGAGAAACGTCAAAACCGAATCTTCTCTTTGCGCATCAAAACCTTCCTCTTTTGTTTTGTTGTTGTTTCTTGTTTTGAATGCGGAACACTGTTTAGTATGTGTTGTGAGTAGAAGAAAATCCATTCATTCATTCGTTGCTCGCCTTGTTCTCTCTTGCCTGTCCAGTGTTGTTGTGGCTGTTATCACACTGTGTAATCACAAATTAATAGTCAATTAGGGCGTTTGGAAAAAAAAACTACTTATAAAAGAAAGTTCTTTCGTAATTTGGTTCTGCGCTGATCGTTACAACCTTCGAGGCAGAATTCATTAGAGTGGACGATGTTTTGTTAAATCAATGAAACATCCGGATTTCAATCCGTCAAGGTGCTGAGTAATCCCTCCCCTCAAGAGCAGGTAACTTTATCTTATCTCGATTGTGATTTGCCTACTCACTTCTTGCAATATATTTACTACCCGTTCCGATAAAAATTGGGGAACTTTTTTTTTAGCAAGACGACTATTTGCCATCGGAGTAATATTGATTAGCTGTCGAGGAGCGGGCAGGTGAGCGATAAGCTGTTGGGGCAGTAGTCATTCCGAAAAAAACGTCGTAGTTTGTCGTCTGGTTGGCAGTGCTAGTGCGAAATTTTGCTAAAGAAAGCATCGTCTTCATCAAAATGTTGAGCTCCATCAAGAAATCGATCTCTTCCGTGTATCTGCTGTACGAGCTGAACACCTGCATTTACATGCTGGACCCGTGGGAGAAGAAGTTCATCAGTATCCTTTTCAAATGAATAATTTTCTTATATCAGTTATTGGATAAATTGGTTCCTATTTCAGAACGTGTTGAAGCATAACAGAAGTAATGTCTGTGAAGGATTTGAAATCAAATTATATTTGGATTTCCAAATATTCCCAATAAACGTAACGGAAGATTTCATCAGCCAAAATGGAACATTAAACAAGCAAAGAGAAGCGAAACAACTTGAGAAGTACAATCACCTCACAAATATCAAAAACTAAGAACCATTTTTAAGAACAATATATGATTAAAAATCATGGTAACGCTGTACAACAAAATAACTTTCCTGGCACTGCGGAAAATAGATGTTTTCGAGAACACAGCTCTAAAAATTGTTTGTTACTTACAAAACAGTATCGAGTTCGATTGAAAAAATCGAACCTTTTTCTCACATATATGGATCAGTGGGAGAGGAGGATCCTTATTATGGATCAAATCAACTCATATTATGGATCAGGACACTATACCAGCAATTTATCTACGAGGTGAACGAATGGTGTGGTCATGAAAGCATACGTTTTAAGTGTTTCTTTCGGAATCGTCTTATCTTTGATCCATAACTGAGGAATTGCTGCCAATGACCTACAACGCTTCTAGGAATATGCTTGTCATTTCATTTCCTATGGACTTAAAAGTATGCCTAAGCATATCATAATTGATTGCGATGCTGTATAGATTAATGGTTCACGTAGGTAAAATGTGTTCTGCGTAATTGCAACTCTATTTGATGAGATATTCTCCGTTTAATCCAACTCAAATTCATATCCGTGTGCTATCCATAACTGTGGGTCGACTGTAGTTATGCCAATTGATGGAATAGTGAAAACAATAATAAGGCTATCGATTGTTTCTTACATCACATATTAGTACAAGTTTTGCAAATTGAAATTTTCCAATAAGAAATACGTATGAGGCCTCCAATATTTATGATCTACTTCAATTATGTGAATCATGTGTTTGAAAGGCAAAGCTCTCGTTTGCAGACGAATTCTAAAGACGAGTTTCTCTATACTACATCTACACGTTTTATCGTTTCGCTTAGTAATGTGATTTGCACTGGATTTCAACGTACCCTTATAAGTGATTTTCTTCTTCTGGAAAAAAAAACAGATTAACTGACAATTGTTTAAAAAAGAGTTTAAACTCTTTATAGTTTAGGAAAGCGCTTTCTGATCACTCAAACAAGTTCTTAGGCTTCTGAGAAACTCATTTAACAATATTCCAAAAGTTCAGGGCAGCTTTTCGAAAAGCTCCTGGTTAAATTTTCCGAGGGCCTGTTCAAAAGCTCCAGTAGAGAAATTTGGCAAAATAATGGATGCTTTTATGCTTACTGGTTCTTCAATCCGCTCACTTTTCATCATCTAAACAATTTCAATGTTGTGGCCTATCCACCTATTCATTTCATCACATTTACAAAATTCTTCAACAGAATCCCTTTACGTTTGAGGCGATTGACCTAATTAGCCATAACTAAAAGCTTTTAAGTTACTTAATTGGAAATTTTAAAAAATTTCACTTTTAAAAGCACCTAAGAAGTATCCCTATTAAAGGTCACTGTAAGCTGTTTAAGAAGGTTCTCTTCATGAAACTTTTTTAAAATAGGTTTAAGAAGTTTTTGACAGACTTTCGAGAAGCTTTCGGAAGTTATTCAAAATGGTTCCAGGAAACTTCCTTGAAATCTGCTGCGAAGCTTTCCAAGAATCCTTTGAGAATATACTCAAACAGCTCCTCAAGAAGTTTATGAGAAACTCTACGGTAAACATCAAGAAGCATCTCGAAAAGCCTCTAAAGCGATCTATGTGAAGCATCTGAGAAGATCTTTGAAAAGATCAAGAAGCTTCCGAAAGCACTTCCAGCAACTGCTTAAAAGCTTCTAGTAAGTTATTCAAGAAGTTTCTGATAAGCTCTTCAAGAAACTTCCGAAAAGTTCTACAAGAACGTTTCAAAAAGGTTTTCAAGAAGCCTTCGAAAATCTCTGCTCGTGAAGAAGCTTCCAAAAAGCTCTTCAAGGAGTTTCCGAGAAACTTTACAAGAAGCTACCAAGATACTTCAAGAAGTTTCTGCGAAGCACTTCTAAAAGTTTCTTGGATAGCTTTTCCGGAACTTGATGTTGTGCGTCATTAACAAGCCCCCGGAAAGCATAAAAATAAACTTCTGAAACGATCTTCAAGAAGATTCTGATAAACCCTTCGAATAGCTTCCAAGAAAGCGGACAACGCACTTCCGAAAAGCTCTTCAATATGAAGCTTCCGTTAGAATCTTCGAAGAGCTTATTGGGTGCTCATCAAGAAGCTTCTGAGCAATTTTTCAAGATGCTTCTGAGATGCTTTTCAAGGAGCTCCTAGGAAGCTCGTGAAAAAGCTTCAGGGAAGTACGTCAATTAGCTTCTGGGAAGCTCGTCAAGCAGCTTCTCTGGAAAGCTCGTCAAGAAGCTTCTGGGAATCTCTTCCAGAGGCTTCTGGGAAGCTCTTCTAGAGGCTTCTGGGAAGCTCTTCAAGGAGCTTCTAGGACACTCTTCAAGCAGCTTCGGTAAAGTTTTTAAAAGAGCTTCTGGGAAGCTCTTCAAGAAGCTTCTGGAACGCTTTTCAAGAAACTTCTGGAAAGCTCGTCAAGAAGCTTCTGGGAAGATCGTCAAAAAGCTTCTGGGTGGCTCGTCAAGAAACTTCAGGAAAGCTTGCTAAGAAACTTCAGGGAAGGTCGCCAAGAAGCTTCTGGGAGCTCTTCCTTAGGCTTCTGGGAAGCTCTTCCAGAGGCTTTTGGGAAGCTCTTCAGAGGCTTCTGATAAGCTCGTCTAGAGGCTTCTGGGAAGCTCTTAAAGGAACTTCTGTGACACTCTTCAAGAAGCTTCGGGAAAGTTTTTAAAAAGTTTCTGGGAAGCTCTTCAAGAAACTGTTCAAGAAGCTTCTGGGAAGCTCGCCAACAAGCTTCTGGGAAGCTCGCCAACAAGCTTCTAGGAAGCTCGCCAACAAGCTTCTGGGGAACTCTACCTAAAGCTTTTGGGGACCTCTTCCTTAGGCTTCTGGGAAGCTTGCCAAGAAGCTTCTAGGGAGCTCTTCCAGAAGCTTTTTGAAAGCTCTTCCAGAGGCTTCTGGCAAGCTCTTCCGGAGACTTCTGGGAAGCTTTTCCAGAGGCTTCAGGGAAGCTCTTCCAGAGGCTTCTGGGAAGCTATTTCAGAGGCTTCTGGGAAGCTCTTCAGAGGCTTCAGGTGAGCTCTTCTAGAGGCTTATGGGAAGCTCTTCAAGGAACTTCTGGGACACTCTTCAAGAACCTTCGGGAAAGTTTTTAAAAAAGCTTCTGGGAAGCTCTTCAAGAAACTGTTCAAGAAGTTTCTGGGAAGCTCACCAACAAGCTTCTGGAGAGCTCTTCTTAAGGCTTTTGGGGAGCTCTTCCTTAGGCTTCTGGGAAGCTCGCCAAGAAGCTTCTGGGGAGCTCTTCCAGAGACTTCTAGAAAGGTCTTCCAGAGGCTTCTGGGAAGCTCTTCCGGAGACTTCTGGGAAGCTAAGCTCTTCCAGAGGCTTCTGGGAAGCTATTCCAGAGGCTTCTGGGAAGCTCTTCCAGAGGCTTATGGGAAGCTCTTCCTTAGACTTCTGGAAAGCTCTTTCAGAGGATTCTTGGAAGCTCTTCCCGAGGCTTCTAGGAAGCTCTTACCGAGGCTTCTGGGAACCTCTTCCAGAGGCTACTGAGTAGCTCTTCTGAGGCTTCTTCTGGGAAGCTCGCCAAGAAGCTTCTGGGCAGCTCTTCCTTAGGCTTCTGGGAAGCTCTTCCAGAGGCTTCTGGGAAGCTCTTCAAGGAACCACAGGGGAGCTTTTCAAGAAGCTTCTGGGAAGCTCTGCAAGGTGCTTTTGGGAAGCTCTTCATGGAGTTTCTGGGAAGCTCTTCAAGGAGCTTCTGGGAAGCTCTTCAAGAAGCTTCAGGAAAGTTTTTATTCCAGAGGCTTCTGTGAAACTTTTCCAGAGGCTTCTGGGAAGCTCGTCAAGAAGCTTCAGGGAAGCTCGCCAAGAAGCTTCTGGGTAGCTCTTCCTAAGGCTTCTGGGAAGCTCTTCAGAGGCTTCTGGTAAACTCTTCTAGAGGCTTCTGGGAAGCTATTCAAGGAGCTTCTGGGACACTCTTCAAGAAGCTTCGGGGAAGTTTTTAAAAAAGCTTCTGGGAAGCTCTACAAGAAGCTTCTGGGAAGCTCTACAAGAAGCTTCTGGGAAGCTCGTCAAGAAGCTTCTATTTATTTATTTATTTATTTATTTTTTTTTTTTTTATTTATTATCAACAGACCTTATGGTAGTCCCAATGATAAAACTTAATCTAGGTTTACATAAATCGTTTAAATGTCGTGACAAATAATTGCTTTAAAATAGCTCTGGAATAGTGGAAGGAAGTTCTTCCTTAGGCTTCTGGGAAGCTTTTTCAGAAGCTTCTTGGAAGCTCTTCCAAAGGCTTCTTAGAAGCTCTTCAAGATGCTTCTTAGAAGCACTCTAAGAAGCTCTTCGAAGAGCTTCTGGAAAGCTCTTCAAGGAGCTTATGGAAAGCTCTTCGAGGAGCTTCTGTGAAGCTTTTCAAGAAGCTTCAGAGAAGCTGTTCAGGAAACTGACTCTGACAAAGATATTTTTCTCGCTTTATCTGTTTTTCATTACATCAAACGCAATTTTCCTTACATCAGAGAACTTTCCCCCTCCTCTCTAGATGGTGTCATTTTCAGCATCCTGGCCCTGCTCATCTTCTCCAGTTACGTGTACCTGCCGAGCTACACCCGGAAGCTAATCAACGCCTTCATGCCTACCGGAAACGAGCTAACGCTGGACCTGATGGACAGCCACCACCATCAGCAGCCGGTCGACTACGGCGTCAACTAGGGTTAGGTCTTCAACACTACACACACACACACACACAAATTACCTTAAATTCTGCTTAAAAAGGAAGTTTTACAGGAATAGAACTTTTTTTAATTAGACCAATCAGCGAAGCAAAAGAGTATCTCGCATTTACACGGTTAATTATACTATTAGACGGAAGAAGACAAATTGCTATTAGAAAGAGAGAGCTGTTAGTTGTTAGACTTTGTAGGTTAGTTGGGAAGTTGAAGAATTTCAAAAACTTGAAAATGTGTATTTTTGAATAAGGTGCTGGCTGCTAAAAGCGGATATGCTTGGAAGATGATTAATAGATCCCATAACTACTGTTTCAAGTGAAAAAGTTTTCTAACCTTCTTCTATTGGATTGCTTCTAGCTGGTTAACTAGAATAGAATGTAGGGGTCTCCCCGGGAGCGACGACCAAAGTGGCCGTCGCGCGTTTGGAGCCATGTGAAATTAGGGCTGTTTTTATCGTAAGATATACCTTTCGTAATCTGCTAGTTGATTGCTAATCATTTTGTAACAATGTTTAAATAAAAATGTAGCTAAATTTAATGATTGATTGATTGCGTACTTTATAAATCCCACTCTTTATAAACCCTTAAATTTAATAAAAATCTTTTTACTACAAGAAACCATCGATTATTGTTTTTTTTTTCTGAGTTACCTAGAGTTTTTTTACGATTGTAGTGTTTTATTTCTCCATTTTACACGATCTTCAACACAAGCTCAGCAAAATGTGGGGTGTTTTCCAATTGCTGCTCAAAGGATGACTCAGAAACTTAAATGTTCTCCAGAAGCTTCTACAAGATTTCCAAAAAGCTTTAAAAATAACTTCTTATAAGCTTCGGAAAAGCTTCTCAGAGGATTTTCACCTTGAAGCCCAGGCTCAAAATAATTCCGAAAAACTTCTCAGATACATCTGAATGTTTCCCAAAGGCTTCTGAATGAGCTTCACAGAAACGCATTACCGAAGCTTCTGAAGCAGGTTACCAGAAGTCAACTAAGGTGTCCAGAATGAGTGTCTCAAGAACTGAAAAAATTATCGAAAAAGTCTTTCCAATAAGCTTTGATAAGGGTTTTAAACAAAGGACACTTCAAAAGGATTGGGAAGAACCTTCTCAGTAGCAAATGAAGTACCATCACAGTACAGCATTTGCATCAAAACATTGCATGTTCTGTAGAGCCTCATATTTTCTGTACTTGGAACGATATTATACAATATGTAGAGGTTTGAAAACAAGTTTACTGGAAGAGAATTTCTAAGAAACTTTTGAAAAGGTTTCCAAATCTTTGTAGAAAACAATATCCTAGAAGCTTCGACAAAAACGTTTCAAAAACTGTACAGAAGTTCAAAGAAAAAGATTCGTAGAAGCTTAAGTAAAAGCTTTTCAGAATATGAATCTTAAACTGCACCTAAAACAGTTTTTGACAGGGCATTTCAAAAGTTTCTGAAAAGCTCAGGAGCAAATTAGGGCAAACCGACCAGAAAGTGGGTACCAAAACGCGAAGTACCAAAAACTATGTGAGGAAGAGCCGAAATGTATGCAGGATGACAGCAGTGTCAGTCCTCTGTGACTTAAGGAATGGTTGGTATAAAATTATGGTACTAGAAGATTCGTTGGAATCATCCGTGAATCTTTGTGGCGAAATTACTAGATTAGAACTAATATTAGTATTACTGAAAAAATCTTAAATAAATTTCTAGAACCCGCCATTGAATATTTGTGTGGCTTGCTGGAAGAATTTCTGCAAGAATTATCGTAATATTTGCTGGAGTAACAACAAAGTGGAGGAATAACTCTAGACGAAATCCTGGGATAATCCCTGAGTGAATTTTTAGAACAGTCTCTGTGTCATTATAGGAAATAATATGAATAAAACACCGGCTTTCCGCCAGGATTCTTATACATTTTTTCCAATGTTTGACGCAGCAATTTCTCTTAAGAAGTTTGTTATCCTTTTAGCAATCCAAGATTTCTTCTAAAATTCCTCCAGACAGACCTGTGCGCCGAAATATTTTTAATCAGCGGCGGCGTGAGAGCATTTTTGTACCGGCGGCGGCGGCGTGATCGGCGTCATGCCGTTGACTCGTTCCGGCGGCGGCGACGGCGGCGTACATCGGCGTGGAGTAAATTGGACATCAAAATGTTTGAAAATTGTCTTTTTTTTAGGCGTTAAGTTCCTACTGGGACAGGGCCTACTTCTTAACCTTCGGGCTGTCGCGCTGTTCTACTTTGTACAACAGTTGTGATTCGTATGCTATCATTTTGCAACAAAGATATCTATCGACACCAAACCAAAATGTATTCCTCATGAATCTTCTTAAGAACAATACCCGACAGTTTTCATTTACAGTATGGCCCTTTATAATACGGTAAAATCAACAAATGTACATGGAAGTCGCATTATAATGAACGCACTATATACGGTTCGAGTAAACTACAGTTTGAAATCGGTATATCTCAAAATCCAGATAATATAGAAACTTGGGGTATTAAGTAATGTTGTTAATTCGGAATTTGACCGCTAGGTGGCACTAGTGGGCATGGAAGTTTAACTTTTCTTTTGCAGATATTTCAGGATCCTGACCATTTAGAAGGATGGCGTCTTCGGCAAAGTTGTTTAGTAAGTTAGGGGCTATCATTGTTTGAGCTAGTTGATTCAAAATGTTGCCACTAGGCGGCGCTAGAGAGCATGCAGTTTTTGTTCGCAGATATCTCAAGAGCCTGATCACTTAGAAAGATAGTGTCTTCGGCAATGTAGTTCAGCAGCTAAAGAGCTATCATTATTTGAGCCAAGAAATAGGATATTTTGCCACCAGGTGGCGCTAGTGAGCATGAAATTTTTGTTTTGCGGACACTTCAGGATCTTGACTTTTTAGACAGGCACCTTCGGCAAAGTTGTTCAGTAGCTCAGAGACTATCATTATTTTACAAAATCTCGTACTTTAAGTATTAAACAAAGAAAGAATTTGAGCTACTGAACAACTCTGCCGAAGACGCCATCTTTCTAAGTGATCAGACTCCTGAGATATTTGCGAAAAAATGTTTTATGCTTACTAGCGACGCCTGGTGACAACATTTTGAAAACAAGCTCAAACAATGATAGTCCTTGAGTTACCGAACAACTTTGCCGAAGACGCCATCTTTCTAAGTGATCAGGATCCTGAGATCTGCGAAACAAAAGTTTCATGCTCACTAGCGCTGCCTAGCGGCAGAATCCTGCATTTTTTGCCTAAAATAATGATAGCCCTTGAGCTTCTGAACAATTTTGCCGAAGACATCATCTTTCTTAGTAGTCAGACTCCTAGGATATTCGCAAAATCAAAGGTGTTGTACAAAGTACAACGCGCGACTACTCGCGTTACAAAAAATCGCGCGACGACCGAAAGGTTAACTTATTTCTCTAGAAGCACTTCCACAGTTGCTAACTGAGATGTTTTTTTTGGTAAAATTGCCATTTTCGCATTCGTGTCTCGTGGGCTTGTACGATGATTCCTTATAACCAAGAAAGGCTTAGGCAGTTTTTTTATTCGAAAAGATCCTGAATTGAACCCATACACCTTCAAGATATTCTTTGTCCTTAAACGTCGAGAAAATTACGAAACATACTCTCGAGCGGTGGGATTTGAACTCACAACCGATCAACCATGATCATGCTGAATGTTTAGCTCTAGGGAATTTTACGTGCATAAAGATAAACTACAGTTAAAACGATGAAACAGCGATTGGAATGGTTGTCTTGTTTTTGCTTATCTGGAATACTCTTTGAATGGTCTTGAATACCTTGAAAAATCTCCTACGAACCCTGGAAAAAATGGATGAATTTATAGTGAAATGGTTGCAAGAAAGCTTATAGAAATATTTTTGGCAGCAAATTCCTGAAGCATATTAACATAGGATATTACCAGAATATATTTGGAAAATTTATTCATTATTTTTAATCTCCAGACAAAATCTGAGAATAGTTTCAGGGCGAAACCTTGGGTAAAATAATAAAGAATCAGGAAAAATACTCAAATAATCAAAAAAGAACTCGCAGGAATACTACCACAGATAAATGTGTATGATTTGTCGAAAAAATTGTGTAAAAAAATCTTTGGATTTTTTTTGTTTGACTTTTGGAAGAGCTCTTCGGAAAATTTTTGCACGAACTAATAAAGAAATTCTCAAAGTTTATACTGAAAAAAAAACAAATTTAGCAAGCAGTGCATGTGCTTTATTATAGCATTTTGATTTGCTTAAAAGATGTCCTGTAGAAAACTCCGGAGGAATCACTTCAGAAATATGGGTTTCATAGTAAGTATTACTGAAGAAGTTCTTAGATGAATCCTACGAGCATATCTTGTTAGAAATCGTTGCGGAATCTTGTTGCATTGAACATTTTCTGGAAAAACTCCTGGAGTATAGCCTAAAGAAGTAAATTGAAGTATCTCTAACAAATTGTTTGAGGAGTTCTTAAACGCAGCTCTGGTTTAGTTCTTAAAAAACACAAACAAGATTCTTAATAAATATCCCGTTGAAAAAAAAATGAAGGATACATGGATAAACTTTTAGAGAAAGACATAGAAGAAATTTTACTTTTTTCAAGAATTGATGTTTAGTAATTCATGAACTAGTGCATCATTATCATTTTTGAACAAATTTACATGCGGTATCATAATATATACTTGCTAAGGAATGCTGGAATACATGTGAAAGGAATGCTGGAATCAGTTCTGAAAGAGCTCTAAGAGGAATATCTACAGTAGGCGGAACTCCTCATGACGATTAAAAGTGAGGTTAGGTTACGAAAGCTTTTCCAATTGAAATGAATATTTAATAATATTTCCTGTGCATTGAATTGTAAAAATCTTATCAGTGAATTGATTGTGGTGATTTTTAATCGAAAGATATCACTAGAAATTTCAAATCAAAATGTGCATAGAGTAACTTTTGGGTATAAAATGTGATAAATTTTACATGTTAAACCACTAAAAATTGTTACATTTTTCTGATAAAAAAATATACTGTGTGTTTAGTGATTTACTTTTCCTAGCAATGGTCGCTTATTTAGTTAATCAATTCAGTTAAAAATAGCATAGGAAATAATGGTGCGCTCAGAGAAATTTAAATAGTCACCAGAAAGGAATTAAAAGTGTTTTTTTTTCAAAAATCTAAGAAATTTCTTGAAAGAATTCTTTTTGAAATTACCAAAGGAATATTGAAAGTACAATATTGGAAATAGTGAAGAATTTATTAGAGAATCTTGAGCAAAATTTAAGATGTACAATGGACGGAAGTCGAAGGAGCATCTTTGGTGATATTCCGAGAGAAGTCGATGTTGGAGATCCATGTAATATTTTCTGGGGAATCTCCAGGAGATTTGTTTGAGAATGCTCTGAATATATATAAATTTCAAGAGTAATCCTTAGCGGATAACTTACTCATAAACTCGTTAAAGAAATGTAGATATCCTATACCACGTAATCCTTTGAGAAATTCCAGAATAAAACCGGTTTCAGAATACTTCAAAGAATGAATCGATGAATCCCAATAACAAAATTCGGAGGAATTGCTGAAGTATATGTTTAAGCGTTTCTTAGTTGAATGGCTTAGGTTTATAGAAGAATTTCTTCAGGATTATTTTTAAGAAATCCCTGGCTTTTTTTTATAATACGATTTTTTTTAAAAGAGACTGCAGGGAATCTCTTAAATAATTTATGGGATAATATTTTGAATAAATCGTACAAATTCCCTGAAAATACTAAGAGTATCCGAGAAAAAACGCCAGAGGTAAAAAATCTGTAAAATTATTCATGAAGAAATTACTAGAAGATTCCTTTATACAAACATATGAGAAAAAAATGTGAAAAAACTTCTTTAGTAACAATTCCTGGGCATACACTTGCTACAATACATCGAGAAATATATGATGGAACTCCTATAAATATTCCTTGGTAGTCTCTTGGAGAAACTCCTGGAGAAATTTCAATTGATTTTTATCGAGGAATATTTTGAGATCCGTAGAGTTGCTACTGAAGGAATGTCTGTAAGCATTATTACAGTAATTGCTAGTCTAATAGTCATTCTGAAGTAATATCTAAATGAATTCCTACAGGAAACACTGAAGGAGTTCAAGGAGATATCCGCGTAAGTATTCCAGGATAAATCCCTGAAAAATTTCTGGAATGTATCAAGATGGAGTTGATAGCGAAATTCTTGAAGTCTTAGAGAAATACATAGAGGAATTGTTTGATTAATTAAAAAGACAATTTACACCGTCTTCAGCTATAGGCTGCACAGACTGAACATAACTAACATTCGACAACGGACACACGGAACGACCAATGGACCAGTGCAGAATTTTTCGTTTGACGAAAAGTTTTCTCCGACTGGGGCGGGAATCGAACCCACACTCCGTAGCACAATACGCCTAAACGACTGACGCCGCTAACCGCACGGCTACGAAGCCCACAATTAATTGGTGAATTATTGTAAGAATCTCTAGAGGAATTTCTTAAGCAATATGTATTGAATTACTTTATAGAGTATTCAATTGTTGTTATAAAAGTATCAAATTTTACGAGCCGAATTATCTATCGGCGTGAAAATACAAAATCGTCGGCGTTGTGCTGATCGGCGTATGGCGCGCCGCCGATAGCTCATTCGGCTTCGGCGTGACGTGAAATGGTTCGGCGCCGGCGGCGTGGCGCGGCGGCGCACAGGTCTACTCCAGAGATGACTCTAGCAATGTCTTCAATTGTTCTACAATTCTCCATTGGTTCATCGATTGGTTTTCGGCGAGAAATAAACACAAATTTTATTTGCCAGACTGTCCGGACGTTTCGGTCGATTTACTGGCTTTCGACCATCTTCTGGTCGAAAGCCAGTAAATCGACCGAAACGTCCGGACAGTCTGGCAAATAAAATTTGTGTTTATTTCTCGCCGAAAACCAATCGATGAACCAATGGAGAATCAAGTTCGCGGCGATTGAACCATAGAAACCAATTGTTCTACAAGGAATTCCTCCACAAAATCCTCCAGAAATTCCTTCACGAGTTCATCCAGGCATTCTTCCATTGTTCACATGAAATTTTCAAGGAATTGTTTTTGCATTTGATATTTATTCAGGAAATCATCTAGAAATGTCACCAGGAATACCGTGACCTGCTCTAATTCCGTGTGTTGCCTAATACCGTGTATTTGGGAATTATGTGGATTTCTAGCATATTATAATATTTATTTTTTTCTAAATGATTGTCACAAACGTTAGCACATTAAGTAGTATTTGGAAAGCCATGACAAACGTGAACTAAAGTTGTACACACAAACAAACAAAAATAATGTTAGAATGTAATCGCCTGGTGTCAACACACGGTATTAGGGCACGGTTGCCTATGTGTTCCAAATACCGTGTTTCAGTTATAAATCCAAAATGGCGAAGTGAAATATTTTATTTTTCCGAATCAATCATGCAAACCTCAATACTTTAAATTGACACTTATATTGAGCTGTTCGGTAATCCAATCCGCATGGTTATTCAATTAATTAACTCATTACTAGGGACAATGGAAATTCGCGATTTCGCGGAAGCCGCGAATTCCGCGAAATTTGGCCTTTGCCGCGAAATTTGTTAAATTTGGCGAATTTATATTATAACCACAGTTAATCCCAAGCTTTTCTTTATGAAAATGGTTAATCATCTTGAAGTGGAAGTTCCATCAAAAATATTTTATCGTTTAGTTTCAACTTGGACGTCTTTCTGCGTTGCTATTTTTGTTTTGAATTTTTCAGTACCACTCTGATATAAAACATATCATCTAATTATGTAAAATAAAAACTACATTTAATGAAATTTTGCGAAATTTACATATTTCAAGACTATTTTTACTAAAAATGTGTATTTTTATGTATAAAATAGCCAAAATTATGGGACCGCGACAAAGCCGCGAAATTTTGAATTTATTGCTTAGGTCAAACGCGAAATTTCAGGAATTTTGCCGCGAATTTCCATTGTCCCTACTCATTACGCGTGGTAAAGATGGACAAATTATGGGTGAAAAAATCCACGTGCTCGGCTGGGATTTGAACCCAGGACTCTTGTATGCTAGACGAGCGCTTTACCAACTAAGCTACCGAGCCACTTGGTGACCCAATAACTGAGTTGGTTACAAGTTTTAGAATTCAAATCCCTACAGACCACGCGGACCCCTTTCATAACCCATCATATCCATCCATCTCATGTTCCTACACACGCGGAACGAGCGAGTGCGATTTATTTAGTGAGTTAATGAGTTAATTAATTGAATAACCATGCGGATTGGATTACCGAACAGCTCAATATAAGTGTCAATTTATATTAGAGTGTTACCAATATAAATTTTCAGAAATTGTACCTCAAAATTTTCTAATTCTTTGAAGGTATCTCCAGTTATAACAGGGATTCTTCCAAAAATCAATTCTGAAATACATTCAAGGATGAATGCTCTTGCCTTTAGGTGCTCTTTCAGAGATCATCTCAAATGTTGTTTCAGTGATTCGTACACAGAGTCATCAAAAAAAAACAGGGATTCTGTCAGGAGTTTTTCCAAAGAAAACCTTCCTGGGATTTTCTTATGAGATTCCTCCAGTTATTCTTTCACTATTTTTTTTCTAGTGATTCCTCCAGGCGTTCTTCCAAAAAAAAAAATCGAGAAATTCTTCCTGGGAATGTTAGAAGAAATATTTTTTTAAGACACCGACACGCTAAAGCTTCCAGTAGACGATTATGTCCTTTGAAGGAAGCACCACACTAGCACGCAACGCCCAGTGGCACAGTCGAAATACGTTCCTGGCGAAAAGTTTCCCGAAATGAAGCGGGTGTCGAACCCACACTCCTTGACTCGATGCGGCTAAATGCTTGGTAACACTAACCGCACGCCTACGATGCCCACATGTTTTGGAAGGAATAAAAGGGAACATTCCTACATAATACCCTGAAATAATCTCTCATGGAATCCATGGAGGCATTTCTAGAGGAATTCTTCCAAGAACCCTAAGATATGTTCTGTAATAATCCTTTGAGGGATTCCTAAAAGATATCCTAGAATTCTGAATGAATCCTTAGTGAATTCCCTGGCCGGAATCATGTATGAATACCTAAAAGGATTCCTTATGCATTTTTATCTGAACCTTATAAAGCCATTCTTGGCGTTATCCTGATGAGAATTGCCGGAGCAAATACTGAAAGAATTTCTCATCGGTATTCCGTAGGATCTTTCGGAGAAATGCCTGGAGGAATTTACAAGGAAATTAAAAAAGGACGACATATAGAAGAGGGAAAATGAAAATGAGCAAAATTTTCTAACGTAATTGATATACATTTCCAGACCTAAAATTTACCCATAAATTTCTATGGGAGTTTACCCAAGGACTCCACAATAATTCAAGCTACACTGCCCATTAGCGCATAATTGTCATACATTTATGGGTTGGCTGCAAGGATTGCCCCTCCAAATCTTTCCCAAAAATTCTTTAAAGAATATTCCTCAAGTTTTCATAGGAATCGCAATTTAAGTTCTTTGGAGTTTCCTAGCAGCGAAATTTAGAGGGATCTTTCCAAAAATTACATGAGAGAAAAACGAAAGAATCGCTGGAGGTTTTATATGATAATTTTTTGGGCTTTCAACAAATCAGAGCAGTGGCTATGCGAAAGAGCCACCCTTAAACATGAAGAATCTCAAAACACTTCATAGAGGTTTGAAAAATTATTCACAAACTCATGAAATAGCTTCACACAAGCTTCTAAAATAGCTTTCCAGTTGGCTACGAAATAACAGCTTTGAAAATCAAACATGTATTTTCCCAGAGCTATTAGAGTTGCTTACGAACTTCTAAAGTCTTCCTAGAAACCTTAAAACGAGTTTAGCAGAAGCTAATCAAGAAGTTCGTAATACTACGATAACCCATATGAGCTTCCCCAAGAAATTCCTCCCAAAATTCCTTCAAGAGTTCTTCCAGGGATTCCTCCCTGAATTCTAACACGAATTCCTCCAGGTCCACACATTTCTTCAGGATTTTTTCAAGGGATTCCTCCAGTTATTGCTTGTGATATATTTCTTCGGGAAGAAATGTCACAAAGAAGTTGGACTTAATTTCATACTTTTTCATTGTTTTTTGAGAATCCTCTAGGGATTCTGTCAATATTTTTTCTTCCAAAACTTCGTCCTGAGATTCCTTCAACAATTTCTTTTGAAATGCTTCCAGTTAATCCAGCAGGAGTTATAGGAATTTGTTACGCGATGCTTTCTATTATTTTTAAGAGACTTATTCATATCCCTAAAGGAATTCTTATAGAAAAACAAGAACCCTACAAGAAGCTTTTATAGGAATCCATATTACTACAGGGTTTTAAGCAGAGATTCCCTAGACAAACAGTTGAGGTGCAAATGGACGAATGTGTGCAAGAGTTCGTAGAGGTTAAATTTAAAACTTCCATTAGAAATTATTAGAGGAATTATTCGAAAACATTGGCAGGATTGTTTAAAGACTTTTTGGCGTAATCTGGATAACAATTGTCGAAGCAAACACTGAAGAAATCTCTGGATGTATTCTTACTAGTAATTCTTTAGGGCCTTTCAGAGGAATCCCTTGAGAAATTTCTATCAGATTGTTTGAAATGAGTGTTAGGCAGGGCAGGGTCGACTTTCCTCTACCTGTCGTTGTGATTAATTGAAAATAGGTAGTGAGTCAAATTATTCCAAAACGCTAAACCTTGAAGAAGTTATTGAAGCGTCTTTGCAGAAGCTTGTAAAAACCCTCGCCAGAAAATATGAAAGAATAATTTCAGAAATGTTCCAAAGATCTTTCCAGAAGTTGAAAGACTATTCAGCAGAAACTTCTTAAATACCTAGTGACCAGGCGTTTCATAGCCTTTGACAACGTCCATGTTCAAAACAACAATCTAGAATAGTAACCTCTGAGAAAACTACCTAAAGCATTTAAAAGGTATGCTCAGAAGTGTAACCTAAAGGCTTCTAAAAGAGTTTGCCGAAAACTTGTGAAACGCTTTGACAAAGCTATCGAAGTATTTCACTATGAGTTTTTCAAGAACTAAAAGAGCTCTTGCGAAAAAAAATTGCAAAATTCTCTGAATGAGCATCTCAATACCTTCGACAAGACCAAAAATCATTGACAAACTTATTGACGGCTTTGCAAACAGCATCTCAGAAGCAAGTTCTCTGCTCTTGAGTTTGCTTCTGAGAAGCCCTTTCCAAAGCCGTCAATAAGCTTGTCAAAGCTTCTTGCTCTCGTCGAAGCCTATTAAGAAACTATTGAGATGCTCATTCAGCGAATTTTGCGAATCTCTTTCGCAAGAAGCATAAAAATGAGTTTCTTACAAGCTTCTAGAAATCCTCCTCTGCAGTTCTTCATAGAATTTGAATATGAAATAGTTTCCCAAAGGCTCCTGAAAAGAAAGCTTCGCTGAACGATTTTACCAGAAGGTTACTCGGTGCTTCAGGACGAATTTCCAAAAACAGGGCTGGTAGCGACTGAGTGTCTAAAAACATCAACTTTGGAGACCACATTCCTGGAATGAGACCACAAAGAAAGTAAACAGAAACCAAAAGTAAGACGTTTTTCAAAAGGGGACCCCAATGCTTCAGGAGTACATTCAGTGATTCTTCCATGGGTTTTCACAATCATTTCTCCAAGATTTTTGTTTAGTACCGTAATTTCGGGTAAAATTAATCATTTTTCACGGGTTTTCTGATCTGATTCTATAATGTTGACAATGCCAAACAACTGAATGCAGGAAAACAAGTACGATGGTGAACCTCATTGGCTCATGTACCAAAATTTTCTAACAAATATGATTTTAGCGCTAAAAAATATTTCTAAAATAGAAAACTGGGGGATACCATTGATCACTTATCAATGCGATTATTGTTAGTTTTTGAAACAACTCTACATACTGAATTTGAGTTCCCTGTCAATTTTTAAGAATTCGAAAAACGCCTAAATGTATGCAGTTTCCTAAGGAATTTCCTGAAATCTAAAAGCAATTCAATTATTTCAACAGAATGAACAAATCGGTACGTGTTTTGATGATGAAATCGGGTTTGAGGATATATTTTAAACATCCTCACAAACTTTATGTTTATGGATGTCTGTCAATACTACACCCTATATGATTTTGAAACTTTACAATATTTTCATAGAAATAAACATTTTATAACGTCAAAAACTTCACAACACACAATTCGAAAATAGTTACGACAAACAACGTTCATTCACTGCAGTTTACATTGATATTTGTGGTCCATTAGAAAGGAATCAAATCGTGTAACATGGTGTCAATTTCACCAGAATTCACGGAATTTATTGATAAACACAACTCAGAAATCCTGAAGTAATTGCTAGCGATTTTCTGAAGGAACTTTGGTAAAATTTCCCTATAAGTTATATAAAAAAAAATTCCTGGATTTCCATTAAAAATGACTCTAGAAATTGCACAGAAAATTCTTTGGTGTTTGAGTTTAAAAAACTAATCAAAAGAATCGTTTCTTCATCCACAAATAGTGTGACTGTAGTGACCATATTCCTGAGAAAAAGTGTCTGTAAGTTGCAAGTATGTAATGATTTATATTAGATGACAGCTAAACGATGGCAAAAACAGACCTTTGGAAAAAAAATGTTCAGTGGAGGACTTTTTAGTCCTTTTTTAAAAGATTTGGTATCACAGACAATCAATGTATTCTTGTTTTAGATGATGATTTTGAACTATCTATATAAATAAAAATGGAGTGGTGTTTGTATGTCACGAAATGGCTCACGAACGGGCCAACGTATTTGAATGATAATTGCTCCGTTTTGTTCCTCAAGGGTTCCGACGTGTTTGCATGTATAAAAATCCCAGGATATTTACCGGAAAAATAGGGAAAACGAGAGTGCACGGAACTGTCATTTTGTATGGATCGTTCCGAAGCGTTTTTCAACAGCCTACTTGATGGCAAGACGAAGTTTGCCGGGACCACTAGTTTTGCATAAAGTTATTCATAGTTTTGAAAGATGTAGAACAGAAAGTACAGGGCTGATAGCAAATCACTTTTCTGAGACTTGCACACTATGTTAATGCAAGTCTCTAAAAATACCTATTTTTAATGGATGGTCTCTGAAGTTTCCTTTTATACCAAAATGGTCTCCAAAGTGATATGAGTACTAATGAATACTAATGCAAAGTTCGAGAGACTTTAGTGATTCTTACGCGACTCTTCCACAGATTCTTTCGAAATATTTTGCACAGGTTTCTCGAAGAAGACTTCAAGGAATATATCACTCCAGAAATTCCTTCACCAATTCTCCCAGGAATTCGAATAGAAGCAGTTTTTGAAAGGATTTTCAAAGGAACTAGCTCCAGAAAATCATTGAGACCTCCAAAGCTACAATCTCCAATAATTTCCACAGAAATACTATGAAAATGTTCCATGGGTTTATTCCAGAATTTGCTTCCAGATATCTTTTTACTAACTCTTCCACTGATTATTCTTGTGTTTACTTTTGAAACTCCAACAGGAGTTCTTAAAAAAAAACAAAGTTTTATTCCAAAATGTTGAAGAAAATCGTTTAGGGATTTTTCCAGGGAACCCTACGAGAATTCCTACAAGAGATACTGCACCATTTTTTCATTAATTTTCTACACGCAACAAAATTGTGCGGTAAAAACTACCATTTTAGGGGGTTAACTTAAGCGCTCGCACCGGCAATTTTCAGCAGACCAGAAATGCGCTTGATTTTACCATGTCTGTAGTTGGAATCAGATTGTTGTAAATTATTTCTGTCAAATGTACCAGTAATGCGGTGGGGTGTACCGTAAACATAGTAATTTAGTTTGAATTTCCTTGGTAGTTTTAAGAATGGGCGTAGTCAGCTATTCTTACCACAGATTTTTTTCCCGTGTAGGCATTATATAGATTCATTAAAGAATTCATCCACAGTTTTCCCAGGAATTGCTCCGAAAAACCCAACATCAATTAAAGGAAATCAACTGAGAACTCTTCCAGAAAATTCTTCATCAATTCTACCTGGAATTCCTTCAAAAAATATTCTAGTACCGTAAAATGGGGCGAATAGAAACACATTCCGACATGTTTGAATGTGTACAACTTAAACCGTGTGGATAAAATCCAATTTTATTAGTCTTAAATATGGGTCGCGTCTTCCTTTGCTAAGACCCCAATCGCTGTTAAAAAATAAAAATTATATTGTACAAAGATTTATGAAAATGTTGTATGTTTCTATTCACCCCGCAATGGGGCGAATAGAAACATTGTTCAGTAAATATCAATACTTTTTTATTTAAATGGGAAAATAAACACATTTTTAACTGCATCTTGAAGAAACATCAACATGTATTTACCTAGTGAAGAAAA
Source organism: Aedes aegypti (assembly GCF_002204515.2). Lineage (NCBI taxonomy): Eukaryota > Metazoa > Arthropoda > Insecta > Diptera > Culicidae > Aedes > Aedes aegypti. The sequence goes on along the minus strand of NC_035107.1, from coordinate 298,366,359 downwards.
AAATTAAAAATTTTGAAACCAAGTTCAATTTTAGATCATTTTTGAAATCAGCCAAAATGGCGGATGTTTCAAGCTATCAAAAATGATTGAGATTTCAATATTTTCTTCTCAAATTTTTAATGAGAAATGTAGCAAAATTTTTAATTTGAAAATAGTTTAGCGATACTCTGTTGTTATTGAACTAATGGAAAAAAAATATATTTCAGTAGGTTTCTAAAGTTTAGCATTGCATAATAGTCGCATTTTTAACTAAAGGTCGCTTTGTTTCTGTTAAAACTTAGCTCTGATTGCTGCTCATCGATGCCCTCATCCTCCTCAGCATCCGCGAAAACCTCATCAGACGTCTCGATTATTACAACTTCTTCTGCTTCCACTTCTTCCTCAGGCTCAGGAAGTCGAATCACCTCTTCTTCATCATCTTTGTTTGTTTTGCTCTCATCTTCGTTGCAGATTGAAATTTCTTCCTCCTTATCTTCATTTTCGCAGTGTTTCTGCTCCCTCACAATTTTTTTCGAAAGTTCACTTTGATGGAGTAAAGCTCGAACCTTCTCCATTAGCGTTCGATTTATCCTTTCACTTACTCCGTTCTGCTGAGGAGTATAAGGAACGGTAAAAATCATTCTGATACCTTTATTCCTACAGTAGTCTTGGAAATCTTTGCCAAGATATTCTCTACCGTTATCGCAACGCATTTTAGACAACTTTTGACCAAAGTGAGCTGTTGCCATTGCTTCGTATTCTTTAAAACGATCGAATACGTCACTTTTTCTTTTAATGAGATAAACAACAGTGAAATGGGTAAAATCATCGGTAAAGGTGACGAAATACCGATACCCATCGTAGGTGGATTGCTCCATATACCCGCATACATCTGTATGCACTAATTCAAGTGGCCGACTTGATCTGGGTAATTGCATAGAAAGAAACTTCTTGCATGATTGTTTGCCTGCTAAACAACTCTCGCAAACTTCATACTGTTTGACTAAATCATTTGATGAAATATCTATTCCATCAACCATATTGTTTTTGAGGAGTTTTTCAAGCCCCGAAAAACTAAGATGACCGAGCCGTTTATGCCAATCGGTTAGACTTACCTTCCTTTGACTAAACAACGCTGCTAGGTCGACAGTATGCTCCAAAAACATATCAACACAATACAAACCATTTTTATCTTTCCCCTCAGCGATAACCTCGCCTTTATCTTCAATTCGAACCTCTTTATCCTGAAAAGTGACCCTTTTCCCCATGGAATTAATCTTTCTGACTGAAAGGAGGTTTTCTTCGAGATTGGGAATGAAAAGAACATCGTACAATTCAATACGTTTTATTTTGTTCAAGCCAACAACCGATTTCAATGTTACCTTTCCTTTCTTCACAGCCTGTAGGGTCTCCCCCGACTTTGCTGTGCTGATGGTAACCGGTGTTGCCAGCTTCACCGCTCTCTGTAACAATTTTTCGTCGTTCACCATGTGGCTTGAAGCTCCAGAGTCCACAGCAAACAATACCTTCCGAGATTCCTTCTTCTTTTCTCCTGCTAGCATCGCATGACCTTGGTGATGAACAAACCGCTTCTTCTTCTTCTTTAACGCCGGGCATTTATTTTTGTAGTGTCCTGGCTTTCCACACCTTTCCACATTTCAAAAGGCGTCTTGAGTTCAACAAGAGCATTTGTCGGAGACCTGTTTGTGGAGCATCTTCATCGAATGTTGCAGAAGCTATCTTGGCAGAACTCGGTTGGAATCTTTGGGGAACTTTTCTTTTCCGTGTACCACGTCTTGCTTGTACATTTCCCCTCAATCCGGACATTAAGGATGTTCAGCAGTTTCCTATGTTGAGGAGCTGGAAGTCCTTTGGTGAATGCATCAGCTGGTTGATCCACCGTCGAGATATATTCTATCTTTAGCTTCCTGCTCCTGACGAGTTCCCGGATGAACATGAACTTCAAATCAAGGTGTTTCATTCGTTGGTGACTTCGAGGTTCTTCAGTGAAGTTTATTCATGGAATGTTGTCTTCCATGATTATGAATGGAGAACTTTCTATGCCCAGTTCATTCAGAAGGTTTGTTAACCACAATCCTTCTTTAGCAGCTTGACAGAGTGAAATTAATTCAGCTTCTGTTGACGACAAACTAACCGTTTGTTGTCTTTTGGTTGACCAAGACACAAGATTGCCGAAAACAAGAAACGAATTTCCAGAAATTGATTTTCGATCATCGATGTCGTTGGCAAAATCGGCATCAGCAAAACCCAATAAAACGTTTGAGTGTTCTCTATTGCTGAATACGATTTTTGTGTTCATGGTTCCTCGCAAATAACGCAAAATGCGTTTCAATCCTGTCCAATGTGCATTTGAAGGGGAAGCTTGGTATTTGCTTAGGATATTTACTGCAGCACTGATATCAGGGCGTGATACTAATGCTAGATATTGCAAGCAGCCAAGCAATTCTTTGAATGGATGTGATGTTAATTCATCATCATTTGACTTGACCCATCGTACATTCGGATCTAGTGGAGTGCTAACTGGTTTTGATTCGGACATTCCAAATCTTTTTAGGATTTTCTCTGCATAACCTGCTTGAGATATTTCCTTGATTTGGTTCTGATAATCTCGGTGTATGTCCATACCCAAAACACTCAATTACTCTTCTGGTCGTTTTTAGCGCCACGTCTGGCACCACTGGCTCATCATCGACCTCCATCGTCTCGCTTTGCTCCGCATCCAACAGCATTCGTTTTATCTCCACTAACGGCTTCTTGCAGAGTTCATCGCACGGCAAAACGGTCAATGCTCCCTTGACGTGCTGATATCGCTTCGGTATGGCTATCATCAGAGCGGCCATCTTCTCCGATTGATCCATTCGCGTACCCATCCGATCTAGCTCCCGGATTATCGACTCGTACTCGTCGAACAAGGCCGAAATAGAAGTATGTTTTCTATTTTTGATCGAAAACAATCGATCACGCATGGCAATCATAACGCCCGTTCCAACTTTTTGGTAGGTTTTCACCAATAGATCCATAGCCTCCTTTGCGTATGAGACTCCGATTAGCTTGTTAAGGACGTCATTGTTCACCCACATAACAATTTCATCCAGAGCGTTCATGTCGTCGTTGATTCTCTTACGCAGCTTTGCCTTTCTCACTTCCTCTTGGTCTTCCGAATTACCCGCCACGGGAGTGGCGTATTCTTCTTCGTACGGAGTACGAACCAACGTATGGATGAGGTCCATCATAGAGAGGTGGTGCTCCATCCATGCCGCAAACATCCTCTCCGACCCATCGAAGATATGGGCACGATCTCGTACAGCAACGGCGGTATACGGCAGCTGCCGTTCGAAGGCTCCTCTCTCGGTCCGATTCTCAACCTCCTGTCGCTGGTTTGCAGGTTGACCACCTGTCTTGACTTCGACATCGTTCACAGACATCTTTCGATTTCTTCAAAAAAACTTGATCGTTGAAGAAAAAAAAACTTGCTCAGTTGACTACTGGGCCCATAACCTGTTAAAACTTAGACTCAGTTTTAACAGTTTCTATTCGCCCCACTTTTTCTATTCGCCCCGTTTTACGGTATCTCCAGCATCTTATTTTTTTTTTATTTACTCTTGCAGTTCTTCCAAACATATCTCCGGTAATTTCCCAAAAAAGACTCTCCATAGATTCTTCAAAAGATTATTTAAGGTTTTATTCCAGTTATTCCATTGATCATGCTTTTCACAAATTTAATAAGGAATTCTGTCCTATTTTTCAGAAGACCCTGATCAAATGATCAATGATCCAGTAGTTATTTTCAGAGATCCTTAGAGCTCATTAGGATTAGGACCTTCTACAGAAGCTTCATTAGACGTTTCTTTAACATTTCCTCGAAAAGTTGCCTTGACTATTACTTGGAGACATTCCTGAAGTAATGCCAGGATAAAGTACAGCATTGCTGAGAAATTTGTCAAACAATTTCTGGGAGAATTGCTTAAGGAATCCTAGGAAGAACATCCGGAGTGATTTCTGAAGGTATTAATTCTTAGCTAGATTCCTGGTTGAAATCTCAAATCCAGCACCCCTGGGGAAATCGATGGAAGAATCACTGCATGAATTCCGGGAGCAATTCCTTAGAAAGTCCGTAAAATAATCAAATGAGCTCTTTAAAAACCTTGAGAATAATAACTGCAGGAAAATTTTATTAAAACAATGTTAAGCAATGTTTAAAGTTTTTCAGATAAATCCTTACGAAAACTTTTATCTCCTGATTCCGTCTGACCTGATTCCAGTAGGACCTGTTATCAGGCATGAGGTCTCTAAAGTTACTATTTTAAGACACTTAGTTACTACAAGCTCTATGAGTTCAGCAGATAAAGTTACCGAAATTGGTCCTTAAGTTACCAAAATTACTGATTTTTCAGTAATCCCAGTTTTCGGGAGCACCTAGACCATTTTATATGGAATTTCTCTGAATTAACTCTACCAGTTTGGATCTTACCGTTGACCAGCGTTTTATTTCTCCATGTCACATCCGTGAAGCTTCAAAACCACGGCACCGGGATCGTACTGCGAAAGCTGTTCAAAAAATTCCCGAGCCAACTGCTGCAGTTCTCGCCGAGGCGATTTCACAAGATACAACTTACCTACGTTCAGGACCTGATCCAGTTGGCGCTCGTTGAGCTTCATCGAACTGACCAGCGATGGAGCGTGCGTCAAGATCCTCCGCTGGAGTTTGTACGTCTGCAGGGCGCTGAAATCCGCATCTATATTAGCGGTCATGAAGGCATTCAGCCTTGGGAGGACGTCGTCCAGTGTCCTCTTCCGGATGAAATCCTTCGCCAGTTGTCCCAGACTGACGAGCAAATCAAAGGCGCAGCCTATGACCACTGGACTGACGTCAGCGAACCTTTCCGCAAAGTTAAACCAGATTTGGTGGACTAAAGGAAGCAGCTGGTTCTCGTGCGACTGAAGTAGGTAGATGCCTTCGTTCAGTGTTCCTAGGGCAACGACCCGTTCCTCCAGAACACTGGACGACAGGTACTTGAAGTTCACCGTTAAGATCTTAACCGTTATCCGAATGTGAGGTGGCAGCTTGTCCTCCTCGCTCTGATAGGGTCCTTCCTCTTCCATTGGTGCGTCTTCTTGATCGGCATCCGGTTCCATCGAAACCTCTTCAGGAGGAACTTCTTCGATCGTCGCCCCAGAATCAGGCAACTTCTGATCCATCTCCTTCTTCAGCTGCCGGATTTTCTCCCCGAGTTTCGATCCCACGTCATCCTCGCTCCCCGTCTGGTCAACTTCCGTCCGGTAACGATATCTAATGGCCCGAACGAAGATCTGTAACACCCGCAAGCACAAGATCCGCGCCGTTCCCATCCTCTGATCGTGCCCGTCCAGAATGGCCATCACAATCGGACTGATTGTAGACTCCAGCACCGCAGACGACTCGTACGGAACGAACCGTAGAACCGATTCCAACATGTGAACCCCTTCGGCAAAGCTTCCAGGTCGCTTCAGGCAACGCGTGATGTGCTGCGAGATGTAGTCTAGATTCTGAAAGATGAGCTCCTGGATGGAGCCGAGTCCGAATGCGTTGGCTATCGCGTCCAGGGTCATCTCGGCAGCTTCGTTGACGCAGTTCAGGTTGCTTCCGGAGAGTGGAAGCGTGTGCCGCAGGACGTCGTACAGCTGCCAGCGGAAATCGTCCCGGAAAAGCTGACAGAAGCGGGAGACTAACCGAAGGGATAGGCAGATGTGGAGGATGTTGAACTTCAGGTCCGATATTTGGGTGGATTCTTCTAGGTCGACCTGCCAGTGGTAGTCTTGGAGGATTTCGGCGAAAGCGTTACGGAAAATGGATTGCAGGGAAGGGTGAGAGGTTTCCAGGGGTACTAGCTCAGATAACAGGAACAGATAGCCGTTGATGTTAAGCTTAGTGGTGAACAGATCTTCGAGGATGTAATTCAGAATGGTAGATAGCGTCTCCGGTCGAGTTTGCAAGCTACGTAAGACTTGTAGAAAGTAGGTTCGGCTACGGTCCTGTCCGTGGAAGTTACGCAGAACTATCCAGCGCGATTCACGCTTCTCTTTGTCCAACCTAGCTTCGAGTGGAACATATTCGAAACGGTAGGAGACGTACTCCCGCCTGACGAGTTCTTCCGGCTGATCCAACTCGGCACCTGCTGCCAGAATCATGACCAGCTGATTCAAAATCTCCTGGTTGGAAATAATCGTGGACAGCTGGGCATCTGTCATGAAATTGACGTACCCGTTCAGCAGTCGGAAGCACGCAATCTGTTCCGATTCTTCGCCCCGGTAGATGCTTCGAGGGATCGATTTTAGCGATTCGTAGAACAGCTCGTCGAGACGCGAGTCTCCGAAACAGATACCGGAATGGGATGAAGCGGTCAGAGCTCCCTCGCAAATGGCGCGAATTTTGTCGGATTCATCTTGACAAAGTGCCAGAAGCGATTCCAGGAAGAACACCGAGCAGGTTGGCATGTTTCTGAAACGAAAAATTTTACTATTAACACAAGAAACTTCTTAATCCTGTTTTAACCTTAGTAAGGTCTTTGGGTCGTTCTCGACCTGAATTTTCAATCAGCTTACAAAGGCTCACAAGTCTAATTTCAGTAACACTCCGTGAGAATCCGTATTAGCATTAGCATTAGCATTAAGCATTTCGCACAAATTCGTAGGTGGTACAGTCATAGACCATTGTATGAGGGTAGCCTCCTTCCCGTCCGTTACCAAAGTCAGAGATTTGGGACTAACCTCTAACTCTTAGACAAGATTGACGCATCCTCCAATAATCGAGAGCTGTCCTGGCCACGTCCTTGCAAAAGCTGGGGAATGGAAAAGGATAATTGATTGAACACCTACTTAAGAAAGATGCAGACAACTCTACGACCTCCCATAGATGTTACGGGATGTTGTGGAATGTTGATGGAAAGGGTAGTGCCAAAGGATACGTTCGGTAGACGTTCTGGCCGACAAATGGTTAGTATTTACGCATTGTGATTATGTGGTGTTGATCAGAACAAACTCACCACATTCCATTTTCGAAAATCCTCCGCAGTCTATCGCTCTTCTAATAATGAACAATAGCTTGAGCCGTAACTTAGCACTGTCCATTAAAATGCACGCACTGCATTTCTTAATCCATCCCGAACCGAGCATCCACGAATCACATTCAATTTTTGAATCAACACAAACGAATCACGCGAAACGAATTCAATTGATGGTGCCATCACAAAACAAAACTTCACAAAATATCTTCGGTTTTAATCTCCGATAAAAAATCTATCTATCACTTTAAAAAAAATGTTCCCACAGATCATTTGCACGTGGCGTAGCACCATCCGCCGACTCTAATTTTCACCAGCGAAATGAAAAAAAAGCGAAAGAACGCGGACGAGGTAAACGTGACACAAAATTCAAAACACAGCCGCCCACGCGCATGGCTTGCTGCGATCTCACACTCCGAGAAAATCCGTATTGTACCAAAACTAGTAATTCCTGTTGTTTTCAGCATGTGACCCATTCCCAACAATGAATGAATAAAATGAGCACTCAGGCCCTTTCTGGCCATCAAAATATCCCCAGAATGGCCACCGATGAAACCCGTATTGTGAGGCAATTTAGATTGTGTACCAAAATTTGACATTCGATGCCTCATTCTTTCTGATTTTTCGGACATGTGACCGTTCTAAGCACTCAAAACACTCCATTCTCCATAGAGGCGCAAAGAATCTCCAAAAATTACTATCATTTGAAATTCATCCGTATTGTGTCAAAGATTTTGTCTCTTGCCACAAAATAAATGCATCATATTTTTTTCTGAATGGATTTTCCACGAAATACAGATACAATCTGTGACAGAATATTGGCTAATTTCATAACAATAATTTTTAAAAGATGGAGGAATATTGAAACACTTGAATATTGCTCCAAGATTCCAGCATTTATTTTTCTAATGTCAACAAAAACATTCGTTTATCGCGAAAGATTTCTCCAGCTATTTCCCTAAACATTACTGTACAAATTCTTTTAGGACAACTTTTAAGAATTCCTTTGATAATTTTTCATGAAATTTGGCCAAATACCCACACAAAAAAATATTTATAACAAAATTAATCTAGCAATTCCTAGATAAACGTTTCGGCCATTATTTCACGAATATTCAAAGTTTTATGCAAAGATTTATTTGAAACAAATTAAAATATTTTGTAAGGATTTCTGCAAGTAGTCGTCTAGCGTCTTAGAGATTCAAGAGTCTTAGAAATTGGGACAAAAATGACAACATATAATAAACATTATAATATATTTTTCTTTTCTGCGAAAAGCTACCAAAACGGATAAGGGCTTCTGAAACTTCTCTCAGCTTCTGAGAGAAGTTTCAAAAGCATCTGAGAGAAACTTCCAAAGCCTCTGAGAAAAGATTCCATAGCTTCTGAAAGAAGTCGCTAAAACTTCTAAGATCGGCCTCCATAGTTTCTGAGGAAAGCCTCCAAGGCTTCTAAGAGAATCCTCCAAAGCTGAAGCATTTCTGGAGTAATCTCTGGTCTATTTCATGGACATTCTTGAAGGAATTTCAAAAAAAGTCCTTGTTAGAAATATAGTTGAAATTTCTAAATGCATTTTTAAATAATTGCTAAATTGATTCTTGTGCAAAATCAGCTATTTTTGGATTATTCTTAGTAAAAATATATGAACATTTATTTGAAAGAATCCCAGAAGTAATTGCTGGACGAATTTATGTTAATTTTGAACGAAAAACTGCTTTTGAAAATGTCGAAATCAATGACGGATCCTGCCCCTTTAACCAAAATTCTAAGAAAAGGGCTTCCGGTAAGATCTTCCATATTTCGGACAAGCTCAGGGTTGGTAGCGACTAAGTGTCTTAAAAGTAGGAACTTTAGATACCTCTTGCCTGGAAAAGAAGACCAAAAAGGGATCATATAAGTTTTTTTTTTTTGTATTTTCTTTATAACATTACGACAATTGTGTTGGAAAGTATGTTTTTTTTTAATTTCCTAATAATTGATTCAGGTTTTTGAACAAAGATTCCTTCAGAAAAATTTTTCAGTAGTGTCTTTTAGGATTTTACGGACTTCCCAAAGAATCCCTCTAAGAGTTGCGTTTTAGATAGCATCAGTATTTTTCTAGGGATAATCTCACAAGTTATGTAGAATTCCTAATAAGATTCTTTCAGAAAGTCCTAACTCCTTCAATTCATTTTCTCCAATGATTTTACCATCGACTTCCTCTAAGTTCCTCGTCTAATCCTCTAACACCATTTTTTTTTTTTTTTTATCTAAATATCATTTTTTGTTTCCTAAAATCGTTCTAAACACGTTTTAGTCAATGAATCATTTTTATACGCAAACATATGAATTTTTATATTTGATTTTTTTTTTCGAACATCCCTATCCTTTTTCATTTCTTCTTGAAGCCTCTTCTTGTTACTGATTTTTGGCAATAATAAAAATTCAAGTTTTTACGGTACCTTTGAAAATATTTAATTTATATTTTTTGCTGGAACATTTTTTTATTTTTCGTGTAACTAACGGAAAAATAGGTTTGAAAATATTTTTATACCTAGGGTTCCTAGTACCGACCCCTTTTGACGAGTACCGGTTCTACGGTACTGTCACTCTCAGTACCGGTAGTACCGGTAAAATACCGGTACTGGAAGATTTTTTTGCAATAAACTTTATGTTGCATGCATACATGTTGTATGCATACAGTATTTGACAAAAAATTGCAACTTTTTCTAATTCGTCAATAAACACAAGTTTGCTGATGTCTTCATTTTTATGAATTATCACACTTGGTCCTAAAATAATAATTAGTTAACCGTTCTAAATTTATAAAATATGTGTTGAAATTAGAGTTTTTTTCTGACTGGATGGATCTTATTTATTCAAATATGTCCTTTAACCATCCACAGTTGACCATTTTCTAGGAAATTCGAAAAAGTTGCTGATGTATTGTATAATGTTGTATGTGGTCCGAAAAATCGTTCAAAATTAATAATTTATTGACTTAACGTGTAAGCACCTTTACATTCATGAATATACTACTAAAAATGCAAAGCGTGTTAAAGATCAATGTTCAACTGCCATTCGATTGCGTATTTTTATGACAAAACTTTCAGATACGGACAAAGCTCTTTTAGTGTTATCCGAATGTTGCTCGAATTTTTGCCCATGCATCGTGAAATGTCAACAAATATTTCGCTTAGAACAGACTTATAATACACGAATTAATTCGAATAATTTCTATCAATATTTGTACCATATTACTTAACACTTCTAAATTCTACAATATCCTGAAACCTTTATATTTGTGCCTAGTTTTCTAGAAAGCTTTATATTCACTATCAGCAGCTTTACTTGTATCATTTCCATTCAATAACTTCACCTTCAGTCTTTTTAAATGTTCCAAAACATGTTTCAAACAAGATGCAAACTATGAGCGTACTTTCAACGTTTTAATGTATTATTTAAACCATACTTCGTGATGAAAAGATGATAATTAGAATAAGCCATTATGAAATACGTTCCTTGGTTTACCAGCGAAATTCGCCATTAACGAATTTAACCAAACTTACGTAACATTCATTGTAAAGGAATTTATTGAACCAATTAATTATTATATTTTACATCAGTACCGAAAATACCGGTGCTCAATGTTTTCCAGTACCGGTATTCCGGTACCAAAGAATTGTCGGTAGTACCGGTACTTTCGGTACCGGTACTCCCGGTACCAAAACCCTATATACCACCTCTGCCAACCTATCGCAGCTTAATAATCCCTGTAGAAAAATATAAAAGGTACGATTTTTAACATTACTTGTCAAATGAACCCTAGGCATTTGTAGGTGTTATAAAAATACATTTTTTTCAAACTTTTTTCAAAAATACAACTAAGTATTGAAAGTCATATAAAACTTCCCTTATATGCTTGTTATGAGCCAAGATTTAGGCCAAAAATAAAATTATTTTGATTTCTGAGCTACCAAAAAATACACAAAATTTCAAAGTGTACCTCGTTCAAAGGCGGTTACGTCTGTTTCTCTGTGTTAGAGGGTTTTTTTTTTCCAGTGTCGGGGACATATTACCACTGCGACCATTTATTTGATCTTTTGTGGTGTCATCCTCTTTGTTTTTGCCGCGATGAGAGGACTCATCACTATAAGAAGTGACTATCCACCCATCAGTTGGCGTGTATCCCAATCAGGTACTGCATTTCGTATGAAACTTAGTACCTGTTTGGGATGAGAGTTCCAGATTTCCCAAGGCTCTAATAAGCCTTTTTCAAGATATCTACAACGCTTACGGTAAAGTGCAACACACTCGCACATTAAATGTTCAGAGCTCTCACTCTCCAACTTGCAGAAGCGACACTTATCCTCCTGCAACTTTCCAATTTTTTTTAAGTGGTATTTACTAGGACAGTGACCTGTGATTAGTCCAGTATAAGTACTTAACTCATGTTTATTCAAGTTTATTAACCTTAGTGTTTTTCTGGCGTCCGGTTCTATGAATCGTTTCGCCTGACGGGAATCGGATGTATTGGTCCAGGTAAGTTTTATCTTTGTCCTTTCTAAATTCTTTAATTCTAGTTTAAAACCACATGGAGCTATTCCAAAATAAGGCTCAGGTCCAATAAATTGAGTGGATGACCCTATTTTAGCTAGCTGATCAGCTTTCTCGTTCCCTTCTATTCCGAAATGACCAGGAACCCAATAAAGATTGACCTTATTGCGACAGGACAACTGCTGCAGTAGCATGGTGCATTCCCAGACCAGTTTAGATGTATAAACGTTCGACTTTAAAACATTGAGAGCTGCCTTACTGTCCGAACAAATACAGATATTAGCATTTTTATAGCGCCTTTTTAGACAGATGTCGGCACATTCTAAGATGGCAAAAATTTCCGCCTGAAAAACTGTTGGCCAACAACCTAGTGGTAGTGAAACGTTTACTCCCGGGCCAGATATTCCCGCACCAACAAGGTTATTTTGCTTCGAGCCATCTGTAAAAAAGATTGTTGAGCCAGAACGGAAGTTCGGTTGTCCCACTTCCCAGTCCTGACGAGTTATATCAGGAACACAAAAGAGATGATCGAAAAAGTTTCGCTTCATCATGCAATCTTCGCTTATTGAAAATATTGGATTTATATTTAATGTTTTTACGATGCTCATATGTCCTTTGAGATCGCTATCATTAATAGTAGAGGACCTTCTGAGTCGTGAAGCATTTTTAACAGCATCCATTTGTATAAAATCTTGCAAAGGAGGTAGATTCAACATTGCGTCCAAAGCTTTAGAAGGAGTGCTACGCATCGCCCCAGTTAATGCAGCTGTAGCCAATCTTTGCAGCTTGTTCAATTTGGATTGAGTTGAGATTTGTTTGTTTTTTTCCCACCAAATAACAGATGCATATGTAATAGTCGGTCTCACAATGGCTGTATAAATCCAAAGTATCATCCTTGGTTTTAGTCCCCATTTTCTACCAAAAGTTCTTTTGCAGCCCCAGAAAGCATTTCTTGCTTTTTCTATCTGTTGTTCAACATGTCTGTTAAAACTGAGCTTACTATCTAAGATAACTCCAAGAAATTTTACTTCTGAAGACAGAGATAGTCTAACATCTCCTAGTTTTAGACTCGATATGGAGATTTTGCGTCTTTTAGTAAACGGTACAATTGTGGTTTTGTTAGGGTTAACGTTTAACCCTTCATTTTGGCACCACCTTAAAGTGTAGCTCAACGCAGATTGCATTCGATCAGAAACGATTGCATCATATAAGTCAATAATGATGATATCATCCGCGAATCCAATTACTTCAAACCCCTGATGCTGCAGTTTTATAAGAAGATCATCAACAACTAGGGACCAGAGGAGGGGAGAGATAACTCCGCCTTGGGGACAGCCTTGAACAGCTCTTACCCTTACAACTGAATCACCAAGATATGCTGATATCTCTCTTTTTGACAGCATCTCTTCTATCCAATCAATAATACTTTTTGAAAAACCCCGACTTCTCATGGCTCTTCTCATCGATGTGAAGCTAGCGTTGTCAAACGCACCTTCAACATCAAGGAAAGCTGCCAAAAGTAGTTCTTTGTAATCAAAAGTTTTCTCTATTTTTGTAACTAAGGAATGGAGAGCCGTTGTCGTGGATTTGCCAGTCTGATAGGCAAATTGAGCTCTACTTAACGGTTCATGCTTAATTATATCTGATTTAATATACTCATCAATTAATTTCTCCATTAATTTTAAAAATGTGGACGTAAGACTTATTGGCCTAAATGATTTCGGCAATGTTTTATCCTTTTTATTTACTTTGGGTATAAACACCACTCGGACTTGTCTCCATTTGGTTGGAATATACCTTAATAGAAAGCTGCACTTGAATAGGGTCAGCAGGGTAGGAATAATTTTTTCCTTGCACTTCTGCAAGTGTATTGGAAAAATTCCATCTAATCCTGGGGTTTTAAATGGATCAAAAGTGTCCAATGCCCATTCTATCTTAGAATATGTAAATATATGATCCGCTAGATCTGAAGCTTCTTCATTGGACTTCATTAGAGGGTTAGAACATATTCTAGTATGCAATCATTAATTGAGGTATTTTCCAAGGAAGTCGTCTTCAACTAGTGTTTCAATTCATTTTCCAGACCTATCTGGAGAATGTCGCTGTTTTTTATTCAGAAATTATTTATTATTTTCCGGGTGGTATTTCAGAAGTAAATCCTAAATTAACACCTTATGAAACTTGATTAGGTGCTAGAGTAACCCTTAAGAAAAATAATCAACCTAATCTCTAGATAATATCCTTGAAAATAATCCCGGAAGAAATTTGCTACTGTGAAACCTTACTTTGGAAATTACTTGTGAAATTGTTTGGAACCACTGCAAGAGTAATCCTTAAATAAAAAGCTTGTGAAATTTATAGAAGAACTTCAAGAGGAATCCCAGGTCAAAAACTATTGAGAAATTCCTGAAAAAGTGATAAACATATTTCCAGAAATATTCCCTAAAGAAATTTGTGGAGTAAATCCTGGAAGTACATGTAGATGAACTCTTGTTATTTGTGTTTCTTCATGGAAGAACACCTGTAAACTTTTTTGGAAGATTTCCTAGACTAACAACTGGAGAAATCGATGGCAAGAAAAATTTAAAAAATATCTAGAGAAAACCCTGAGTTAGTCTACTACTTATAAAACTACTAATGACAGAAGCGTTCGGGTGCTCAAAGATTTCCTGGAGCAAATTCTAGAAAAAAAATCTCTAAGCATCCCTTGAAACACCGCTATAATAATTTCTGAGAATTGGTGGAAAAACTTCTAAAGAGATTTCTGGAGAAGCCCTTGAGAGTATGCCTAAAGGAATCTCTGAATAAATCATTAGCAGAATTCCTGTCATCGGGAGTTTGATCACCACCAGAAGCACCGTGCCTAAAGAGTTGCAGGAGTAATCCGTGCTTAAAAAGCTAGAGAAAAACCTAGATATATTTTTAACAGAACTTCATAACGAATCTTTAGTGGAATTTGTTTAGAAATTCTAATAAATTTTAATAATATTTTTCCTGGAATAATCACTGAAACGTTGATGAATTCTTGAAGGAACTCCTACAAAAATGGCAAAAAGAAAAACTGAAAAAAACGGCTCAGGAACTCTTGAAAAAAAAAAAACACTAAAAGAAATTCTTCAAAAACTCAGAAATAAATTGTGGATCCTGAAACAGTCCATGGGAAAAATTTCAGAATTATTCCTGTGGAAATTACTGTAGGTACTAGCTTAGGAGTGCTAAAGGGTTTCCTGGAGCAAACTCTAGATGAATAACCCTAATATTTCCTTCCTGTGGACATTGGTGAAGAAATCTCTAGAGGTGTTTTTGAATGGATATTTTCTCACATTATGTGATGAGAAATACCTGACAACCCTGTGGAACAGTCAAGTATTAATCTCTGAGATGTATCTCTGGAACCTCTAGAATTCTGTACCGGGATTCACAGCAAGGTGGTTTTAGACACTATTTTGAACACTTCCAATAAAATAAGAGACTTGCATTAGCATAGTGACCAAGTCTCTAGAAAAAGCCACTATTTTAATGCAAGTATCTAAAAAGAGTTACTAGTAGTCCGGTATTTCTTTTGGAATTTCCCTAAGGATTCTCCTAGAAATTTCTCTAGAAAAATCCTGTTCCTAGCACAAAAGGGGATCTTTCCGACGGCTTCAGCAGAACGCAAATTCAAATTTGTGGTGCGTGCAAAGCTTTAAGCTAAAACTTTTATTTAACATTAGAAAGGGGTTTTTAAGATGTAAATCTAACTCACAAATTTCGGTTAGCCTTTTCTCAGGAAACTTTACTTTTCTTCCTGCCGTAAATTCCGTCTACGTATATCTGTGATATTAATTTTAAGGTTAGTTTTAGTTCTGATTGCACAAATACAACTTACTTCTGTGATTCAATTTTTAGGGATAAATTTTGATTTACTAAGTTGCGAATAAGTTCAATTGCTTGGTATTCTACCACGTTTTACATTACAAATTGATGATGATCATTCTCTTTCGTCTCTGGCCTTTGTCAACGGGTGACATATCAGCCCTTGAGAGACTATTCAGTTGCGGTTACACGACAGAACAGTGCTGGCAGCAACAGTTCCCAAGAATTCCTTAATTAATTGCTCCAGGAAATAGCCGAGAGTTTGCAAGGAATTATCTCACATCCTCTCAGAAATTCGTTCAAACATTAGTCTAGGAGTTTCTACAGTGATTCAAGGGAGGTTTTCTGTTTTTCTTAAGGCCCAAACGTAATGAAAGCGGAACGGCAACGGAATGCGGAACCGGTTCGCCAGCATGAATAGCACCATCTCGACCGAGCTGACAACGAATGAAATTGAACTAACACTGAGTCGACACGCTTGTTGTAGTTCATGCTGGCGAACCGGTTCCGCTTTCCGTTGCCGTTCCGCTGTCATTGCGTTTGGGCCTTTAATCAGGAACTCATCTGTGGTTTCTCTATGTGATGAAATACAAGTTGTTGCGAACATTATGAGCAACGCAAATATTTTACTCGGGTACCGCAGGCACCCGACGCCGAACTTGTCGTCGCATCCACGTGAGCAGGTTGCCATGGCAACGGCGCACCCGCGATCGTAGCAAGCGGGAAAAAATTCAAACTGAAAATCAGAAGTGGAAAAATTGTCTGAGAAGAAGGAAGCATTTTGTGTAGCAAGGAAGCAATTGTAAAACGATTTAAATAGATAATAAAATTAGTTTTTAGTGAGTATAAATGCGTTTTAGTCATATTTACGCCAAGTTAAGTGGTTAGTTATTCGTGTCGGATTGAGTGATTTGTTCCGTGGAAGTGTTTCGCTTGAGTCTCGTGTTTGAAGTGCTGCATGTCGTGGAACCTGGCTGGAGCCAAAACTGGTGCTCCTCTCCCCCAAAAAGCAGTTACTTCTATCCGTCTTCAGGTGAGCCAACTGTCGGTCGATTCCGAACGAGCCACGCTGTAACACAAGTTGCGCTAAGACAACCTCAAAGGCATTATTCATAATTTTTTTACAAAATGACAATTAATAAAAAAAACTACCCTGAACACCCTCCCAATCATTTTAGCATAAACAGTGCACTATAAAAAACGTTAACACTTCTCATTCTATTCAAATGGAGCACGAAATGCGACTTGATGGTTTAATCGGTGGCGAAAATAGCTCGTAATCAGCCTAAGGAATTATCTAGGAGAAATTCCTCCAGCGCATCATCCAGCAACAACTGGAGGCTTCTTACAAAGAGCCTAGGGCAATACTTATTTTTAATGAAATTCCTGGTTGAATCCATGAAATTCTGATTGATTCCTAAAGGAATAGTTCGATAACCTTAGCAGTTTCTAATGAAATATCTCAGAATTATCTGAAAGAGTTGAGTCTGGGGCTGTCCATTCATTACGTAACACAATTTTTTAGTTTTTTCAAACGGTTTATGGACAAAAGGTCGAAAGACAAAACGTCGAAAGGACAAAAGGTCGAAAGATAAAAAGTCGAAAGGACAAAAGGTCGAAAATGATTTGCTTGGTGGAAAATTTTTCCTTCTTTAAAAATAGATTTTCGACCTTTTGTCCCTCCTCTTTTGTTCTTCGACCTTTTGTCCTTTCGACCTTTTGTCTTTTAACCTTCTGTCCTTTCGACCTTTCGTCTTACGACCTTTTGTCATAGACTCTTTTCAAACACCCATCCCCTGGTAGAATTTTTTGTTAGACTCAATTGGCATTTCGTCAATAATTTCCAGAGAAAATTTTTGGAGATAGGATTCTTGAAGTTATTGCTTAGCTATTATTAGTTATTTATTAGCTCGTTAGCTCGTCCTGAAGTAAAATATGCCGAGCGATGATTCAAAAGTGATTTCATTATTAATTTCGAACGCTTTTTAAAAATAATTTTAATAATTTTTTGAGAAATTCTTTGATGATTTTTTGTAGCCTAGTTGAAATTTAATGAAGCATCTATAAAGGAATTTCATACCGAGCGCATATCAAGAAAATCGTTGAAAGAATTCAGTTCAAGTCGTTCAAATTTTGCTAAGGATTCCGTTCGAATTCAGTTTTAAGTTATCCTTGGAGGAAACCATAGTATAATTATCGAAGAAATCTCTGACAGGATGTGGCCATTATTTCAAGAAAAATTACTCGAAAAGTCTTCAATATTCAAGTAAAGATCTAGCTCTATTCCAAAACTAAAATTGCCTTTCCAAACGTGTCATCTTATGATCATTACTGAATAACTTCGGTGGCCAAATCCGGATCTAACGAAGGATTTGTGAAACTAGAATTGTGAGTTTCGGATCGAGAACGACCCCAAGGCCTAATTTAGAACTCTTTGTTAGGGATTGAAGAAAAGTAAATCGCAACTTACGAAGCACATTTTTCCAGCAGCGTGGCATTCATCCGAGCAAATTCCAACCGTATCGTTTCCTCCTCCGCTCCTCTCATATGCACCACCGTCTGCAAAACCCGCTCAACCTTTTTCTCCGCTTCCAGAAGCCACTCCCTACTGCGACTGGTGTTGCTAAAATAGTCCTCCCGGGCTTTGGCATCCTTCAGCCCCATTCCAAGAACGTTCCTGCTGCTTCCGTCCAACTGGCTCAGCTCCTTCGACAGCTTCACAAACTCCTCCGTCCGGATTTCCTCCTCCACCAGACAACCGTCGTAATCCTCGAATATCAAACCCAGCACTCGCCCCAGAGTCTTTACTCCCATCCGGATCAGTACCTTCCCCTGCTTCTCGTCCCCGTTCACGACCGAAATCAGGGAAACCAGCAACTTCGGAAGCACTATGAAAAGCAGCTCCGCCACCTGGCACCGTAGCACCTTGTCCGCGAAATCGAACCCATCGTGAATCTGCATCGTCGCCAGGATGCACTCCAAGGCTTGGAATCGCAACTTCCGGAACCGCTCCCCGGACAAAACGCTCACGCAAACGAACAGCACCTGCGATAGCAGGCTCAAATTGTCCTTTACGTACACTTCCTCGACCAGTTCCGACTGCACGTTCCGGCAAGCCAGAGTCAATCCCCGCAAAACTCCCAACTTGAACTCCTCGGACAATTCCCCAATAAGCTGACCGCTCTTCACATCATAAACTTGCTTCATCAGAATCACCACTGTGGTCTTCATGGCCACCGCCTGGCGCAGTTTGGTCTTGTCCAGAATCGTACAAACGCACTCCATCAGTCCCGTTTTCAGTTCGTTTCGATTCCTCCCCGGGACACTATCCACCAAAATGACCAACTGCTGGAGGAAAACGTTCTGCAGAATCTGCAAACTGTTGCCATCGATTGCCGTTAAGTACTCGTTTAGTTTTGCAATGTCCTCCTGCTGGGGATCGCGGATCACTTTTTCGAACAGCGGTTTCAACCGGGCAAACACTTCCGCGAGGGAATTCATATTTAGTTTTCAAGCAAAAAGATTCGGAATAAATTCGCGACCGACCGATTATCAAGCGAACTTTGTTGTTGTTGACGAAATTTTCTTTTGTTTGTTGGGAGAACTGTCACCTCATTTGTTTTTGCTTGTAGCTGGATTTTGGTGTTGGTGAGATTTTACTTGAGAGAGATTAGGGGTGTCCAAGACATCATGAATGTTCCAATCCAAAAAGCCTGATCGCTGCTGACAAGTAATTTCTTGGCCTATATGGGGCTCTGCACAAAAATCATCCTCTCTCTTTCACTCGTATATACAATTTGTAAACAACAAGGCCAGTAAAAGTCAAAATCCCATACAGAATCAAAACAGTGCAGAGCCCCATTGATGCATGTAAAATGCCTGCAAGGAATCGATCAAGGAAGCGCTTTTTTCTGATCGCAGTACGCAGTTGAAAAGAGATGTCAGTTCAAACGGGAGTCGCTGTAGAAAATTTCTGCAAGGCCTGTTGAGCAGCAAATCAGGCTACACGGAGAAAACAGAAAACCTTGAGTATATTTTAAGTATACCGTAATCCGGGGTAACATTGATCATGTTTTTTGAATATTTCTTAAATATTTTGTTTGAAAATGCAAATGTTGCAATTTTTTTATTTTTAAAACAAGTACTGCCACCCATAGCTCGTGACTATATACTGCATTTTGTTTTTTGAAAAATTTAAGCATGTTTAAAAAAATGTTTAAAGTAATTTTTTTATTTAGCTGATATGGGGTAACATTGATCACCTATGTAAACAACGTTCGGAAAATATTGAAAATGTCGTTACTTACTTAAATCATGGCCCCCGAAGCCGAATATGAAGACCAAACGCTTACAAGTCATTTACTTTTTGAGTTATTTCAAAATTAAAAACACTTCGAACCACGGAATACGCCTAAAGGTAGGCAATTTCCTTAGGGAATTCTGAACAAATCTCGATCAAAATCATAGTCACGAGGACATGTACGCCCAATGCTAAAATTAGTGTGTTTGGCCGACGGGCCAACAGATGGCTGTAGTGTGTAAACGTCAAACGTGAACAAAAATGATGCAAGCGCTGCGGGTGGCGGATTGGCCATCAATACCATATTTTTGAATCGACCGTTAAAAAGGTGGTCGATGGACAATGATGAGAGTGTGACGTCTGTTTGTCTGTGTTATGAATATAAGAAAGAGAAGCACCATTCATGATTTGGAAATGTTCCATCAATAAATGATGATACGAACTTTTTACGAGATGAGTCATTCCAATCAATGTTATCCCGCTGATCAATGATACCCCGGATTACGGTAACTTACTTTTGAGTTATTTTTCTTTCAATATTTCATTCGCTCCTTCCACAGACAAACAGACGTAACACTCTAATTATTTTCATCGCGCAGCAGAATAGTGCCCAATACTAATATTTCGTAGTTGGCCGACGGGTCACTCGTGCCGGGATAAAAAAAATACAATACAAAAACAATATAACGTATTGTAACAGTACCATTCAATATATTGAAAATACAATACAGATACCTGCTTCCCGCATAAATCCAAACCTTAAGAAAACATAATCACATACGGTCTATATTCCATGTTTTACCATACCCATAATGGTACCTTCGACCGTACGAGGACCATTCCCGGTTAATGTTTTGACAGTAACTATTGAAGTTTTTGGGATCCTGACCATATAAACAATGGGTTGTTAAGAATGTTTACCATTCCAAAACACAATGTTTCTCACACAAATTTTGCACGACGAATGTACTGGGAAAGTATCTTGAATGGTCGACAAATTTATTACTGGAAAGTTACTTGAATGGTTGAGAAATATTTACACCATATCACAGGAAAGTTGTTGATATGGTTTATATATGGATATATTTATTTATGATTTATTTTCAAAACACAAAATAATTGTTCAATTTTTGATCACATTTTATTTCTGTTTATAATTTGTACGCCATAGTTTGTGTAGATGCCATAGTTTATGTAGATTTGAATGCAATTGATGAAAACGACTGTGTTTGGGATTTTGGCTATGAACAAGATGCTGTGAAAATGACGCCGGAACGGGAACACCTCTTGCTGTTGACTTTACCCATTCGGCGGGAAAAAATACTTTTGGACGAATGGTAATCACTTTCAAGCACCGTAAAACAATCCGAAATGCAATTCACTAAATACATCGCCTCCAAATCAGCGGAATACCGCAGACAGACGTTTAAGCAGGAACAAATTTATTCAAAATTCCTGCACTGATAAAAATCCACACGCTCGATCTGTGTGTTTAAAATTATGGATCGATTCATGAACGTCTATATAGATTTGCTATGGTTTTCTTGCAAACTTTGTGTGTGTTACACATTAAATTCCTTTGTTTTGCTTCATGGATTGATTCATCAACCGACAACAGGGATTCCATATTTTTTCCACATAAGTTCCCGAAGCTGTCTCTTCAGATTCGTATGTGTCAACCTATGGACGCATAGATCATCACTCCACACGGATTCAGTGTGTTTTGCTTATGGTTATCTTGTGTCATAATCATCATGTTCAAGTTGGTTGATTCATTGATATGCGCAATGAGATTGTTATGATGAAATCCATGAGCTATGCTATCGATTTCCATGTTCAAAGCTTCTAAATTGTTTGTGTTCAACCCATGGGATGCATAGTGAACTGAATTGCGGTTGGACCTCGTGTCGAACGACAGTCATCATCATGCTTCCAAAGAGAAGAAGCAAATTTTGAAGCTGAAAGTGTTAGATGAAAATTTGTGAATTCGATTTTTCTTTTATTAGTGAAGTTGACCGATATACAAGAATTCTACCTTTCTATAAGAAAACATTGATTATAATGTATAGTTTAGTAGAAAAATCGGATTCCACTAACAGATTTTCCTGGCTTTCAGTTTCGAAAAAAATGAAATATGCTTATCCCTGGCTTCCCAAATTATGGATTTGCGGCGCCCCGCTTGATGCTGGCTCACGGGTTTGAAAAAAAAAATCAAGAGAGCTTGCGACAAGCAGAGGAGCCTCGGATCCATATTTTGGGGAGCAAAAGTTCTTCTACCAAATTTCTTCTTTCAGTCCCATGACATTTATGTTCTATCACACATGACTAGCTAAAGCTACAACATTTTGAATTCAATAAGCAAATCAGTTAGTTTTCATGATTTAATATTTGGAAATTCATGTTTGTTTCACATGACAACCTAATGTTGATACACATGTTATTATACCGTGAAATCATTGATGAAATTCATATGGCTACCACACTCAAATCATGTGGTTTTCCTCATTGCGCAAATCTATAAGTAAAACACACGACCTTGACGTGTAGATTTTTCTCAGTGTGTGTAAATTCTACCGTGGTGTCACCTAGGGAGCAAATTGCTGCAGTACAGTGACAGTTCGTAAAAGCACGTGGCATCTACTTCTCGCTTACCACCCAATCCACCACCCACTGAACAAAACTATCAAAACAATCACTTTAAAAATGATTCACACAATTGTGATACTTTCACGCCATTTTATTTTACGTGAGTAACGATCATTCAAGGTTATTATACTAGTATGAATCTGTGAGTAAATTGAATGCCAACTTGTGGTAAAATTACAAAAGATTTAATTAACTTTTACATGAGAAATTAGATCCAAAAGGGAACATCACCCACCTAGCGCAAAAAAAAGGTGCATAGTTTTTAGCGTTGAGCTCGCCGGCTGTGGGAGCGGTTGTGTGTCATGCTGTCAACGAAATGTGATCGGGGTGGCGGCGGGACGCATACGCCACTAACGCCATCTGTTAGCTGATTGCCACTTGGCGATTTGTGGCGGCCATGTTTTTACACAAGTGGCTGAGTCTAACTTGAACGTCTGTCTGCGGGAATACTTTTGCTCCTTCAGTTCCCGAGCCATAACTTAAGCAACAATCTGTGAAGGACAAAAACGAATCGATGATAATTTGCTGGCTTAATACATGCTGATGCAGACGATAAAACTTACCATCATCAAGGGTGTCCATTTTTCGTGACATGTATACGTTTTATCTTCAATAAATTCCACAAAGTGAGAGCAGCCAAAAAAATTGTGTTTACATAAAAGAGGACCAACATTTTCCAGCCCCGACCAGAGGGGTACGTTAC
This sequence comes from Aedes aegypti, assembly GCF_002204515.2. Lineage (NCBI taxonomy): Eukaryota > Metazoa > Arthropoda > Insecta > Diptera > Culicidae > Aedes > Aedes aegypti. Next base: position 298,343,279 of record NC_035107.1, on the reverse strand, counting down.
GCATTATGGTTGGGTAATGTTTGATTATGGTAGATCGAAAGCAGTATGGTTTTAATGTTTTCAGACAATATTCGATGATGTTACTTTACTTATTAGTGTGATATTATTGTTTTACCATACAAAATCAACTGTGCAGTGAACATAACGTTAATGGGTAAAAATAATATCTCTCGATTACTTTTTCAAATCGACGTAAGTAACTTTTATACGGTTTTGAGAAAATTAATTAAGAAAAATCACAATCTATCTTCTAAAACTGTTTTAAAATAAATCACCTTTTTAACATTTTTTTGTCGTGTACTTCGCTCAAATTTTGCATACACTCAGCTCACGTTCAAAAACTAGGTAGTTTCTATTATTTCCCACAAAAATAATTATAAGAAAATGATAAGCCGTTTCATTCAGTTACTTTCGACGTTTTTCTACCAGTGTAAAATCGGCTCAAGTTGTGTTTTGTTTTGATTCGTGGTTAAGTCACTTTGTCTCTCCATACAGCGGGGCGGCGAAAGTAGTGGTTAGGTTGTGAAAGTTGAAAATGTTACTTTCGTCGTTTTGTAAATCCGGAAATAAAACGTTCTAAAAGTGAAAAGTTGAGTTGGTACAGAGCGGTACGTGTAGAATTCCGCCTGCTTAACACGTAGGATCGATAAAGTAAGTTTGTATACTTTTTTCACTTGAGTCTGTATGAATAAGTTTTCGAGATCTGTATCTGCATTACATTTCTGACCATTTTAAGAATGGTTTATGCGGGTTTTTACGCTAGCGTGTTATGAATTTTGAATTACCCCTTTCTACCCGGATAAAAACGTATCATTCAGTGAATGGAATAAACCATTAATGTACAATATAACGTATTGGATACAATACAGCGTATTGTAATAGACCATTTCCGTCAGACCTTACCCCCTATTTTTATATTTTTCTTCGAAAGACGATTATTTTTAATGATTATTGACGCTTTCAGATCTAATTTATATGCACTTCTGATTTTATTGAAAATTTTTGAAAATTCGAGAATTTACCAATTTTGAGTAGTGCGGCACAGTTGTTTCAACCCTGTGGGTAAACAAAGTGGAGATTTTCCCACAACTTTCAAAACCCCTGCGCTGAGTGTTTGTATATATGACGAAATGTCAATGTCAAATCAAGCACACGAGACGACACGACAAAATGGAGAAATCTGAAAGAAATCTGTGGTCCGATGGGCAAGCTTCGTTGTAAATGAAGCCCATCCTTTACTATTGTACTTATAACAAAAACTTTTACCGGAAGACGACTGCTAATAGACCGTTTTAAGCTTAGCAAGTGATGGAATTCTCCTTGGAAGCATTTCTGCAACGCTGCGGAACGTTTTCTACAAGAGGGGCATATTGGCCGGTTTGTTTTGAAACGTCAAGAATTGGACCGTTTGCAGATAACGTCTTGTACTCGCTTTAGAAGCTACCTGGCAAGAGAAAGTTGCATGCAAAGCATGATTAACTAAGTAAATAACACTTTGACACCAAAAACTGTATAAGTAATGGATTTGCCACTGTGATAGAGCAGTTTTTCCTTAGGGGGGCCTATACCTGTTTACCCTTCCGTTTGATATCTGCTGCTTATGTCGTCAAGCTGTTCCGGAACCATATGACCAATGGATTATACATACTTCCCCATTTTACCGCTCTCGTAGGTCTCCCCGAAAAATCTGCAAACGGTCCAATTCTTGACGTTTCAAAACAAACCGGCCAATATGCCCCTCTTGTAGAAAACGTTCCGCAGCGTTGCAGAAATGCTTCCAAGGAGAATTCCATCACTTGCTAAGCTTAATACGGTCTATTAGCAGTCGTCTTTCGGTAAAAGTTTTTGTTATAAGTACAATAGTAAAGGATGGGCTTCATTTACAACGAAGCTTGCCCATCGGACCACAGATTTCTCTCAGATTTCTCCATTTTGTCGTGTCGTCTCGTGTGCTTGATTTGACATTGACATTTCGTCATATCTACAAACACTCAGCGCAGGGGTTTTGAAAGTTGTGGGAAAATCTCCACTTTGTTTACCCACAGGGTTGAAACAACTGTGCCGCACTACTCAAAATGTGGTAAATTCTCGAATTTTCAAAAATTTACAATAAAATCAGGAGTGCATATAAATTAGATCTGAAAGCGTCAATAATCATTAAAAATAATCGTCTTTCGAAGAAAAATATAAAAATAGGGGGTAAGGTCTGACGGAAATGGTCTATTGAATGTCGAAGCAATATTATTCATGTTTGGATATACAATTCAAAAACAATATAATATGTTGTAACAGAACATTGTATTGTTTTTAATTGGTTTTATACCTTACAATTTTGGTCAAATTCCTATTTTCGCGTAAAACAACTGTTGCTTTTTTCTATGTAGCTTTGCTGAAAGAAATAAACAAAACAAGTTCAAAAAGCAAGAAATGTTGGGTGGAAAATATTCAAAAAGTCAAAATAAGTAGTTTTTTAGAAGTCGCTTGACATTAGCTGACATGCAACCATGATACAGTTTGTTGAATTGTTTTTGTATTGTACAACAATACACGAATTGCTTATCAAGACAATACATGAACAATATATCACATTGTGTTTTCAAAATATTTGTATGAGAAAATATCTATATTTGTATTGTTACGATACTTAACCACCCATACATTATATTGCAAAAATCTCATATACCATACAGTGAACTGTTGAAAACAATATATTGTACTGTAATTGTATTGTCATTTCACAAAATACTGTATTGTATTTCCAATATATTGAATGGTACTGTTTCAATACGTTATATTGTTTTTGTATTGTATTTTTTATCCGGGTAACATTACTAGCCTACACCTGGGAGGGAGGCACATATACTACACACGAAATATGAATCAAAACTTTTCCAAACTGCAAGATAACTCCACTTCACCAACGACAATCAAGGCAGGCTTGGGGAAAATCGTTAATTTTCTTCTGTTGTGCACCTTCGATCTTCCTGGATAAACATGGGAAAAGGGCCATTCCTGTGCATTTTATTTTCGTTTTAATTTGAAAAGAGTAAAAAGGTGCGTGTTTCAATGATTTTTTATTTCTATCGAAATAAAAGGTGATATCGTGACATTGCTTTTTGGACGTCTTCTTCTTCTTTTCTTTTCTGGCGTTACGTCCCCACTGGGACAGAGCCTGCTTCTCAGCTTAGTGTTCTTATGAGCACTTCCACAGTTATTAACTGAGAGCTTACTATGCCAATGACCATTTTTGCATGCGTATATCGTGTGGCAGGTACGAAGATACTCTATGCCCTGGGAAGTCGAGAAAATTTCCAACCCGAAAAGATCCTTTTTGGACGTGCAGGAATTGATTTTTAACAGATTGTTGTCAACTTGGATGAATTGCAAAAATATGTTGTGATCAATTACATGCTTTTTCCATGTTTGTCCACTTTTAAGATCCGGGCTCACAGTGACAGTTCGTTACAGCAGAAATCTCGGCTCACCTTGACATACAGAAATTTTGTATCGGTTTCTCCCTCCCAGGCCTACACTATATTTTTTTATAGTTCAATCAAAGCAAGCTTTGTGGTTAACTTTCAATGTTGACAACGAATTTGTTGTCAAAAATTTTCACTTTTATTTTCCGGCATTCATAATCAGAGAAGTATTTAAGTATTCTTCATTTCTTTCACGCTTTTCCTCCATTTTCAGGTTGACAATCGAGCAATTTGAAATAGCATATTGAGACAAATAGGATCTACGCACGGACTAAATACTAATGTCGTTTTCGTTTTTAGGAACTGGGTCGGTGATCAACACATAAACAAACCAACGTCAAGTAAATTGTAGTTTGGTCGAACCTGAATCGGGTTAGGGTTGAAACTGTAACTCAGAACGGGTTACGCCAGTTCCAACCTAGGTTCAAAAACGAATTCGACATAAATATTATTACAACTTTGTTTCAGTATGCCGTTCAAAACAAAAAGTGATAATTTTAAATTCTTCAGTATAATTTACCCATATTACAGGTTATGCAACAGAAACCTAAATTTGGGTGAATCAACTACCCGTTTTTGGGTTAACTGAACTTAGCGCGTAGGTAATTTTTTGAACGGAAAGCACCCATTAATAGGTAAATTTAGATTGCTGTGTGAAATGTCATGTTTGTTTTTGTTTACAACATTTCGAGGGTGTACAGAACTCGGTTCAAAAACTTTTTCATCCGCGAGAAGATTGGGTATTTTAAAAAGGTGTAGTTTTATTCGGTGAATCGGACATCAAGAATGGCGACTTCGAAAAGGGTTAGGACGCGGCGAAAAGCTCAGAAGAATCATCCATGCCAAATGTGTCGACTATGTATGAGCGAGGAATCACTGGAAAATCTATTCGGAGTGGAAGGCGTCCATAAATGGATGTCGGAATATCTATCGATTGTGGTATCTTCCGATAATTGTTTGTTTCAAGGCATTTTAATCTCAGAAAATCTGCATTCCAGGTATCCACCGAAGACCGCTTGAGTCAGGTCATCTGCCTGAGTTGTCGAACACGGTTGATAGAATTCCATCAGTTTCGGGAAAGATGCCAGGAAGTGCAAGATATCCTGCAGGCCATGACTAAAAAGTTAGCACCAATGGAAGATGGCAAGCAATTCCAGTGTAAAATTTGCCATAAGGTTTACAGCGCAAGAAAGCACTTAACAGATCACAACAGACTTCATGGACCAAAAATTCATGTATGTGGATATTGTGGAAAAGGCTTCCCAATACGGTTGGTAACTGAACAGTATTAAGATTACAATTAATTTCTGTTGAATTTTCTGAATATTTCAGTCGTTATTTACTTTGTCATATGAAGAATCATGCAAATGAACAACCTGTGCAAGAGTTAAGCGGAAATGAACAACCAAACTTTGATGAACTTCCGTTTGTGAAGCTTGAACCGCATGAGGATGTGGTCTTACTGACTGAATTACAGCCAGAAGAACCAGAAACGTTGCCCACCGTCGAAACACAATCGGAAGAATATGATTTGGATCACGAGGAACTCAAAGAAAAGCAAGATCCACTCGAACTAGAAATGGCATCTTTTCAAGATGAAGAAGTAATTGATGAGATTCACATCGAAAATGTGAAAATTGAAGCGAGAGTGGACGATGATTGGGCAACAGGACTGCCAGATAGCAGTGAAACGGACAGTGAGGTCGAAACCAAAGAGCCATTTCAGTGCTACATATGCCTCAAGGTGCATCCTACCAAGCACAAATTGTCAGCTCATATTAAAGTACACGGACCGAAAATTCATGCATGCGAAGTTTGCGATTTTCGATATGCTCTACGGTAAGTTGCATTGAAAAATCAACACGGCCTGAATAGATGGAGAACAACGTGACTAAAAATGAACAGCAGAATTGAAAGACGATTCGAAGACTTGAATAGATCGTTAAATCGTAAATTTGGATAGACACATTTCAGCCACAGTGATGTTTTAAAGACAGACATTTTCATAAGACTTTCCAACTCATACAATACGACAACAGTGCAGGCTAAATGTTTGCGCAGCTGCGAATAATTCTTTGTAAGTTTTTGTTACACGTTTGGCTATTCAAGTAATGTTAATGTGGTATGGGCAAACAAACAGACGTATAATATGTCTGACGAAATTTCCATCGACCACGCTTCAAAAAATAATTGTAAATTTCCTAGGTGTCACACCTAACAACTACGAGGGCGTACAAAATTTTCCTTCCAAAAACGGAATAAATCCATGAGTCCTTTTGGGCCTATTCACAAATTTCATAAACCTGAAGGTGGTGGGTAGGTGTCCTTAACATGTAACAACTCATACAAAATTAAAAGAATAATTTTACTAAATGCCCATCCAGTCAAGGAATTTCTTTACTTTTCTTGAGCGAAACAGCATATAGCTTAAAGCGAAGTATGCTCTTCAACAGAAAAGTAATCGCCTATCTCGATGCGTGGGAAATTTCTTGTAAGAAAAGCATTTTTCATTGATCGCAGTACGAAGTTGAAAAGAAATGTCAATAGACCATTTCCGTCAGATCTAACCCCAGGTTTCGTATTTTTCTTCGCAAGACAATCATTTTTAATGAATGTTAACGTCTTCAGATTTTGTTTATATGCACTCCTGATTTTCTTACAAATTTTTGAAAACATGGATACTCACCACATTTTAAAAAATAAATCGAGTTGCGGCACAGTTTGTTCAACCCTATGGGAATACATCGTGGTAATTTTGAAACCCACCCCTGCAGTGGGATGCTTATTTACATTTGGAAACGTCAATTCAGGTCCGCGCTCAGACTGACTGAGATGCCGGTTAGCGCGCCCCGGACAGGAGCGCCAACGAAACTAACCTCAAATAACTTAGTTTGCAGATTTCAACTTAGAATTCCCACCGGCCGGATCTTAGTTTTTCTGAAAGCAGTGGAATAATATGGAAAACAAGCAGTTGTAAAACATTAAGAATGGATTTACCCACCTTTTTTACTTAGTTATAGCACTGCTAACAGTTTTCCAGCGGAAAAATATAATATTTCTCTCCACAGGTTCAAAATGCAAAAAAAACTCCAAAAACCAAACTCTCATCCACCCAATAGTTACGGTACCGCTAGTTTTAATTAGGAATGACTTTATGCTTCATCATTTTCAACTACTCATGCTGACAAATATCTGACCAAACTGTTGGCTGACGATCCGGTAGATTTGGAAATTTTCATGTTGCACGGCTGTTGCTGTCTCAAATCGAAAATCTTCCGGATCACTTTATCTCGTGGACATGAAGCAGAGGTCAGGCATCTGTTCTGTTTTGAGCCGCTCACTCCTTGCGTTGCTCAACAGTAACAACAATGTAGAAGTCGGCAGAACGCTCGCTGGGTGCGGGAGAAGATGAACAGGAATCTGGTAACATCATAATCGAAGTTTGGAAGCCGTGGAGGCAGTTTCCGCGAAGATTTCTGTGACTCGGTAACGAAATCTACGAAGCCCATGAATGAATGAAAACAAAAACAAAAATCATCTGGCATGCCAGCTGATTAAAAACTCACCACAGCGTGCTGGCAAAATCATAGGGTAAAAAGGGGTCTGCGTTTTTTCGTGGTGAAATAAATTGTAGGGGACCGAGGGGAGAACTAACGTGCCGCCAGTTTTTCATTGTTTTCCAATAGTTAGAGGCTTCAAAACACATTGGTTTCTTAGGAAAGTTTGTTCAGTAAAATAACAGGAAGCTTCATTCATTTATTTAGTTAACATCTACACAGATAACACTGAATCAACAATTTCACGCCACAATACTCGGTTCGTGGCCGCATCTCTCCATCCTCGGTTCTGCCCCACGCTCGCCAAATCGATACGCACTTGATCCGCCCACCTAGCTCGCTGCGCTCCACGCCTTCTTGTACCAACCGGATCCGAAGCGAACACCATCTTTGCAGGGTTGCTGTCCGGCATTCTTGCAACATGCCTTCCAGCTTTGGCTACCTTCTGGATACTGGGTTCGCCGTAGAGTTGGGCGAGCTCGTGGTTCATCCTTCGCCGCCACACACCGTTCTCCTGCACACCGCCGAAGATCGTCCTAAGCACCCGACGTTCGAAGACTCCAAGTGCTTGCAGGTCCTCCTCGAGCATCGTCCACGTTTCATGCCCGTAGAGGACTACCGGCCTTATGAGCGTTTTGTACATGGTACATTTGGTGCGGGCGTGAATCTTTTTTGACCGCAGCTTCTTCTGGAGGCCCTAGTAGGCCCGACTTCCACTGATGACGCGCCTCCGTATTTCACGGCTAACGTTATTGTCAGCCGTCAGCAAGGATCCAAGGTAGACGAACTCGTCGACCACCTCGAACGTATCCCCGTCTATCGTAACACTGCTACCTAGGCGAGCCCTGTCGCGCTCGGCCCCACCAGCTAGCATGTACTTTGTCTTGGCCGCATTCACCACCAGTCCAACTTTTGCTGCCTCGCGTTTCAGGCGGGTGTACAGGTCTGCCACCTTTTCAAATGTTCGGCCGACGATGTCCATATCATCCGCGAAGCAAACAAATTGACTGGATCTCGTAAAAATCGTACCCCGGCTGTTAAGCCCGGCTCTCCGCATAACACCTTCTAGCGCAATATTGAACAACAGGCACGAAAGTCCATCACCTTGTCGTAGTCCCCGGTGGGATCCAAACGAACTGGAGTGTTCGCCTGAAACCTTCACACAATTTTGCACACCTTCCATCGTCGCTCTTATCAGTCTCGTGAGCTTCCCGGGAAAGCTGTTCTCGTCCATGATTTTCCATAGCTCTACGCGGTCGATACTGTCGTATGCCGCCTTGAAATCGATGAAAAGGTGATGCGTTGGGATCTGGTATTCACGACATTTTTGGAGGATTTGCCGTACAGTAAAGATCTGGTCCGTTGTCGATCGGCCGTCAACGATGTTGGCAAATATGCAACGGTAGGTAGCCCTGAGTTCGACCAGTTTGCCGAACCCCCTTGTTTCGACCAATGTGCCGATACCACTGGTGTGCGTGTTTTGACGTTTCTTTTACCTGACGAAATATAAATGTTTTTACGCTTTGTGTACAGCACAACTCGAGTTTTTCTCCCGCGGTATTTTTCCGAGTTTCCCGAATAGTTCTTTCGTGTTTCCACGCGAATCCGCTGCATACCTGTCCGCTTCGTTCAACAGGTTATGGGCCCAGGAACGCCTGGAGGACGCTGAGGTGGCTTCAATGAGGGACCACGAGGAAGCACCTGGACGAGGAGACATGGCCTAGACGAGGAGGTAGAGCCTGGACGGAAGGTGGAGTCTGGACGGGAGGTGGCTTGGATGAGGTGCCCAAGAGTTGGAGGCCAAGATGCTGAGAACGAGGTTGAAGGTGCGGATGCTGACTGATCGGACGACGAGCTTGGAACAGCTGGAGGAACTTGGAAGTCAAGAGGAGCTTGAAGGACGGCGCGGTTGACCAAAAGGACGATGGTGCAGCTGGCCAGGATAAGCTCGACTAGGAGGAGTTCGGTAGCTGGAGCTCGGTGCCAGGAGGAGCTTAGTGGACAAGAGAGCTCGGGTGGCAAATGGCGGTTTGAAGGTTGTGTGATGAGGAGGAGTGTTGGAGAGCAGGTACATCACACACCTTGCAGTGGAGATGTCGATGGGTAAGAATTGTAGAGGTAGTATTTTAAGTGAATGAATAGGGTCCTAAAGCCTTGTCCCAATTTTAGTGCCAAACGCTTAAGTTTAGGCCAAAAACACATATTTACTCAATTTTCTAATGTTTTCCGTTGGTTTAAGCCCAAAAAACATTTTTTTAGATTTTGTCATATCCTTTGGCTTAAAGTCAAATTTTGGGTGTATTTTGTTTTCCGTGTCCCTTACGAAATGTCAGATACACTGAAACAAGCATTGAAGTAATGAGAACCACGAACAAGTTTTTAAATTTACTATTCCAATCACGATTGAGGAATCAAGAACGCTTTTTATTTGCGTTTTGTTCCCTCTTAATCCAACCGTATCGATAGCCGAGCGGTAAGCGTTCGCGCTTAACAATCACAAGATCCTCGGTTCGATTCTGGCCAGCTGCAAGTTTTTAACCATGATAATAGTAATTTTTACTGTCGAAATGGTGCCATGGTAAAATTGAATGCACAAAATATTTGAAATAAATGCAAATTTTGTCTGCACAAATCAAGTAGCGTTATGTATTTAATTTAACCCTCTAATATAGTAATTTCAACTGCAACGCTGATCTCAGTGTAGGAACAACCCCAGTGGTCGAACTAAAACCCCTGTGGTGTTTTTGTCGACTAAGCGAACGTCAAACATGATCAAAAGTGTCAAGGTTCATTTATGAACCAAATTTTTAAATTAAAGTTTAAACATGTTATAGCCATTATTTGAGCGGGAAAAATTGCTAAAGTAGTTACAATAACATGCTTTTTCGTGTTATTAAATAAAAACAAGATTTCATTAAAAATTTTAGGACCCAATTGTAGATATCTTTACCCAGACATGAAATAAAAGAGAGGAGCTGGCTGGTAGCGATATCAGTCAGTAGCCTGCGGTGTGGAAGGAATAGCCTTGTTGTTGTCGTTAGTTATTTCAACAAACGAAGCCGGCTTGATAACTTCCCACGAACTCGTTTACTACGGGTGACAAACGACGGAAGATGATCTGGGATAATACTTTGTAGGCCGCATTTAGAATGGTGATCGCTCGAAAGTTCTCACAGTCTAACTTGTCGCCTTTCTTGTAGATGGGGCCTTCCTTCCACTCCTCCGGTAGCTGTTTTGTTTCCCAGATTGTGCCTATCAGCCAGTGCAGACAAATGGCCAGCCTTTCCGGACCCATCTTTATGAGTTCAGCTCCGATACCATCCTTACCAGCAGCTTTATTGTTCTTGAGCTGGTGAATGGTATCCTTAACCTCCCTCAAAGTGGGGGCTGGTTGGTTTCCATCTTCCTCAGTACTGACGAAGGCATTTCCTCCGTTGTCCCGTCCTTCATTGCCTGTGCTCTCAGCACCATTCAGGTGCTCGTCGAAGTGCTGCTTCCACCTTTCGATCACCTCACGCTCGTCCGTCAGAATGCTCCCATCCCTGCACATCTCGGCTCGCGGCACGAAGCCGTTGCGGGATGCGTTGAGCTTCTGATAGAACCTACGCGTTTCCTGAGACTGGCACAGCTGTTCCATCTCCTCGCACTCCGTCTCCTCCAGGCGGCGTTTTTTCTCCTGAAAGAGGCGGGTCTGCTGTTGCCGTTTCCGTTTATAGCGTTCCACGTTCTGCCGGGTCCCTTGCTGCAGCATGACCGCCCGCGCTGCATTCTTCTCCTTCAAAACCTCCTGGCACTCCTCGTCGAACCAATCGTTCCGTCGACTCCGTCCCACGTACCCGACGTTGCTCTCAGCTGCATCGTTGATGGCTGCTTTTACTGTTCTCCAGCAGTCCTCAAGAGGGGCTTCGTCCAGCTCACCCTCTTCCGGTAATGCAGCCTCGAGTTGCTGCGCGTATGCCGCTGCGACATCCGGTTGCTTGAGCCGCTCTAGGTCATACCGGGGCGGCCGTCGGTACCGTACGTTGTTAACGACGGAGAGTTTTGGGCGCAGTTTGACCATCACCAGATAGTGGTCAGAGTCGATGTTAGCGCCACGATAGGTCCTGACGTCGATAATGTCGGAGAAGTGCCGACCATCAATCAGAACGTGGTCGATTTGCGATTCTGTCTGCTGTGGTGATCTCCAGGTGTATCGGTACGGAAGGCTGTGCTGGAAGTAGGTGCTACGAATGGCCATATTCTTGGAGGCGGCAAAATCAATTAGTCGTAGGCCGTTTTCGTTCGTCAGCCGGTGGGCGCTGAACTTTCCAATCGTCGGTCTGAATTCCTCCTCCTGGCCAACCTGAGCGTTTAGATCTCCTATGATGATTTTGACGTCGTGGCTTGGGCAGCTGTCGTACTCGCGTTCAAGCTGCGCGTAAAAAGCGTGTTTATCATCATCAGTGCTTCCGGAGTGAGGGCTGTGCACGTTTATTATGCTTGCACATTCTCTCATTGATCGGCCACCACCCGATCACGCGCCTCTGCATATCACCCATCACTATAAAAGCTGTTCCCAGCTCATGTGTATTGCCGCAGCTCTGGTAGATGGTATGGTTACCTCTAAACGTTCGCACCATTGATCCCTTCCAACACACTTCCTGCAACGCTACGATGCCGAATCCACGGTCCTTCAGCACGTCGGCGAGTATGCGTGTGCTCCCGATGAAGTTGAGAGATTTACAGTTCCACGTACCGAGCTTCCAATCGCTAGTCCCTTTACGTCGCTGTGGTCTTCGCCGATTGTCCAGGTTCGTATTCTCTCGTTGATTATTCGTTGCTTGATTTTTTTACGGCTGGCTTGCAGGGCCTGACACCAACTCCCTAGATTTCCGGAGGACCATTCCCCCTAAATGTTCGGAGGACCATAGTGCGCAGTTTATCTTAGAGTCCTTCTCTGGCACTCGGACGATGATCAGCCGCCCCTGACATGGGGAACAGACGCTGTTGTGAGCCGCTCCTAACATGGAGTACAGACGCTCAAGGTTTGCAGAAGCAAAAGCAACCCCCCCTTCCCTGTCAGCATACGACCAAAGTTCCCACCGGGGGTTGGTTACCCGATCTTCCCTAAGGTTACTCGTACCCCGGCCAGTACCGCGAGGAGGTAGGGATAGGAGTTGCTGGGCAAGAGGCTAAGGACCGCACAAAGGGGTCTATTTTATTCCTTCAGGTACGCGAGGTACCAAATGGAGCTCACTGTACGAAATTTCTTGACCATTTCTTGGGCAGAAATTTTTACTTTTCTTGAGCGGAACAGCATACTTAGCTTTACGGGGGAATGGTTGGGAAACTTTTTAACGTTAGAACCCTTTTAATGGGTATTATCCACTTCGTAAGTACTGTGCATTTTTCCGTACGGAAGAATGTTCCGCTCAATTATTCCGCAAGGAAAATAGTGACAGTTCGCTCATAGTGGATTAATTGTCTAAATTACTTTGGTAATTAGCAACAAATTCTACTTGACCGCTCTACTTAGGATGCAAATTAGAACAAAATCTCAGTCAAATTCATCACATGTCGTTATCTTTCAGATCTGATTTAATAAGGCATTTTCACTCCAAATCCCATCTGAGAATTGTCGAACGATTGAAGAAAGGCAAAGAAGCTAAATCAACCGGAGCGGAGGTGAAACAGAATGAAGAAAACACACAACAACTACGATGTGATGAGTGCAACAGAGAATTCTTGGATAAAACTAAACTAAAGGACCACAACAGACTAGTCCATGGATTTAAGAGACATGCTTGCCCCGTTTGTCATAAGCGATTCGCTCTACCGTAAGTCTCCCTCGTCTCCCTAGAAGTCATTTTTCAAATTCTTGCCTGTGAACATTTGCTCCATTTTCAGAAGTCACATGCGTGGTCATATGCTAGCGCATGATTCTGTCAATGGAAAACATTCAAATGCGATGTATGTCAAAGGAGGTTTAAAAATAAAAATACATTGTGGTTTCACAAAACATTACAACTCAGACAAACACTAATTATTTTCATCGTACAGCAAGATAGCGCCCAATTCTAATATTTGGTAGTTGGCCGACGGGCCACTCGTGGCGCTCGCATAACTTTTGTTCGACTTTGACGTTTGCTCACTACTGCCACCTAGTTCGCGGTTGGCCAAATGAAGTATTTTTAGCATTGGGCGTAAATGTTCAGGTGACTATGTTTTAAATTGATTATTGTTCTAGATGTTACGTCTGTTTGTCTGTGATTACAACATTATCAGATGAAACACACTCATTCCGTTTGTGATAAGCAGTTAGTATCGAAGTAAGACAGTCTACGGAATTATTCAAGTTATGTTAATGTGGTATGGACAAACAAAGAGACGTATAAAATCTCTGACGAAATTTTCATCGACCACGCTTCAAACAATAATTTCAAATTTCCTAGGTGCCACACCTAACAACTACAAGTGCGCACATAATTTTCCTTCGTGTTTGCCGTTTCACCAAAAACAAAATAAAGATCTCTATGTTTCTAAAATTTTATGGCACATATAAGGTAATAGAGAGCCGAAAACATGGAATCAAGAAAATAAATCCACAAATTTCATAACGCTGAAGGGGATGGATAGGTGTCCTTAACATGTAACAACTCAGACAAAATTTTAAGAATATTTTTACAGAATGCATTCAAGGGGTGTCAAAACGGAAACTTTTTAACGTTAGAACACTTTTAAGGCTGCAAGCCGCAAATTAGAACAAAGTGGCAGTCAAATATCATCACATGTCGTTATCTTTCAGATCTGATTTAAAAAGACATTTTCACTCCAAACTCCATCAGAGAATTGTCGAACGATTGAAGAAAGGCAAAGAAGCTAAATCAACCGAAGCGGAGGTGAAACAGAAAAAGGAAAACACGCAACAACTACGATGTGATGAGTGCAACAAGGTATTCTTGGATAAAACTAAACTAAAGGACCACAACAGACTAGTCCATGCATTTAAGAGACATGCTTGCCCCGTTTGTCATAAGCGATTCGCTCTACCGTAAGTTTCCCTAGAAGTCATTTTTCAAATTCTTGCCTATGAACATTCGCTTCCTTTTCAGAAGTCACATGCGTGGTCATATGCTAACGCATGATTCTGCCAATGGAAAAGCATTCAAATGCGATGTATGTCAAAGGAGGTTTAAAAATAAAAATACATTGTGGTTTCACAAAACGTCACAACATGGTCAGAAGAAACACAATGATAAGCAGTTTGTATTGAAGTAAGGTATTACAAATGATATTCGGGTGCATACATTTTCTATTTTTGCAGATATCAAATGGCTAATCACAAAACAACGCACAATAGAAATGAAGAAAAACTGCTGGAAGTTAAAGCAGGTGAGTCATTCAAGTGCGACATATGTCAACGAACCTTCCGGAGTAGACTGCACCTCGTGCAGCACAAGACACAAAGGCATGGAGCGAAAAAACATGCATGTTCTAAATGTGGAAAAGGATTTGTATTCCGGTAAATGAGCAGATTACAATTGTCGGACATTAGTGAACATTCATTACTTTACAGAAGTCAGATGCAAAAACATTTGGCAACACACAAGCACCGGAAAGAAAGGAAAGCAGGAAAATCCATAACTCGAGATTTGCCATTTAAATGTGATATATGCCACAATAGTTATAAACACGTAAGATCACTCCGATTCCACTTGAAATATAGTCATGGCACAAAACGACATGAGTGTCACATATGCGGTTTGAAATTTTTCTGGCGGTAAGAAAACATAAAAATCCTTTACTGATTTACCGTTTGTCAGCAACTTTTTCCTCATTGCAGATCTCGACTGCTGCGACATATGAAATGTCATGATGAAAGTATTGATATGGAGCAAGACTTCGATTCATTACAACTGTTACCTACTGAGCAGAAAGAATCTTGCACAAATCTTGACAGTGAAGTGATTGTTATTAAAAAGGAAAAACATTCTGAGCACGACTCTACAACGCCTGTACTAACCGAATTTAGATCGTAATGTTACATGTTACTCCCCGTGTGGTGCTCAAGCCATAAACGCATATAAACGGTTAATATAAAACTAGCATCACTGTATAAGTACAATTAAAGTTGGTTTTAATGGGAAGTACCCAAGGAACAATTGGTAGCTTTTAAGATACTTACGTGCTTAATACAAGCTGCATAGCAGCAACCACTGCTGAACAAATTTTAAGTTGAATCATTAATTGAATAAAATTAATTTCCGCTTATAAAAAAGCTGTTATTCCACTTGCAGTTTGTGTTTTGCATAAGAGCTGAATAAACCTCCGAAAATGCAAATATAGTAGCTTTTGTTCTACAACACATAAGAAGTTTAACAATTGACTGATTAAAAGCTTCTATAGGTTGTAGCCATCATTTTAGTAGAATATTGAAGATTTGATTAACAACAAATCGTACAAAAGTTTCAGTGTCTAATACTTAAAATGTTGACCAGCATGATTAGTAAAACTTATAAACAATGTGAATAACAGTATATTAGTATGCTCTTATTCAAGCAAAACGCATTATGTCTTTTTATGTTATTTTCAAATGTTTCAAATGTTTTTCAAATCAAATCCAAGACGTGTATGCGATGGATGGATTAACGTAATGGACGTAATGGCGACGTAATGGATCAACGAGGGTAAAGTTCGAATCACATTGGATTAAAAATATCAAAATTTAATTTTTCCAAATGTAGTGATCATCATCTGCGACGTTATTGATATCGGAAAAAGTTACTAAGCATAATCTTTTTAATGATAATCAAATTATACATAATAATTTAACAATAGTTACATGAAAGTGGTTACCCAACTTACAGTCCAGTGTCACAAATAAACATATACATCGTTAATTATTGTTGAATAATGGTGACAGCTGAAAAAATGCCCTACAAAGAGCTGAGAAGATGGTATTTAGATCCAAATTTAAGTCAATGTTCAACATTTTTTATTGGAATGAATAATAGTAGAATCAACACTTATAAAACTTCTCCAAAGAATCTCTGCCGACTTGTCAAGATTGTTTTATTAATGAGTTGAACAAGTCATTCTTCTTTCTATTAAAGAGCCAATATTCCACCAATCAAATATAATTGTGTAAACAGATGTACAGGAGACGAACTAACGTTTTGGTTGCTTCGCACTTCAGCTGTTTCCATGTTTAACATGAACATGATTAAAAGCTGAATAGGTATTTTATAAAATCCTAATACAACATAGATATATCATCCGAGCAGGTCATCCAAAGAAATTCAAAATAACGATTACTAAACACATTGTTCAGCAACAAAGAAGCCTTACAAAATAGGTCACACCATAGCCAAATTTTTGAAAAATGGACAAAATATCTAAAAATTGCGTTGTATTCATAATGTATTGCAATGTTCAACTTATTAATATTATTATTATTTATCTTTATTTGAGTGGCTTTTCGCCCTTGGCGAATTCGTCACTAACTTACTAATATATAAAAACATGTTGGATACAATAATAACTGATGCTTTCTCAATACAATATTCAAATATGTTTACAAAATATTTTGAATCAGTCTTCTGACATAGGATTATTGATTGAAATATATATTATATTTGTATAATGTTTAATAGATGGAAAAAAGTGCGACAATTAATTGAAATATTAACCTAGTAGAAATATTATACATTTAATAAATTAATTTTAGTATAGTTAGATGAACAATTCAATTAAAGTTTTAATAAGTTAAAACTTATTATGAAATTCGATTAATCATTTCAGACTGTATTTACTTTGTGAATTAACTTTATTTTTGACCAGCATTGTAATAAATTTTCTCACTGTGCGCTATAAATAGCCCTCTGTGTTCAGCTCGCATCAGTACTGAACAGCAGCAGAAGTAATGCGCTTATTCAGTTGTTGATCAGCATAGCACGTGTTGATTAGTTATTGTTGAATAGAAGCTCAAGCATGATCAATAATCAGCTACAAGAGGTTTATATTGCGCACTGGAAGGCTGATATATGAATTCAAGGATGGCGCAGTTGGCAAGGTATACCGCTGACGATGGGAAGGTCTCGAGTTTGAATCCAGTATTCAGGTAATTATTGAAAGTGTGGTTATTAATTCATGGTAAAGGTATACACTGCATTTGATGTATACAGTGTTAGCTATTTTTAGTAATTTATTTGTTTTCAATCAATTTTGTGGCAGTTGAATAAAAGCTTTATAACTTCTCCAAATTTGTGAGAACAACGCCTGAACAAAGGCTTCACTTGGAAATAATTAAAATGTTGTTAAACATGATGCTGAATTAAACTGCAATAATGTAGTTTGTTAACCTAGCGTTGTTAAATCATCAATCCTTAATAAGCTAAGTGAAACCTGAATAAACATCATTGCAATATGTGATTACAGTCACTAAATGATAAGAAGCTTAATAATTTCGCCAGATTTGCTTGAACAATGTGTGCGTAGCAGCTGCAAAGTAATATAATAAAGCAACTATTCAGTATGTAGTTGTGAAAAATTGCTTAATAAATGATTATAAAATAGGCAAATGTTTCTTGGGTATGCACTTCAACAGAAAATTAATCGCCTATCTCGATGCGTGGGAAATTTCTTGCAAGAAATGCTCAAGGAAAGCATTTTTCTTTGATCGCAGTACGCAGTTGAAAAGAAATGACAATTCAAATGGAGTTCACTGTAGAAAAATTCTTGACCATTTCTTCCGCAGACATTTTTACTTTTCTTGAGCAGAACAGCATACTTAGCTTAAAGCTAGGTATGCTGTTCCGCTCAAGAAAAGTAAAAACTTCTGCTCAAGAAATGGTCAAGAAATTTCCTACAGTGAGCTCCATTTGAAATGACATTTCTTTTCAATTGCGCACTGCGATGCTTTTCTTGAGCATTTCTTGCAAGAAATTGCTTTTCTGTTGAAGTGCATACTTCGCTTAAGTGGGGAAGGATCCCACATGTTATATAAATAGACCATTTCCGTGAAATTTTTTTATTGGCTTATATGCTTTCTGTCAAACTTTCCTAAGGAACCGATGTGTTTTGGAGCCTTTAACTGTTAGAAAACAATGAAAAACTTGCGGCACGTTAGTTCTCCCCTCGGTCCCCTACAATTTGTTTCACCTCGAAAAAATGCAGACCCCTTTTTCCCCTATGATTTTGCCACCACGTTGTGGTGAATTTACGATCAGCTGGACTAGATGATTTTTGTTTATGTTTTTATTCATCACAATGGGCTCCGTTGCGGTTTCGCTCCCTCCTTCCTTCACGGCTCCTGAAGTCTCCGTAATCACCGCGGAAACCACCTTCACCGCTTCGGCCGGTTATGACCGCACCCGGCGAACACTACACGGTTCTGTAACGCAAGGATTGTAGTCGACAGATGTCTGATCTCTCTGCTTTGTGCCGACGAGGATTGAAGGGATTGAATATGCCGGAAGATTCCCGCCTAGAGGCAGCAACAGCCGCTCAAAATTTCCTTACGCGGCTGTTGCTGCCTCAAGGCGGAAATCTTCCGGATCAACAGCCAACAGATAGATTAAGGCATTTGTCGGCATGAATAGTACAAAATAGCCTCTAATAGAACTAGCGGTACCGTAACTGCTGGGTGGATGAGAGATTTGTTGTTAGGGGGTGGTTTTGAATTTTGAATCTGCGGAGGAAAATATATTTTCCTAAAGGAAGACTTGAATCGGGTTGGAGTTGGAACTACTATTCAGAACGGGTTGCGCCAGTTCCAACCTGGTTTAAAAACGTTTGTTTGAGTAGTTTCGGTGGCGCTCCTGTTTGGGGCGCCCTGACCGGGATCACGGTCAGTTTGAGCGCGCACCTGATTTGACGTTTGCAAATGTAAACAAGCATTCCAATGATTGTCTTTCGAAGAAAAATACAAAAACTGGGGGTTAGATCTGACGGAAATGGTCTATTATAACATAATTATGATTCAAATGGGACCATATCTCACTTTACGTTAACTCTAATAGGGTCCTAAAGCCCTGTCCCAATTTTAGTGCCAAACGCTTAAGTTTAGGCCAAAAACACATGTTTACTCAATTTTCTAATGTTTTCCTATGGTTTAAGTCCAAAAAATATTTTTTTTCGATTTTGTCAAACTTTTGGCTTAAACTCAAATTTTGTGTGTATTATGTTTAACGTGTCCGTTCCGAAATGTCAGATAGGAACAATCCCAGAGTGTTAAAACTAAAACCCCTGTGGTGTTTTTGTCGACTAAGCGAACGTCAAACATGATCTAAAGTGTCAAGGTTCATTTATGGACCGATTTTCAAAATAAAATTTAAATATGATATAGCCATTATTTGAGCGGGAAAAATTGCTAAAGTAGTTGCAGTAACATGCTCTTTCGTGTTATTAAATAAAAACAAGATTTCATTAAAAATTTTAGGACCCAATTGTACTTATACAGTAATGCTAGCTATATATGCACATTCATATGTTATTTGGGTAGCATTGTAGTGCTTATTTTCTTTAAATGTTCTTCCCATTTCAGGAATTGATTGGAGAAACATATGGCAACAACACACCAGCAAGAAGAGGAATGCGATCAACAAAATCCAAGAAATCCTGAATGAAGCATTCGAATCATAAAACAAGATAACCTGAATAAAATTTCTACTAAGGATGCTCATTGCACGTACAAATGGTAGCTCAAAATAAAAGTGATGATTTTGGATATCACATGTACACAACTGTAAAGAGGCAGAACATTCTTCGGTATCTAGTAACAACTGTCTAACTAACTTTCCATTTTTATATTGTGCATCCCGATAAAATTCAGAAAGAGTACTTCGCTCAATTTCCTCTTCTTTATCAACGAACTTAAGGTAACACACGATAGACTCATCGTGGCATCCATGAACAATCTATCTTCAAACTATCATTGAAAAGAAAATATTTCTGTTTTACATCATATCGGTCATTCGGTGATCTATTGGATCATATACTTGCTAGCAACAGGCATGTTGATACAATTCCAGTTCATCTCTATCCGGTAGAACGGGATTCATATCCCATAAACTACAAAATTGATCATCATTTATGGATAGCAAACAGTTGCACCTAAAGCACCGCCAACACATTTCCAATCGGAAGAAGTTTTGCGCGCTCGAACTGACAAATCCTCCGTTGTGGTGAAACTTCTTCCGTCGACGTGATGTGGGACTGTTTTCAAAAAACAGTCGAGATAAAAGCCGAGCCGGCAGAGCAATGACAGTTAGTTCGTTCAAAACTTCGCTTCGGAAGTCCAACCGGCGAACTCCAGATTGGTGCTGCGAAGTCAATAATGATGTAAGGACATGTTCGTTCATTGGGGCCTGCTCATTAAGATAACTCAATGTTCAGTTCAGGTTCAGTTGGAATATTTTCCTGACTAATGGAAAAAATCCAAGGTTGTGCCAATTTTGGAACCAGACAAAAATCTTTCAAAAGCTTCTAGATTGCAAAAAAGTTCGGATATTTTTTCTTTAATTTTAGACACAAATCGTTGCAATCTGCTATAATCACGATTAATGCATTATATATTAAGGTTAAGTTAATTGAAAGCGTTTTGCTCAAGAAAAAAAAAATGGGTCAAGAAATTTCCTGTAGAGAGCCCTATTTGAAATTACATTTCTTCTCAACTGCGTGCTGCATGTGATTTTCTTGTCCATTGCTTGGAAGAAATTTTTAACGTATCGAGATAGGCGATTATTGTCAGCGCGGTAAAAAGTTAGAAACAGTTTCTCACCGAAGTTGGATTTTTCTCAAAATCTATGATAAGACAATTTCTGCAGTCACTCACCAATGAGAATATATACCGAGGTGTGGAAAAGATATTTATTGAGCGTGACATCCGTGTACGGTGCAAGATGTATCACAACCACAAGCATGAGAGCTCCCATAAAAAGCCGTGTAAATCAGTGACGTAGTTATTTTTGTTTACGTTTTTCTCTTTACTAACACATAGCCATTGATTCTTCTTCCACACCTTGGTATATATTCTCATTGGTCACATGGGACGCATCTATCAGGCACCTCGTCAATTTCGTCAATTTCAGCAAATCATTACTCTAGTGAAAAGTATTTCAATGTACTGGTAACGGCACTTCCTTCAACGAATTGTAAAATATTTAGAAAAGAAGAGGAGGTTTTATGCCTTTCGGAGAAGAGGTTCAAAAGGAACTTCACTCCGAAAGGCTTTTCCCTGCTCCAAATGAAAAATTAAAAAAAAAAATTAAATGCGAGTTATCTAATTGCGGAAGTGGTGCATTCGATTCGCGTCCAGATGCGCTCTAATGCGCCCTACTTTCGAAGTACACAGCAAAAAATAATGTAAAATGACTCGATGTAATAGTGCCGATGTAACAAAATATCAATGTAATCGCAAATTTCAGATGCATAATAACATCAACTGCGATGTGATATCACATCGCTCTTGAATTACATTGAAACGACATGATTATTTTGCAGTACGTTGATCTTGTGTAATATTTACATATGGAACACAAACAATATTACACATAAACAGCTGCAACCACATCGTTCCGAACTGCTTTCGTGATATTACACAAAATCGATGCTTTTTCACATTCAATCCAGATGTGATAATAAATCGCGCAACACTGTCCGCAAGTTGTTGTTTGATGGTCGACGGACGACGACGCCATATTTTTTTTGTTCGAAGATCATCGCGTTTCAATTCAAATTTTTATTAAATTTTAGTGGTTTATCGCGAACCTTTTAAAATAAAATTCGAAAGTCTAGTGCTTAAGATATATTAAGTTTGGTAAGTATCGGTTTCAGGTAAAAAAAGCGATGATTCATTTGAATCCCAGCGGTCGTTGGAATCCGCCGAAATTGTCTTGTATATTAAAGTTTTCTTCCATTCAATAGGACCAGAAAGCAGCTAAATTCATCCGGTGCAAGGACCATCAGCGGTAGCAACTCAATGAAGGAATCCGTGCCAGCAATCCTGACGGACAAACCATCGAAGGACAAAGTTATTCCGATGCATCCGCTTTCACAGCCCATCTTCCGCTTGTTCAATACGCCTGGCAAGGAGAACAAGAAACTTTTCGTCGGGGAATCGGTTCCGATCCGCGCTTGTGAGTGTCCCGCTTTCTGCAGATGTTGGGCTACCAGTCGACGCAATCTTTTGGCGAGAAGGATGTCTATTTTAAGAAGCTGGAGAAACACGGCGGGATTTGTGATTGCCAGCTCGCGGGACACTATTGTATATGCGGCCAACGCCGACAGCCGGGGACTGAAATCGGTGTCACGGATACTGGCCGATGTCGTGCTGCTGATGGTGCTATGGCCGAAACTGGCCATCGAGGAAGTGATCCGTGCAAGGCAAGGCAAGGGTTAAATTCTAGTTGGAAACGCTAGAAAAACACCCGGAGCAGGAAACGGTTTTGACGGACAGGATCCATGTGCCAGCATTTAGAGACAACACTGCCGAAACTTTGCTAGCTGAATAATGTGAAAGGGTAATTATTCATATAATTCTCTCTCAAACTTCTACTTCTCACTAGCGTTACGTTCCATTTGGATCACTTATATTCTGTGAGCTCTATTTTATTTGCTTTTTATATATTTTTGCATTATTTTATCGTGTAATGTAGTCAGCACGGAAATACCATGAAGTTTTGAAAAAAAAAATCAGCTCTTTTAATTGTTTTGATAGTGAATTTTTAACGACCCCCATTAGCCGAGTGCTTAGAGTCCGCGGCTACAAAGCAAAACCATGCTGAAGGTGGCTGGGTTCGATTGCCGGTCAGTTCAGAATCTTTTCGTAATGAAAATTTTCTTGACTTCCCTGGGCATAGAGTATCATCGTATCTGCCACACGATATATGAACGCGAAAATGGCAACTTTGGAATAGAAAGCTCTCAGTTAACAACTGTGGAAGTGCTCATTATAACACTAAGCTGAGAAGCATGTTTTGTTCCAGTGAAAACGTAATGCCAACAAGAAGAACATAGTATATTTTCGACAAATGCTGAGTAGGGAGCCTGACCCTATTCTTGGCACTTATAATTCACTTCGGCAGTGTTTTTTTAAGCTGCGCCATGTTGAAGTAAATCATGGAAGTGCCGAAGTAGCTCTGCATCCAATTTCCTAATTTTTGGCTGATTCTGGTATTTAGTTAGAATTTATAACTTATAAATAGTTATTGGTTGAATTTGAATTGAATTACTTTTTATTGAAGGGATTTTCTGCCGTAGGCAGGTTCATCCCCAAGATAGTTATTGGTGTCAATCCTTGCTTTACTATTAATTGTCTCAGATTCCAAAAACATTGATTCATATACAAATTTTGTTAACAGAATTAATAATTCAATTTTAAATAATATCAGGGCTGGTAGCAGGTTATTTTTTAGAGACTTTTACCCTATTTTTTGTTTGCGGCGGATCTAACTTTCGATCGAATCTCCGGTCCATTTGATTGTGCTGGCGTAAACGGGAATGCACAGCGACTTTCGATAATAAGTTCATTCGTACGTACACAAAAGTAGGAGTAGGTGTCTATTTCAAAGGAAGCATCTAAACAGATCTGTAAGGAAGTCTCTTTTTCAATTAAAAAATAATTTTTGAATCGCCTCTTGGCTTTAATTCGGAAAATGTTTGCATATTATAGTTGAGTGTTTACACCCTGGGCTTGGAATTATATTTTCCAGGGAGCGATTAATTTTGATAATTCTCGATTACTTTTTCAAATCGACGTAAGTAACTTTTATACGGTTTTGAGAAAATTAATTAGGAAAAATCACAATCTATCTTCTAAAACTGTTTTAAATTGAATCATTTTTTTAACATTTTTTTGCCGTGTACTTCGCTCAAATTTTGTATACACTCAGCTCACGTTCAATAACTAGGTAGTTTCTATAATTTCCCACAAAAATAATTATAAGAAAATGATAAGCCGTTTCATTCAGTTACTTTCGACGTTTTTCTACCAGTGTAAAATCGGCTCAAGTAGTGTTTTGTTTTGATTCGTGGTTAAGTCACTTTGTCTCTCCATACAGCGGGGCGGCGAAAGTAGTGGTTAGGTTGCGAAAGTTGAAAATGTTACTTTCGTCGTTTTGTAAATCCGGAAATCAAACGTTCTGAAAGTGAAAAGTTGAGTTGGTACAGAGCGGTACGTGTAGAATTCCGCCTGATTAACACGTAGGATCGATAAAGTAAGTTTGTATACTTTTTTGACTTGAGTCTGTATGAATAAGTTTTCGAGAATTGATCGCTGTTGTTAGTAGTTTTGATTAGATGTTGGGTGAATTTCAAAGCAATTTCAACCTCTTTATTACAAAATTTAGACTTTATCTTCTGACCTAAAGATTCTGGTTAAACTACTGTACTATGCAGTTGGGCTGCACTACGCTATCACTCATCAAAATTACTTTCACTTCGGGAAAATATAATTTCAAACTGGCGAGAAGATTACAGATTGAGGGTGGGTTAGGAGCACAATCAGACCCTTGAATGTGCAATGTGGGGTAGTAATTGGGAATGCCATTGACGGTTTGTAATCTTCTACGAGGTTTTCGAAAACCAACAGAGCGCGTGCACCGGGTTGCGGATAGGAGCAAAGGGAGATCAATAGCATCTACCTAAAATAATAGAGCAAAAAGCCGTTCCATGATTAGGTAATCTTTAGCGATCTTCTATGGTGTTCTAGTACTATAAAATTCTTCACTCACTGGGAATTATGGCCTTGATAATATCAATAGTGATAAAAACATAAAATAATACCTAATATTTAAGAAGTAAAATTTAGCTTCAATGTAGTAATAAATGAAATAAAATCAATTTTCTATGTTTGACAAGGTTTTGAAGACAATCAATGAGTGAAAGAACTACCTATTAGAAAAGCCACATCAGCTAAGGCTATACATATACAAATGTTGGTCATAGGGTCATGGCGAGCATTCGGTATGTATGTCTATGACTGATTCTTATCTAATAGGGGCACTAGAAGACCACGCGGACAATTTCGAAACACATTATTTTTATACATCGGTCTTACGATCCGAAAGGCTCAGCTATGTTGCAAAGTTTTTGTAAGCTATTCATTACTACTGTTTAATTGTTTATAATTCTAACAAAACTACATATTTAACTCATTACTAATCACTGTTCCTATATTCTCCTTTTCTCTCCTTATCTGTTGCATGATTATGAGCATCACTAATATAATGTATGAGCATGCACAATAAGAATAATTTCAGGATTGAAAGCAGTACATGGATACCTGGATAGAATAGCTTCGAAAAGGATGCTCAAAATAGAATATTTCTGGTCAGGGAAGTATTATCATCAAGGGTATGTAAAATTTTTCCATTATTAACTAATAGATCACACAAACAAATGAACTAATAATATCAAATATTTTTCAGCAGCATCGTCAATCAGTGCAAAAACAGATAAAGTTTGTAAAGTTTTCACCATCGATTGAATTGCGGTCTTTATAGTAATGTTCAATCAGTATCGAAATCTCCTAAAGCGTCGCATCGTGCCATCAGCAGCCCTTAGCATCACTCTCATATTGTTATTATTTTGTTGTTTATAAAATTTCTAGAAAGCGATCAGCATACTCTTTCTTACTTGTACAATGGCCGATCTATCTGGAATTTTAATAAGTCAAATCAAACTTCAAAACTCAAATTAAATTGCTTTCAGCACATTTACATTTTGCAGCATTAATCGCATTACTGTGTCAAGTCTTCTCCAATAGGGTCCTAAAACCCTGTCCCAATTTTAGTGCCAAACGCATAAGTTTAGGTCAAAAAAATATGTTTACTCAATTTTCTAATGTTTTCCGATGGTTTAATCCCAAAAAACATTTTTTAAGTTTTTTTTTGAATTTTGTCACACCCCTTGGTTTAAACTCAAATTTGGGGTGTATTTTGTTTTCCGTGTCCCTTCCGAAATGTCAGAAAAGAACAACCCCGGTGTTAAAAAGTTGAACCCCTGTGGTATTTTTGTCGACTAAGCGAACGTCAAACATGATCTCAAGTGTCAAGGTTCATTTATAGATCCAATTTTTAAATTAAAGTTTTATTATGATTTATCCGATATTTGAGCGGGAAAAAATGCTAAAGTAGTTGCAGTAACATGCGCTTTCGTAATATTAAATGAAAACAAGATTTCATTAAACATTTTAGGACCCTATTCCCTATACCCTACCCCAACCCTTCTTATCCTTTCCGATGGTGTTCAAGTGGTCCGCATAGACTATTACGGCCATTACCTATCCCTTCCTCAGGCTTTGGACAGACTTGCGCTCTCATTGCCCCACCAAACGCTGCAAAATGAAAATGAAATATTATAGTTGAGTGTTTACAATTTCTAGGAAAATGCATGAAAACTATGCAAAACTTTTGGATCTTCTGGGCGATTATTTGAGAACAACGAGAATGTTTGTTTGAATATTTTGAATATATATTTATAAGCAGTGTTGACCAGACTCATTTCCCCGAAATTCTAATTGTGAAGCCATGAACTTTTATAACTGTGCGTTGTATTCCTGAGATGGAGGGAGAGGTGGTTGGGCTTGAGTGTTGCACATGGGATCCGACAGTTTCGATCTCGGTGGGCCGCAATTCAAGTTTCGGTGAAATGATTCGCACTCACTCACTCACTCATTTCATTTCACCGAAACTTGAATTGTGGCTCTCTGGGATCAATATTGATCGATTTTGTGTGCAGTACTCAAGCTTAACCATCTGTTTTTCTATCTTAGGAGGATAGAGCATGGTTGTAGTAGTTCGTGACTTCGTAGTTCGGAAAATGAGTCTGAGCAACACTGTTTATAAGACATCTGAAGACTTAGAAGGACATTTTAAAATTATTTTGATTTTGTGATTTTTTTTGTTTAAAAAACTTTTACATCGTGGAACAGCGCTAAAAACTGATATTGTTTGTCAGTTATTTTAAATATTGAGAATCATCAAAAAAATATTGATGAATAATAGATGAATGCCTACTTAGAAACTCTCCCCTCGTTTTTAGCACATCCCAGGAAACTTTTTAATCTAAAGTGGGCTTCGTAACTGAGCAGTTAGTGTAACCAAGCATTTAGCCGCATTGAGTCAAGAAGTGTGGGTTCGATTCCCACTTCAGTCCGGAAAACTTTTCGTCAAGAATGTATTTCGACTGTGCCACTGGGCGTTGCATGCTAGTCCGTTGTCTAGTGTGGTGCTTCCCACAAAGGGCAAATCGTCCACTGGAAGCATTAACGTGTCGGTGTCTTTTTAAAGTCATCTTCACCACAGTTACAAATTGAATGGAGAGCTTCAAAAATTATGAAACTGTAGATGACCCAAGGATTCCAAATGAGTATTGTTGCACCGCCACTAAACCGGACAACGTGACTCACTCGCGACGTGTTTCAACTGTTTAGATTTTTATAAACATAGGTATCGTGCACGGAGCCGCAAATCAACCCAACTTTGACTTCTTTTGATGCAATTCGGCTCTTCCGTGGGATAACCCAAATTTGGGTTAACTGATATATACCTATCATTAGGTTGTTTCCATTTAACAGCGGCAAAACAAACAACTCAGTGCAAAAAAAATCTACCCAGCGGTAGCTTGCGAAGTGTCCGTGATGGGTTAAAACAACTTAACGTTAGGTAAACTCGAAAGAACCCACATTTGGCTTATTCCATTGAACTTCAACGATGGGTCGGTGCATCTCTCTCTTTTTTTGACAACATTGCTGTTGCGAGAGAGGCAAAACAACTCAACCGTGGGTAAAAACTAAATGCAGTTTACCCAAATTTGAGTAAAAATAACTTATTTTTTGGGTAGTTTGATTTCTCCGTGTGAATAATTAATCGCGATTTCTGTCAAATTAAACATATTTAAGTCAACCTAGATTGTTTGTCAATTATTTTAATAATTTTGAAAAAAAAAATCTGAAA
The DNA here is from genome assembly GCF_002204515.2 of Aedes aegypti. NCBI lineage: Eukaryota > Metazoa > Arthropoda > Insecta > Diptera > Culicidae > Aedes > Aedes aegypti. The sequence goes on along the minus strand of NC_035107.1, from coordinate 298,315,307 downwards.
TCTTGAAGCTTTTGAAAAATAAAATTTGAAGACAACGGCAATCTGAATAAAATATTTGAATTTTACGAATATTTCTACACTCAGTGAGTGCTCAGGAGTTGGGTGAATATCTGACAAATCTAAATCGAATTATCTATAACTCAACTCAAATCAAGATTTGTTAAGCTATAACATTATCAGAATATTTCTAAATGATAAATGAGTGCGTATTTTTTCCGGGAGAATATTTGAGTATTTCTGCGGAAGAAATGGGCAAGAAATTTTCTACAAGGCAATTACTTTTTTTCAGGTGTATAGTAGGGCGATTCAAAATACAAAAATGTTTGAAAATCCAATCTCCCATATCTTTTTTACCATTCTTACCATATAAATAGTGTTCTGTAAATTTTCAGCTTTTTCGGTGATGATTTAAAGGTGGTCCAAAGGCAATGTAGGTTTATATGCAGATTACCATGAAGATTTTTTAAAAATGCTACAAACACGTTAGTATTGTAATGTAAGTATAATCTTATTATCCAATAGTGAAAACTCAATCTTCATACCTTATTGAAGGATGCAGCTGAAGAAACAAATCCTTTTTGAGCTAATTTTGTTTTGAGATTTTTGTAGATGTTTGCAAGGCTATAATCCCATATGAAATTAAGTAAATAAGTTCTTTTTACTAAAATTTGGGTAAACTGCATTTAGTTTTTACTCATGGTTGGGTTGTTTTGCTTCTCTCGCAACAGCAATGTTGTCAAAAACAGAGAGAGACGCACCGACCCAGCGTTGAAGTTCAATGGAATGAGCCAAATTTGGGTTCTTTCGAGTTTACCTAACGTTAAGTTGTTTTAACCCATCACGGAGACTTCGAAAGCTAACGCTAGGTAAACTTTTTTTTGCACTGAGTTGTTTGTTTTGCTGCTGTCTAATAGAAACAACCTACTGATAGGTATATATCAGTTAACCCAAATTTGGGTTGTCCCACGGAAGAGCTAAATTGCGTCAAAAGAAGTCAAAGTTGGGTTGATTCGCGGCTCCGTGTACAGACTTCTTCAGTATCCTTAAAATAATATTTAGGAGAAATTTGCAAGATAATCTGTTTATAAATTCCCAAAAACTGGTTTTGAGATCTAGTGACATTATTGTGGGCAATTGGGTTGTTTAGTGATGAATAAATCATAGTTTTTTGTAGCTTGATCAAAAGAGCACATATTTCTAAGTGTAACACGATTTTATTGCGCTTTAATAGCTGAATTTTGATATAGTAAATGATTAAAAAAGATTTCATTCCGTCGACTCAATGACATTTCAATTTACATAATGACAGCTCGTCCCGCAGTAAAATTTGCAGAGGGGTGATTCAAACGCGATTTCCATACTAAATTCAAGCGTGTTTTTAAAATAGTTCCAAAGTAGGAAAATTTATGAAAATTTGGGTTCTGGCTAAGTTTTTAACGTAGAATCAGAATGTGTAAAAAAAAAGAATACCCCTAAACAAGCCAATTGCATAATAATATTTGAGAGATTTCTTTGAAGGCCCATTATGGGTTCTTGACGAAATCTGAAAATTTCTATCAAGACCTTTGAAATAAGCCTGATCGAAAATTGGACTTCGAAAATCCTAGAATAGAATTTTTTTGTGCGGAATTTAGTTGGAGCTGCCTGACAGCTTAACTTGTCAAGGCTGAACTCTAGGTCTGGCTTTTGCCAAGTTTCCCCTCTACCAGGACCAATACTCAGACGGGCTAGGCTATGGTGCCCCACATGAACATTGTTTTTTATTAGTATTGTGACGTGGTAGTTTTTTAAAAATATCCATATTCCCTTGCGTCTGAGAAAAGGAAGCATTGTGAAAATCAGCAGCTCCATCAGAATTTATTTGAAATAGTAGTGTAGTAGTGTTAGTGGTTTTGAATAATTTGTCATTCAAGGGCTATTCTGATTACTCCTGTCTTTTACGTAAGATTAGAGTCTTAAATGTCAATTGTCGTCGAGTATAAACAAAATTAGGCTGTTTAGTAGTAGTTCTAGTCAATTTCAGGTCTTTACGTTCATATATCCTTAAAGAAAAAAGTCACTTTCCTTGTCTGTTCAACAATTTCTATAAACTAGCAAGTGTACCCTAATGATCGATCTCAGCGTCTTACTTTCCATGGTCATTTTATAGTGAATATTTAAGAGTAAAGTTGCCTTAGGCTTCTATTACAGTCTCCTACAAGATTCACTTTTCGGTGGCAAATGCAATGCTTCACAACGCCTACTTTCTACTTGTAAATTTTGCGAAAATGAAGCTGGAATCAGATTATTTATACCGTTGTTACAAAAGAGGTATTTCTTATTATGGCAATGTAAAAACCATATTAAAATAAGATTGTCGCCACTTATTTCTACTCAGTGAATTTACTAGTAATTTTCCTCAGAGTAATATTCCCTACGTCGAATATAAAAACGATGTGTCTAGCTAGCTAATAGTAAGAGTGGCTACGGATATTTCAGGTTAGCAAAAGGCAAACTGATCGTCACCAATAGTATTAATGTCCACTTCGAATAGATTAATTATTTGAAATGGGCATCAATTCTATCAACGGGGAAAAGCTTTGTATGTTCCAGACATGATTGTCGAAAGTTTTGTAATTCTTAGATGGAACTTTTGATCGCATTTTTTCTAAAATTATTCAAGGATAGATTTCAGGAATTATTAAGAAAGTTGTTTCACAGAATCATGTAAGTTTGTGAAAAATATTCTGAAAAATAAGGAAATTGTTTGTTATTTATAAAAAAAAATTCCCTAAAAAAATTATTTGGGTGAAATCTTGCAAAAACTGAACGACAATTCTTGAAGAAATTCTAAGAAATCAGTGGAGGCATCACTGGAGAAATTATTCCTCGAGTTCTTGCAATTGTTCTAAGCGAACTGAACTGGAAGAAATCCATAATTTTCTTGAGAAGTTCCTAAAAGAATCTTTGCAGGTATTCCTGAAGAAATTCGTGGCGATGAAAATATTATCTAGGGATTCATTTGTTTTTTTTTAGTTTCTTTATTAGTATCATTCCTATCATTATATTCATTTCTAATATCTAAGTGTTCTGTGTTGAAAAACAATATCATCCTAATTTGGTAAAGCAAAATTGAGCTTTTATTAACATTTTGTTTGCCGTAGCAGTTCAGAATTTTTGCAGGTGAGTTGATTCCAGAGAAAAAAAACCGTTTCAATAACTTAACTTAACTTAACCTAGATAAATAACGAATTTATCGTGGCAATAGAAGACTGTTGTCTAAAATCATCATTAAATTTATTCGACATATGTTCCAATGTTTCAGCATTGGATATTCTATGTAACTAATTAGTACTATACCAGGGAGAGAGCTTCAGAATCATTTTCAAAATTTTATTTTGAATCCGCTGCAAAGCTTTTTTTCTAATATTACATCAGCTAGTCCATATTGGTACAGCATACAAGTGGCTGGCCTGAAAATTTGTTTGATTATCAAGAGCTTGTTCTTAAGACAATGTTTCGATTTTCTATTGATAAGTGCATAAAACCATTTTATATATGTGTTACATTTGGCTTGGATGCTCTTTATATAGCATGAGTTCTAGTTATCTAACTTCATCTTATTGGAAATCCTTTTTTAGTTTATTAAGAATTTCCATATTAATTTTAACCATACATTTCCAATGGAATTGTTCGGCAAATTTGTAGATCATTTCTCTACATGAAAATTTGCTGAATACACTTTAGCTCTATCTATTGAGTTTTAAGAGATAAACCACTCTAAACATTATTTCAGCTGAATAAACTGTTGTTCAGCTACTAATGTTGCTTAAGATAGGATATCTTGATATCAAACGTCATACTTCTCATTTACAGTGGAAACTAGATGTATGAATCCTAAGAGAGATCCTAATATAATATAATATTTTTGCCTAAAAACGGAAGTCATCCTTTTTAAGCTTAAAATAATAATAATAATAATCATAAAGAAAGGAATGTTTTCTTTAGCTTTGGTATTTTGCTTTGTTGGATTTACAAGAGAACATAATCTTTATAAATCTATCCATCTTGCTATACCCAAGTAACATTAGAAGGTGAATAACGGTTTATTCAGCTAAAGTAAGTTTGATAGTGATTTGCTAGACTCTTATTTAGCGAAAATGTTTGTTGGGTATAAATAAAATTAAAGTGGTGTTCGTATGTCACGAAACGGCTTTCAATCGGACTATCATCTGTTACCATGAACAAGCTATACATTTCGCTGTTGTGTGCATTTTAACGATTTTAGATACTACTTTTAGTGAACGTGAAGAAGAAAATTTTAAATAAGACCCTTTTTATATATTTCTGTGCGATAATACAGCCGCCTATCCACATCTCAATATTTTTGCCTTTAGATTATTTCTTTGGTCCTCTCTCTCTACAATTTCTTTCTCCATCAAAAGACTACTTTTTTCATTATTATTACTATTATTATTATTACACAAGTGTTCATATGATGATTTGTAGTCGTAGGTGAATTGATTACTTAGGTACATTATCCATTGTGCTCAAAGTGAAACATATCGGAATCTAGAGGTGGTCATCTCAATGGCCGACTTATGTCATGTAACTGTCCGAATTCTAAAAGCACTTAAGATGATTATAGAACGAAGCCACATCTCAAATTTTCAAGAGCACAAGACTTGAGAATCAAACAGCGCTCCACGATGAAAATTTATCCCATTGGCCACCACCACCAAGCAAGCAATTTGATTGATTTTCAACGCGAACTGTTGTCAGATTCTCCAGTCTTGTGCACTTGAAAATTTAAAGTTTGGCTTCGTTTTATAATTACCTTAACTGAACAAGTATTGATTTAACAATAGTGACGTACTTATTTGCGCTGCATAAGAACAGCGGGAGAGTAAAAGAGAGAACTTGTGGCACGCATCAATGATCTGCGCCACCTGAGTAAATCCAGAACCTTGGGACTAATCCACAGTGATGGATGAACCATATAATGTAGCGTCTCATATAAAAAAGAGGGTAATCAGGGAGCGTAAAGGGTCAAAAATTGTGGTTTATAGCCTGATTTGCTGCTGAACAGGAATCGCCAAAGGAATTTCTCGCTGATTCCTTGCAGAAATTTTCTACAGCGACTCCAGTTTGAGCTGACATTTCTTTTCAACTGCGTGCTGCGATCAGAAAAATGAGCTTTCTTGATCGTTTCCTTGCAGGAATTTCCCATGCATCAAGATAGGCCGAGAAATTACTTGTCAGCAGCGAATCAGGCTTATATCTGAAATTTGTGAAATTATTTCTGAGGGAGGTCACCCTTCTTTGTAAAAATTTTACATGTAACTATCGCGCTTGAAGCTTTCAGCTTGGCATGGTCAGTACACCTACTGATTTCAGGATTTTCTGATTACTTATCTGCTCACATTGCTCTTACGAATTAAGATATCGAAAAGTAAATGTGAATTAAGTAAAATACTTAGTTTTATCTAACTTGAATTGTTCAAGAAAATTATCTGTCAGATGGATTTTACTGAATTCAAAGCTGTTGTTTGGTTTTTCATTTCACATATTATTTTCCAATGATGACATAAAATATACATATGTTATACAAATACCTAGTCAGATATTAATTTTCTTGTGAAACATGAAACGACAATTTAATAATCTGTATTTTTTTCTGGAACGCGGAATGCGACTGGAAGGTCAGGAAAAATCAGGGAATTTCATTTTCAAATTTGAATTGAACTATGATGCCCAGTTATTTTCAATAATGTAATGTAATGTCAAACCAACAATATTTATAGTTATCTCCAAAAAACCTAAAAAAATAGCTTATTCTACCGGATAACATATTGAGAATATTATATTTTATTCTTCGTTTATGTGAAAGTATTCAAAATGAACTTTTTAGAGAAATCTTCTCTCCAGAGATTCTCTTCCAAACGATACTTTCAATTCTTGTATCCTCATGGAACTTCTGCGGCAATGTTATAAGTTACTAAACGAGGAGTTCATAAATAAACCTTGCAGAAATTCTGAAAGAATTCCTCAAGAAAGACCCAAAGTAGTTTATGAACAATTTCATAGAATCCTCCGAGTGGAATTTTGAATAGAGTTCTGCTCAAAAATCTTCCTCTCTTTAACTCATGCAATTTGTAAGCAAAAAGGCCAGTAAAAGTCGAAATCCCATGCAAAATCAAAACAGTGCAGTACCTCATTAACCTTTGGAAAAATCATGTGAAGATTTTGTAGGAATTGCACAAGAAACCCTAAGAAATTTCTAACTGGATGAAGTCCAAAAGCAGTTGAACATCGAGCTCCATAAAAATCCAAATAAAGGGTTAAAAAAAACTTTTGAGAAGATGTAAGCTAAAACTCTATCGAGGATTAGAGCAATTTTCTAAGGAGCTTCTGATGAAACTCATGAGATTTTTTAGCACTTCGTAAGGAACTCCTAAAAAATCAAGAGGCACTAATTTACAGATTCTAAGAGAAAATCTTGGAATATTTGCAGAAAACATTCCTGAAGGGTTCACAAAAGTAACATCTACAGTAATTTTAAGCCGGTTGTAACCCCTGGAACAATTAACCTTCTGCGAGAATTTAATAGTAAAAATTCATGGAGAAATTTAAGATATAATTTCAATAGAAACTACTAGGATAAAATGTATAGAAATTTTGGAAGAATTCCAATATGAAATACTTAAAGAAATCCACAACAGAACACACAGAACAATTCTGCCAGAATATCCTGTAGCTTTTTCATACATCACTCTTAAATTATTGATAAATAACCTCATGGAGGAATTTTTGAGAAAACTCCTGATTAAACATGTTAAAGGTTTTTCTAATGGAATTGTAGAAATAATTCAAAAGCTCAAGAACTTCAAAACTTAAGACATTCTACAAAATATTGAAGGAATTACAAAAAAAGTATCCTGAAATTTTTGTCACGAAGAATTTGTTAAGTATTTATAGAGAGCTGCTGGAAAACTCGGAAGTCTGCCCACAAATCCAGAGAAAAAAAAACATTTTAAAAATAATTGAAAAATCTTCAGTAGAAAGATAAATGATAAATTTTAAAAATAACTCTGAGTAATCCCAAGATAAATTGAAGGAGGAGGGTTATTATTTCGTTTATTTGTAGGGGTATGCATTTTTTAGTCACAATAATTTCAGTATCTGTATTTTTAATTTCTGCGGTAGATAAAAACAATATCGGATTATTGTTGAAGTTCAAAAACAACTGTTGATAAATTTCCTGAGTATTACAAACAAGCAAGATGGACGGACATGGGGTTCGACCACACGTCTCTCACGCTGAGGACCTGAGATTGAATCTCATAGATAGTCACGTATGACGTAAGATTTATAGTGACGACTTGCTTCGGAAGGGAAGATTGGTCCAGATATGAACTAGTCAAGGACCAAAAATCTCGTTAGTGATGATAAAAAAAACAAACAAGACCAAAAGTTTCTGGAAAACTTTTAGATGATCCTAGAATATTTGAAAAAGTGTCAGTGAAAGCCGAAATTTCCAAAAATGTTAGAATCGTTGTTAAAAATCGAATTTGAATTTGTTTGTTTTTATGAATTATTAATGAATATTTAAAAATAACTTGAAATATTGAAAATTGTTAGAAATGTCTAGGGGAAGCTGATTTCTAAAAATGTTTGACAGTGATGAGCGACCTCGAAAAATATCTGGTTAGTTTCTTACAAAGTTACTCCAAGAAAAATATGCTTTTCAGATAGTCTACATTATAATCGAAGTACTCAAAACGCATAAATAATGTATCATTTCTTTGTTCAGTTATTGGTTATTTTGAAGCCGAAACCATGTTTCTAAAAAAAGTGATCACACATAAATTCTTACTCTTTTTTCAGATGGCTTTAGTTTGAAATGCCAAACAAGAAGACAAAAAATGCGCGCGCCTTTGGCTGTGATGTTAGAAACATAGCAAATTTGAAATGATCGGTAAATGAGTGGTTAATTAGAATTTCTAAAGTATTACGTCTGCTTGTCTATGACAATACTCTGTGCTATATTACAAGCAATGTTAACAGATTCCTTAAATTGTATAAATTTCTACAAAAAGCATTTTTTTTGCTTAATTTGTGTTTTTTTTGCTTAATTTGTTTATTTTTGCTTAATTTGTTTATTTTTGCTTAATTTGTCTATTTTTGCTTAATTTGTTTATTTTTGCTTAATTTGGAGTATAATCTCTAGTAGTATTCCTAATGACATTTTAGGAACGCTTCCTAAGAAAAAAATAAACTTGGAATCTTTGGGATCAACATGATGATTAGAAGATGAATTTCTTGCGAAATGCATGCAAGAGTTTTGATACAAGCTTTGCACCTAAGAGTTCCCCAAAAACAAAGAAAAGAATGTAAGTCCTTGAGAACTGATATTACTTTTATGTGTTTAAATATAACCTCCATTTAACATAATAATATCACTTTGAATATTTACTATAGATCTAGAGATTATTGGAAAAGACTAACGTCATAGATGTGTATAAATTGAATAATATTTCTGTTTTTCTTTTCTTTATTTTTAGATTGGCACGAACCATTTCAACGGGCTCTGCGATCGTTTGCTGAGAACATCTTGTACCATGAACGTCTTTTGGCTATCTGAAGGAGTCCAATGCGATTCCTCGGGGTTATCTCCTACAATAGGCGTCCCAGCCATTATGTTTGATCATTCATTGTTTGTCTAGTGAAATAAAAATGTAATGAATAATCAAAATTTATTATTTTTAGTTTGAAACATATTTTATTTTATCAAATTCTGTTCAATGGTTGGTTGAATTGCTTTAATTTATTTCAATATTTCAATAATTCTTACATTTGAGTAAAACTTCGAGAAAAAGGAAAAAAAAAGCAATTTAATCAACCATTGAAAATAATTTGTGATCCAGTTTTCCGTTAAATCGCTTGGTTTACATAGTTCTCATATTACATCGTATCTATTACATCGTATTCTGTACGTTGAATATATTACATCGGACAAATTACATCGGTTGCATTTATTACACCAAAAGCCCTCGAGTACGTCGGGTTGTGTAATATTACACAACCGTGGGAATGACTTGGTTGCAGCGGTTTCGATGTAATATTCAACAACTTTTTTTGCTGTGTAGGGTATCTTGCGTAGATTTCAAGAAAAATCTAACTTCGGCAAATTGCATTTTCTATAGAAAATATCAAATTTCAATCATTATAATGATTGATCAAATTTACAATACTTTTTTCCTGTCAATTCCGGTACTTTGGCCCAAAAAGTCAAATTGAGGTAAATGCAACTTTTCTCATGTTTCAAACAACAAATTCAAACAACAAATTTTGCGTTAAATCAACCCAAATTTGAGTATTGTTTTCTATTAGAACTAGAAGAAAAATACCTAGTGATCCACTCTGGTGGATCTAGATAAGAGTGGCGTCAATGTCAAAATTGGAACAGCGGCGAACTGTCATTTCCATACAAATCCGCGTTCCAATTGAGCAGGAGACCTGTCAAAACTGGAACATGACGTCACTCTTGTTTACAGGCACTCTAGTGAGGACCTTGGAAATTTAGTCAAAATTGTGTAATTGGGCTCAACTAAGGAATAGCGTCGAAACAATCCAACATCGAGTTGAATTCCGTCTCCGCGTGTGTTATTGATTTTCTTATTTGTCCTGAATTTTGACCGCAGTGCGACTCCCACTGTGGACCCAATGCTAAACGAGAAAGTGCATCCCCACTGGGCACATTACGCTAGAGCTTTGACGTTTCTTTAGTTCCTCTCTCGGCCCTCTCGGCGCCTGCTTGTCGTTTTCTTCCTTTCTTCCTTGCGTGTTTCTTCGCAGTGGACCTGTCAAAAAGCCACATTCGGTGATTACACAGCGGAGTGCAGCAATTTTTCTTGAATTTTTGTAAAAGTTTATTTCGGCATTGAAACACCACTTTTGCGCTGCACTGGTTTGGTTCAGTTCCGATTCTGTTGCAACTTTTGCAGAAAATCAATACCACCGGCAACGAAGAGAAGTTAAGTTTGTGAAAAGCCATTCCGGATCAACTCGCGAGAGGGAAGTCAAGTTCTGTCTGCTTTCTTTGCTGGTGGAGGAAAATGTCTACAGCAGCAGCAGCCGTAAAGCCGGACGATGGTGTAACCGGAGGGAATCCGCCTGCGAACGTGGAAACGCCGCCGGAAGCTGCCAATCATGTCAATGACGCGAATAAGGCCAAGGCAGAAGAACTCAAGAGTCAGGCCAACGAGCACTTCAAAAGTAAGTTCCTTTAGTCCTGCGTTGGGTAATTTTGTAATTTATTCATTCATTCAACGTAAGCCTGTTAGTTAAAAACTTTTGATCAGGTCAAGGAAAGGTTTAAAGGAAATTTAAAGTAATCGGAAAAATTTGGTGTTGTCTAGAGAATTTCAAAGGGAATCAGTACAATTACAAGTAAGATTTCTAGTTCCATAAATCTACGTGAAGTCTCTCTTAAACGCTGCAAGCGTCGATTGTGGCCTAAGGGCTAAAGGCAAATGATTCCATGTTGAAGCTCCGCTGATAAGCACACTTTTCCTACTGGCCGTCGTATGGTGTGGCAAGACGAAGGAGCGTGCTCGGTTGTCTATTCCTGGTTGGAGGTGCTGTAGTAAGCATTGGGGTAGCTCTCGAAGGTATCCGCGCCGTAGGAAGCAGCAGACGCGCAGTCTATAATTGTCTAGGAGATTTCTGCCTAGAATCGTATGACGGATGTCAGCTGTGGTGTCACGTCGGCGAAGATTGTAGACGAATCGTACGGCTGATTTGAAGCTTCGGTGTAATTGCTCCTTTAGCGCTTCCGTTAATGCTGGATAGTATACCACGTCGCAGTACGTATACAGTGGTACGATGACAGCTTGGACAATGGGTCACATCGCAGTTGGGATTCTTATGGGGATAGGGGAAGGGGTGGCGTAATGGGACTCGCGCTAGAAGATTTTAGATCTAACAGAGCTGGTAGCAAGCCTCTTTCAGAGATTTAGTTTCTATTTTATTGGAAGTCTCTAAACAAACTCTTTTTGTAATGGAAATCAAAATGGTTTCTAAAGATACTTTTTTCTTTATTCTGCTCGCAGTGAATGCTAAAGCAAAATTCGACAGGCCTTAGGAAAGCTTCCAGAGACTGTTACGGGACTATTCAACTGATTCTTCTCAGATTTGACGAGAAAAAGCTTCAGAAATTATCATGAAGGTTACTCCAGAAAGTTCATCGGAAGTAAATTCAGGGATCTCTTCAGAATTTTTCTAGAGAATCCTCAACCAATTCTCCCAGATATTCTTCCAAAAATATTAGAGGAATTTATCCACAATTTGTTCCCTTAAACACTTAAACGTTACTACCTCTCAGGTATTACTTTGAAAATTTTATCTAGATATTTTTTCAGTAATCAACCAAAATTTCCAGTTGTTACTCTATGAGATTTTCCAAAGGGGTTTACAGAATTTCTTCTAATATAACACGCAAGGGTTAATGGTAGAGTTTTTGATGAACTCCATTGGGAATTTGGACGGCATTTCATTCACACTCAAGTAATCATGCTGCTCAAGCTGCAATTGCAATGCATATAAACGGTGTATATGAAACTAGCATTACTATATAACTACAATTAAAGTTGATTTAGAGTGGGAAAGGTCCCACTAACACCATAATGAAGTTATTATTTAAAACTAAATCTACTTTAATTGTAGTTATATAGTGCTAAATTCATATACAGGTATGTTCCGTTTTTATCAACACGATCGGCAATTTTCAGTTGACAAAAACGGAACCGTGACAAAAACGGAATAATTTTCTTGGACAAAATATTTTACAAATTCGAAAAGAAAATTAAAATTTTGTCAGAATAATACACATTTTTATCATTCACATTCATTTTCAATGCACAGTATTGATGTTTAGGAGCTGTGAGGAGCATTTAGATTGTTCGTTCTTATAGGTTCGTAATAAAAAATGATTGCAGACGCCTACCAATCAATATGATTTTGTAATAAATTAATAATAGTTTTAATTTTCTTGATTAAAATTACAATAAATGTAATGTAGAATATTAAAACGGTAATAACATAAATGTCCTTTGCATCACAAGCTGCGTCCTATTTGTAAAAATAACTACAAGAAGTGTTTTTTTTTTCTCAAAACAAGAAACAATTTCTTTTTCTATTGTTTATCCGCATCCTTCTGCTTCTTCTTCTTTTTTATGGCATTACATCCCAACTGAGAAAAAGTCTTCTTCTCAGCTAAGTGTTCTTATAAACACTTTGCAGTTATTGTAAATTTTGCATCTTATCGAACGCGACAATTTTTAATCGTCGCCGGTAAAACCGTCGCCAAAATCGTCCCCAGTCAACCAGCCGCTGTGAATTTGACGTTTCACCAGTATTACCAACACAACGGCAAATCACCTCCTTGGATTCGTTTGCTGGCGACCATTTTATCGGTCTGTTTGAAAAATTGCGGCGAGTTTTGTTGTCCATGCAACATATAATATCAAATGAATGCTTTTTTGCCAAGGTACATTTTTTGCATTTTTGGCCACCCCCGATTAGCGATTAAATGTTGAGTTATGTAGCGAAAGTTTTGCAAACTGGAATGATTTTTTACGGTTTCCTGTGCTTTGAACTGTCAAGATATTATTAGTAAAATGATTGTGGTGATCTTTTTTAAGCTATTACTACTAACTCCGATAGGGATGCACTAATCGCCAATTCAGCGCTGCCATTGCGTTTTAGCTTTACGTTAGATCTCGAATAGACTGGCAATAAACTAACCTAAAATTCTAGTTTTTTGTTAAGTAAAAATAACATTAAATACTAGTGGTCCGTCGTTTTGTCATTAAGTAGGCTGCTGAAAAATAGAACATGCATCACCAAATTAGAACTTTTTGGTAAGAAACACTTTTGTAAAGTTTTATGAATAAGCATAAGACTGTTGGTACACGACTCCTAATTAACCTTTTAGTCTCCAAGTGGGGAAGAAGTTCATGTCGGCTCAAAGATCTAGATCCCAGCAAATTTGGGATGTCAACGTGCGTGACGTGGGAATGTTTCTCAATTTGTCAGCCATTTCAGCTCTTTACCCTCTTCCTCGATGCAAACTTATTATATGGAGATTCCAAAGTTTCAATACTTTGCTTGGTTTTGCTGGACCTCTTCCCCTTCCCCTTAGAACAGGATCTAATTAATGGATGTTTGCTATAATTTGAGCAGAGCTGTCGAGCTTGAGAGATAGAAAACAATGTCAAAAATATGACGAGGTCCGCAGTCTTATCAAAAATAAAATGAACTCGATCATGTCTCTTGTCGTTGCCCAAACATTCTTGAGTTCATTCCCAAGGGCATCCCTTATGAAAAAGAACTGAACATATATAGGATCGTCCATTAATCACGTGAGGGGTAATGGGGGGAGGGGGTTTTGAAATATCTTACGTGCCATATAAATTATTTTTTATTTTCATACAAAAAATCGAACCATAGGGAGAGGTGAGTTGAAAACCGCCAAAATGGTCTTATGTAATTGAAGGATAGGGGCAAATTTACATAGAAAATTCTTTGGTGGCAGTTATGTATGAAAAAGAAGAGGTCTTTTCAACTCTCTTAAGTACGTATTCAACTAATCACAAATTTCAGTTGTTGCTAGGACGGTGTCAGAACAACCCTCGATTGTTGAAGGATGGGTCAATCTTGTCCAACAGACCATGCTAAGTTTGAAAACTCCCATTGATTTCTGGATAAGAAGGAGCCAAACCTTATTGAATCGTATATGACTTGACACTTACCATCTAAGGTGGTCAACATTAACATGGTGTCAAAAACTAAACTCTGAGGCTATTGAAAAGCATTTTAATTGCTTCAAAATAAGTATTTAGTTTTGAACATTTTGAAAATTAAAAAAAAATCAATTTTTGTGTGTTGATAAAAACGGAATAATATGTTGACGAAATCGGAACGTGACAAAATCGGAGTGTGACAAAATCGGAACGTGATAAAAACGGAACATACCTGTATACCGTTTACATGCATAAATTACACCATTGGCAGCTTGGTTACTTGGGATGGACTTATACCACTGAACAGGCAATCCGTAGTGTTATTTCTAGCTTTGTTTGGCTACCGACACTACACGGCTATCTAGGCTATTAGAGTATAGAAGCTGATATTGAGGATCAACTTCCATTGAGCCGAATAGCCGGCTTTCTCTTAGGTAATGTTTTGTTTTTTGATTCCTGTTTTGCTTCTTTTCGGTCCATTTTTGGCCCTGAAAAAGACTCTACACTCCAAAAATTTGTCATGTGCGGTTCATTACAAAAAACATATAGCTTTTTTCCTTGATGATTTTCATATACCTGTTATTAAGAAACCCTATAGATCATCGTTTCCCAAACTGGGCTTTCGCGATCTTTCGACCTAAGAACGCCTCGCTTTGCATCTACTACAAAAAGCGAGCTGACGATGCGTTGGGGGTCCCGAAAACCAAGTTTGGGAGATTATGCTGTAGGGCTGTAGATAAAGTCCAATCAATTTAGGGTAAATTATGGCTTCGGCACCCTGAGGGTAGTTTCGGCAGCACTAACTTATCGTCCTTGTTAAAATTTATCGTTTATAAGAGTTACTTCCAATGTACTCAATATATTCCTTGAGGTCTACCCCGTTTGGCATAATGCCATTTGACATAATGCCGTTTGGCTAATGGTCGTTCGGCATAATTTGAAAAAGAAGATACTGTAAAGGTACAGTAAAATCCGGGACCATAAAATGCGTCATAAAATATCATGTTGGCGTTGGACACATTTTTGTAAAAATGTGCTTTAATATTCCGGACACAATTGGCCCGAAAGTTATGTATGATGCAATTCCTAAAAACAAGCTTTTATATATTGGTTTCCTTGAAAAATGAATATGAGAAGTATGTCTTATCAATAACTGACAACGAAATGTACGATCGCTAGCAGTTTATCAACACCCCTTTGCTTAAGGTGATTATAAAACGAAGCCAAACTTTGAATTTTCAAGTGCACAAGACTGGAGAATCCGACAACAGTTCGCGTTAAAAATCAATCAAATTACTTGTTTGCTGGTGATGACTAATGGGATAAATTTTCAACGCGGAGCGCTGTTTGGTTCTCGAGTCTTGCGGTCTTGAAAATTTGAGGTGTGGCTTCGTTCTATAATTACCTTAATGGAAGAAATTTGATCAAATTTAATGTTTTTTCACAAATAAAATGTAAGTAAAATGTATCCCGAGAAACTAGCGTCCCATAAGAGGAAAACTAGAAGTAAATTAAATATGCCAATGCTTGCTGAGAACGCTTTTCAATAATTTCAGATCATTGATTTTATATGGTATGTAGGGTTTCGTTCTATTTCATCGCAAACGCTATTATTCGTCGTATCAAACTTAAAATATTCCAGTACGGCGGAAATTCCAACTTACCTGCAACATGGATTCATTTTCCAAGTGCAATTTTGTGAAAGCTGTTATGGTTCGTGCACTTATACACCAAAAATGCTATAAAACTACTGTGTTTCGCTAAATTACTTCAGTTCTATTCAAGACTAACAATTCAAAAGGCCTAATCTCCAAAAAAGAGAAAAACGCAATCTTGTTTTGTCAAAAAAAAAATCAAATTTATATTATGAATTTATGCATCGTATGTTATTTTATCGTCCAGAAAGTCGCTGAACAAACTGATTTATAGTAATGAATATTCAAAAAATCCTGCTAAAAAACGAGTCAAAGGAAATGAGGCTTCTATTTCACCAAAAGCTATTGAGCCCTTTTGATTTGTGCCCATAGACGCCGGCCGACGCTGATGAGGCCAGTGAGTTGACGCCTTTGTTTACTCTTACATGTGTTGAGGCCTTCTAGTTGTGGCCTTTTGAAAATCATCCAAAATTGATGATGAAATAAGAAAATTGAAGTGTAAAAGAGTGTTAAGTGGTGAAATCTGGACAAACATTTCAAAAGAGCACATCGACATTGGTAAACATTGGCATTGCAAGAAGCTGTTGAGCCCAATTCAATTCGATCACGCTCACGAATACCACTATCAGGAAGAGCTCAGACCAATCTTTCTGATAGTGGTGTTAGTTTACGTGGGCGGGCTAAAAAGGGCTCAACAGCAACGTTTCTGAAAAAAGGCTCAAGACCTCTTGGGCCCTTTTTCAAATGTTTGTTCACTTAGTAAGGTACAAGGAAATCTCTATAGCAGAAGAAGATTCGTGCGGTCGATTAAATTCCTATGTGATTTATTAATTCCCTTGTCATTCATGAACATAGGGTATGTGCTACGCTAGTTTGTCGTCAAGAAAATATTGGTTCAATTTTAATAATATTGCGATTGAACGTTATTTTTTATGCAATAGTAATCAAATCGTGTTTTTGTTGATAATTAGTGAAGTGCAGACAGGCTGACGCAGGTATGATTAGGTAGTGTGATACAAAATACATCAGTCTACAGGAACCTGACAGAAAATTTGATAATGTTCACCGTTGCGACAAGCGCTGTGTAAAATAATACAAAGCGTAGTCGCTCCGTAGCATAACTTACTTCTACTTAGTAAGTTGAAATGTTTTTTTGTTATCTAAATTGCAATTTTGATGTTTTTTTTCAATAGGCCTCAACTCGGTTTCAGTCGAATATAGAAATGAGCACGTATTTGCGATAAATATCCTGGTTAGCGGAAAATAAGATGGGGCCTTATTTTCACTTTGGAAAACCTTCTTACTTCTTCAGTGAAAGATTTCATTCCATCACACGACATAAGTAAAACATTTTAAATTGTTGATATGTTGTATCTTGACCACTCACTATATCACAGCGCGCCATAAGTTGTGAGACGAATCTGACGGATTGAGAAAACGGCAAAATGCGATTTCATTGCATTATTTCCAAAAAGACGATCAAGATTTATCAGAATCTTATTGTACAATGCGAAAGCCGTTTTTGGAAAGAATTGTTTGGCATCGTTTGTATCAGCAGCATTCATTTCAATACTGGGAAAATGGCAGGTTCTCACTGATCAAAGCTTAATACAGTCGCCTCTCCACATCTCGATATCGAAGGGACCACCGAGATAGGGAGAGATTGAGACAAAGAACGAATTTTTATTGAATACTAGATTGAAAACACTCCGTTACCAAGAAAATAATAAACAATCAGACGTCATTGCTTGTTCCTTATTTGCTTTGAATCCCAAAAATTTCGTCTAGCAACCGTTGATTTTGGTCATATCGACATACAGAGAGAAAACTGGGAACGAAAAGTCAACAGGAACACAAAGAGATATGGAGAGAATCGAGATAAGGAGGATATCGAGATGTGGAGAGAGACATTGTATGCAGAATGAAGGGACCTAAGAAATCATCGACATAAGGAGAGATATTGAGATATAGAACATCGAGATGTAGAGAGTTGACTGTACGATGGATACTAGCACATCACCCTAGTATTATAGCACGTTCGGCACGTTTGGCACACCTTGGCGCATTGAAGGCACAGCTGTGCCGAATGAAGTGCGTAGAGTGACCACCTCCTTGATTTCAACAGAGTTATCTAATATCGCTATATGGGGGGGGGGGGGGTTGGGGGAATATCTTATAAAATAGCACCTTAACAGACATCAGACTGTTGAATTGTGTTCAGAAATCTATCACTCGGAGTAAGTTCCACCTCCTCCTGCTTTTCAATTAGTTCTTCTTTCTGGCGTTACGTCCTCACTGGGACAGAGCCTGCTTCTCAGCTTAGTGTTCTTATGAGCACTTCCACAGTTATTAACTGAGAGCTTACTATGCCAATGACCATTTTTGCATGCGTATATCGTGTGGCAGGTACGAAGATACTCTATGCCCTGGGAAGTCGAGAAAATTTCCAACCCGAAAAGATCCTTGACCGGTGGGATTCGAACCCACGACCCTCAGCTTGGTCTTGCTGAATAGCTGCGCGTTTACCGCTACGGCTATCTGGGCTTTTCAATTAGTCTAGGATTATATTTGTAGGTCTCAAACCACAAATATGATTCCTATTAATTTGTATATTATTATTATATATATTCGTATATTCGTAATAAGTTTTCAATTGTTGTTCTCAAAACACAAAAGTGAAAACTTTTTACGTTCCGATATCAACATAACTGGTTTTTCAGCAGAGCTTACTTTGATTCAGCTATACAAAAAAGTGTATGCACCCAACATAGGCTACTTTATGAGATTCACGTTTTTAAACTACTGTACTGGGAAGAGCCACGTGAGTTTCTCGAAATTCAAGCCTACTACTATTACCATTCCCGGCACTGCAAACAGGTAATCATCGATAAGCCCATCGATGCCATTTTCAATCTGCCAGTCATGAACAAGGATAGTGCAGTGGGATTGCGCAAGATCATCGACACATGCACTAAGAACGTCAACGGTTTGAAGAACTTGGAGCTACCGGAGCAACCAGTCAATGGATTAGGCGAGATGATGCTGCTAAATGTTTTGGCAAAGAAAATGGATAATGAAAAATGAAGATTAAGATTCTATGATGGATTTTCTAAGGCGACATATGTGGATAAATTATTGCTTGAACTCTTGAAATGCCCTAAACAGAAATCTTGGACAAAATCATAGCGAAATCGTTTGAAGAGTCACTGAATTTCTAGAGAAATATGTTAAGTAATCTTTGGAGGAATTCATGAAGAAATTAATTGCGGAGTCTCTGGAGGAATTTCTGAGGTTATCCTTAATCTTTTCTTTCTCACGACTTTGAACGACTATTCCTTCACGAACAAGCGTTTTTTAAGTACCTTAACAAACAATGCTGCAGTTTTACAATTGAAACAGTTATTGCACTGTTGAATTAATCTTATGAGTGTGGAATCATATTCTAATAACTATTGCATAGTATTCACCTGATTCGGTTTGCCTCGAATTCGTCAAAAATCAATGGAGGAGTAGTGTTTCATAATTCGATTATGTTGTTTGTTCCTTGCTACTAGCAATAAAAATAGGTTAGGGATCGTCAAAGACTGGTAAATGCCGGTATTAGAGGAATATACGAGAATCTTTATTATTGAACGAATCTCCTTGTTTGAAATACTCTTGCTGCTAATAATAGGCCTCGGGTTTTGGTAGCTTACCGGAGATAGTTTAACAGCAGGGCGTGGATGAGGCAAGCTTTCCAATACATGGCCTAATAGTAGTACCTATTAACATTTTGTTTTCGCAACGCATTGTGGGATAAAACTCAATAATTATGCTAATATTTGATAAGATTTCATAGAAGCACCATGAAACGTATCTCTAGCAAGTAGGTAGTTGCATTAAATATTGCATAGAAAAAAAAAACATTTTCAATAAAGGAATCGCGTTTGTTTTCGTCCTACAGTCTTAGCACGGACGCCAAAGAAATTAGGAAAATAGCGTCTGCTTAAACGTGCCTACTCTGGTTATTTTTTTACGCTGCGAAAATATACCATATTTGCTTTTATTTGTGATTCAAACTTATTATAAATCGTAGTAGCATCAATTGGCATTAAAAGTTGCTGCAATATTAACGTGTATTTCCATACTTATAAAAATAATTTTGTATGAAATTGCGCTGAATTAGGGCACTTTACGGTACTTGACCTGCAAGATATTTTTTGGGGTTTTTGTTTGAATGAAAGCATTTTTCCTCTAACTCTTGAAAAATACTTTATAAACTTCTGGCTAGATTATTCCAATGCTTCCTACAGAAGTTTTCCCAAAGAATTCCATAGAGGCTCATTTCTACACTGATTTTTTTCAGTTATTCTTCCAGGCATTCCATGATTTGCTTCAAAAATTCATTTAATTCCCAGAAATGGCACCAAAAATTTATCCATGAATTATACAAGAAAATCTGTATAGTACCCTTCAAGGAATATCTCACTGTGCCAAAAATTACGTACAAATGTCATAAGAGAATGATTATTATGAAACACAAAAAACGTCCGATTTTCACATGTAATTCTTGTCGTTATCGTTATCGTTATCGGGAGATCTAGGAAATATGTGCCTATCTTTCTTTTCACAAATGTAAAGAGCGATTCTCTAAATACCCAATGGTCCTTACGAGTTCCATGTTTTATATCTTCATAGGAAACTAGATTTCGATGCAGTTCTTGTTTCGTTTACTCAGAAGCATCTGAAGAAGTTCGAAACGTCCCACAATTTTGACCTCAAGAGAATTAACTCAACAAAGGCTCTTATTATTCATAATTGATTAATTTTCTTAGAAGAACAAGAATAGTGTTCAGACACAGGGTAATGCACTAGAAATAATTATAAGTAATCAAAAGAATGTAATCCAGATTGTCCGTTTGGTAAATGAAGTGAGGCAATATTTCCAGCATGGAAAATCTTCGGGGTTGGTTCTCCTCGACGTCGAAAAAGCGTACGACTCGGTGTGGCACGACGCTATTCTTCATAAGATGTTTCTGGGTAACTTTCCTGTCTAT
Organism: Aedes aegypti; assembly: GCF_002204515.2. Classification (NCBI taxonomy): domain Eukaryota; kingdom Metazoa; phylum Arthropoda; class Insecta; order Diptera; family Culicidae; genus Aedes; species Aedes aegypti. The sequence goes on along the minus strand of NC_035107.1, from coordinate 298,294,832 downwards.
TTATTGAAAGTCGTACGAGAATTCCTGAAAAATCGAACGTTCCAAGTCATGGTGAACGGCTGTACATCAGATCGTATGGGAGTGCCTTTTGGTTTTCCCCAAGGCTCGGTGTTGAGCCCAACGCTGTACAACATTTTTTCTGCTGACATCGCCAAAATCGATGGAGTTAATTACTATTGCTTCGCTGATGATACCGGATTTTTAACTTCCGATCGAGACGCACAAGTTATCGTGGAAAATTTTCAACGAGCTCAAGAGACTATACAGCAATACCACAAAAAATGGAAGGTGAAGGTGAATGCGCTAAAATCCCAAGCAATATTCTTCACTCGCCGAAGAAGGCTGATGGCATACCGAAAGAGAAGAGAAGTGAAATGAAGTGTTGGCGAAAAGAGAAGAGAAGAGGTAAAAATGGTATGGCATATTGGAAGAGGTTTCGAAAGAGTTTCAATGCGCTCCGTGTTTTCATTGATTTTGTGCTTCGGCAACAGCATGCTGCCTGCGACCGGAGAGAGAGCGCGCACGGCTGCTTTATTCGGTTTCTTCTCCTTTCCCATGTCCCATTCGCATCAACAGAGGCCTGTAAAGGCGACTCTGTAGAATTCATCAAGTTTGTTAAAATCATTTCTCATCAAGCAGGAAGACTGCTTCTCGATGGCGTGTGAAGAAATCTACATTCTTTGGATGTGATCCATAACCGTAGTAAACAATCATTTCCTGGTCCATATTATGGATCACTAGTTAGAAGTGCTAATATTTGGTATTTAGAATCAACAATCAAGAAAAATGTTTTCCCATGATGATTTCATACTGAATCGAAGCGAACGAGCATGTTTTATGCTATAACATTTGAATTTTACCACCTGTGGGAGCTTATGAATGCTGACGGCACTTCTTACAGAAAACGACCAAATAATGATAGCTGTGTGGTACCAACTAAACATTTGTCAAATACACCGTTATTTAGCGGTTGAACATTACAAATGGTAGAAGACAAATAGTATAACATGGGAACAATATGTTTTACGTAAACGTTTATGTTTTGGGCAAGTTATTCGATGTTGAACGCCAAAGTGATCCGTCACTGTGGGTGATCCGTAACTGCGTGGGCATGGAACAACATAAAAATTGGAAAAAAATATAACAGAATAAATAAGAAATCTAGAAACATTTTTCTCAATTAAGAAACAAAAATTTTGAAAATAAAATTTCTCAATTGTACATTGGCTCTAAGCATTTTTGGAAATTATCTAAAATTTAAAAAAAAACCTCAGAAGCCAATACCGGCATTGGAAGAAGAAAACAAATTACTACTAACTAATTGCGAAAAAGCTCAAAAACTTGCTATGCAGTTTGAAAGCGCGCACAATTTTAATTAAGGACTTACTAGTCCAATAGAATATCAAGTTACTCAGGACTTCGAAAATATTCTCAATCTAGAGAACGTTTTCGAGAATTCCTGGGATACTGATTTGGAAGAAATGAGAACTATTATTAAAAAATTCAAAAATATGAAAGCTCCTGGCGATGATGGAATTTTTTACATCCTCATCAAGAAACTTCTCGAGAGTAGCTTATCATTCTTAGTTGATATTTTTAACAAATGTTTTCAATTAGCATATTTTCCTGACAAATGAAAAAATGGTAGGGTTGTACCAATTTGGCAACCAGACACAAATCCTGCAGAAGCTTCTAGCTATCGTCCAATCAGTTTGCTTTCCTCCATCAATAAACATTTTGAAAAGGTTATTTTGAACAGAATGATGGCCCACATCAACGAACATTCATTTTTTGCCAATGAGTTCGGATTCCGCCATGGACATTCGACCACTCATCAACTTTTACGTGCAACAAATTTGATTCGTTCCAACAAATCTGAAGGCTATTCTACTAGTCTTGCTTATCTAGATATAGAAAAAGCATTCGACAGTGTTTGGCACTAAAGGGTCCATAATACGCATTTCCAGGTGGGTCCATAATAGGCTCGTCGGCAGCGAGCCGGATTACATGGGAATCAAATGGAGGGTCCATAATACGCAACGTCAAATTTGTAAACAATCCTATTATGGACCCCGGGAGGGTCCATAATAGGCATTCGGACAACAGTTTTTCAAATGCATATTTCGCTGGAAAAATCGAATGGTTTTGTATGTTTCATAGACGTACTATGAAGTAAAGACATTGAATTTGTTGTTAGACTCCACAAAACGTATATGCGTCTGAGATATCATTGCGGAAAAGCGTCTAGAATGAATTTCAGCTACTAAGGGGTCCATTACTAGCATTGAAACCCTAGTTTTGATTAGATGTTGGGTGAATTTCAAAGCAATGGCAACCTTTTTATTACAAAATTTAGATTTTATCTTCTGACCTAAAGATTCTGGTTAAACTACTGTACTATGCAGTTGGACTGCACTAGGCTATCACTCATCAAAATTACTTTCACTTCGGGAAAATATAATTTCAAACTGGTGAGAAGATTACAAACTGAGGGTGGGTTAGGAGCACAGTCAGACCCTTGAATGTGCAATGTGGGGTAGTAATTGGGAATGCCATTGACGGTTTGTAATCTTCTACGAGGTTTTCGAAAACCAACAGGGCGCGTGCACCGGGTTGCGGATAGGAGCAAAGGAAGATCAATAGCATCTACTTAAAATAATAGAGCAAAAAGCCGTTCCATGATTAGGTAATGTTTAGCGATCTTCTATGGTGTTCTAGTACTATAACATTCTTCACTCACTGGGAATTCTGGCCTTGATAATATAAATAGTGCTAAACATAAAATAATACCTAATACTCAATAAGTACAATGTAGTTTCAATGTAGTATTAAATGAAATAAAATCAATTTTCTATACTTGACAAGGTTTTGAAGACAATCAATGAGTGAAAGAACTACCTATTAGAAAAGCCACATCAGCTAAGGCTATACATATACAAATGTTGGTCATAGGGTCATGGCGAGCATTCGGTATGTATGTCTATGACTGATTCTGATCTAATAGGGGCACTAGAAGACCACGCGGACAATTTCGAAACAAATTATTTTTATACATCGGTCTTATGATCCGAAAGGCTCAGCTATGCTGTAATGTCATTTTTAAGCTATTCATTAGTGCGGTTTAATTGTTTATTATTCTAACAAAACTACATAATTATTCATTACTAATCACTGTTCCTAATTCTCTCTTTCTCACCTTCTTATCTGTTGCATGATTATGATCATTACTAATATAATGCATGAGCATGCACAATAAGAATAATTTCAGAATTGTAAGCAGTCAATGGATAACTGGATAGAATAGCTTCGAAAAGGATGCTCAAAACAGAATAATTCTGGTCAGGGAAGTATGACCATCATGAGTAAGTAACACATTTCATTTCAATAATATCAAATATTTTCATATAAATCAGCACCGCCAATCAGTGAACTGAATTATAATTTTATATCTGTACATGATAAAAACAGATAAAGTTTGTACAGTTGTCACCATCAATTGAATTGCGTTCTTTATAGTAATGTTCAATCATTATCAAAAGCTCCTAAAGCGTCGCATCGTGCCATCAACAGTTCTTAGCATCACTCTCATATTGTTATTACTTTGTTGTTTATTAAATTTATGTAAAGCGATCAGCTCATTCTTTCTTACTTGTACAATTGTTTGAAATTTTAAAAAATCAAACCAAACTTCAAAACTTAAATTAAATTGCTCTCAGCACATTTACATTTTGCAGCATTAATCGCATTACTGTGTCAAGTCTTCTCCAATTTCCTATACCCTACCCCAACCCTTCCTATCATTTCCGATGGTGTTCAAGTGGTCCGCATAGACTATTACGGCCATTACCTATCCCTGCCCCCGGCTTTGGACTGACTTGCGCTCTCATTGCCCCACCAAACGCTGCAAAATGAAATGAAAATGAAAATGAATTTAGATGTCAGTATTATCATTCTGTATTTCTGTTTATTTGCTGTCAAATCATCTAACAATGAACAATCTGCTTTTCAAATCAGCAAAATGGAGTCACATAAAGCCAAGAGTACTCTGAAAATTATACAAGAGTGAATATTCAAACTGATGAAAGTTTAAATCAAAGCCTGAGCTTACATGATCAACTGATCATATTCTTCGACATCTTTTTATCTCGTTTTTTGAGGAAAATGTATACAGGAAACAAGACAAATAGAAATAAGGAATATATGATTGACGAATTATAATTATTCATGATTGTAATAAAAATGTTGAAAAATATAGATATTTAAAAGAGAGATTAGTGCTGAACAAGCAAAATATTATTCACCCCTGTTCTTGTTTATATTCAAATGCCATTTCGATCGAAAACAGTTTTTAATTTTCGCCAACAATACCAAGTAGGGATTCTTCCACCACATTTAATGATAAAAGATGTTCTGAAGTAGTTATTAACTGGAGAAAGCAATAAAATAATATAGAAAACAAAAATACTGATTACTGTGATGCATCAAAACCCGGACACCTAAGATGATTCACATATTCAAATGCTCGCATACGATTGGTTAATCGTTATTTTATTATGTATTTTTTTTTGTTGGGTTAAGCCACTGCGTCCATTGGATTGAACTTTTGTGGCATAATGTAGTATGTATTACTTTGAGATGATAGCTTTTAGGTTAGAACTTGATAATTTTCACCAAATTTGCAATGAATTAAATGAAAATTGAGTTAATTCTGCATCATGTCGTGTCCATAAATCCGGACACATGAATCAAAATCCGGACATCGGTGCATCTACATCTACATAATTATTCATTACTAATCACTGTTCCTAATTCTCTCTTTCTCACCTTCTTATCTGTTGCATGATTATGATCATTACTAATATAATGCATGAGCATGCACAATAAGAATAATTTCAGAATTGTAAGCAGTCAATGGATCCGGACATTCAAAAAATCGCAGTTGTTCTTAAAAAAATAAAAACCATGAAACATACCTTGATATCACGATACAAAGATTCATGGATTTGTAAAAATAATGTTGTTCCTCTGTTGGATTATACAGAAATATCATAAAACGTAGGTTTTGAAGTCTTCAAAAGATACTTGTGATATGTGCATCGTTCCCCCAATAATTACACATTTACACATTTACAAACATTTTCAGTTAATACTATTTAAAATCACAACGGTACAACATTCATCGAGTTTTCCAGGTTTTCGAACAATTATGATGTTGTATTTCTTTTTGAACTTTGAAAAATTGTATGCTAACACACTGTGTCAGGATTCGAAACCACACATATAAGTATCCGGACAGTCTTCTTCTAGCATAGAATTACATGCATTTCATTAATTTCTTCGAAACTATTGACTTTACCGAGAACAAAATACAAACAAATCACTACAGAACATGAATCACATATGATAAGCACGTAGCAAACGCGTGATGAATCGCCGAAACGCGATGGCGCATTGAGTAGAATTTCTTTGGTTATCGTTAATTTTGAAAGCAAACGCGTCCTAGCGGAACCGACTTTTGTTTTTGTCTTTATTAATAATTTACAAGACTAACTTGATGTCGATTCATGTTACAATGGTCAACAATAGTTAACATTAATAGTAGGAATAATATTCTCACACTAGGAAGAATATTTAACATTGAAATGATTGAATTTCACCAGAGTGTCCGGATATTGGTCCTGTCCGGATTTTGATTCATCACGGTAACAGTTTATCAATAAATCAGTTGTAATTATGATAAGTTACAAAAGTTAATTCATTTAATTATAAAATTCCCTATTTGTGGATTTAATTTACTAGCAAACGTTCTGATCCGTGCTCCATTTACGCCAAAAACGAGCGCAGTCATATCATACTCCTCTAGCGTTCACTAGCGTTCTTGCGCGTCGAAGCAGCAAATGATTTCCACAGATCTCTTTGAACCTCTTCACTTCGCCTTCAGTATACCAGGTAAGCGCGTTTTCCATATAGTTTGCATTGAGAGAGCTTTGACTCTTTTCTCTTCTCTCCTTTTATCCCTTCTCTACTCCTGCAATATGTCATCGCCCGAAGTCCGAGACATATGCCCCAAAATCAAGTGATCTGCGGGGGCATAGTTATCCCGTGGTCAGATACCGTAGGGTATCTGGGAGTAACCTTAGACAAAAAGCTTAATTTTGGAACTCACGTTACCTCTTGTCTTCGCAAATGTGATATGCTCATCAAAACATTGTACCCTCTTATAAACCGACGATCTCGCTTGGACCCCAACATCAAGCTGATACTGTACAAAACCGTGTTTCGGCCCACGGTTACGTACGGTTTTCCTGTGTGGTCCAACTGTGCACGAAGTCACCGGAAGAAAATTCAGGTGAAACAAAATCGCCTACTGAAGATGATGCTGAATCTACACCCGTCTCATCCCACCGATGAAGTTCATCAACTCGCCAAAATTGAGCTGGTAGACGATTGGTTCCTAAGACTGATGCCAAAATTTCTCCTTAGTTGCTTCGCCTCTGCCAATCCCCTAATACAAGAATTGGCCATCTAGAACTGTGATACTATATGTAGTAGATAAAAGTCTGGTGGTAAACATGAAGAAAAAAAAACGGACAGTAACAAAACATGATAAGCGAATTTTAGCGTGTTTGAAAGTAATTCGAAGCATGCTTCAACGTCCGGGAAAGAGCGAAACGAATGACCTGGAAATATGATGCGGTCGTTGGCCGAAAAAAAATGCAGAGCGCGCTTGCATGTGATTTGAGTATTGGTATTTTGTTCGGGTCAATACAGATGCTTCGGCATAACGAATAAAGAGCGAGAGTTTTGGCGCGAAATTATCCGGTGTTTCAGACTCGGATGATTGGCAATGGTTTGTATGTATGGTGGGCGATCATCGATAGACAGATAGCGAAAGAGAGCGTGTGGGGAACATCGTACTGATGAGGGTGATGAAAGAACGCATGCGCAGATGTGTTGATGAACTTCGCTTCGTCAGCGAGAGCGAATGTGGTGAAAAGTGAGACCGTTTAAACTGCGACCTCCTCGTGTCGGGGAGAAATCGGTTTAGCTTCGGAAGATTGTCTCTAATAAAAAACGAGAGGTAAAAACGAATGCGGTAATCGGATGTAGCCACAAGAGAAGGGGGCGAAGATAGCACGACGACACGAGAAGATCATTCTGTTGACTAAAGTTTACACGATCGGACGTGCTTTGTCCGACATCCGCGTTTTTTTACGGCGAGTGTTGGCGAATAGTGAAATTCGGTAATTTTTAGGATCCCGGGCATTCCGAAAAAATGTGGTTACGACACTATATTATTAAGCTTTTTCTCTCTCTGTCTATTTCCTTCATGTAATTCCTAAGGTTTTTTTCTCTATATTTTTCCTTATTCGTCAATTTTTGTTACTTGGCCTAATTGTTAATGTTTAAACATGTTCAATATCACTGCTGTAAGGTAATCCACATCTCAGTAACAGCCCTTACCATCAAATTGTATAAGTTAAGGATAAATATGAAATAAAAAAAAAAGAATGTAATATTTTGATCATTCTGGATTGAACATACCTAATTGCCAATAATACCAAGGATGGCGAAACTTGAAATAACCGTCTATCACGTAATGAAGAGTACAATCAGATGACCGGTTCGTTCACCACCATAAAATATATGAAGTTATGACAATGATGAGTGCCAAACACTTTTCGGAGAATCGGGGTATTCGGAGAATTGGCGTTCGAGGGAAAAGTAGTAGATTTTTGAAGAATTAGTACTCTAACTAAATCAACCATTATGATGGCCATCTTTGGATTCCGAGATGTTTCATCTTAAGCGGTTGATGTTTAATTCAAAGACTGTTACCGGAAAAAAGGACTAGAGACTGCAAGCCCCTAAATAACCAGAACGAAATCCCTGGAAAGGAATGACGCTATGGTTCAGGTTGGTAGATCTTGGCTCGTAACGCACCACGTAAAGATAATCTACCTGCGATACGAGAAAACTACTGGTAGAAATTAAAGGTTGAATTCGAGAAGATGCTCTAAACGGAAGGAAGTTCTAGGTAAATTGAAAAAAGTTTCATCGATGACATGGGAAACAACCGTTACTCCTTTATGCCAAATGGCGCTGTGCCAGATGACCTCATTGCAAATGGCATTACGTCAAATGATCCAGACCCTCTATTTTTATATAAGACCTCTAAAGTCTCCTATTTAAATCAAAACGGTCTTAATGATTTGCCATGTATCCTGGAGCAAAATTCTAGATTCTCTACTGACTCTAACGCAATTTTGCTCCAGGAATTCCTTCACAGAATCCTCGAGGAAAAGCTTCATAAACTATCCTGGTAATTTCGACAAAAAAACGTCTGTAATACTATCAGGGACTCGTCCAGACATTCTTCCAGAAATTCTTCTAGATTTTCCAAAAGTTCTATCAGTGATTCGTCCAAAAATTCTTCCAGATATTTTTCAAAAAATCTGGGGAAGTAGTGTGCTTGAAAATAGGCAAAGCGATTTCTGATTATTCATGTTTTCTCCCCTTTTTTTCAGACAAGGACAACGACAAGGCCATCCAGTTGTACACGGAAGCGATAGAGCTGGACGGTTCCAATGCGATCCTCTACGCGAATCGTAGCTTTGCCTACCTCCGACAGGAAGCGTTCGGGTACGCCCTTAACGATGCCGTCCAGGCGATCAAGTGCAACCCGAACTACCTGAAAGGCTACTACCGGAGAGCAGGGGCCCACATGGCCCTAGGGAAGTACAAACTGGCCCTGGCAGATCTGGAGCTGGTGGCGAAGCGGTGTCCCAACGACAAAGACGCTCAGCTGAAGTACACGGAGTGCAACAAGATCGTCAAGAAGATGGCCTTCGAGCGGGCGATCGCCGTGGACAAGCAGGAGAAGAGTCTACTCGAGATGTGTCGCGACCTGGAGTCGGCAAGTAAGGAAAGCCTGAGTCTGAGTGACTGTTGTCTAATCTGGGAATATTGTTTGCAGCAATCGAATCGGACTACGAAGGGCCTAAACTGGAAGAGGGCAAAGTTACGCTAGAGTTCATGAAGCACCTAATGGAGTGGTACAAAAATGAGAAGAAGCTTCACAAAAACTTTGCTTATAGGGTAAGTTTTGAAAACACTCCTAACGGGTTTTTTTCCTAGATTCTGTCATGATTTAACTGTGAAGTTTATCCCGAAAAAGGGCGTGCGACGTGCGACATTTATAGGTATCATTTTTTGAAAACCATTTTTCCTCTTTTCCAGATCCTCTGCGACGTGGAGGCCCTGTTCAAGAAGCAACCCTCGCTGGTGGACATCACCGTGCCGGACGAGTGCAAATTCACCGTTTGTGGCGACATCCACGGTCAGTTCTACGATTTGCTCAACATTTTCGAAATCAACGGACTGCCCTCGGAGACCAATCCATATCTGTTCAATGGGGACTTTGTCGATCGGGGTTCGTTCTCGGTGGAGTGCATATTCACCCTGTTCGGGTTCAAGCTGCTGTATCCGAATCATTTCTTCCTGTCGCGAGGTATGTTCTAACCGACTGCTAGTCATGACCAGCGAATGGTTCAACGGTCTTATCTTCCAGGCAACCACGAGAGCGTCAACATGAACCAAATGTACGGCTTCACCGGTGAGGTCGTGGCCAAGTATTCCCAGACCATGTCGGAGATGTTCACGATCGTGTACAACTGGCTTCCGCTGTGCCACTGCATCAATCAGAAGGTGCTGGTCATGCACGGTGGTCTCTTCTCGACGTCTGGAGTGTCGCTGGACGATCTCCGTGCGATCGACCGGAACCGACAGCCGCCGGAGCAGGGCCTCATGTGCGAACTGTTGTGGTCGGACCCGCAGCCGCAGAATGGGCTGGCCCCATCGAAGCGCGGCGTCGGCGTCCATTTCGGGCCGGACGTGACGAAGGAATTCCTAGAGCATAACAAATTGGACTACATCATCCGGAGTCACGAGGTGAAGGACGACGGATACGAGGTGGCCCACGACGGCAAGTGCATCACGGTGTTCTCGGCACCCAACTACTGGTGAGTTTTTGAAATCTGAGGGCGAAGGGATAAACTTATACAAGTCATTGTTGACTGTGTACGACAATATTGTTCGCTTGGATTCCCATGGAAGATTCAGGGGGTTCTTCCGAATTCCTGAGAAGGATTCTTCCGAAATCCTGACACGCATTCTCCCTGAATCCTAAGAAGGGATTTTCCAGGAATCCTGCGAAAGATTCTTCCGGAATTCTGGAAGATTCTCCCATAATCCTGAGAGAGATTCTCCAGTAATACTGAGAAATATTCTCCCATAATCCTGAGAGAAATACACCCATTATCATGGGAGGGATTCTTCCTAAACCCTGAGAGGGTTTCTCTCAGAAACCTGAGTGGAATCCTCTTAGCATCCTGTGAGATATTCTCCTATATGTTGTTGTTGTTGTTTGAGAGGGACTTTAACCCGAAGGTCATTCGTCCCTTAGATTCTCCTATAACCCTAAAAGGGATTCTTCCAGAATTTTGAGAGAGATTCTTCCAGAATTCTGAGAGGAATTTTCCCACAAACCTGAGAGGTATTCTCCCAGAATTCTAAGAGAAACTCTCCCAGAATACTGAGAAGGGTTCTCCCAGAATCTTGAGAGGTATTCTTCCAGTATACTGAGAGGGATTTTTCCAGAAATGTGGGGATGATTCTCCCAGAATTTTGAGAAGGATTTTCTCAGACTGCTGAGAAGGATTCCTAAAGAATCCCGAGAAGGATTCTCCCAGTATCTTGAGAAGGATTCTCTCACGGTTCTGAGAAGAGTTCTCCCACAATCCGGTTCTCCCAGATTGGACTCGGAAAAAATGCGACACTTGTTTTTGGGTGTAACTTTTTATCGCGTGGGTGGGTAAAATTTAATGAAATTTTGGGAAATACTACACGGAGACGGAATTCAACTCAATTTTGGGTTGTTTCAACGCAATTCCGTAGTTGAGCCCAATAACTCAATTTTGGCTAAATTTCCAAGGTCCCCACTATGTAGTTTGGCTTTAATTCCATTAGAAAAATATACTCAATTTTGGGTTGATTTAACGTAAAATTGAGTTCTTTCCACCCAAACATACAAAAATAGCATTTACCCAAATTTGGCTTATTGGGCCAAAGTACCCCCATTGGGTAGATGCAGCTCTCTCTATTTTTGACAACATTCGTGTGGGAGAAAGAGAAAACCGAGAGATTTTGGGTTGAAACTATAATCGATATACTTAATTTTGGGTAAAGTAAACTCAAAAATTAGGTAAAAATATTTCTACGTGTAGTTTAGAGTGTTATGTTTATCGCGATCTGTCAAGTAGTTTTCAAGATGCATTCGAAACAAGAAGAGCTATGTCCGCAAATCTTGGGCGCGATGATCGATAATTCTGGTCAGTCGCACAGAAAAGGCATGGAATTCATCATTCCACCGTATCCCGCGTTGTGAAGATGTTCCACGAGACTGAAGTCCGAAAACGGAATACCCAGAGAAGGCATGGAAGAGAAGGCAGTACTTTCAGAATAACCCGAACCTTTCCACCCGAGACGTGGCCAAAAAGCTCAATTCGTCGATGAAGCGGGCTGGGCTTAGCGATGGGCGATTTTGAATCGATGTTACGAACATCGATTTTTTCGTTCCGATTAATCGATTTTTTGAATCGATGTTGGGATGACTCAAAATGGAGTGAATCGATTTTCTTCATTCGATTTTTCGTTTCGATTCAAAAAGACGAAGTTAATCAGAATTTTTTAATGAGTTGAAGAACCATAAACCTTATTTTGAATCAGCCTTGAGGTGTTTATTTCATTTTGTTTAATTTCAAAGGTTTTTTAATTCAAGAAATTTAATTACTAAATGCAATTACGTTTGGTCTTATTTTAAGACCTTGTTTTTGTAAATTTTCATGTGAATTTTAAAATCGAATCGATTCAAAAACATCGATTCAAATGATTCGATTAAATCGGCGAATCGATTCGACATATCGAATTTGAATCGATTCAGTAACATCGATGTTCTGATCAAATTCGCCCAACGCTAGCTGGGCTACGTGTTTTTAAGGTCAGGAAAGCGCCAAACCGGACTGACAAGAGCGGTTCCACGCCGTTTCGCAAACCCGATTATTTTTGTATTTTTTGAATGGCCTGAAAATTTGCATACAGATTCTTTATGACCAAAAATGCCATTATGCACTTTCAGACCGCCATTTTGAACCTCGCCTTATTTTTGAGAAGGGCGTATTGGAAAATGCATGGCAAATCTTTGAAAAACTGTAACTCGAAAACGGTTTGTCCGATCGATTTGAGATCTTCTACAAAGTTGTAGGTATTGCTTAGGACTATATGGAGAAAAATATGCACGGTAAAAAAAGTTACAGATTATTTTTTATTTCAAAAACAAAATTTTAAAATCGATTTTTTTCCAGAAACGCAGTTTTGATTTTTTTTATTTTTGGATATGTTTTAGGGGACAACTTATGTGATTTATTGCACAATGTTTCAAAATGGAAGAATTATGGACAAAAAAGTTATGATTTTTTAAAAAATTACAGATTTTGAAAAAAAATCGAAATAGAGGAAAACAATAATTTTTTTATGTGATTATTTGAAAGTACAGAAAAATTGCAATCGACAAGTACTTAAGTTTTTTTTTTCTAGGTTGCATCAATTTCGAGATATACTCATATTTATATAAAATTTTCAAATAAAAAAAGAAAAATAGGCCCTTTTCAAGCATATTTCGTGTTTCTCCATTCCAGAAACAAATTAATTTGATTGTGCGAATCGTAGCTAAATCGTTTATCGTTTGATCAAAACATTTATGCTTAAGTATTGAAAAAAGAGTGCACGGTAAAAAATATAAACCATATTTTCAAATGAAAATTTGAAGCTAATAGTTCTTAAAAACCGCAAAATTGATGTTTTTAATTTTTGGATATATTTTGCGGTTGTTGTAGGTATTGTTTAGGACTATTTGGAAAAAAATATGCACGGTAAAAAATAATGACTGATTTTTTTAATAAAAAAAATTTAAATCGATTTTCTATGAAAATGCATCTGTGATTTTTATTAATTTTGGACATGTTTTAGGGGACAACTTATGTGGTTATTGCACAATGTTTCATAATGGAAGAATTATGGACAAAAAAGTTATAATTTTATAAAATATTACAAATTTTGAAAAAAATCTAAATAAAGGAAAACAATATTTTTTTATGTGTTTATTTGATAGTACAGAAAATGCATTGGAAGAATACTTAAGTAAAAATTTTCTAGGTTGCATCAATTTCGAGATATACTCATACTTATATAAAATTTTCAAATAAAAAAAGAAAAATAGGCCCTTTTCAAACATATTTCGTGTTTCTCCATTTCGGAAAATTTTATTTTGATTTCAACAACACAAACCAAATCAAGTCAAGTACACAACACTGAAGACGGCTTTACAGTTGAGGTTGAAATACGCGTAACTGTCGAAGAATACAATATACATTTGGACATGGTAAATGAGTAAAAGAAAAACGATGCTTTTTGTTAAACGTACTTCATGGGTACAAAAATAATGCGCTATGTTGTCAAGTTTTATCACTGTAGCAATCATCATTGAAAAAAATGCGGTACAAAAACTTCGTGGTGTGAAGTACCTATATAGTATATAAGATAAGTCTGAAACCGTGAGAGCATTAGTGTTGTATCAACAGTTGTAAGTGACATTTATTTGCCTGTGAAATTGACGTGCTACGAAAGAAGATACAGCATTATATTGTGGATTGAGGAGGCGTTTTACAGAGGTATTTATTTTTGTTGTGCGTGAAGCTGTACAAATATCATTTTTTCGCAATGAGTTATATCAGTTCAAGATGTATTGAAGTGTTCAAACAAAGTTGTTCTAAACATTATCGAAATCTTACGGAAGATAATATTCAGAAATTGGTTTTGTTGGGATTTGCTGAACAGAATAAATTAAATAGTAAGCTTAAAATTTGTGATTCTTGTCGTTTAAAACTGTCTAATTGTACTCAACTTTCTAGTAGCGATGACTCATCGAGCAGTGATGAACATGTAACTTCTGATACTGAAATGAATGTTCCAAGTCAGGAGTCTTTGGTAACTGTATCGTCAATGACCTCGGTCAATACGACTGATTCTGAAATAGGTGAATGTTCACAAAGTGTAAATATTGAAATTTTTAACAAATCAATTTCCAGTATTTTAACATCTCCAATTGATCGTAAAAAAATGAGTTCAATAAATTATGTAAAGCGAAAATATGAAGAAGTTAAGAAAAAAATAAGAAGAGAAATATTCAAGTTAAATACAATTGACGAAATTGACAGACATAAGGTTAACGAGTTTGATGAAATGATTGCACAAATTAAAGATAAATTTTCTAAAGAGACGGTATCACCAGGAACGAAAAACTCCAACTTCTTTCAATATTGCCGAGGTCATGGACGGTTCAGAAAATAATGGATACATTTAATACATCCAGGTATTTGGCAACACAAGCTAAACAGTCATTAGAAGGAACAAGTAAATCTCGTACATCTTTCGGGCTAAGTAATGTAGCAAAAGAAATTGTAGTAAACTTTTACGAAGATGATGAAACTAGCCGAGTGATGCCTGGCCAACGTAATTATGTTTCTGTAATGAGAGACGGAAAGAGGCTGGCAATTCAAAAAAGGTTAATGATGACTACATTAAAAGAGTCGTTTAATCGATTTACTGAATTACATAGTGGTGTTCAAATAGGAATTTCATCTTTACCAAAATTGAGACCGAAGAATTGTAAATTGTTAACTAGCTCTGGAACACATAATGTGTGCGTATGTACTATTCACGAAAATGTCAATTTGATAATCCATAGTTTAAAGAAATATAATTTACTGCATGATTTAATTTTTTTTTACTGATAGTTTATTATGTGAAACAAAAACAGTGGATTGCACCTTACGTTGTTGTGAAAAATGTTCAGATTCTACTACCTTTGAACGAAGCTTGTTATCAGAAATCAAAGAGAATGGCATTGACGAATTACAATTTGAACAGTGGGTCACAACCGACAGGTGTGATATTGAAACTTTTTCTCCATGGTTGTACGATCTTGCCGCGATGAGAGGGCTTTACCCATTAGCCGGGCTTAGCCCTGGGGACCAAAGGTACACCGTTGTGATAGAATCACATTTTTAATGCCACGTTTAGATTTACCGTGTATATCTCGGAAGTGATGCATCTCAGCTAAATTTTACTTGAGTATTTTTCGATAGAAATTTTTCATATTTAAAAATATATAGTTGTTTTTCTGTACTCAAAAAACGCACCAAAAATATCGTTTTAGATAAATTCGTTTTATTTATTTTTTTAAATAATTTATTTTTTATCCAAAAAATTTCCGTTTTGAGGCATTGTGCAAGAAATTACAAACAATATGCTGCAAAACATATCCAAAAATTAAAAACATCAATTTTGCGGTTTTTAAGAACAATGAACTTCAAATTTTCATTTGAAAATTTCGTTTATATTTTTTTTGCCGTGCATACTTTTTTAAATACTTTAGTATATAGGTTTTGATCAAACAATAAACAATACAGCTACGATTCACTCAATCAAAATAAAATATTTCTGGAATGGAGAAACACGAAATATGTTTGAAAAGGGCCTATTTTACTTTTTTTATTTGAAAATTTTATACAAATATGAGTATATCTCGAAATTGATGCAACCTAGAAAAAATTTACTTAAGTACTTTTCGATTGCAATTTTTCTGTACTTTCAAATAATCACATAAAAGAATATTGTTTTCCTCTATTTCGTTTTTTTTTAATCTGTAATTTTTTAAAAAATCATAACTTTTTTGTCCATAATTCTTCCATTTTGAAACACTGTGCAATAAATCACATAAGTTATCCCCTAAAACATATCCAAAAATAAAACAAATCAAAACTGCGTTTCTGGAGAAAATCGATTTTAAAATTTTGTTTTTGAAATAAAAAATAATTTGTAACTTTTTTTACCGTGCATATTTTTCTCCAGATAGTCCTAAGTAATACCTACAGCTTTGTAGAAGATCTCAAATCGATCGGACAAACCGTTTTCGAGTTACAGTTTTTTAAAGATTTGCTATGCATTTTCCGATACGCCCTTCTCAAAAATAAGGCGAGGTTCAAAATGGCGGTCTGAAGGTGCAAAATGGCATTTTTGGTCATGAAGAATCTGTATGCAAATTTTCAGGCCATTCAAAAAATACAAAAATTAAATTAAAAAAAAAAAATCGTCATGTTCGGTGGAATTGTTCACAAGCAAAACACGGTGGCCAAATTGCGTGCGCGGAAGCTGTACCGTAACGTAAGTGACTTGTCAAGCCGGGCTGTTTCGTCATGGACGACAAGACATATATCAAGGCAGACACCAAACAAATCCTCGGCATCAAGTTTTTTGTCGGTACGTCCCGCATGGAGGTTCCGGAAAAGTTCCAGAAGAGAAAGATGGACAATTTCGCGAAAAAGTACCTGTTGTGGCAGGCGATCTGCCATTCGTTAAGAGTACAAGCATTCAGCTTGGGGGAAGAAATTCAATAAATAAATTATGCCAAAACATACACTCAAAAAAATTCAAACGTCATTGGTACGTGAAAAATCACTTAGATCAATTCATTTTACCTTCACTTCACCTGACTAAGATAAAGATCACTGAACCATTCATAATCACCAAATAGTGACTCGGTAATGTTTACTGAGGTTACCTATCGCGCTTACGTGGAATTCACGTAGGTGCCTGAGTTCATTTTGACATTGTGGACGTACATTTGGTGTTGAGCTCAAATCCTAAGATGGCGCCCGCTTGATTTTTGAAGAACTTCAGAAGCTGCTGCTGCTTTAAACACTGTGTAAGATTGATTTCAAGGTAAATATGCTTTGAATACCGAAGAATCCCTGCATTACTTCATATTTTATACGTGATTTACAACCTCTATCAATTATAGCACGCGAAGGCTACAACAAGGCAGACCAAACTCACAAAATTGGGGAAACAGGATTCAAAATGCTCAGTTTGACAATAAACATATCACAATCTTTTAAGTTTGTTTACATTTTCCAATTGGGAATTCGTTTTCTTCCAAAGCCTATTAGAAATAAGATTGGTCTTTATTACCGTTAAATTTAATGCAAAACCATCTAGGTCCTATTGAAACGCTTCGTAAAGGCTACCGGAAAATCCACGTAGCTCTTACGTTTAGCGACGGTGGAATGGACGAAGTTCAAAAGTTCATGCGTTCATTCTGGGCTACCTATGATTAACGTAAGAGCTACGTGGAAAGTGCGATGGAAAAAAATCACGTATTTTTTCACGTAACAATGACGTTTGGATTATTTTGAGTGTAGCTCATGTATTGTTTATTACTCATGAGCTGGTAACGGTTGGCTGGTTGTAGCGAAAGTGAACGAGTTCAGGGTAAGACGCAGATGTGACACCTCACTCGAAGTTGTGGAGAGCTTTGTAGAAAAGGAGTGGAAGGAGTACTAGAATCTGACAAATTTATGTTGAAATCAAAGCAACTCAGCAATATTTGAATTCTGTTTATGTACAGTTAATTTTCATGTCACTATGATCGTTATGTATAACAACTGCATAGCAACCATTCTGATGTAAATATCCACATGTTACCAAGACCGAAAATCAGTTTCCAATAAACCACCAGTTCGTTAGTGTTACCACGTGTTTCTCTATGCAGCGTCTATGGCGCGCCGACCAAGAGTTGGCTGCAGAGGATTAGCCCTGCCGAGGCTGGTCCCTTGTAACATTGTTTAAGTTGGCTAGGAGAAGCAGTTTGCCTAGGCTACTTCTGCTACACGTGTTGTGCTATATGCACTGGTCCCTTCCCGAAGAAATACCGTAAGGTGGTTCCGGGGAGATGAGGGTCTGAGTCCAAGGGTCATGTCGATGCACTGTTCACCACTTGAGCAATTCTAAATGAATTGCTCATGCACAGTGCATAGGCTGGTTTTAGCGGGTCGTCGTTGGTGCGTCATCCCCGCATTCCCTGAGTTATCTTCTCAGGGGATCTGTTTGCAGATTTCCCCCTTGTAAAAAACAAAAAAACAAAAAACCACGTGTTTCTCTTTAATTTATTTCTGGGTTGTGTTAGAAGCGGTACATTTCGAAAAGGGCGTTACAACATCTTACATATATAGTTATTTGATCCCTGAAAATCTGAGAAGTATTCGATTCAATATGTTTTTTTGGTGATCATTTTTGTGCGTCTCATTTTTTCTGAGTCCAGTCTCTACCGCGAAGGATTCTCCCAGAATGCTGAGCAGGGTTCTCCCACAATCCTGAGAAGGGTTCCCCAGAATCCTGAGAAGGTGCTCGCAAAATCCTGAGAAGAGTTCTCTCAGAATCCTGAGAAGGGTTCTTCCAGAATCCTGAGACGGATTATCCTAGAATCTCTCTAAGAATCCTAATCCAATCCAATAAGAGGGATTCTCCCAGAATATTGAGAAGAGTTCTTCCAGGATCCTGAGAAAGAATCGTGAAAAGGTTCCTCCCAGGACCCCGAGAGGGATTTTCTCATAATCCTAAGAGACATTCTCCTACAATCTCGAGAAGGATACTCCCAAAATCCAAAGAAGAATATTCCCAAAGTACGAAGAACAATACTCCCCAAATCCGTCCAGAATCTGAAAAAAATGTTCTCCCAAAATCCGGAAAAGATTCTCCCAAAGTCATGAGAAGAATTCTTCCACAATTTTGAGAAGGATTCTCCCAAAATCCTAAGTAAGATTCTTCCAGAATCCTTATTCTTGTAAAATCCTGAGCAGCATTCTTCCGGTATCCTGATGATTCTTCCATAACACAGAGAAGATTTTTTTCTAAGATGGAATCTGCCAAAAGCCTGAGAAGGATTCTTCCAGAATCCTGAGAAGGATTCTTCCAGAATACTGAGAGAGAATCTCCGAGAATCCTGTGAGTAGTTCTTCAAGAATCCTGAAAGTTAATCTTCCAGAATCCTGAGAGGGATTCACCAAGAATCCTGAGAGGGATTCACTTAGAATATAGAGAGAGATTCTTCTAGAATGTTGAGAGAGGTTCTTCCAGAATACTGAGAGGGATTCTCCCAGTAACCTGAGAAGGTTTCTCCCAGAATACAGAGAAGGATTTTCTCAGAGTCCTGAGAGGGGTTTTCCTAGAAATCTGAGAAGGATTCTCTCAGAATCCTGAGAGGAATTCTCCCAGAACCCTGGAAAGAATTCTCCCAGAATATAAAGAAGAATTTTTCAGAGATGGAATCTTCCGAAATCCTGAGATTATCTTAAAAGCCTGAAAAGGATTCTTCCAGAATCCTGAGGAAGATTCTTCTAGAATCCTTGGGAGAGTTGTCCCAGAATCCTGACAAGGAATCTCTCTGAGTCCTGAGAAGGATTCTCCTAAAATTCGGAGACGAATTCTTCTTCTCCTGAGAAGGTTTCTCCCAGAATCCTGAAAAAGATTATTCTTCCACAATTCTGTAAATTCTGCTGGAGTCTTGAGAAGGATTCATCCAGAATCATGAGAAGAATTGTTCCTGGAATCTTGAGAAGGGTTTTCCCGGAATCCTGGTAAGGATTCTCCCTGCATTGTCAGCATAACATTTCTGGTGCGATTTATCGTTCAAACAATGTCTTTACTCTAACTGCTATTTCAATTTTCTTTCTAGTGACACCATGGGTAACTTAGGAGCGTTCATCAACATGAAAGGCAACGATCTGACGCCCCAGTACAAAACCTATGCCGCTGTTGTAAGTATCCTTTGCCAGAACATGGCCCAATGTAATAGGTAACTTATGCAAATCCCTTTTCTCCGTGTAGCCACACCCCAAAGTCAAACCAATGGCCTACGCCAGCTCACTAAGTTTTCTAGCGTAGTACCTAGGCCCAACGGATACTGCCAACAACACACTGTTTCCTAGTAGTAAGTGGAAGCGATCGGCGGGGATGATTTGACTAGCAGCACCCAGCATGAACCCTTATTATTGTCCCGGTCTGGGGCTGAACGCTACCGGAAGCGTTTCTGTTGTTCTGGTGATTTCTATCGGAACAACCACACTTAGCTATTTCGTTGTTTAGACATTCTGTTAGAAATTGTAGAGGTAGGTATCACTTTTAAACAATTGTATTTTTTTTTTCTTTTAACTGATCCCAGTACAACAAGGCGAAGAACATTGAGTTCAGTGAAATTATACTGCATTTTGTGTAGTTACATCGTTTTACAGTTTTTAGAACAACATTGTGTGATTCAAGTGTTGGAAGGATGGGAATTGATTTTTTTTATTTAAAACTTCAAACATGTTCTCAAACATACACAAATAAAACAAACGAAGCAGTTGTTAAACTCTAGACTGTTAGATTAAAAAGTAACATCTTACAGATGATAATTGGAAAATATTGTTACTACCGATGACGCCCACGCGTCTATGGCATGGACGTCCTCACGTCCCGAGCTAGCTCACCTGTAATTCTGCCTCTCAGGGTCGGCACACGTGTTTGGGGAATACTCACCGTAACAGACCTCGATCGTTCTCAACCTGTAAATCTTTCTTTCGGTTTTACAAATTCTAAACACCAAGCTTTTCCATTTAAAATATAATCTAACTCTACTCAATCTTTTGGGGGGGGGTTAATTTGATCTGATTTTGATTATTCTTGGCCTAGCTCACTGCTCGAGTTACCTTGACCTTGAAGGCTGGAACCGATGACTGCCGGATCTTTCTGGAGCGCTTCACCCGTACCAGGGCTGGGTTTCGTTCCAAAACGTGGAACGAGGTGCTGGGCCGTGTATAACGAATGGCCACGGTCGTTTCGTGACGTTACGACCGGCTCAGTGCACCTGGGAGAGACGGTTCACTTCACTACGACACTATCTTGTTCACGTACTTGACCGGATAACGCACTTTACGGACAGTCTATGTAGTCGATTCAAGACTTGCACACCGGATTTTCACTATAGCTGGCCCCAACGTGGCGATAAGGGGGTCCAGTCTACTCGAATAATCTACCGGATGGGTGATATGATCACTACACACACAACTACTGTCCGGATCGTAACACTTTTGAGACTCACTGAGGATTATCACTTTTTGAGCACTTTGGATTAGTATACTTGCACCAGTCTTCTTCGTCAGCCAGGATGTTCACCAAAAGAGAGCTGCTCTAGGGTGCGAGCTCCTTTTATACCCCTCCAGGTAGTTGGGGTTCTATTGTGCGACGTTCATCCCATTGTCTTGCGCGAATCGGCTACAAGCTTGTTCGCCTCGGCAAATGAACTTCCGCCGCTCAGGCACTTTCGAACAGTGGCAACACTGAGTTACCCTAAAGCCCTATCAGTGGATCTACTATGCTAGTACCTCCCTTGATTTTTTTATTATGGTGTTTAATATTGGTCATGAAATTTACAATTATATATATACATATTTTTTTTCTTTTTTTTTTACAATCAGAATAAAGTGCAAAATAAAAATAACCGAAACAGATTTTCCCTGTTGGAACATTTGTCAAATGTTACAATGTTCCCCTCTTCGGAAAAAAAATTACACATTTTAATTATGGGTAATTTTAATTCAAATCTTTCGTGACGATTGATACATGATATGAGTATCACATAATTTCTTTTGGGTAGTAGGTCCGGATCGTTCATTTACTGGACGATTGTTGACGAGTTATTGTGAAACTCTTCATTTTTTTTAAGTCTCCGTGGTTACGACATGATATGCTCATTTTAATCTTTCTTTCTTCCTGAGAAAACATCTCTCTCAAATGGAAATTCAATTCTACTCGCTCAACATGTGGGGGACAACCTTACTTTGGTGAGTTTCTAAACTTACCTACTGATTCAACTCTCTCATACTTTCATTCACCAATCATTCAAACGGGATCCCTCTATTTCCATTCACTTCAGGACCTTTGGGTGGGGATTTGGAATCTGGTTTACTACTCTTAATTTCGTTTACCACGTTTGGAGATTTTTCCGAGCCAAACATCTTGTTGTACAGGGAAAAATTCGAAGCATCAATCTGACGACCAGCATCTACCAATTGCTGCAAAGTCGTGGTGGGCTTCCATAGCAGGTATTTCTTGTAGTCACCACGCATATTACGGGGTATGTTAGCATACTCTACACGTGGTTTGAACACGGCAACAGCGGTAGCGCGTAGCGCGATTAACTGGGTGTAACACCTAGCTGTTACAATTCCTTGGGTCGGGCGCGAGTTTCTAGGCAACTGATCGTCGTTAGCAACCACATATCCTAGTTGTGTTTGGGAACCGACTTCTGTTTGTATGGGTCCGATAACCGAGGGTATCTTAGCGCCAGCAACTTTCGTTGAGACGTGTCTAAGCAACTCGATGCAAAAAGGGATCCCATTAAAGTTCCGTCCGAACACTATGTCAGTTAAATCCTGAACTTCTCCGTCGTAAGCAGCTTCGATTCCTAATTCGGTGTAAATGTTACGTACTTCTGGCGCAATGGGAATACTCCTGGGGATGTATCCAAGTAATGCGCGTGTGGGTTGAAGAGCGTGCAGGTCAGCAGCTGGAGTAATTCCAACCGGCAGTCGCCACATCTCGACTCCTGGAGGGTTCGCAGCTTCATGAAGCACGGAATAGGCGGCAACGCCTGGGGACGGTGTACTACCATAAATATGGTGGGTGTCTCCATCGACGAGGCCAAAGAATCCGGCTATACCATTGACGGCGTTCTCGTTAATTTCGGGAACGCTAACATGCCATTTACGAGAATTCGGGTCTCTGACCGGACCGATAGCTGATAAGTACACAGCAATAGCCTTCGGAATACAGATTCCAGTTGGCATATGTGACTTAAAGTCAATATAAGCGGTCAGAGGGATCTCGTTCTGGTGAGCTCGTACAAAGTACAATCTCTCCCATAGCAACATCGTACAATAGTAGGTCCACATTGCTTCGCTAACATTACGAATCCAATATCTATCCTGAGACATCATGTCTCGGTAAATGGATTCCACCAGATCAAAGTACCCGGAATAATTAAGACGAAGTTCCGGTACTCGTTTTAGAAACCCCAACGCCGAAAGATCAGCGACACTGAAAGCGTCAATGTCACACGGATCGTTTTTTGGCGTGGTGAAGCTCGTAGAAAGATTTTTTGGAGTAAAATCTGGCTCTCCTTCTACGTTTGGCATTCGACGGATCCTAGGATCCGCTTGACGAGAGGGCTCATCTCGAGAGATTGGCCCTTTGCGCGGTTTAAAGGTGAATTTCGTTTTGGTTTTAGGCCCTGAAAACGCCTTTATTATCATGCGGCTTTATTATCATGCATTGACTGGATTAGTTTGGATAGAATGATGTTGTCCAGTCGGTGGTTCGTATATATCTGCTTTATTCAAAAATCATTTCCTTACGCTAGCCTACCTACTGAGTGGCGTGACACATACTTTCTGCTGTGTAAGCATTTGGTAGTTCATCGTTCTACTACGGCTGAATGTTATGATTATCCAGCATAACATTCTGTCGTTCGACTTCTACTTCTACCGATCGCGTTCCACAGGCGTAGTCAGGGGTGTATCCGCCACACGCCCTATTTATTTATTTTTAAATTTTTATCTTATAGTTGAAAATTTAAAACATTTAGTTATAATGGTTGAAACGTAAAACATTTAGTTTGAAATACATGTTTATTTTTAATTCTAATAATTTGAAATGTAAATGTGTTTAACTAATGTGATCCATTGTAGATCGCCTTTGATATCTCATATCTCCAGCTCAGTCTTCTCAAGATTCTACAGAACTAACATTAGAGATACTCATTTATGTGAAATGGAATGATATTTGTTTGGTATTATTAAAAACGTAAGTGGTAGCGAGCTCATCCGCCACACGTCCTAAAAATATTTTACTGTATTATATTGGTTATAAAATTGATGGATTTGTTATAAAAGGTTTTGTCCTACTTTTATGAATTAAATCTACCTTATCTTTTATTCGAATCGCTACATTCGGTCCTCTGTCTTCTACTACAGGGTACGGTCCCTCATATACTGTACTAAACTTGTTCCCTGTTTCATTTTTTATTAACAATAACTGTCCAGTGACATAGTGTAATTCTTTTGTGTTTGTATTTAATTTTAGAGTTCTTCTTGTTTTTGCTTCAGTTAATGATTTGTGTGCTGCTTGTTGTGTTGCTTGAATTTTTATTTTTAGTAATTTTGAATAATCGTCCAAATTGTAAATGGGTGTCAGAATCGGAGGAGGATCGCTTAAACTTGATGGCAGTTTACAATGTTTTCCAAACACTAACTCAAATGGAGTTTTTTCAGTCTCCAGATGAGTTGTGGTATTATACGCAAATTGATAAAACTTGGTCCATGATGACCATTCTCCAGGATTTCCTGCTGCATAGATTCTCAAAAAATTTCCTAAACTCTTATGCGAGTTTTCCAATGCGCCTATCGACTGATGGTGATAAGCAGTTGAATTTAATTTAGAAATTTTTAAAAGTTCACAAATTTTTGTAAATAACTCTGACATAAATTCTGTTCCTCGATCAGTAGCAATTTCATCGGGAACTCCATAATTTAATATAACATTCTCTACAAAAGCTTTAGCAACAATTTTGGTTGATTTGTTTAATATTGGTGTCGCAGTGATGAATTTTGTCAATTCACACTGTGTTGTTAGTATGTATGAATGACCTTCATAACTAGACACAAGTGGTCCAACCAAATCTAAATAGATTTTGCTGAATGCACTATTTACCGTTGTTGTTACGATCTGTGGTACATTTTTGGGTTTTATGTGTTTATTTTTCTGGCAAGATTCGCAAGACTTTATGAAATTGGAAATATCCTTTTTCATAGTCGACCAAAAATATCGCCTTTGTATGTTCTTTAGTGTTTTCGCGATACCTGCATGGCCTGCCGTAGGCAGTAAATGAAAATCATTTATTATGAGATCTTTCTCCATTTTACTTTCAATGTGCTTTATCTTCTGATCCATTATTCTCAATGGTGGCATGCCATTATTTAAGTTGTTGGTATGTATCATGTTGTAAAATTGTTTTCCTGGATCAGTATTCTTTATTTCGAGCTCGTTTATTTTGTTTATTTTGCACATTTCTTTCAGCATTACTACTATCCGCCGTAGCTGGATTAGAGTCTTAGCTGGATTAATTTTAATTTGATGTTTTGGAGCATCAAATCTTACTTCAGGTATTACTTTGTTTTCATTAAAGATTACTTCGATTGACAATCCTGATAATGAATGCTGGCCAGCCATTTCATTATTTGGATCCCCATCAGAATTCTCTTTTGCTGATTTACTTCGCGTGGTCACTAGAACATCTTGGTCAACTTTCTTGTTTATTTCTTTTAAATTGTCGCTTGTCATCCTAGATAAGGCGTCTGCCAATACGTTGTCTTTTCCTGGAATATACGTTATACTAAAATCATACTCTTCCAGTGCTAACCTGAATTTAGTTAGCCTACTAGAAGGTTCCTTCATTGAAAACAAATAGACTAATGGTCTGTGGTCTGTTTCCAAATCAAACTTTCTTCCATACAGATATGGTCTGAAATGCTTGATCGCCCAAACTACAGCCAATAGTTCCTTTTCAATAGTTCCATAATTTAATTCTGATTTGTTCAGTGCTCTGGATGCATATGCTACTGGTCTTCCGTTTTTTCGGTTAGACAGCACTGCTCCCAAAGCATACCCTGACGCATCAGTTTGCAATTTAAAAGAATTTTCAAAATCCGGGTAATCCAAAATTGGTGGGTTAACAAAATTAGTTTTCAATATTTCGAAGCTTTGTTGACATTCTGGTATCCATTTCAATACTACACCTTTCCTTGTCAACTGATTCAATGGAATACAAATCCTTGAAAAATCTTTTATGTGCTTTCGATAGTCGTTGGCGAAAGCAACAAAACGTTTAACTTCATCGGCTGTTTTAGGTACAAGCCAATTTTTTATACTTTCTATCTTCGAAGGATCAGGTCGAACTCCTTCTTCCGATATGAAATGTCCCAAATAAAGCAACTCTTGCTGCAAAAAATTGCACTTAGCGGGATTTAATTTAAGATTAACTCCCCTAAGTCTTTCAAAAATAGCAATAAGGTTCTTATTGTGTTCTTCTAGTGTCTTGCCAAAAACTATTATATCGTCTAGATAAACTAAACATTTCATATTCAGTCCCGACATCGCGACTGTCATTAATCTTGAAAAAGTTGAGGGACTAATTTTTAATCCCATTGGCAGCCTGGTCATTTGAAATTGACCAGTGGCTGTTGAAAAAGCTGTTATAGGTCTACTTTTAGGATCTATCTCACATTGATAGTATCCCTGCGAGAGATCCAAGTGCGTGAAGTACTTGGCCCCTGCCAGAGAATCTATAATGTCTTCGATATTTCCTAATTCAAACCTATCATCTTGAAGGGAATTGTTTACCTTTCGGTAATCAATTACCATCCTCCATTTTTTTTGTCATCGCATGACTTTTTGGGTACGAGGAGCACCGGGCTATTCCATTCGGAACGGGCTTCCTCTATTATACCACTGTCAGTCATATTTTTAATTTGTTTGGCAATTTCTTCTTTTTGTGATTGTGGCAACCGATATGGTTTTGTGTATACTGGTTGCGTATTTTGCTTAACGGCAATCGATGGTGATAAAATTTTGGTTACCGATAGCTTATCGTCTGATAGACAAAATATATCGTTGTACTTCAGACAAATTTTTCGAATCGTGGCTTTTTCCTCACGAGATAAGTGATTAATTTTTAATTCCTTTAACAATTTTTCAGCTCTATTCGAGTCAGTTTTGACATCATCAAGTTGAATTATATTATATTGATCAAGCTTTTCCATTTTTGGTTGCAGTTCATGCAAAAGAACTGTTTTTCTTAATACATTTAAAATTTTTACTGGGATCTTCCCATTGTTAGGTTTTACAATTGAATTAGCTATAAAAACTTATGGTTTGACTTCCTCACTTAATAACACCTGAGGTTCGTTTACATTTACCTCTACAAATGCTGTGATCTCCGTTCTAGCGGGTACACATATAAATGACATATTTGGTGTGTTGAATGGTATTTTAATTTTGCAATTGTTTACGTATGCAATTAGTGTTTGTTCCTTGAAGTTTAATATTGTTTCATACTTGTACAAGAAATGTTTTCCAAGCAAGGCAGGTATGCTAGGGGGTAATCCCTTGACAACATAAGCCTTGATTCCAAAAACTGTTTGTCCATAGCAAAGACAAATATTAATACTTCCTGACGACAAAGTTGAACCATTTATTCCTCTTATTTTAATTTTGTCATTTTTGTCAATTGCTGTTTCACGGGGAACAAGATGTGCTGAAATAATAGAACAACTTGCTCCACTGTCTAAAATAAATGGTACCTGTTCATTTTTGATGTTGAATGTTATCGATGGTAGCCTTTTCCCTACATTACTCACGAAAAAGCTCGATAATATTCGCAACATCTTCTTCCTGTTGTTGATTTGGTCGCTGTTGAGGTTCTTGGACAGCTACATTGGCATGTCCGTGTCTACCTCTGTTGTTGTTACCACGGTTTTGTTGTGGATAGTTGTTATTATTGTTGGGTTGTTGTCTATTTCCGGGAGGTTGCTGGTTATGGTAGAAGCCTCTACCTCGGCCTCTGCCATAACCGAAACCTCTTGCTCTGCTTCCTCTTCTTGTCCGAAAATTAGAACTTCTTCCCCGATAGTTTCCTCTATAAAATCTTGAGGGGCCGGCATGCATCCACATAGCCGTTTCCTCCTCATTGGTGTGCACCTCCAGAGCATCACTTATCGCTCTGGTAAGTGTGCCTGGATTCCTTGCCTTGAGGAAAAATTGCGTCCTAGAGTCCTTCAAACCCTGCATGAAGTTTCGGATCGCGATGGGTTGTACGATGGCCTCAGCCACCGCCTCATCTGCGAATGTTCCGTTGGAGACGTGAGCAGCTGCAAGCTTTGCTGCTAGCTCACCAATCTCCTTCCCGTAGTCCGTTAAAGTTTTCTTGTTTTGTTTGATCGTGGCCATTTCCGACTCAATGGCCTGCGGACTAAATTTTACAGAAAATTTAATTTTTAGAAGCCTTTTGGCTTCGGCCATGGTCACCGCCGTGTTTATTACACCGTGCGCGGGACCAGTCAATCGAGTTTTTACAAATTTCAAAATTTCGATTTCTGGAACTCCATCGTTATAATCTTTAAGGAGGTCCAGAGTTTCAAAAAAACTGGAAAGCTTTTCAGCTTCCCCGTTGAATTTATCTACCAGCTTTAGGGCAGTGCCCAAATCTAGTTTTGGAGCCATCTTGGGTAAGGTTTCTTCCCCGTCTGATGATTCCGAGTGGTCCTCCTCTGAGTCTGATTCTTCACTAATAATCTTTTGAATGGATAGGTCCTTTTTGTTTGAACTTTTTAATAATTTGATACAATCATTTATGATCACTCTCAGATCTCTATATTGTTTTGATAGATTTACTCTTACTTTTTTATATTTTACTATGATTCTCAATCTATCTTTGAGTTTTAGTAATTCTTTAATCTTGCTATTTTTTTTCTCTAGTCCGAAATTACATTTTTTCAAGCTAGTATGCAATCTTAAAATTGCATCTTGGATTATAAAAAATCTATCCATTCAAAAGATATCATTTTTTTTTAAATTTTGGTTTACTCACACATTTCTGTTTTTCTCTCTTTTGTTTATCGTTAATCTTCTTCTTTTTCCTTAGTTTTTCATGTTTTTGGTTGTTTTGATTTCGTTATCCTTGTTACCTAAAATAAATTTTTTTTTTGTGTAAATGTTTTTTTTTTTTAAATTTACCAGTTTATTTCGTTACTCCCCCTGCTCTGTTGTTGTTAATAATTTTCCATTGTCTGGTTGAGTTCTCGATATTCAAACAACAGCGTCTCGCGCCATCCCGTCCGGGTGCTTTGTGGCTCGATTTTCGCTAATGCTGCTGCTGCAACTCCAAATACGGCCTCACCTATTTGCTGTTTGGCCTGGACTTCCTCGTAGCTAATCAATATCAGTTTCCTCGTGCAGCGTCCGTTTCTCTGCCATTGTTCATCTCTTTGCGGGGTTAGTCCGAAACGAGAACTTCTTCTTTTCGATTGGTTTATCAAGCCGATTGTTTTTCTCTGACGAGCACTTTACTGTTTCTCGATGCAACGAGTCACTGTGTACCGCGTAATCGTAAAAATCTCTTAAAATTTTAGTTTTTTGACATTTGACACGAAAAATAAAATTAACGGAGCACCAGAAAACTAGTCTTTTTCATGTTTCACTTGTTACGTTGGTTTCTCGTTTTCACTTATTAAGCTGGGAGCGTCGCCAGCCGTGCCGTACGTTCGGCAACCCGCTCAGTTTGCTGGCGGTGGCACCTGATAATACTCTTTGCCAATATGTAGCCCACGGCTACGCCAGCCATTACGCAAAGTGCAATGGTTTGTGCTACGTGGTGACCATTCGGTGCTGACGCGGTGATGGTTGGGGCGACGATTTCGTCAGCCGAAAACCAACCCATCGTTTCAGTAAGTTTTTCCCATGCGATTTAATTTGCAATTAATGTCACGCGTACTGTTCATTCTGGTACACAACTGTTACGGTGATATCGGCCTCAAACACTTCTTTTTTCAAAACTTTTCATTACACTTGAGTGTAGAATACTTTCACTTAGTGCTAAACACTAATTTATGGTCTTAATACTGGCTTAGGATCGCCATGCATTGACTGGATTAGTTTGGATAGAATGATGTTGTCCAGTCGGTGGTTCGTATATATCTGCTTTATTCAAAAATCATTTCCTTACGCTAGCCTACCTACTGAGTGGCGTGACACATACTTTCTGCTGTGTAAGCATTTGGTAGTTCATCGTTCTACAACGGCTGAATGTTATGATTATCCAGCATAACATTCTGTGGTTCGACTTCTACTTCTACCGATCGCGTTCCACAGGCGTAGTCAGGGGTGTATCCGCCACAGTACAATCTCTCCCATAGCAACATCGTACAATAGTAGGTCCACATTGCTTCGCTAACATTACGAATCCAATATCTATCCTGAGGCATCATGTCTCGGTAAATGGATTCCACCAGATCAAAGTACCCGGAATAATTAAGACGAAGTTCCGGTACTCGTTTTAGAAACCCCAACGCCGAAAGATCAGCGACACTGAAAGCGTCAATGTCACACGGATCGTTTTTTGGCGTGGTGAAGCTCGTAGAAAGATTTTTTGGAGTAAAATCTGGCTCTCCTTCTACGTTTGGCATTCGACGGATCCTAGGATCCGCTTGACGAGAGGGCTCATCTCGAGAGATTGGCCCTTTGCGCGGTTTAAAGGTGAATTTCCTTTTGGTTTTAGGCTCTGAAAATACCGCGGAAGCGGCGGCTTTATTATCAATTGGGTTTTCCATGTTGACAATAAGAGGCGACTATCCAGTCTTTTCCTAATCACGAATGTAAAAAGGGGGGGCCAATTGTTACTACCGATGACGCCCACGCGTCTATGGCATGGACGTCCTCACGTCCCGAGCTAGCTCACCTGTAATTCTGCCTCTCAGGGTCGGCACACGTGTTTGGGGAATACTCACCGTAACAGACCTCGATCGTTCTCAACCTGTAAATCTTTCTTTCGGTTTTACAAATTCTAAACACCAAGCTTTTCCATTTAAAATATAATCTAACTCTACTCAATCTTTTGGGGGGGGGGGTTAATTTGATCTGATTTTGATTATTCTTGGCCTAGCTCACTGCTCGAGTTACCTTGACCTTGAAGGCTGGAACCGATGACTGCCGGATCTTTCTGGAGCGCTTCACCCGTACCAGGGCTGGGTTTCGTTCCAAAACGTGGAACGAGGTGCTGGGCCGTGTATAACGAATGGCCACGGTCGTTTCGTGACGTTACGACCGGCTCAGTGCACCTGGGAGAGACGGTTCACTTCACTACGACACTATCTTGTTCACGTACTTGACCGGATAACGCACTTTACGGACAGTCTATGTAGTCGATTCAAGACTTGCACACCGGATTTTCACTATAGCTGGCCCCAACGTGGCGATAAGGGGGTCCAGTCTACTCGAATAATCTACCGGATGGGTGATATGATCACTACACACACAACTACTGTCCGGATCGTAACACTTTTGAGACTCACTGAGGATTATCACTTTTTGAGCACTTTGGATTAGTATACTTGCACCAGTCTTCTTCGTCAGCCAGGATGTTCACCAAAAGAGAGCTGCTCTAGGGTGCGAGCTCCTTTTATACCCCTCCAGGTAGTTGGGGTTCTATTGTGCGACGTTCATCCCATTGTCTTGCGCGAATCGGCTACAAGCTTGTTCGCCTCGGCAAATGAACTTCCGCCGCTCAGGCACTTTCGAACAGTGGCAACACTGAGTTACCCTAAAGCCCTATCAGTGGATCTACTATGCTAGTACCTCCCTTGATTTTTTTATTATGGTGTTTAATATTGGTCATGAAATTTACAATTATATATATACATATTTTTTTTCTTTTTTTTTTACAATCAGAATAAAGTGCAAAATAAAAATAACCGAAACAGATTTTCCCTGTTGGAACATTTGTCAAATGTTACAATGTTCCCCTCTTCGGAAAAAAATTACACATTTTAATTATGGATAATTTTAATTCAAATCTTTCGTGACGATTGATACATGATATGAGTATCACATAATTTCTTTTGGGTAGTAGGTCCGGATCGTTCATTTACTGGACGATTGTTGACGAGTTATTGTGAAACTCTTCATTTTTTTTAAGTCTCCGTGGTTACGACATGATATGCTCATTTTAATCTTTCTTTCTTCCTGAGAAAACATCTCTCTCAAATGGAAATTCAATTCTACTCGCTCAACATGTGGGGGACAACCTTACTTTGGTGAGTTTCTAAACTTACCTACTGATTCAACTCTCTCATACTTTCATTCACCAATCATTCAAACGGGATCCCTCTATTTCCATTCACTCCAGGACCTTTGGGTGGGGATTTGGAATCTGGTTTACTACTCTTGATTTCGTTTACCACGTTTGGAGATTTTTCCGAGCCAAACATCTTGTTGCACAGGGAAAAATTCGAAGCATCAATCTGACGACCAGCATCTACCAATTGCTGCAAAGTCGTGGTGGGCTTCCATAGCAGGTATTTCTTGTAGTCACCACGCATATTACGGGGTATGTTAGCATACTCTACACGTGGTTTGAACACGGCAACAGCGGTAGCGCGTAGCGCGATTAACTGGGTGTAACACCTAGCTGTTACAATTCCTTGGGTCGGGCGCGAGTTTCTAGGCAACTGATCGTCGTTAGCAACCACATATCCTAGTTGTGTTTGGGAACCGACTTCTGTTTGTATGGGTCCGATAACCGAGGGTATCTTAGCGCCAGCAACTTTCGTTGAGACGTGTCTAAGCAACTCGATGCAAAAAGGGATCCCATTAAAGTTCCGTCCGAACACTATGTCAGTTAAATCCTGAACTTCTCCGTCGTAAGCAGCTTCGATTCCTAATTCGGTGTAAATGTTACGTACTTCTGGCGTAATGGGAATACTCCTGAGGATGTATCCAAGTAATGCGCGTGTGGGTTGAAGAGCGTGCAGGTCAGCAGCTGGAGTAATTCCAACCGGCAGTCGCCACATCTCGACTCCTGGAGGGTTCGCAGCTTCATGAAGCACGGAATAGGCGGCAACGCCTGGGGACGGTGTACTACCATAAATATGGTGGGTGTCTCCATCGACGAGGCCAAAGAATCCGGCTATACCATTGACGGCGTTCTCGTTAATTTCGGGAACGCTAACATGCCATTTACGAGAATTCGGGTCTCTGACCGGACCGATAGCTGATAAGTACACAGCAATAGCCTTCGGAATACAGATTCCAGTTGGCATATGTGACTTAAAGTCAATATAAGCGGTCAGAGGGATCTCGTTCTGGTGAGCTCGTACAAAGTACAATCTCTCCCATAGCAACATCGTACAATAGTAGGTCCACATTGCTTCGCTAACATTACGAATCCAATATCTATCCTGAGACATCATGTCTCGGTAAATGGATTCCACCAGATCAAAGTACCCGGAATAATTAAGACGAAGTTCTGGTACTCGTTTTAGAAACCCCAACGCCGAAAGATCAGCGACACTGAAAGCGTCAATGTCACACGGATCGTTTTTTGGCGTGGTGAAGCTCGTAGAAAGATTTTTTGGAGTAAAATCTGGCTCTCCTTCTACGTTTGGCATTCGACGGATCCTAGGATCCGCTTGACGAGAGGGCTCATCTCGAGAGATTGGCCCTTTGCGCGGTTTAAAGGTGAATTTCCTTTTGGTTTTAGGCTCTGAAAACGCCGCGGAAGCGGCGGCTTTATTATCAATTGGGTTTTCCATGTTGACAATAAGAGGCGACTATCCAGTCTTTTCCTAATCACGAATGTAAAAAGGGGGGGCCAATTGTTACTACCGATGACGCCCACGCGTCTATGGCATGGACGTCCTCACGTCCCGAGCTAGCTCACCTGTAATTCTGCCTCTCAGGGTCGGCACACGTGTTTGGGGAATACTCACCGTAACAGACCTCGATCGTTCTCAACCTGTAAATCTTTCTTTCGGTTTTACAAATTCTAAACACCAAGCTTTTCCATTTAAAATATAATCTAACTCTACTCAATCTTTTGGGGGGGGGGGGGGGGGTTAATTTGATCTGATTTTGATTATTCTTGGTCTAGCTCACTGCTCGAGTTACCTTGACCTTGAAGGCTGGAACCGATGACTGCCGGATCTTTCTGGAGCGCTTCACCCGTACCAGGGCTGGGTTTCGTTCCAAAACGTGGAACGAGGTGCTGGGCTGTGTATAACGAATGGCCACGGTCGTTTCGTGACGTTATGACCGGCTCAGTGCACCTGGGAGAGACGGTTCACTTCACTACGACACTATCTTGTTCACGTACTTGACCGGATAACGCACTTTACGGACAGTCTATGTAGTCGATTCAAGACTTGCACACCGGATTTTCACTATAGCTGGCCCCAACGTGGCGATAAGGGGGTCCAGTCTACTCGAATAATCTACCGGATGGGTGATATGATCACTATACACACAACAGCGGTAGCGCGTAGCGCGATTAACTGGGTGTAACACCTAGCTGTTACAATTCCTTGGGTCGGGCGCGAGTTTCTAGGCAACTGATCGTCGTTAGCAACCACATATCCTAGTTGTGTTTGGGAACCGACTTCTGTTTCTATGGGTCCGATAACCGAGGGTATCTTAGCGCCAGCAACTTTCGTTGAGACGTGTCTAAGCAACTCGATGCAAAAAGGGATCCCATTAAAGTTCCGTCCGAACACTATGTCAGTTAAATTCTGAACTTCTCCGTCGTAAGCAGCTTCGATTCCTAATTCGGTGTAAATGTTACGTACTTCTGGCGTAATGGGAATACTCCTGGGGATGTATCCAAGTAATGCGCGTGTGGGTTGAAGAGCGTGCAGGTCAGCAGCTGGAGTAATTCCAACCGGCAGTCGCCACATCTCGACTCCTGGAGGGTTCGCAGCTTCATGAAGCACGGAATAGGCGGCAACGCCTGGGGACGGTGTACTACCATAAATATGGTGGGTGTCTCCATCGACGAGGCCAAAGAATCCGGCTATACCATTGACGGCGTTCTCGTTAATTTCGGGAACGCTAACATGCCATTTACGAGAATTCGGGTCTCTGACCGGACCGATAGCTGATAAGTACACAGCAATAGCCTTCGGAATACAGATTCCAGTTGGCATATGTGACTTAAAGTCAATATAAGCGGTCAGAGGGATCTCGTTCTGGTGAGCTCGTACAAAGTACAATCTCTCCCATAGCAACATCGTACAATAGTAGGTCCACATTGCTTCGCTAACATTACGAATCCAATATCTATCCTGAGACATCATGTCTCGGTAAATGGATTCCACCAGATCAAAGTACCCGGAATAATTAAGACGAAGTTCTGGTACTCGTTTTAGAAACCCCAACGCCGAAAGATCAGCGACACTGAAAGCGTCAATGTCACACGGATCGTTTTTTGGCGTGGTGAAGCTCGTAGAAAGATTTTTTGGAGTAAAATCTGGCTCTCCTTCTACGTTTGGCATTCGACGGATCCTAGGATCCGCTTGACTAGAGGGCTCATCTCGAGAGATTGGCCCTTTGCGCGGTTTGAAGGTGAATTTCCTTTTGGTTTTAGGCTCTGAAAACGCCGCGGAAGCGGCGGCTTTATTATCAATTGGGTTTTCCATGTTGACAATAAGAGGCGACTATCCAGTCTTTTCCTAATCACGAATGTAGAAAGGGGGGGCCAATTGTTACTACCGATGACGCCCACGCGTCTATGGCATGGACGTCCTCACGTCCCGAGCTAGCTCACCTGTAATTCTGCCTCTCAGGGTCGGCACACGTGTTTGGGGAATACTCACCGTAACAGACCTCGATCGTTCTCAACCTGTAAATCTTTCTTTCGGTTTTACAAATTCTAAACATCAAGCTTTTCCATTTAAAATATAATCTAACTCTACTCAATCTTTTGGGGGGGGGGGGGTTAATTTGATCTGATTTTGATTATTCTTGGCCTAGCTCACTGCTCGAGTTACCTTGATCTTGAAGGCTGGAACCGATGACTGCCGGATCTTTCTGGAGCGCTTCACCCGTACCAGGGCTGGGTTTCGTTCCAAAACGTGGAACGAGGTGCTGGGCCGTGTATAACGAATGGCCACGGTCGTTTCGTGACGTTACGACCGGCTCAGTGCACCTGGGAGAGACGGTTCACTTCACTACGACACTATCTTGTTCACGTACTTGACCGGATAACGCACTTTACGGACAGTCTATGTAGTCGATTCAAGACTTGCACACCGGATTTTCACTATAGCTGGCCCCAACGTGGCGATAAGGGGGTCCAGTCTACTCGAATAATCTACCGGATGGGTGATATGATCACTACACACACAACAGCGGTAGCGCGAGTTCAATTTTCACGGGTGGAAGTTTCTTTTTAAAAAAAAGCTACTTAACTACCCTAGAGCCGAAATCGAACTTAACTTTTATTACAATCTATCCATTAACTACACTTCATTTGCCTGCACTAGCACTTTTCGTCGTCGCATATCGAAACAGCTGGATCGCGTCGATGACCGATGGTTACATCCGCCCCGATGCCGTCGTCAGCAATCTCCACTGCACCCATTCTGGCGGCTCCGTTACCGACTCGCTGCAGCTGGGTCGTCAGCATTTTTGGTTAACGCCAACCGGGTAGCTCCGTTGCTAACTCGTCCCTTCCTGAGAGATGAGGTTCCGTGCGAATCACGTCCATTAGACTCAAAGGCTTGATCCTGGGTTGAATGTCCACCACTGATTCCTGAGTAGCTATGTCATTAGATGCCTGTATCTTTATAGTGGCTGATCTGTGGGAGAAAACTTTGAAAAGAATCGCAATTACGATTATCATGCAGGGGAACGAGATGATTCCCCCAAAGGCGGGCCAAGAGGGCCACTTGATGCTGAAGCTGGTGTTGTTCAATCGGATATACTCCATCTCCTTTCTCATCTCCAGATGCAGGTTATGCAAATGTTCCAAACTCAGGTTTGCTATTGTAAACTGCTTCTGTATTGAAATTCCATCTAAAGGTAGCTGTATTGGGCTTCCTGCCATATTCTGAACCGTGTTTGAATAGCTGGTATTGTTGATGGTTACTTCGCAATCGTGAAATGATAGCAAAAACGTTCCAGTTAAAGTACGATTACTAATTCCACAATTTGATGTAAGAGAAATGTTTTGGATTGTGTTCAGGATAATGTTTCCATCGTTTATAATAATGACTTCCTCATCAGGTGGGTTCATGGTATAGTTGCAGCTAGCTTGCTGTCCAGAGAGAAGATTTGGTACGCATTTGGAGTTGTCGAATTCCGTTTCATGAATTTTGTAAATGGTTGATTCCAGTGAATTTACAATGTAGTTACCGGTATCATGATTCAAATAATACCTTTTCGCCAAATGAATTTGTTTATGATTGGATGTTACAGGGAAGACATGAATCTTGTTGAAAATCCTTTTATCTAAGATGGGTGTCTTTATCAAAAGGGTCAATTCCTTGGTGTTGGTTGCGATCGTTGTATCTGCAAGGCTCAGTGCTTCCAAGACGTTATGAAGTGTAATATTCTGTTTAGATAAATCTTGATACAAAACTTCTACTTCATCTTGACTTAGTATTTTTTCGTTTAAAATTCCTATTTTGGCAAGTATTACACTATCGACAATTTGTGTTAATTTTTCTGCTAGATACTTCAAGTTAAGGAAAATATTAATCGAATAGATTTCCAATGATTTTGAATTTGAGAGGTCTATTGCATCCTTTGTTTTGTAAACCAATTCTTTCATTTGCAAATTTAGGGCTCTGTTTATTCTGATCTGCTGATTATTATTATTAACAAGTTCGTTGATTGAGGAGTTTATAATTTTTAAATCGTTCGCGTCTGGGCTACCGGCAATAAATTTCCATCCCGCTCCTAAACTATCCCATCTCTTGTTTCTTTTTGATGGAGCTAAATTTTTAAGTGTTTGATGAATCTCGTCAAACTTTTGGAGGATAAGCTTCGTGAATTGATTAAATTTTAGCTGTTCGAATTGACTTCTAAGACCTTCTACATGATTAGTTAATGAAGTAATATTGAAATGATGGATATAATAATGGGATGATAATTGAATTCTCGCTGAACCTGAATGAAAAATAACAATCGGCAAATGATCAATTCTGTTAACGTCTATTTTACTACCTATTACTATACTTAAGCTTATAAAAACTCTGAAAAGTGAAATGAAGAAAGACAGATGTTAGATTTTCCTGACCTTGACATCATTTTTGTGAACTTTTCTTCCATCATCCATAGTAACCGTACTGTTATTAACGTGTTTGATTTTATTTTTCTTAAATCGCGGTTTATGCTTCATCCTCTGTCTAGCATTTTCATACACTTCCTGATTGCATTCCAGTTCAATCGTTTTTTTTTATTTATTATGATATTTCAAATCCTTTTTCTGTTTTTCCGTAATGTTCTTGAAAACTTTTTCTATTATTTCTGGAGTTCTGGGAGAAGGAAGGATAATTTCGAGAGGAGTATTTTTAGTGGTACTATGGATTGAGGAATTGTATTTATTCAATGACAAAAGGAGCATTTCATTAACAGGTTTCCCTGGATTCTCTGCTTTTGTCATTCTATAAATTTCTAGAATTGTGGAGTGGAAACGCTCCACAACACCATTCATCTCGCTTCGTCCGGTTGCGGTAATATATGGTTGAATATGATGGGTGTTGTAAAAGTTTACCAAATCTCCAGTCATGAAGGATTTTTCTCCGTCCATTACTAATATTTCTGGTGTATCCAGCTTTTTACGCTAGCTTGCTATAAACATTGAATCACCCCTTTTTGACGTATCCTGCCCACACTATAATATTTTTATGGTTTAATCGAAGCAAACCTTGCGATTTTGAAAAATTGTCATGTTTATGCAAAATAATGTCAAAAAATGGATCCTTGATTGAGGTAACGAAAATCTGATTAATTGATTCCTGATTCCATGTTTTTACCATTTTAGGGAGTAGGCAGTTACCAAATGGACTGATTCCTGCTAATTTTCAATAATAACTGTTCGGATAAACGGGAATGAACGGTGCGGCGATGAATTCCCCGACAGATTGTTAACAAAACGAACGCAAGGAGATAGACGTTTTTCTACCCACTTAAAGTCCAAACAAACTGAACTATGTGAACGAGTGTTGGGAACTGTACGAAGATTTTGATGCCAAACAAGCTTTAGAGATTGAATTCTTATGGTTTTGTTTAAGTTTTTTCTGCAAGACCGAGCTTGGACGACTCTTGAATGAATTTTTAGAGTTCAGGGGATATTCTCGCTTGACGAATAGCTCGAATCTTGGCCAGTACGGATCCAGGTCATTTGGATTTAAAGGTGCTCATTTGGATACATTTTAAGCACACTTCCAACTTGGGTCATGTTTTCCGGATCCAATGAATGACTGTCCCCCGTGAATGATAGACTTATAATTTCAACAAGCTTATTCCCCGGTAATGATTTAAGCAAAGAACTGCATGTTTGACCGATATAAAACGTGCCTATGGTCAATATTCAACATCTCAGACCACCACTTGTAGAAATTTGAAAACTTGCATGTTTAATTTCCCTATTTTCTCCATAAAATTTACGGAAGGTTATCAAATATATAATGGTCAAGCCGGATTTGCTAATGTTGGTTGATCGTGTTGGCCAGAATATTTAAAGAAATAACGATGGACAAAATGCTATATTCAAAATTCTTATCTCTAATTAGGCCAAAAACGCTTTCCTGGTGTTGATTCCTAAAATGAAAAGAATGAAGTTTGCATTTATAAAAATATAAATATTGCAATACAAAACAAACGCAGATGCAGAGAAAATCATGTGAAAATTTTTGACATTCCAATCAACAACCGTAGAGCATGGCCTACTAAGACTAAACTATAAAATCGGTGAGCAAGAAATGTCAAAATCGGATCACCCCCCACACTTTTATAGCTAGCGCAAAAAGCTGGATTGTACTTCAAAAGGATCTCTTTAACTCGACAGCAGTTCTAGAATCAATACTTTTAATTTGGGCAAATTTGGAAAATTTGTCGATATAGGTTGGGAAGTGGTGATTCTCAAGGAAAAGGATATCGATATGGGCAATCTTGAAAGGGGCATTTGGGATTGGAGTGGCCTGGATAGGATATTTGATAGGGTTTCGATTGTATTTACTTTCGTGGCAAATTTGGCAATTTGTCACAAAGTCTTTCAACTTTTGAGAGAGTTTTGGGAAGTAAAACCTCCTCAATAGTTGTAACTTGTTTTCTTCAGCTCCACGATGAGCTGTGTAATGTTCTCGTCGGATGATATTCCACTGTTCATCCTCTTGTGGTACATCTTGAAGCATCGTTTGGCAAAAGCGGATTTTTAACATTCTCTTGGAGCCAAAATGTTTTTTGTAAATTTCTTGGATTTTACCCATCAAGTGTTCTGTTGTTAATAATCCGTTAACCTTCGATAAATCAAAATGATTTTTAAGAACCTGCAAAAGGTAGTCGTCATTAGTATTAAGAGTAGAAATGTTTATTCTAGTGTAGCTAGAGAATGGATTGGTTATTGTTACTTTGTCCGGACCTTCCTGCAAAATTACTTGGTGTTTAAAGGCATTGATAGGTGCTTCAGTGGATTCGATATAAAAATCGTCGCTGTTGTCTGCAGAGTGTTGGGTTCCTGTCATGGAGCAGACAATTCTACTTAAAGCATCAGCAACTACATTCGATTTCCCCGGCTTATAAATGATTTCATAATCATGCTCTTCAAGGTACGCTTTCCATCTCTTAAGTTTAGCGTTCGTATTTTTAGGAGACAATGCGAATGTAAGAGGCTGGTGATCCGTTAATATTTTAAACTTTGCTCCATACAAATAGTTTCTAAATGTTTGAAGTGCCCAGTAAATCGCAAGCATTTCTTTTTCGGGTACTGAACAACCTTCTTCCGTTTTTGAAAGGGTTCTAGACGCAAAGTGTATCGGTTTATCTTTTCCCAACTCTCCTTGAGACAGGACTGCACCA
This sequence comes from Aedes aegypti, assembly GCF_002204515.2. Taxonomy (NCBI): domain Eukaryota; kingdom Metazoa; phylum Arthropoda; class Insecta; order Diptera; family Culicidae; genus Aedes; species Aedes aegypti. The sequence goes on along the minus strand of NC_035107.1, from coordinate 298,254,155 downwards.
ATTGCGAAATCGGATGCATCGGTCGTCAAGATAAAAGGTTTATTAAAATCTGGGTATATGAGTATATCGGAAGATGAAAGTAAGCTTTTCATTTTCTGGAAGCATTGTTTTTCTTTATCATTCAAACTTATTCTCTTGTTAGAGGCAGGGCTTCTCTCCCCCCTTAGAAGGTTCGTCAGGGGTTTTGCAATCTTTGCAAAATCTTTGACAAATCTTCGATAATAGCCCATCATTCCTAAAAACCCTCGAAGTTCCTTTAGATTCTTAGGTTCTGGAAACTGATTGATGGCTTCAATTTTCTTTTGATTTGGTTTAATTCCTTCTGAGCTTATAATGTAGCCTAAGAATTCAACGTCTTGATGAAGAAATTCTGATTTATCTAACTGGATCTTTAATCCAGCAGCGTTCAGTGTTCTGAAGATAGTGTCCAAATTTTTCAAATGCTCTACAAGGTCTTTACCGAAAACTATCACGTCGTCTATATACACGTAGCAGATCTTCCCTATGTGTTCTCTAAGAACATCATCAATCGCCCTCTGAAAAGTTGCAGGCGCGTTTTTTAATCCAAATGGCATTCTTGTAAATTCATACTTGCCATTATTTATAGAGAATGCCGTTTTTTCAATATCGCTTGCTTTCATCCGTATTTGATGAAAGCCAGACGCAAGGTCTAATGTGGAAAAATATTTCTGTCCTTTCAATTGATCAATTACATAACCAATTTCGGGCATTGGATATCGATCGGAAATTGTCTTTTCATTCAACTTCCAGTAATCTATGACCATTCTAAACTTTTTCTCGCCAGATGCATCTGCCTTTTTTGGCACTATCCATACCGGTGAAGTCCAAGCCGATCTTGAGGGTCTGATTATACCGTCGGCTAAAAGTTTATCAACTTGTTTCCTAACTTCTTCTGTATAGGCTGCAGGATAAGGATATACCTTTTGATGGATTGGTACATCATCAGAGGTATTTATTGAACATTCCACAGTGGTACCACAAGTAAGTTTGGTGTTGGAGTTGCGGGATTATATCTTGAAAGTGGCATACTTAAGGTTTCTTTACCTTTTCTTAAATGTAAAACGTTATTTTCTAAATCAATTACTGCATTCAAACATTGTAGAATACCTGTACCAATTATTCCTTTAAAACATGGATGAAATTGGCGAAGCAAAAATTGAGCACTGTGGTTGATTTTAGGGTAAAAGAAGTTAATGTCGATAGCAGATGAGGCGTTAAAATTACCATTCGCACTGGATATATTGTCAGCTTTGAAGTCGTGCGGTTTCGAAATCTTGTAACTGTAGGCTAATTTGGGTTCAATCATGTTAACATTCGCTCCAGTATCTACAAGAAATGGAAACTCGCCAATATTTGTTTTTAAATAGATAAACGAAAGAGTTGGAATTACCAACTCGGATTCCATTCTAAAAAAATAGTCTGAGATGATGAGGATGGTTGCGGATCTTCTTGATTGACGGGGCCCTCTTCAGCTGTTGGTGCATCATCACGATGAATGTCTGGCTGTGGTTGTTCTTCGTGCTCTTGTGGTTCAAATTGCGATTGATAATAATGGTAATAAAAATCTTCGTATCCTGAATCACACTCTGGGTAACCAGGATATGCATAACTATATTCGAGCGGGTGAGCCACTCGTTTAAAATGCTGTGGTTGATTAAATGGGAACGGATGTGGTCTTTTGACTCCCATGGGAGGTCTATTACCGTAATTTATGTTCCTTGACCTGATACTTGGATCCACTTCCATGGGTTCCGGTTTAGGAAATGGTCTACTGTTTTGTTGAAATTGTTGGTTTGGCATGAAAGGTCTTGGTGGAAATTGTGGAACTTGGGGTCCATAATTGAATTTAGGCCATTGAAACGGTTGCATAGGCACAAATGGTTGTTGAAAACTTCTAGTAAAAGGTTGTAATGGTTGTTTTTTAGGTGGCAATCTGGGAGGTGTTCCTAAATCCATTGGTTTTGGGATATTAGATGCATGTTCATTTCGATATGGAGCCGATCGGGTGTCCATGTTGAAATATTCCAGGCAAAACTGATAGGCATGGTTTAGTGTCTTTGGAGAGAAAGTTTTCAGAAGTTGGCATAAGGGTTTTTCTAGCCCCCTAATAAAAGAATCAATTGCCTTTTCTCGAAAGTAATCAATGTGTGAATTTGCATGTAGGAAAAATTTTGGTTCTGTCTGAATTTGAGCGATAATTGACGATAGTAGCTCATTAACACGAGAATAATAACTCCCTAAGCTTTCATTAGGTGCTTTTTTGATGGACGTTAACTCAAAATCTAGGGTTTTCAAATCCCTTTTATATTTATAGTACAGCAAAAGTGTACTTTTGATATTGTTCCAATTGTGCATGATATTATTTGCATTAAGAATGTCGGCGGCTTCGCCTTTAATTTTTCTTCGAACAGAACGTCCGATAAGCTCAAGTTGAGCATCGGTTGCACCGTGTTCACGATACATATCGATTACACCTTGAACGTCGGCTAACCAATTAATTAATTCGGTTGGTCGACCGTCAAAGGGTTGTAGGTCACGCAGAAAATCTGGTAACTTCCCTAACTCAATAAATTGCTGCATGGTTAGCGGTGGGTTAACCGGCTCTCCATTGATAGCGGCGTTTGGATTAGCCATTATTGTTTGATTCTAATGTAGCAAAACTATGAGACACTAAAAGCTAAATCTACTGTATCGTTTGATTCACTGTATTCACTCAGATTTAAAAATTGATTGCACTTATAAGAATAATCACTACTTGATAATTTGATTTGATTTCATCAATAAATTGCACTTTCTCTTATTAAAAAAATACTCCTTTAGTCGGTTTATAATAAAAAATGGAAAAACTTACATAAAGGACCGTGTCCTGAGTCCGGCCAACATTGGATCGTTGGTCTTTTGGTGGCTGTCGTCCTCACACTCGGGGGATCCGCAGGCAGGCGAGTTTGGATTGTCCTTTTTGCTGGAGCGCTACTGGGGTCCTGGCACGCCGATCGGGTGATCCACGGTGTCCTGCGGGTCGCTTTGTGATATATTGAAGGTGTGGCTCTTGGAACCACTTAGAAGAATTTTTCAAAGATTTTTACACTTCACTTATATCACTTATACTGTTCCCGATATGGAGGATCTCGCCGGAGCCTCCAGTTAAATTTTCACGGGTGGAAGTTTCTTTTTAAAAAAAAGCTACTTAACTACCCTAGAGCCGAAATCGAACTAAACGTTTATTACAATCTATCTATTAACTACACTTCATTTGCCTGCACTAGCACTTTTCGTCGTCGCATATCGAAACAGCTGGATCGCGTCGATGACCGATGGTTACATCCGCCCCGATGCCGTCGTCAGCAATCTCCACTGCACCCATTCTGGCGGCTCCGTTACCGACTCGCTGCAGCTGGGTCGTCAGCATTTTTGGTTAACGCCAACCGGGTAGCTCCGTTGCTAACTCGCGTAGCGCGATTAACTGGGTGTAACACCTAGCTGTTACAATTCCTTGGGTCGGGCGCGAGTTTCTAGGCAACTGATCGTCGTTAGCAACCACATATCCTAGTTGTGTTTGGGAACCGACTTCTGTTTCTATGGGTCCGATAACCGAGGGTATCTTAGCGCCAGCAACTTTCGTTGAGACATGTCTAAGCAACTCGATGCAAAAAGGGATCCCATTAAAGTTCCGTCCGAACACTATGTCAGTTAAATCCTGAACTTCTCCGTCGTAAGCAGCTTCGATTCCTAATTCGGTGTAAATGTTACGTACTTCTGGCGTAATGGGAATACTCCTGGGGATGTATCCAAGTAATGCGCGTGTGGGTTGAAGAGCGTGCAGGTCAGCAGCTGGAGTAATTCCAACCGGCAGTCGCCACATCTCGACTCCTGGAGGGTTCGCAGCTTCATAAAGCACGGAATAGGCGGCAACGCCTGGGGACGGTGTACTACCATAAATATGGTGGGTGTCTCCATCGACGAGGCCAAAGAATCCGGCTATACCATTGACGGCGTTCTCGTTAATTTCGGGAACGCTAACATGCCATTTACGAGAATTCGGGTCTCTGACCGGACCGATAGCTGATAAGTACACAGCAATAGCCTTCGGAATACAGATTCCAGTTGGCATATGTGACTTAAAGTCAATATAAGCGGTCAGAGGGATCTCGTTCTGGTGAGCTCGTACAAAGTACAATCTCTCCCATAGCAACATCGTACAATAGTAGGTCCACATTGCTTCGCTAACGTTACGAATCCAATATCTATCCTGAGACATCATGTCTCGGTAAATGGATTCCACCAGATCAAAGTACCCGGAATAATTAAGACGAAGTTCCGGTACTCGTTTTAGAAACCCCAACGCCGAAAGATCAGCGAGAGATTGGCCCTTTGCGCGGTTTAAAGGTGAATTTCCTTTTGGTTTTAGGCTCTGAAAACGCCTTTATTATTAACGGCTTTATTATCAATTGGGTTTTCCATGTTGACAATAAGAGGCGACTATCCAGTCTTTTCCTAATCACGAATGTAAAAAGGGGGTGCCAATTGTTACTACCGATGACGCCCACGCTTCTATGGTTTCATAGCCCGTCCGTGGACTATGTATTGCACATCGATATGTTCTTAGTCTATTCCTAAATAGTTAGCAGTACCTGATTGCCAGGTTGCTAGAGGGATGTTTCGGTATACACCAGAGGTGCATTGAAACGCATAGATTCAGAGTCAGAACAAGACTGTTTTTTCATTGGAACATCAGCTCCTTTTATTTAGTGGCTTTCTGTAATACATTAACACAAATAATACAATCATACAATCTTATGCTAATGGCAAAGATGCCTGGGTCGGCGGTGACAATATTTGGCAATAACAATTTGGGTTGAAATATGAGCCTAGCGCATCGTCCAAACGGACGACCACCAACGAGTAAACATGCAGTCAGCATAACATGTAGCGCACTCGAGTGCCTTGATGCAAATTGCTTACGCATGTTGGCCATCGCACCCATGCTGACCTGACCTAGTCAATTTGTGACAAAACATTCTGTGTTGTATTTATTGCTTGGCTGATAGATGCTGGAAGGATGTTTTGGGTCGATGCGTGTATAGCACACCTCCCCCCCTTTAAAGAATGATGTAATGAAAGAGAAAGTGTAATGAAATCATTCTTGCGTTTTGCCTTCCCAGATGTATTTGTTTGAGTTTTACAATATGTTGGTTTTCCTTAAGTTTCTAACACTTTGTCTTAACTAAATAACTTTATTTCTACACTAACCGAATTTTGCACTCCTCAGCATATAGCTGGGAACTTTCACCTACCTCGTTATTTTATTTTTTTAAGTTTCATATATTTTTTATTTTATTTTATTTTTTTTTTTTTTGTGAGAGGTTAGGCTCGGTGGGACTCTAGTTAAAGTTATTTACGCCTTAATTATTCAACATTTACTGATTTTCCTGATACATTTACTGATTTTCCTGAAATTATGTGTTCTATTTCGCAATTTGGTTCACTGATTTTTATTATTTTATAAGGTCCAAGATAAAAGGAATCTAGTTTTCTTCTATTTTCATTTTTTAAGAAAATCATGTCGTTAATTGCAACTTTAATGGGATTTATGTTATTATCAAACTCTTTTTTTCTTCGATATTTATGCTCCAATAATTTTTGTTTTACTATTTCATGTGACTTTTCAAGTTTAAACTTTAATTCATTACTGAATGATTCAAAGTTATAGATGGGTTCATTACTATTTTCTAATACGTCTTGCGGGAGAGAAGCCTTTCTGCCAAATATCAACTCAAATGGGGTAAAATTATGATCTGTGTGCGGGGTTGTGTTGTATGAGAATTCATAATATTTGATCCAATCATCCCAATCAGACTGATGCTCATTGGTGAACGATCGCAGATACTCATTAAGGCATCTGTGATTTCTCTCCAATGAACCAATAGATTGAGGGTGATATGGTGTTGAAAAGGTTTGCTTAATTTGGAGTAACTTACTAATCTGTTCAAGTACTTCATTGTTATATTCAGTACCTTGATCAGATCGTAGTTCGAGAAAATTGCCAAAAGTCAGAATAAAATTTTCGACTAATGCTCTAGCTATGGTGTTTGCTTCTTTATTAGGGATCGGAATTATGGATATATATTTTGTAAGGTCACATTGAATCGTAATGCAGTACCGGTTATTTTTATTAGATTTGGGTAAAGGACCAACTGTGTCTATTGATATTACTTCGAAAGCTTTTGATGGTGTTGTGGTTATGACCATTGGTTCTTTCGTATGCTTGATAATCTTATTTCTTTTGCACAATTCGCAGGCCTGGACGAATTGGGCAATAGACCTTTTCATATCGCGCCATCTATATTTTTCTCGGAGTCTTAGGTACAGTCTGAATTGACCTACATGTCCTCCAACTGGTGTATTATGATGATTGCTTAGTAATGTTTGAATTTCTTCCGGGTTATTTATAAAGATTGGTTCTTTATAAATGATAAGTTTTAAAGTTTTTAATATTTTATTAGCTATAGTTTTTAATAAATTTAATGGTACTATGGTAAAAATAAAATCGTTTGCCGGCAATGCTAAATTTTTCGCGCCTAGTCTTTTTGTAATTTGTTCGATTTCTGGAAGAGCACACTCGAATGCGTGACTTCCATTTCTAACGTCTTGATGCACTTGTGCAACAATCGTTTTGCAATTTTTCTTCAATATCATAAATTTCAATGTATTGCCCACTACGGCTGTGCACAGCTTCATCATTTTTCTTGTTTCCGTAGGGCGTTCAGTTTCATATGTAGAGAGGTGATCAGTCTCCTTTTTTTCATTTTCAATGCTAATATCTTTTAAATTATTTTTAACTAATTTTTGTGCCTTACGGGTCATAGACCTAGTATTAACTATCATAACATTAGAAATTTTTAATTCGTCAGATGTAGTAGCTATTCGCGATAATGAATTGTTGATCGATATATATACCGCTGTTACGGTTGTTAAAATGAGTCGTTACATAGGCACTTGTTGTATATAGGCACTGATTTCGATAATAGTTTCAAGGGACTGGTAGTTATTGTTAATACCTTATTGACGCGCGGCTCGCAGGCGACGCTCCAGAGCGCTCATGCCAGTCAAACTGGGCTGAGGAGTCAATACTGGCCCTGCGGTACCAGGAGGTTTCAATGTGGAAGGCCCTGATGGAATGGATCCAGTATCACGGGAGATGGGAGTTTTAGGAGGTGTCATAAACTGTGTTAATATGTAACGGATAGGGCTTTTAGTAGCCGGGGGCATCGTATCCAGATACGGCTCCAAAATATTACGTGTGCGGGCGAATTTATCCTTTTGTTCATGATTCAGGGCCATGTTAATACCAAAAAGATAGGTGATGGAGAATAATCCTTTACACTCTGCCTCCAGTGCCTGATAATACTCCAAGTAATGAGGTTTAGCATTAAGCAGAGCCATAATTGATGCCTCTGTGTTCGCAGAGCTCCCGGCGGAATAAGCCGCTAGATCATTAGCTAGCGCTTGTTTTAGACGGTTCAATTGTTGATCAGCGGGCACTGTTGCGGGTGTCGAAACATGGGTTGCCGGAGGGATAACTTGAGCTCGAGGGATACGGGTGTCGGTTTGGATGACATCCTGTTGTTTTAAAAACCCGGATTGAGATACGATGGTTGAAAGGTTATGGATCTGTGTCGTTAGAGCACTGACGGATGCTGTTAGGGTCTCTAGTTGAGTCGACATCTGAGTCATTTTGTCCTCTAGTGCGATCTTCTGTGCATGGTCATTGTCCAGTTGTTCTTGTAAGGATTGGAAGTATGTGCCCAGACTGTCTACGAAACCGCTGGTCTTACCTGTCACCTCTTCATGGAGAATACCCAGGCATTTCTTCAACTCGTTATGGTCCTGTCTTCGGATATTGGAGCCCCACTTGAACATTAACAGTGAGTACATCATTGTGCCTGCAGGCGACAACGGTATATAATCAAGATTCGTCCTGTCGTTACCATATGTTATGAGGAATTGTGACAGCCCGCAAAGGAGCTTGTGTGATAATCCCGCAGGATATGCCTGCGTCTTCTTCAGCTCTCTAATGTCCCTGATGATCTTGGTGTTCATCTCATTCCTGGTCTCCTCTACACACTCAAGCATTTTAATTGCTGCTATATGCTCGATCACCTCAGGCATACAAGAGTCTGCCAGTTTGTATACAGTTGCTGATGATTCCCGCAATTTTTTAATCACTTCGACAGGGGTCATCCCATAATGCGTCCGCTGCTACATTTTCCTTACCTTTAATATATACAACATCGTAGTCGTATCCTTCAAGATCGATACGAATTCTAGTCAATTTCGAGGTTGGATTCTTGATTCCGAATAGATACACAAGAGGTCTGTGATCTGTTCGTACTGTGAATCGTCTTCCATACAAATAGGCTTCGAAATAATTTATGGCCCAATGTATGGCGATTAGTTCTTTTAGTATGGTCGGTTTATTTCTTTCTGCTGGAATAAACGTCTTACTTGCGAACGCAATAGGTCGTTCTCCTGCTTCAGAAATTTGAGATAAGACAGCTCCGCATCCTATGTCTGACGCGTCTGTCGTTAGTTTAAATTTTTGGGTAAAATCGGGGTATTGCAATAATCTTGGAGACATCAGCTGTTGTCTCAACAGATCGAATGCATTTTGACATTTATCAGTCCATGTAAAAGTAACGTTTTTCTTCAGTAATTGGTTTAATGGGTAAGCTATGTCAGCAAAGTTTTCGACAAATCTACGATAATAATTGCAAAAAGCAACGAATCTTCGCACATCGTCTACATTTTTGGGAATTGGATAGTCCCTAATGGCTTTAAATTTGGAGTCGTCGGGCAATATTCCCTGATCGGTTATTTTATGACCAAGATAGGTCACTTCGGTTTTTAAAAATTTACATTTGGATAAATTTAATTCTAAATTATATTTCCTCATTCGTTCAAATACTGATTCTAAATTTGACAAATGATGTTTCAACGAACATCCGATAATAACAATATCATCTATATAGATAAATGCACGTTCAGGCGTTAAACCTGCCATAGCAATAGCCATCATCCTTTGAAAACTATTTGGACTAATATTTAATCCAAAAGGTAATCGTTTGAACTGATAGTGCCCAGAGTTGGTAGAAAATGCGGTATACTTCCTGGAATTACTGTCCAAGGGGATCTGATGAAAACCTGACATCAGATCCAGTGTGCTAAAATATTTTGCTCTACCAAGTTGGTCTAGTATACTTTCAATTCTTGGTAGCGGAAATTTGTCTGGCATAATTTTCTTGTTTAGTTGCCTAAAATCAACAACTAAACGCCATTTGTTTTCTGAATTATCCGACTTTTTCGGGACCAGCAAAATCGGGGAATTATATGACGAAACTGAGGGTTCTATAATTTCGTCTTTTAACATTTTCTGAACTTGCCTTTCGATTTCTTCACCTTGGGCATGAATAGTTTTATAGTTGGGTATATACACAGGAACATTATCGTTAAGACTGATGTTCTGCGTATAAAAATTATTGGTTGTTAGTTTCTCATCTTCCAAGTTAAAAATATCTTCATACTGGATGATCAATTTTTCCAGTTCTTGCTTAGCATGTGGAGTAAGGTGCTGAGTATCCAAATTTGTCAAAATTTTATTTCGTCTAATAGATTTGTTTACTGGGTACTTTTTGTGCGGTACTATTCGATAATTTCTAAGTGGTTCCATATAGAAATTAAAATCTGAATAAGCGACATAAGCTGCTTTATCGGTAGTATTGATGAATTTTAATATTGGTTCTTTAGCTGATATGATCGTATTCCCACAAAAAGTTCCAGGTTGAATTTCCTGTGAGTGTACCACCATATCCTCTTGTAAATTTTGATTTGGTATGTAACGGGTAACTTCGCATCGTGGAGGTAAAAAGAAATTGTTTTGGAAATTATCTTCAATAGGTATCAAAATAAGCTGATTGTCTACAGTAAATGACAACATCCACGGTTCGTAGTCAATTTTACACTTATTTCTTGCCAAGAAATCTTTTCCAATGATTCCGTCCGTTGGAATAGGGAAATCATTTGAAACTATTTGGAATTTCTGCTGAATAGGTATACCCTCAACTAATATGTTAGCGAAAGTACTTCCTAAAGAGTGAATTCCTTCATCTCCTATACCTGATATGACGCATTTTTCTTCAGGGTAGTAAATTTGAGACGATTTTACTTTACGACTTTTAATGATAGATATATCAGAACCTGTGTCAACAATAAAAGTACACTGGGTTTCCGGTAAATCTATTTTTAAAATAACGTAATTGGAGGTCGATGCATTCACTGTAAATGTCGACCAAACTGTGTGCCTAAAAAAGTATTGTTTTGTGCCGGCTGTTGTTGCTGTTGATAAGTGGATTGCGGCTGCTGATAAACTGGTTGTTGCTGATTTTGTTGGTAACCTACAGGCGGTAATTGTTGAAAAACGGGTTGTATTGCCTGTGGTATAGGCTGCATGAAATAGGTAGAACGTGTTTCGTATCGTCCTCTTCCTCTATTCCATTGGCCTCTGAAATTTTGTCCTCTGAAGTTTTGACCTCTAAAATTTTGTCCTTGGCCATAACTGTGTCCTTGGCTATAATTGCCTCGGAAATTTTGAAATCTTGGTTGCCCATGATTACGAGAAAATGATCTTTGGCCGGCAGAAAAATTTCTTCTGTCGCTGTTAAATCCACCACGGCCACGACCACGTTGGTTGGGATTGTTGTTTGTATAGAACATTTGTGCCATCGAGGATTTCTGTCTTTCTTCAGAATAGTTTTCCTGAAGTTTTTGGATGGCTTCATTGATCTTAGTGAATGTACCGGCTCTTAGAATCAACTTCGAATCCGCATGGTCTATTCCGTTAATCAGAGATTCGATACCACTTTTAGTAGCCATTTGCATAGCCTTGTCAGTAGGTATAGTTTCGTCAATGTAGGTTGCTGCAAGCTGTTGGGTTAGTTTCTCCACCTCTTTGCAGAATTCTTCCACAGTGCCCCTTTTTTTAGAGCACTCATTTTTGCTTTAATGTTGTCCGAACTTATTTTCGGAGCACATTGGGTTTTAAGCTTTTCCAGTGTTTCATTTAAATTTTGTGCCCCCGTTATTGACTGACGTGCAACTCCAGTCAACCTTGTTTTGATAAATTTAAAAACAGTTTCGTCTGCCGCTGTTTTCTGCGCCACTGTCGCGTCTGCAAATTCTCCATTGACGGTATCAGAGAATAATGCAACGGCATCGAGAAAAGAGTTGAGATGGTCCGGAGACCCATCATAAGTTTGGATGAGGGATGTCCCCAATTTGATGTCGACAGTAGGCATTTTTACTTCCCTTTTAAATGATAACCTTTTAGAAATAATAGCCGCTCTAACTACTGTTTTAAATTTAGGTTTTAATATAATTGAATTATTTAGTAGTTTTAGAGAGTCTTCAGTTATTGTTTTAAGAGTTTGATATTTTTGACATTCCGTATTCCATAAATCTGATGCGATGGAATTTTGTGCGCTTAGCAAAATAGTTTTATATTGTTTTAAAAGCTTTATTAAAAATTCCTTTTTTTGTACGATATTTTCTTGAGATCGTGGTCTTTTTATATTTTTGGTAATATTATTGAACTCTTTTGTGATACTAGCTTCAATTATCTGAAGCTCTTCTAACATTTAAAAGATATAAAAATTCTTCAGTAGATTTGAGATAATTATTATTCGCTATTATATATATAATTGCATTGTTTGTTCGTCCCGTTAACTTTCTGCACTCACCCTGTAAATTAGATTGAGGTTACCTGCTTGCCTGCTTGTTGTCCGGGTTGCTCTCTGCTGCTTCAATAGGATTGTTGTTTATATTGTCTATAATTTTCATTGCTCACTGTTGTGTTGAGCAGGCGCCTTTTCTGTATTTTCTCGATCACCGGTATTAATGTTGTTTTGTTGCTGTTGACTCTGTAGCTCCCTCATCAATGCTTCTGCCTCGCGATCGTCGTAAGTAAGTCTGATGTAATGGAAAACTTCCCCTGTCTGTGCATCGACTTGGTACACATTTGTTGCAAAGAACTGCATTTTCTTCCTTTCAATGGTCTTCCAGCAACACACAAATTTCTTCACAAGTCACTTCTTAGTACAAAATCGCTAACACGCGTCCGCCTAGGTTTTTTTTCGACGCTTCTTGATGTGTCATGAGTCCCTTGTCCGTAGTGATCACTACCGATCCAGTGATACTTGGGCATACCGTCGATGCATAACTTAATAGTTCGTCTGCTCTTACAGACCTACGATTCACTAAGCCAATGTTACTGAGGCTTATTTGTTTAACTTTGTACCGATTATACGATACTTTCTTCGCTTGTAAAAAGTCTTCTTTCATTAACAAATGGATAAATTGTTTACATATACCATTTGATACGACAATTGTACTATTTTTCTTCGTTGCCAAGTTGGCCACTAAATCTTGTAATTTGTTCATCGTTAATAAGCAACAATTAATTTCATTTCACTGTACTCTCCGTCTAACGTCCTCCACAAACGTTTGTTTTCCCGTATCACTGTCCAGCCATAACATAATATAGCTAACTGCGTTCCGATGGTCACTATCGTTAATATAAATTCTTCTCTTGACATACTTCTAAAGCACTGAGTTTTTCACTTTTCTATCGTAAGCTCACTAAGTTTGCTTAGTTTGTTTGCCTTTTTTATGACTTGCCTAGTCATTCGCCTTTGGATTTCTCCCCACAAACTTAAAACAAGCTGAATTGTTACACCAGCCGATATGAACCACAACCAGGTTGTTATGGAGTTCAGTGTTGTCGTGTGCTCTAACTGGTTGTTCACTATTTCGATGTGACTATCACCGTTATGATTCACTTGGGCTTTTGATTCCTCGGAGCCCATTCTTCGTGGTGTTTCACTAACTTGGTCTGGATTATTCACAATTTTTCTCACTTGACTTTTTCCGACGATTACTGGTTCGGATTAACTCGCGGTCGCCATTTCATAGCCCGTCCGTGGACTATGTATTGCACATCGATATGTTACTGACCTTAGTCTATTCCTAAATAGTTAGCAGTACCTGATTACCAGGTTGCTAGAGGGATGTTTCCTGTAGTCTACACGTGGTTTGAACACGGCAACAGCGGTAGCGCGTAGCGCGATTAACTGGGTGTAACACCTAGCTGTTACAATTCCTTGGGTCGGGCGCGAGTTTCTAGGCAACTGATCGTCGTTAGCAACCACATATCCTAGTTGTGTTTGGGAACCGACTTCTGTTTCTATGGGTCCGATAACCGAGGGTATCTTAGCGCCAGCAACTTTCGTTGAGACGTGTCTAAGCAACTCGATGCAAAAAGGGATCCCATTAAAGTTCCGTCCGAACACTATGTCAGTTAAATCCTGAACTTCTCCGTCGTAAGCAGCTTCGATTCCTAATTCGGTGTAAATGTTACGTACTTCTGGCGTAATGGGAATACTCCTGGGGATGTATCCAAGTAATGCGCGTGTGGGTTGAAGAGCGTGCAGGTCAGCAGCTGGAGTAATTCCAACCGGCAGTCGCCACATCTCGACTCCTGGAGGGTTCGCAGCTTCATGAAGCACGGAATAGGCGGCAACGCCTGGGGACGGTGTACTACCATAAATATGGTGGGTGTCTCCATCGACGAGGCCAAAGAATCCGGCTATACCATTGACGGCGTTCTCGTTAATTTCGGGAACGCTAACATGCCATTTACGAGAATTCGGGTCTCTGACCGGACCGATAGCTGATAAGTACACAGCAATAGCCTTCGGAATACAGATTCCAGTTGGCATATGTGACTTAAAGTCAATATAAGCGGTCAGAGGGATCTCGTTCTGGTGAGCTCGTACAAAGTACAATCTCTCCCATAGCAACATCGTACAATAGTAGGTCCACATTGCTTCGCTAACATTACGAATCCAATATCTATCCTGAGACATCATGTCTCGGTAAATGGATTCCACCAGATCAAAGTACCCGGAATAATTAAGACGAAGTTCCGGTACTCGTTTTAGAAACCCCAACGCCGAAAGATCAGCGACACTGAAAGCGTCAATGTCACACGGATCGTTTTTTGGCGTGGTGAAGCTCGTAGAAAGATTTTTTGGAGTAAAATCTGGCTCTCCTTCTACGTTTGGCATTCGACGGATCCTAGGATCCGCTTGACGAGAGGGCTCATCTCGAGAGATTGGCCCTTTGCGCGGTTTAAAGGTGAATTTCCTTTTGGTTTTAGGCTCTGAAAACGCCGCGGAAGCGGCGGCTTTATTATCAAAGTTAAGTCTTCGACGGACGGTTCGGCTTTTTTAAAAAAAAGTCTACTCTCGATCACGGTCAGAAATGAACTGACTGGACATTCTTTATTTTACTTTCATCAAACCTCACAATAAACAAAACGATATTGCCTCCTAGCCTAAACAATCAGAATGATACGCGATACCGCGCGGATGTTTTGTCGTCGTCAGCGATAATCCGTGTGACCAACTGACGAATGACGATTGCTTTACTTTGCTGTGGTGCGTGGGCCACTGGGTGATAACTTATATTGTCAGCTTTGAAGTCGTACGGTTTCGAAATCTTGTAACTGTAGGATAATTTGGGTTCAATCATGTTAACATTCGCTCCAGTATCTACAAGAAATGGAAACTCGCCAATATTTGTTTTTAAATAGATAAACGGAAGAGTTGGAATTACCAACTCGGATTCCATTCTAAAAAATTAGTCTGAGATGATGAGGATGGTTGCGGATCTTCTTGATTGACGGGGCCCTCTTCAGCTGTTGGTGCATCATCACGCTGAATGTCTGGCTGTGGTTGTTCTTCGTGCTCTTGTGGTTCAAATTGCGATTGATAATAATGGTAATAAAAATCTTCGTATCCTGAATCACACTCTGGGTAACCAGGATATGCATAACTATATTCGAGCGGGTGAGCCACTCGTTTAAAATGCTGTGGTTGATTAAATGGGAACGGATGTGGTCTTTTGACTCCCATGGGAGGTCTATTACCGTAATTTATGTTCCTTGACCTGATACTTGGATCCACTTCCATGGGTTCCGGTTTAGGAAATGGTCTACTGTTTTGTTGAAATTGTTGGTTTGGCATGAAAGGTCTTGGTGGAAATTGTGGAACTTGGGGTCCATAATTGAATTTAGGCCATTGAAACGGTTGCATAGGCACAAATGGTTGTTGAAAACTTCTAGTAAAAGGTTGTAATGGTTGTTTTTTAGGTGGCAATCTGGGAGGTGTTCCTAAATCCATTGGTTTTGGGATATTAGATGCATGTTCATTTCGATATGGAGCCGATCGGGTGTCCATGTTGAAATATTCCAGGCAAAACTGATAGGCATGGTTTAGTGTCTTTGGAGAGAAAGTTTTCAGAAGTTGGCATAAGGGTTTTTCTAGCCCCCTAATAAAAGAATCAATTGCCTTTTCTCGAAAGTAATCAATGTGTGAATTTGCATGTAGGAAAAATTTTGGTTCTGTCTGAATTTGAGCGATAATTGACGATAGTAGCTCATTAACACGAGAATAATAACTCCCTAAGCTTTCATTAGGTGCTTTTTTGATGGACGTTAACTCAAAATCTAGGGTTTTCAAATCCCTTTTATATTTATAGTACAGCAAAAGTGTACTTTTGATATTGTTCCAATTGTGCATGATATTATTTGCATTAAGAATGTCGGCGGCTTCGCCTTTAATTTTTCTTCGAACAGAACGTCCGATAAGCTCAAGTTGAGCATCGGTTGCACCGTGTTCACGATACATATCGATTACACCTTGAACGTCGGCTAACCAATTAATTAATTCGGTTGGTCGACCGTCAAAGGGTTGTAGGTCACGCAGAAAATCTGGTAACTTCCCTAACTCAATAAATTGCTGCATGGTTAGCGGTGGGTTAACCGGCTCTCCATTGATAGCGGCGTTTGGATTAGCCATTATTGTTTGATACTAATGTAGCAAAACTATGAGACACTAAAAGCTAAATCTACTGTATCGTTTGATTCACTGTATTCACTCAGATTTAAAAATTGATTGCACTTATAAGAATAATCACTATTTGATAATTCGATTTGATTTCATCAATAAATTGCACTTTCTCTTATTAAAAAAATACTCCTTTAGTCGGTTTATAATAAAAAATGGAAAAACTTACATAAAGGACCGTGTCCTGAGTCCGGCCAACATTGGATCGTTGGTCTTTTGGTGGCTGTCGTCCTCACACTCGGGGGATCCGCAGGCAGGCGAGTTTGGATTGTCCTTTTTGCTGGAGCGCTACTGGGGTCCTGGCACGCCGATCGGGTGATCCACGGTGTCCTGCGGGTCGCTTTGTGATATATTGAAGGTGTGGCTCTTGGAACCACTTAGAAGAATTTTTCAAAGATTTTTACACTTCACTTATATCACTTATACTGTTCCCGATATGGAGGATCTCGCCGGAGCCTCCAGTTAAATTTTCACGGATGGAAGTTTCTTTTTTGAAAAAAGCTACTTAACTACCCTAGAGCCGAAATCGAACTAAACGTTTATTACAATCTATCTATTAACTACACTTCATTTGCCTGCACTAGCACTTTTCGTCGTCGCATATCGAAACAGCTGGATCGCGTCGATGACCGATGGTTACATCCGCCCCGATGCCGTCGTCAGCAATCTCCACTGCACCCATTCTGGCGGCTCCGTTACCGACTCGCTGCAGCTGGGTCGTCAGCATTTTTGGTTAACGCCAACCGGGTAGCTCCGTTGCTAACTCGCGTAGCGCGATTAACTGGGTGTAACACCTAGCTGTTACAATTCCTTGGGTCGGGCGTGAGTTTCTAGGCAACTGAGCGTCGTTAGCAACCACATATCCTAGTTGTGTTTGGGAACCGACTTCTGTTTCTATGGGTCCGATAACCGAGGGTATCTTAGCGCCAGCAACTTTCGTTGAGACGTGTCTAAGCAACTCGATGCAAAAAGGGATCCCATTAAAGTTCCGTCCGAACACTATGTCAGTTAAATCCTGAACTTCTCCGTCGTAAGCAGCTTCGATTCCTAATTCGGTGTAAATGTTACGTACTTCTGGCGTAATGGGAATACTCCTGGGGATGTATCCAAGTAATGCGCGTGTGGGTTGAAGAGCGTGCAGGTCAGCAGCTGGAGTAATTCCAACCGGCAGTCGCCACATCTCGACTCCTGGAGGGTTCGCAGCTTCATAAAGCACGGAATAGGCGGCAACGCCTGGGGACGGTGTACTACCATAAATATGGTGGGTGTCTCCATCGACGAGGCCAAAGAATCCGGCTATACCATTGACGGCGTTCTCGTTAATTTCGGGAATGCTAACATGCCATTTACGAGAATTCGGGTCTCTGACTGGACCGATAGCTGATAAGTACACAGCAATAGCCTTCGGAATACAGATTCCAGTTGGCATATGTGACTTAAAGTCAATATAAGCGGTCAGAGGGATCTCGTTCTGGTGAGCTCGTACAAAGTACAATCTCTCCCATAGCAACATCGTACAATAGTAGGTCCACATTGCTTCGCTAACATTACGAATCCAATATCTATCTTGAGACATCATGTCTCGGTAAATGGATTCCACCAGATCAAAGTACCCGGAATAATTAAGACGAAGTTCCGGTACTCGTTTTAGAAACCCCAACGCCGAAAGATCAGCGACACTGAAAGCGTCAATGTCACACGGATCGTTTTTTGGCGTGGTGATTTGGAATCTGGTTTACTACTCTTGATTTCGTTTACCACGTTTGGAGATTTTTCCGAGCCAAACATCTTGTTGTACAGGGAAAAATTCGAAGCATCAATCTGACGACCAGCATCTACCAATTGCTGCAAAGTCGTGGTGGGCTTCCATAGCAGGTATTTCTTGTAGTCACCACGCATATTACGGGGTATGTTAGCATACTCTACACGTGGTTTGAACACGGCAACAGCGGTAGCGCGTAGCGCGATTAACTGGGTGTAACACCTAGCTCTACAATTCCTTGGGTCGGGCGTGAGTTTCTAGGCAACTGATCGTCGTTAGCAACCACATATCCTAGTTGTGTTTGGGAACCGACTTCTGTTTCTATGGGTCCGATAACCGAGGGTATCTTAGCGCCAGCAACTTTCGTTGAGACGTGTCTAAGCAACTCGATGCAAAAAGGGATCCCATTAAAGTTCCGTCCGAACACTATGTCAGTTAAATCCTGAACTTCTCCGTCGTAAGCAGCTTCGATTCCTAATTCGGTGTAAATGTTACGTACTTCTGGCGTAATGGGAATACTCCTGGGGATGTATCCAAGTAATGCGCGTGTGGGTTGAAGAGCGTGCAGGTCAGCAGCTGGAGTAATTCCAACCGGCAGTCGCCACATCTCGACTCCTGGAGGGTTCGCAGCTTCATAAAGCACGGAATAGGCGGCAACGCCTGGGGACGGTGTACTACCATAAATATGGTGGGTGTCTCCATCGACGAGGCCAAAGAATCCGGCTATACCATTGACGGCGTTCTCGTTAATTTCGGGAACGCTAACATGCCATTTACGAGAATTCGGGTCTCTGACCGGACCGATAGCTGATAAGTACACAGCAATAGCCTTCGGAATACAGATTCCAGTTGGCATATGTGACTTAAAGTCAATATAAGCGGTCAGAGGGATCTCGTTCTGGTGAGCTCGTACAAAGTACAATCTCTCCCATAGCAACATCGTACAATAGTAGGTCCACATTGCTTCGCTAACATTACGAATCCAATATCTATCCTGAGACATCATGTCTCGGTAAATGGATTCCACCAGATCAAAGTACCCGGAATAATTAAGACGAAGTTCCGGTACTCGTTTTAGAAACCCCAACGCCGAAAGATCAGCGACACTGAAAGCGTCAATGTCACACGGATCGTTTTTTGGCGTGGTGAAGCTCGTAGAAAGATTTTTTGGAGTAAAATCTGGCTCTCCTTCTACGTTTGGCATTCGACGGATCCTAGGATCCGCTTGACGAGAGGGCTCATCTCGAGAGATTGGCCCTTTGCGCGGTTTAAAGGTGAATTTCCTTTTGGTTTTAGGCTCTGAAAACGGCGGCTTTATTATCAATTGGGTTTTCCATGTTGACAATAAGAGGCGACTATCCAGTCTTTTCCTAATCACGAATGTAAAAAGGGGGGGGGGGCCAATTGTTACTACCGATGACGCCCACGCGTCTATGGCATGGACGTCCTCACGTCCCGAGCTAGCTCACCTGTAATTCTGCCTCTCAGGGTCGGCACACGTGTTTGGGGAATACTCACCGTAACAGACCTCGATCGTTCTCAACCTGTAAATCTTTCTTTCGGTTTTACAAATTCTAAACACCAAGCTTTTCCATTCAAAATATAATCTAACTCTACTCAATCTTTTGGGGGGGGGGGTTAATTTGATCTGATTTTGATTATTCTTGGCCTAGCTCACTGCTCGAGTTACCTTGACCTTGAAGGCTGGAACCGATGACTGCCGGATCTTTCTGGAGCGCTTCACCCGTACCAGGGCTGGGTTTCGTTCCAAAACGTGGAACGAGGTGCTCGGCCGTGTATAACGAATGGCCACGGTCGTTTCGTGACGTTACGACCGGCTCAGTGCACCTGGGAGAGACGGTTCACTTCACTACGACACTATCTTGTTCACGTACTTGACCGGATAACGCACTTTACGGACAGTCTATGTAGTCGATTCAAGACTTGCACACCGGATTTTCACTATAGCTGGCCCCAACGTGGCGATAAGGGGGTCCAGTCTACTCGAATAATCTACCGGATGGGTGATATGATCACTACACACACAACTACTGTCCGGATCGTAACACTTTTGAGACTCACTGAGGATTATCACTTTTTGAGCACTTTGGATTAGTATACTTGCACCAGTCTTCTTCGTCAGCCAGGATGTTCACCAAAAGAGAGCTGCTCTAGGGTGCGAGCTCCTTTTATACCCCTCCAGGTAGTTGGGGTTCTATTGTGCGACGTTCATCCCATTGTCTTGCGCGAATCGGCTACAAGCTTGTTCGCCTCGGCAAATGAACTTCCGCCGCTCAGGCACTTTCGAACAGTGGCAACACTGAGTTACCCTAAAGCCCTATCAGTGGATCTACTATGCTAGTACCTCCCTTGATTTTTTTATTATGGTGTTTAATATTGGTCATGAAATTTACAATTATATATATACATATTTTTTTTTTTTTACAATCAGAATAAAGTGCAAAATAAAAATAACCGAAACAGATTTTCCCTGTTGGAACATTTGTCAAATGTTACAATGTTCCCCTCTTCGGAAAAAAATTACACATTTTAATTATGGGTAATTTTAATTCAAATCTTTCGTGACGATTGATACATGATATGAGTATCACATAATTTCTTTTGGGTAGTAGGTCCGGATCGTTCATTTACTGGACGATTGTTGACGAGTTATTGTGAAACTCTTCATTTTTTTTAAGTCTCCGTGGTTACGACATGATATGCTCATTTTAATCTTTCTTTCTTCCTGAGAAAACATCTTTCATAGCCCGTCCGTGGACTATGTATTGCACATCGATATGTTACTGATCTTAGTCTATTCCTAAATAGTTAGCAGTACCTGATTACCAGGTTGCTAGAGGGAAGTTTCGGTATACACCAGAGGTGCATTGAAACGCATAGATTCAGAGTCAGAACAAGACTGTTCTTTCATTGGAACATCAGCTCCTTTTATTTAGTGGCTTTCTGTAATACATTAACACAAATAATACAATCATACAATCTTATGCTAATGGCAAAGATGCCTGGGTCGGCGGTGACAATATTTGGCAATAACAATTTGGGTTGAAATATGAGCCTAGCGCATCGTCCAAACGGACGACCACCAACGAGTAAACATGCAGTCAGCATAACATGTAGCGCACTCGAGTGCCTTGATGCAAATTGCTTACGCATGTTGGCCATCGCACCCATGCTGACCTGACCTAGTCAATTTGTGACAAAACATTCTGTGTTGTATTTATTGCTTGGCTGATAGATGCTGGAAGGATGTTTTGGGTCGATGCGTGTATAGCACACCTCCCCCCCTTTAAAGAATGATGTAATGAAAGAGAAAGTGTAATGAAATCATTCTTGCGTTTTGCCTTCCCAGATGTCTTTGTTTGAGTTTTACAATATGTTGGTTTTCCTTAAGTTTCTAACACTTTGTCTTAACTAAATAACTTTATTTCTACACTAACCGAATTTTGCACTCCTCAGCATATAGCTGGGAACTTTCACCTACCTCGTTATTTTATTTTTTTAAGTTTCATATATTTTTTATTTTATTTTATTTTTTTTTTTTGTGAGAGGTTAGGCTCGGTGGGACTCTAGTTAAAGTTATTTACGCCTTAATTATTCAACATTTACTGATTTTCCTGATACATTTACTGATTTTCCTGAAATTATGTGTTCTATTTCGCAATTTGGTTCACTGATTTTTATTATTTTATAAGGTCCAAGATAAAAGGAATCTAGTTTTCTTCTATTTTCATTTTTTAAGAAAATCATGTCGTTAATTGCAACTTTAATGGGATTTATGTTATTATCAAACTCTTTTTTTCTTCGGTATTTATGCTCCAATAATTTTTGTTTTACTATTTCATGTGACTTTTCAAGTTTAAACTTTAATTCATTACTGAATGATTCAAAGTTGTAGATGGGTTCATTACTATTTTCTAATACGTCTTGCGGGAGAGAAGCCTTTCTGCCAAATATCAACTCAAATGGGGTAAAATTATGATCTGTGTGCGGGGTTGTGTTGTATGAGAATTCATAATATTTGATCCAATCATCCCAATCAGACTGATGCTCATTGGTGAACGATCGCAGATACTCATTAAGGCATCTGTGATTTCTCTCCAATGAACCAATAGATTGAGGGTGATATGGTGTTGAAAAGGTTTGCTTAATTTGGAGTAACTTACTAATCTGTTCAAGTACTTCATTGTTATATTCAGTACCTTGATCAGATCGTAGTTCGAGAAAATTGCCAAAAGTCAGAATAAAATTTTCGACTAATGCTCTAGCTATGGTGTTTGCTTCTTTATTAGGGATCGGAATTATGGATATATATTTTGTAAGGTCACATTGAATCGTAATGCAGTACCGGTTATTTTTATTAGATTTGGGTAAAGGACCAACTGTATCTATTGATATTACTTCGAAAGCTTTTGATGGTGTTGTGGCTATGACCATTGGTTCTTTCGTATGCTTGATAATCTTATTTCTTTTGCACAATTCGCAGGTCTGGACGAATTGGGCAATAGACCTTTTCATATCGCGCCATCTATATTTTTCTCGGAGTCTTAGGTACAGTCTGAATTGACCTACATGTCCTCCAACTGGTGTATTATGATGATTGCTTAGTAATGTTTGAATTTCTTCCGGGTTATTTATAAAGATTGGTTCTTTATAAATGATAAGTTTTAAAGTTTTTAATATTTTATTAGCTATAGTTTTTAATAAATTTAATGGTACTATGGTAAAAATAAAATCGTTTGCCGGCAATGCTAAATTTTTCGCGCCTAGTCTTTTTGTAATTTGTTCGATTTCTGGAAGAGCACACTCGAATGCGTGACTTCCATTTCTAACGTCTTGATGCACTTGTGCAACAATCGTTTTGCAATTTTTCTTCAATATCATAAATTTCAATGTATTGCCCACTACGGCTGTGCACAGCTTCATCATTTTTCTTGTTTCCGTAGGGCGTTCAGTTTCATATGTAGAGAGGTGATCAGTCTCCTTTTTTTCATTTTCAATGCTAATATCTTTTAAATTATTTTTAACTAATTTTTGTGCCTTACGGGTCATAGACCTAGTATTAACTATCATAACATTAGAAATTTTTAATTCGTCAGATGTAGTAGCTATTCGCGATAATGAATTGTTGATCGATATATATACCGCTGTTACGGTTGTTAAAATGAGTCGTTACATAGGCACTTGTTGTATATAGGCACTGATTTCGATAATAGTTTCAAGGGACTGGTAGTTATTGTTAATACCTTATTGACGCGCGGCTCGCAGGCGACGCTCCAGAGCGCTCATGCCAGTCAAACTGGGCTGAGGAGTCAATACTGGCCCTGCGGTACCAGGAGGTTTCAATGTGGAAGGCCCTGATGGAATGGATCCAGTATCACGGGAGATGGGAGTTTTAGGAGGTGTCATAAACTGTGTTAATATGTAACGGATAGGGCTTTTAGTAGCCGGGGGCATCGTATCCAGATACGGCTCCAAAATATTACGTGTGCGGGCGAATTTATCCTTTTGTTCATGATTCAGGGCCATGTTAATACCAAAAAGATAGGTGATGGAGAATAATCCTTTACACTCTGCCTCCAGTGCCTGATAATACTCCAAGTAATGAGGTTTAGCATTAAGCAGAGCCATAATTGATGCCTCTGTGTTCGCAGAGCTCCCGGCGGAATAAGCCGCTAGATCATTAGCTAGCGCTTGTTTTAGACGGTTCAATTGTTGATCAGCGGGCACTGTTGCGGGTGTCGAAACATGGGTTGCCGGAGGGATAACTTGAGCTCGAGGGATACGGGTGTCGGTTTGGATGACATCCTGTTGTTTTAAAAACCCGGATTGAGATACGATGGTTGAAAGGTTATGGATCTGTGTCGTTAGAGCACTGACGGATGCTGTTAGGGTCTCTAGTTGAGTCGACATCTGAGTCATTTTGTCCTCTAGTGCGATCTTCTGTGCATGGTCATTGTCCAGTTGTTCTTGTAAGGATTGGAAGTATGTGCCCAGACTGTCTACGAAACCGCTGGTCTTACCTGTCACCTCTTCATGGAGAATACCCAGGCATTTCTTCAACTCGTTATGGTCCTGTCTTCGGATATTGGAGCCCCACTTGAACATTAACAGTGAGTACATCATTGTGCCTGCAGGCGACAACGGTATATAATCAAGATTCGTCCTGTCGTTACCATATGTTATGAGGAATTGTGACAGCCCGCAAAGGAGCTTGTGTGATAATCCCGCAGGATATGCCTGCGTCTTCTTCAGCTCTCTAATGTCCCTGATGATCTTGGTGTTCATCTCATTCCTGGTCTCCTCTACACACTCAAGCATTTTAATTGCTGCTATATGCTCGATCACCTCAGGCATACAAGAGTCTGCCAGTTTGTATACAGTTGCTGATGATTCCCGCAATTTTTTAATCACTTCGACAGGGGTCATCCCATAATGCGTCCGCTGCTACATTTTCCTTACCTTTAATATATACAACATCGTAGTCGTATCCTTCAAGATCGATACGAATTCTAGTCAATTTCGAGGTTGGATTCTTGATTCCGAATAGATACACAAGAGGTCTGTGATCTGTTCGTACTGTGAATCGTCTTCCATACAAATAGGCTTCGAAATAATTTATGGCCCAATGTATGGCGATTAGTTCTTTTAGTATGGTCGGTTTATTTCTTTCTGCTGGAATAAACGTCTTACTTGCGAACGCAATAGGTCGTTCTCCTGCTTCAGAAATTTGAGATAAGACAGCTCCGCATCCTATGTCTGACGCGTCTGTCGTTAGTTTAAATTTTTGGGTAAAATCGGGGTATTGCAATAATCTTGGAGACATCAGCTGTTGTCTCAACAGATCGAATGCATTTTGACATTTATCAGTCCATGTAAAAGTAACGTTTTTCTTCAGTAATTGGTTTAATGGGTAAGCTATGTCAGCAAAGTTTTCGACAAATCTACGATAATAATTGCAAAAAGCAACGAATCTTCGCACATCGTCTATATTTTTGGGAATTGGATAGTCCCTAATGGCTTTAAATTTGGAGTCGTCGGGCAATATTCCCTGATCGGTTATTTTATGACCAAGATAGGTCACTTCGGTTTTTAAAAATTTACATTTGGATAAATTTAATTCTAAATTATATTTCCTCATTCGTTCAAATACTGATTCTAAATTTGACAAATGATGTTTCAACGAACATCCGATAATAACAATATCATCTATATAGATAAATGCACGTTCAGGCGTTAAACCTGCCATAGCAATAGCCATCATCCTTTGAAAACTATTTGGACTAATATTTAATCCAAAAGGTAATCGTTTGAACTGATAGTGCCCAGAGTTGGTAGAAAATGCGGTATACTTCCTGGAATTACTGTCCAAGGGGATCTGATGAAAACCTGACATCAGATCCAGTGTGCTAAAATATTTTGCTCTACCAAGTTGGTCTAGTATACTTTAAATTCTTGGTAGCGGAAATTTGTCTGGCATAATTTTCTTGTTTAGTTGCCTAAAATCAACAACTAAACGCCATTTGTTTTCTGAATTATCCGACTTTTTCGGGACCAGCAAAATCGGGGAATTATATGACGAAACTGAGGGTTCTATAATTTCGTCTTTTAACATTTTCTGAACTTGCCTTTCGATTTCTTCACCTTGGGCATGAATAGTTTTATAGTTGGGTATATACACAGGAACATTATCGTTAAGACTGATGTTCTGCGTATAAAAATTATTGGTTGTTAGTTTCTCATTTTCCAAGTTAAAAATATCTTCATACTGGATGATCAATTTTTCCAGTTCTTGCTTAGCATGTGGAGTAAGGTGCTGAGTATCCAAATTTGTCAAAATTTTATTTCGTCTAATAGATTTGTTTACTGGGTACTTTTTGTGCGGTACTATTCGATAATTTCTAAGTGGTTCCATATAGAAATTAAAATCTGAATAAGCGACATAAGCTGCTTTATCGGTAGTATTGATGAATTTTAATATTGGTTCTTTAGCTGATATGATCGTATTCCCACAAAAAGTTCCAGGTTGAATTTCCTGTGAGTGTACCACCATATCCTCTTGTAAATTTTGATTTGGTATGTAACGGGTAACTTCGCATCGTGGAGGTAAAAAGAAATTGTTTTGGAAATTATCTTCAATAGGTATCAAAATAAGCTGATTGTCTACAGTAAATGACAACATCCACGGTTCGTAGTCAATTTTACACTTATTTCTTGCCAAGAAATCTTTTCCAATGATTCCGTCCGTTGGAATCAGTCTTTTAAGATCATCATTGCTGCACAGATACATTGAAAAGCATGCTTTGAAAAAATCAATGCTTCGCGTTGGATTCGCGCTTTTTGCATTTAATTGCTCCTGTGCTCACTTGATCAAAAATAATGCATCATTGATTCAAATCATTTCAATGATAACTGCATACTCTATAGACCTCTGTAAGCATAGAAAATGAATCACAGTGTACAATAACGGTTCTCAGCTGGAGGTGTCTGGGATCGAGCCTCCTGTCGATTTCCTTGACGTCCCTGGGCGAAGAATCTCCCATAGATATTCACGACGTATCCAACTTTGAATCAACTTGTATTCATTCGAATACATGTCGCATATAATTTTGCTAACGTAAACGGGAATATGGAACGATTTTTGATCTAAATTGAATTCGAACGTCAACAAGAATAGGGGAATATGATCGTACCTGCAATATACGGCTAAGAAAAGGAACCCTGACAAAGAAAATTATTAGTCAATAACTGTAGAAGTCCTCTTAGAACACTAAGCTGATAAGCAGACTCTGTTTCAGTAATGACGTAATATCAAGGAGAACAGAAGGAGAAGAAGAAGTTGATATACCTATCATGAGTAAAAACTAATAATTTCTTTGAGTAATAGAAATCGTTGAAAGAGCTAATCTTTTATCTATGAAAAAATAGTTTGGTTCAAAATGTATAGTTTATATGTTAAAACGTTATTGGTCCAACTAGACGATCTGGGCAGTATCAAAATTGTGTTTGTGCAATATGGGGTGAGAATAAAAGCGCATATTTCAAAACAACTTTTTCAACGATTTTTCATGTGGTAGATATTTTAAGAGATTTTTTATTGGCTCAAAACATAGAATAACATATTGTGAAGAATTGAATTGCAGTGTGTCGAAGATCAGGGTCCGTTCCATAGAAACTTGTTCTGAACGTGGCAAGAATATTTGGGCTTCGTGAAATGATCCATGACTCCAACAGTGCTACAGAGGTGGTTTTCATGTTCGAGCATAACGCCAATGTCATGAGCAGCATATTTGATAAAACATCATGCCTTTTTCTTCAGAAAAGACAACTGAAACTGATTGTGGCTGTAACAAGAAGAGAACATTAATGTCCATTTAATACACATGACTTCAATTGATACACAACACAGCGTAGAGCAACAACCCTAGATGAATTTCGAATATTTAGATGTTTTAGAAGAATCACTCTGTTCACACAAGACCATTTCGAGAAATTTCACTTGTACCATTGACGCACTCTTCGTAAAATCGCGATGAAAAGACAACAGTATTGGTTGCTAGGCCTACTAACAATGATTGTTACCAATCTACAGCATAGTCCACTTTGTTGAATGAGCCACAAATGATTCAGATAAATGATGCAGTATTTTATCGAAATGATAGGATCAAATCAAAGCCTTGTTGGATTGAAAAATAAGGATCGTGCATTCTCTTTCTCCTTGTTTTATGAATCAAAGCAACACAAAGCAAAGGCAATTTTGAAGACTGCGTTGGAATAGGGAAATCATTTGAAACTATTTGGAATTTCTGCTGAATAGGTATACCCTCAACTAATATGTTAGCGAAAGTACTTCCTAAAGAGTGAATTCCTTCATCTCCTATACCTGATATGACGCATTTTTCTTCAGGGTAGTAAATTTGAGACGATTTTACTTTACGACTTTTAATGATAGATATATCAGAACCTGTGTCAACAATAAAAGTACACTGGGTTTCCGATAAATCTATTTTTAAAATAACGTAATTGGAGGTCGATGCATTCACTGTAAATGTCGACCAAACTGTGTGCCTAAAAAAGTATTGTTTTGTGCCGGCTGTTGTCGCTGTTGATAAGTGGATTGCGGCTGCTGATAAACTGGTTGTTGCTGATTTTGTTGGTAACCTACAGGCGGTAATTGTTGAAAAACGGGTTGTATTGCCTGTGGTATAGGCTGCATGAAATAGGTAGAACGTGTTTCGTATCGTCCTCTTCCTCTATTCCATTGGCCTCTGAAATTTTGTCCTCTGAAGTTTTGACCTCTAAAATTTTGTCCTTGGCCATAACTGTGTCCTTGGCTATAATTGCCTCGGAAATTTTGAAATCTTGGTTGATCATGATTACGAGAAAATGATCTGTGACCAGAAGAAAAATTTCTTCTGTCACCGTTGAATCCACCACGGCCACGACCACGTTGGTTGTGATTGTTTTTTGTATAGAACATTTGTGCCATCGAGGATTTCTGTCTTTCTTCAGAATAGTTTTCCTGAAGTTTTTGGATGGCTTCATTGATCTTAGTGAATGTACCGGCTCTTAGAATCAACTTCGAATCCGCATGGTCTATTCCGTTAATCAGAGATTCGATACCACTTTTAGTAGCCATTTGCATAGCCTTGTCAGTAGGTATAGTTTCGTCAATGTAGGTTGCTGCAAGCTGTTGGGTTAGTTTCTCCACCTCTTTGCAGAATTCTTCCACAGTGCCCCTTTTTTTAGAGCACTCATTTTTGCTTTAATGTTGTCCGAACTTATTTACGGAGCACATTGGGTTTTTAGCTTTTCCAGTGTTTCATTTAAATTTTGTGCCCCCGTTATTGACTGACGTGCAACTCCAGTCAACCTTGTTTTGATAAATTTAAAAACAGTTTCGTCTGCCGCTGTTTTCTGCGCCACTGTGGCGTCTGCAAATTCTCCATTGACGGTATCAGAGAATAATGCAACGGCATCGAGAAAAGAGTTGAGATGGTCCGGAGACCCATCATAAGTTTGGATGAGGGATGTCCCCAATTTGATGTCGACAGTAGGCATTTTTACTTCCCTTTTAAATGATAACCTTTTAGAAATAATAGCCGCTCTAACTACTGTTTTAAATTTAGGTTTTAATATAATTGAATTATTTAGTAGTTTTAGAGAGTCTTCAGTTATTGTTTTAAGAGTTTGATATTTTTGACATTCCGTATTCCATAAATCTGATGCGATGGAATTTTGTGCGCTTAGCAAAATAGTTTTATATTGTTTTAAAAGCTTTATTAAAAAATCCTTTTTTTGTACGATATTTTCTTGAGATCGTGGTCTTTTTATATTTTTGGTAATATTATTGAACTCTTTTGTGATACTAGCTTCAATTATCTGAAGCTCTTCTAACATTTAAAAGATATAAAAATTCTTCAGTAGATTTGAGATAATTATTATTCGCTATTATATATATAATTGCATTGTTTGTTCGTCCCGTTAACTTTCTGCACTCACCCTGTAAATTAGATTGAGGTTACCTGCTTGCCTGCTTGTTGTCCGGGTTGCTCTCTGCTGCTTCAATAGGATTGTTGTTTATATTGTCTATAATTTTCATTGCTCACTGTTGTGTTGAGCAGGCGCCTTTTCTGTATTTTCTCGATCACCGGTATTAATGTTGTTTTGTTGCTGTTGACTCTGTAGCTCCCTCATCAATGCTTCTGCCTCGCGATCGTCGTAAGTAAGTCTGATGTAATGGAAAACTTCCCCTGTCTGTGCATCGACTTGGTACACATTTGTTGCAAAGAACTGCATTTTCTTCCTTTCAATGGTCTTCCAGCAACACACAAATTTCTTCACAAGTCACTTCTTAGTACAAAATCGCTAACACGCGTCCGCCTAGGTTTTTTTTCGACGCTTCTTGATGTGTCATGAGTCCCTTGTCCGTAGTGATCACTACCGATCCAGTGATACTTGGGCATACCGTCGATGCATAACTTAATAGTTCGTCTGCTCTTACAGACCTACGATTCACTAAGCCAATGTTACTGAGGCTTATTTGTTTAACTTTGTACCGATTATACGATACTTTCTTCGCTTGTAAAAAGTCTTCTTTCATTAACAAATGGATAAATTGTTTACATATACCATTTGATACGACAATTGTACTATTTTTCTTCGTTGCCAAGTTGGCCACTAAATCTTGTAATTTGTTCATCGTTAATAAGCAACAATTAATTTCATTTCACTGTACTCTCCGTCTAACGTCCTCCACAAACGTTTGTTTTCCCGTATCACTGTCCAGCCATAACATAATATAGCTAACTGCGTTCCGATGGTCACTATCGTTAATATAAATTCTTCTCTTGACATACTTCTAAAGCACTGAGTTTTTCACTTTTCTATCGTAAGCTCACTAAGTTTGCTTAGTTTGTTTGCCTTTTTTATGACTTGCCTAGTCATTCGCCTTTGGATTTCTCCCCACAAACTTAAAACAAGCTGAATTGTTACACCAGCCGATATGAACCACAACCAGGTTGTTATGGAGTTCAGTGTTGTCGTGTGCTCTAACTGGTTGTTCACTATTTCGATGTGACTATCACCGTTATGATTCACTTGGGCTTTTGATTCCTCGGAGCCCATTCTTCGTGGTGTTTCACTAACTTGGTCTGGATTATTCACAATTTTTCTCACTTGACTTTTTCCGACGATTACTGGTTCGGATTAACTCGCGGTCGCCATTTCATAGCCCGTCCGTGGACTATGTATTGCACATCGATATGTTACTGACCTTAGTCTATTCCTAAATAGTTAGCAGTACCTGATTACCAGGTTGCTAGAGGGATGTTTCCTGTAGTCTACACGTGGTTTGAACACGGCAACAGCGGTAGCGCGTAGCGCGATTAACTGGGTGTAACACCTAGCTGTTACAATTCCTTGGGTCGGGCGCGAGTTTCTAGGCAACTGATCGTCGTTAGCAACCAC
Source organism: Aedes aegypti (assembly GCF_002204515.2). Classification (NCBI taxonomy): domain Eukaryota; kingdom Metazoa; phylum Arthropoda; class Insecta; order Diptera; family Culicidae; genus Aedes; species Aedes aegypti. The sequence continues at coordinate 298,223,366 of NC_035107.1, read as the reverse complement.
ATATCCTAGTTGTGTTTGGGAACCGACTTCTGTTTCTATGGGTCCGATAACCGAGGGTATCTTAGCGCCAGCAACTTTCGTTGAGACGTGTCTAAGCAACTCGATGCAAAAAGGGATCCCATTAAAGTTCCGTCCGAACACTATGTCAGATAAGTTCTGAACTTCTCCGTCGTAAGCAGCTTCGATTCCTAATTCGGTGTAAATGTTACGTACTTCTGGCGTAATGGGAATACTCCTGGGGATGTATCCAAGTAATGCGCGTGTGGGTTGAAGAGCGTGCAGGTCAGCAGCTGGAGTAATTCCAACCGGCAGTCGCCACATCTCGACTCCTGGAGGGTTCGCAGCTTCATAAAGCACGGAATAGGCGGCAACGCCTGGGGACGGTGTACTACCATAAATATGGTGGGTGTCTCCATCGACGAGGCCAAAGAATCCGGCTATACCATTGACGGCGTTCTCGTTAATTTCGGGAACGCTAACATGCCATTTACGAGAATTCGGGTCTCTGACCGGACCGATAGCTGATAAGTACACAGCAATAGCCTTCGGAATACAGATTCCAGTTGGCATATGTGACTTAAAGTCAATATAAGCGGTCAGAGGGATCTCGTTCTGGTGAGCTCGTACAAAGTACAATCTCTCCCATAGCAACATCGTACAATAGTAGGTCCACATTGCTTCGCTAACATTACGAATCCAATATCTATCCTGAGACATCATGTCTCGGTAAATGGATTCCACCAGATCAAAGTACCCGGAATAATTAAGACGAAGTTCCGGTACTCGTTTTAGAAACCCCAACGCCGAAAGATCAGCGACACTGAAAGCGTCAATGTCACACGGATCGTTTTTTGGCGTGGTGAAGCTCGTAGAAAGATTTTTTGGAGTAAAATCTGGCTCTCCTTCTACGTTTGGCATTCGACGGATCCTAGGATCCGCTTGACGAGAGGGCTCATCTCGAGAGATTGGCCCTTTGCGCGGTTTAAAGGTGAATTTCCTTTTGGTTTTAGGCTCTGAAAATACCGCGGAAGCGGCGGCTTTATTATCAAATGGGTTTTCCATGTTGACAATAAGAGGCGACTATCCAGTCTTTTCCTAATCACGAATGTAAAAAGGGGGGGGGGGGCAATTGTTACTACCGATGACGCCCACGCGTCTATGGCATGGACGTCCTCACGTCCCGAGCTAGCTCACCTGTAATTCTGCCTCTCAGGGTCGGCACACGTGTTTGGGGAATACTCACCGTAACAGACCTCGATCGTTCTCAACCTGTAAATCTTTCTTTCGGTTTTACAAATTCTAAACACCAAGCTTTTCCATTCAAAATATAATCTAACTCTACTCAATCTTTTGGGGGGGGGGGGTTAATTTGATCTGATTTTGATTATTCTTGGCCTAGCTCACTGCTCGAGTTACCTTGACCTTGAAGGCTGGAACCGATGACTGCCGGATCTTTCTGGAGCGCTTCACCCGTACCAGGGCTGGGTTTCGTTCCAAAACGTGGAACGAGGTGCTGGGCCGTGTATAACGAATGGCCACGGTCGTTTCGTGACGTTACGACCGGCTCAGTGCACCTGGGAGAGACGGTTCACTTCACTACGACACTATCTTGTTCACGTACTTGACCGGATAACGCACTTTACGGACAGTCTATGTAGTCGATTCAAGACTTGCACACCGGATTTTCACTATAGCTGGCCCCAACGTGGCGATAAGGGGGTCCAGTCTACTCGAATAATCTACCGGATGGGTGATATGATCACTACACACACAACTACTGTCCGGATCGTAACACTTTTGAGACTCACTGAGGATTATCACTTTTTGAGCACTTTGGATTAGTATACTTGCACCAGTCTTCTTCGTCAGCCAGGATGTTCACCAAAAGAGAGCTGCTCTAGGGTGCGAGCTCCTTTTATACCCCTCCAGGTAGTTGGGGTTCTATTGTGCGACGTTCATCCCATTGTCTTGCGCGAATCGGCTACAAGCTTGTTCGCCTCGGCAAATGAACTTCCGCCGCTCAGGCACTTTCGAACAGTGGCAACACTGAGTTACCCTAAAGCCCTATCAGTGGATCTACTATGCTAGTACCTCCCTTGATTTTTTTATTATGGTGTTTAATATTGGTCATGAAATTTACAATTATATATATACATATTTTTTTTCTTTTTTTTTTACAATCAGAATAAAGTGCAAAATAAAAATAACCGAAACAGATTTTCCCTGTTGGAACATTTGTCAAATGTTACAATGTTCCCCTATTCGGAAAAAAATTACACATTTTAATTATGGGTAATTTTAATTCAAATCTTTCGTGACGATTGATACATGATATGAGTATCACATAATTTCTTTTGGGTAGTAGGTCCGGATCGTTCATTTACTGGACGATTGTTGACGAGTTATTGTGAAACTCTTCATTTTTTTTAAGTCTCCGTGGTTACGACATGATATGCTCATTTTAATCTTTCTTTCTTCCTGAGAAAACATCTCTCTCAAATGGAAATTCAATTCTACTCGCTCAACATGTGGGGGACAACCTTACTTTGGTGAGTTTCTAAACTTACCTACTGATTCAACTCTCTCATACTTTCATTCACCAATCATTCAAACGGGATCCCTCTATTTCCATTCACTTCAGGACCTTTGGGTGGGGATTTGGAATCTGGTTTACTACTCTTAATTTCGTTTACCACGTTTGGAGATTTTTCCGAGCCAAACATCTTGTTGTACAGGGAAAAATTCGAAGCATCAATCTGACGACCAGCATCTACCAATTGCTGCAAAGTCGTGGTGGGCTTCCATAGCAGGTATTTCTTGTAGTCACCACGCATATTACGGGGTATGTTAGCATACTCTACACGTGGTTTGAACAAGGCAACAGCGGTAGCGCGTAGCGCGATTAACTGGGTGTAACACCTAGCTCTACAATTCCTTGGGTCGGGCGTGAGTTTCTAGGCAACTGAGCGTCGTTAGCAACCACATATCCTAGTTGTGTTTGGGAACCGACTTCTGTTTCTATGGGTCCGATAACCGAGGGTATCTTAGCGCCAGCAACTTTCGTTGAGACGTGTCTAAGCAACTCGATGCAAAAAGGGATCCCATTAAAGTTCCGTCCGAACACTATGTCAGTTAAGTTCTGAACTTCTCCGTCGTAAGCAGCTTCGATTCCTAATTCGGTGTAAATGTTACGTACTTCTGGCGTAATGGGAATACTCCTGGGGATGTATCCAAGTAATGCGCGTGTGGGTTGAAGAGCGTGCAGGTCAGCAGCTGGAGTAATTCCAACCGGCAGTCGCCACATCTCGACTCCTGGAGGGTTCGCAGCTTCATAAAGCACGGAATAGGCGGCAACGCCTGGGGACGGTGTACTACCATAAATATGGTGGGTGTCTCCATCGACGAGGCCAAAGAATCCGGCTATACCATTGACGGCGTTCTCGTTAATTTCGGGAACGCTAACATGCCATTTACGAGAATTCGGGTCTCTGACCGGACCGATAGCTGATAAGTACACAGCAATAGCCTTCGGAATACAGATTCCAGTTGGCATATGTGACTTAAAGTCAATATAAGCGGTCAGAGGGATCTCGTTCTGGTGAGCTCGTACAAAGTACAATCTCTCCCATAGCAACATCGTACAATAGTAGGTCCACATTGCTTCGCTAACATTACGAATCCAATATCTATCCTGAGACATCATGTCTCGGTAAATGGATTCCACCAGATCAAAGTACCCGGAATAATTAAGACGAAGTTCCGGTACTCGTTTTAGAAACCCCAACGCCGAAAGATCAGCGACACTGAAAGCGTCAATGTCACACGGATCGTTTTTTGGCGTGGTGATTTGGAATCTGGTTTACTACTCTTGATTTCGTTTACCACGTTTGGAGATTTTTCCGAGCCAAACATCTTGTTGTACAGGGAAAAATTCGAAGCATCAATCTGACGACCAGCATCTACCAATTGCTGCAAAGTCGTGGTGGGCTTCCATAGCAGGTATTTCTTGTAGTCACCACGCATATTACGGGGTATGTTAGCATACTCTACACGTGGTTTGAACAAGGCAACAGCGGTAGCGCGTAGCGCGATTAACTGGGTGTAACACCTAGCTCTACAATTCCTTGGGTCGGGCGTGAGTTTCTAGGCAACTGAGCGTCGTTAGCAACCACATATCCTAGTTGTGTTTGGGAACCGACTTCTGTTTCTATGGGTCCGATAACCGAGGGTATCTTAGCGCCAGCAACTTTCGTTGAGACGTGTCTAAGCAACTCGATGCAAAAAGGGATCCCATTAAAGTTCCGTCCGAACACTATGTCAGTTAAGTTCTGAACTTCTCCGTCGTAAGCAGCTTCGATTCCTAATTCGGTGTAAATGTTACGTACTTCTGGCGTAATGGGAATACTCCTGGGGATGTATCCAAGTAATGCGCGTGTGGGTTGAAGAGCGTGCAGGTCAGCAGCTGGAGTAATTCCAACCGGCAGTCGCCACATCTCGACTCCTGGAGGGTTCGCAGCTTCATAAAGCACGGAATAGGCGGCAACGCCTGGGGACGGTGTACTACCATAAATATGGTGGGTGTCTCCATCGACGAGGCCAAAGAATCCGGCTATACCATTGACGGCGTTCTCGTTAATTTCGGGAACGCTAACATGCCATTTACGAGAATTCGGGTCTCTGACCGGACCGATAGCTGATAAGTACACAGCAATAGCCTTCGGAATACAGATTCCAGTTGGCATATGTGACTTAAAGTCAATATAAGCGGTCAGAGGGATCTCGTTCTGGTGAGCTCGTACAAAGTACAATCTCTCCCATAGCAACATCGTACAATAGTAGGTCCACATTGCTTCGCTAACATTACGAATCCAATATCTATCCTGAGACATCATGTCTCGGTAAATGGATTCCACCAGATCAAAGTACCCGGAATAATTAAGACGAAGTTCCGGTACTCGTTTTAGAAACCCCAACGCCGAAAGATCAGCGACACTGAAAGCGTCAATGTCACACGGATCGTTTTTTGGCGTGGTGATTTGGAATCTGGTTTACTACTCTTGATTTCGTTTACCACGTTTGGAGATTTTTCCGAGCCAAACATCTTGTTGTACAGGGAAAAATTCGAAGCATCAATCTGACGACCAGCATCTACCAATTGCTGCAAAGTCGTGGTGGGCTTCCATAGCAGGTATTTCTTGTAGTCACCACGCATATTACGGGGTATGTTAGCATACTCTACACGTGGTTTGAACACGGCAACAACGGTAGCGCGTAGCGCGATTAACTGGGTGTAACACCTAGCTCTACAATTCCTTGGGTCGGGCGTGAGTTTCTAGGCAACTGATCGTCGTTAGCAACCACATATCCTAGTTGTGTTTGGGAACCGACTTCTGTTTCTATGGGTCCGATAACCGAGGGTATCTTAGCGCCAGCAACTTTCGTTGAGACGTGTCTAAGCAACTCGATGCAAAAAGGGATCCCATTAAAGTTCCGTCCGAACACTATGTCAGTTAAATCCTGAACTTCTCCGTCGTAAGCAGCTTCGATTCCTAATTCGGTGTAAATGTTACGTACTTCTGGCGTAATGGGAATACTCCTGGGGATGTATCCAAGTAATGCGCGTGTGGGTTGAAGAGCGTGCAGGTCAGCAGCTGGAGTAATTCCAACCGGCAGTCGCCACATCTCGACTCCTGGAGGGTTCGCAGCTTCATAAAGCACGGAATAGGCGGCAACGCCTGGGGACGGTGTACTACCATAAATATGGTGGGTGTCTCCATCGACGAGGCCAAAGAATCCGGCTATACCATTGACGGCGTTCTCGTTAATTTCGGGAACGCTAACATGCCATTTACGAGAATTCGGGTCTCTGACCGGACCGATAGCTGATAAGTACACAGCAATAGCCTTCGGAATACAGATTCCAGTTGGCATATGTGACTTAAAGTCAATATAAGCGGTCAGAGGGATCTCGTTCTGGTGAGCTCGTACAAAGTACAATCTCTCCCATAGCAACATCGTACAATAGTAGGTCCACATTGCTTCGCTAACATTACGAATCCAATATCTATCTTGAGACATCATGTCTCGGTAAATGGATTCCACCAGATCAAAGTACCCGGAATAATAAAGACGAAGTTCCGGTACTCGTTTTAGAAACCCCAACGCCGAAAGATCAGCGACACTGAAAGCGTCAATGTCACACGGATCGTTTTTTGGCGTGGTGATTTGGAATCTGGTTTACTACTCTTGATTTCGTTTACCACGTTTGGAGATTTTTCCGAGCCAAACATCTTGTTGTACAGGGAAAAATTCGAAGCATCAATCTGACGACCAGCATCTACCAATTGCTGCAAAGTCGTGGTGGGCTTCCATAGCAGGTATTTCTTGTAGTCACCACGCATATTACGGGGTATGTTAGCATACTCTACACGTGGTTTGAACACGGCAACAGCGGTAGCGCGTAGCGCGATTAACTGGGTGTAACACCTAGCTCTACAATTCCTTGGGTCGGGCGTGAGTTTCTAGGCAACTGATCGTCGTTAGCAACCACATATCCTAGTTGTGTTTGGGAACCGACTTCTGTTTCTATGGGTCCGATAACCGAGGGTATCTTAGCGCCAGCAACTTTCGTTGAGACGTGTCTAAGCAACTCGATGCAAAAAGGGATCCCATTAAAGTTCCGTCCGAACACTATGTCAGTTAAGTTCTGAACTTCTCCGTCGTAAGCAGCTTCGATTCCTAATTCGGTGTAAATGTTACGTACTTCTGGCGTAATGGGAATACTCCTGGGGATGTATCCAAGTAATGCGCGTGTGGGTTGAAGAGCGTGCAGGTCAGCAGCTGGAGTAATTCCAACCGGCAGTCGCCACATCTCGACTCCTGGAGGGTTCGCAGCTTCATAAAGCACGGAATAGGCGGCAACGCCTGGGGACGGTGTACTACCATAAATATGGTGGGTGTCTCCATCGACGAGGCCAAAGAATCCGGCTATACCATTGACGGCGTTCTCGTTAATTTCGGGAACGCTAACATGCCATTTACGAGAATTCGGGTCTCTGACCGGACCGATAGCTGATAAGTACACAGCAATAGCCTTCGGAATACAGATTCCAGTTGGCATATGTGACTTAAAGTCAATATAAGCGGTCAGAGGGATCTCGTTCTGGTGAGCTCGTACAAAGTACAATCTCTCCCATAGCAACATCGTACAATAGTAGGTCCACATTGCTTCGCTAACATTACGAATCCAATATCTATCCTGAGACATCATGTCTCGGTAAATGGATTCCACCAGATCAAAGTACCCGGAATAATTAAGACGAAGTTCCGGTACTCGTTTTAGAAACCCCAACGCCGAAAGATCAGCGACACTGAAAGCGTCAATGTCACACGGATCGTTTTTTGGCGTGGTGATTTGGAATCTGGTTTACTACTCTTGATTTCGTTTACCACGTTTGGAGATTTTTCCGAGCCAAACATCTTGTTGTACAGGGAAAAATTCGAAGCATCAATCTGACGACCAGCATCTACCAATTGCTGCAAAGTCGTGGTGGGCTTCCATAGCAGGTATTTCTTGTAGTCACCACGCATATTACGGGGTATGTTAGCATACTCTACACGTGGTTTGAACACGGCAACAGCGGTAGCGCGTAGCGCGATTAACTGGGTGTAACACCTAGCTCTACAATTCCTTGGGTCGGGCGTGAGTTTCTAGGCAACTGATCGTCGTTAGCAACCACATATCCTAGTTGTGTTTGGGAACCGACTTCTGTTTCTATGGGTCCGATAACCGAGGGTATCTTAGCGCCAGCAACTTTCGTTGAGACGTGTCTAAGCAACTCGATGCAAAAAGGGATCCCATTAAAGTTCCGTCCGAACACTATGTCAGTTAAGTTCTGAACTTCTCCGTCGTAAGCAGCTTCGATTCCTAATTCGGTGTAAATGTTACGTACTTCTGGCGTAATGGGAATACTCCTGGGGATGTATCCAAGTAATGCGCGTGTGGGTTGAAGAGCGTGCAGGTCAGCAGCTGGAGTAATTCCAACCGGCAGTCGCCACATCTCGACTCCTGGAGGGTTCGCAGCTTCATAAAGCACGGAATAGGCGGCAACGCCTGGGGACGGTGTACTACCATAAATATGGTGGGTGTCTCCATCGACGAGGCCAAAGAATCCGGCTATACCATTGACGGCGTTCTCGTTAATTTCGGGAACGCTAACATGCCATTTACGAGAATTCGGGTCTCTGACCGGACCGATAGCTGATAAGTACACAGCAATAGCCTTCGGAATACAGATTCCAGTTGGCATATGTGACTTAAAGTCAATATAAGCGGTCAGAGGGATCTCGTTCTGGTGAGCTCGTACAAAGTACAATCTCTCCCATAGCAACATCGTACAATAGTAGGTCCACATTGCTTCGCTAACATTACGAATCCAATATCTATCCTGAGACATCATGTCTCGGTAAATGGATTCCACCAGATCAAAGTACCCGGAATAATTAAGACGAAGTTCCGGTACTCGTTTTAGAAACCCCAACGCCGAAAGATCAGCGACACTGAAAGCGTCAATGTCACACGGATCGTTTTTTGGCGTGGTGAAGCTCGTAGAAAGATCTTTTGGAGTAAAATCTGGCTCTCCTTCTACGTTTGGCATTCGGCATTCCTAGGATCCGCTTGACGAGAGGGCTCATCTCGAGAGATTGGCCCTTTGCGCGGTTTAAAGGTGAATTTCCTTTTGGTTTTAGGCTCTGAAAATACCGCGGAAGCGGCGGCTTTATTATCAATTGGGTTTTCCATGTTGACAATAAGAGGCGACTATCCAGTCTTTTCCTAATCACGAATGTAAAAAGGGGGGGCCAATTGTTACTACCGATGACGCCCACGCGTCTATGGCATGGACGTCCTCACGTCCCGAGCTAGCTCACCTGTAATTCTGCCTCTCAGGGTCGGCACACGTGTTTGGGGAATACTCACCGTAACAGACCTCGATCGTTCTCAACCTGTAAATCTTTCTTTCGGTTTTACAAATTCTAAACACCAAGCTTTTCCATTTAAAATATAATCTAACTCTACTCAATCTTTTGGGGGGGTTAATTTGATCTGATTTTGATTATTCTTGGCCTAGCTCACTGCTCGAGTTACCTTGACCTTGAAGGCTGGAACCGATGACTGCCGGATCTTTCTGGAGCGCTTCACCCGTACCAGGGCTGGGTTTCGTTCCAAAACGTGGAACGAGGTGCTGGGCCGTGTATAACGAATGGCCACGGTCGTTTCGTGACGTTACGACCGGCTCAGTGCACCTGGGAGAGACGGTTCACTTCACTACGACACTATCTTGTTCACGTACTTGACCGGATAACGCACTTTACGGACAGTCTATGTAGTCGATTCAAGACTTGCACACCGGATTTTCACTATAGCTGGCCCCAACGTGGCGATAAGGGGGTCCAGTCTACTCGAATAATCTACCGGATGGGTGATATGATCACTACACACACAACTACTGTCCGGATCGTAACACTTTTGAGACTCACTGAGGATTATCACTTTTTGAGCACTTTGGATTAGTATACTTGCACCAGTCTTCTTCGTCAGCCAGGATGTTCACCAAAAGAGAGCTGCTCTAGGGTGCGAGCTCCTTTTATACCCCTCCAGGTAGTTGGGGTTCTATTGTGCGACGTTCATCCCATTGTCTTGCGCGAATCGGCTACAAGCTTGTTCGCCTCGGCAAATGAACTTCCGCCGCTCAGGCACTTTCGAACAGTGGCAACACTGAGTTACCCTAAAGCCCTATCAGTGGATCTACTATGCTAGTGCCTCCCTTGATTTTTTTATGATGGTGTTTAATATTGGTCATGAAATTTACAATTATATATACAGGGTGTCCGCAAATTATCCGAACAGCAAAATATTGGAAAGATTATCTCGCATTGAAAATAATGAAAAATTAATGTCCATGTACCTTTTATAATACATCTATATGTTAACACAAAATACAACTTCAAATAATTTTGAAATTATTGCTTGTTACTTAGATAGGCAAATTTAAATTTTTCGGAGACGTTTTTCCTGAGGGCCGCTAGTCATACTGGAGATGTGTTATCTCTGAAATCTAAAAGAGATGGATCCAAATGTCCTATTATTATTTGAAGTTACCTGCAGTTTAGTGGCTTCAAGTTAGACTGGAAATAGAAAATTATACGATTCAAATCAATGAGATCTATGGACATTTCTCTTCCGTCATAAAGTTCGAAAAACAGCTCCTTTTAACACATCTCAATACATTTGACTTGGTTTTGCAAAAATTTAAAATCGGAAATGTGTCAAGCTTACTTCATAAGAATATAATAAGCCAATGTTTGAAGCCATGCAAGAAAATTGAATTTATCATGCTTGATTATATAGAGCCTGGTCTTCAAAGTTTGTACGGATAATTTGCGGACACCCTGTATACATATTTTTTTTCTTTTTTTTTTTTAAATCAGAATAATGTGCAAAATAAAAATAACCGAAACAGATTTTCCCTGTTGGAACATTTGTCAAATGTTACAATACATAGGAAAAAAATGTAGAACAAATGTAGGTAAATCAAAGCATAGGTTGAAATCGTGATCGAAGCTGAAAAACAAGACCAACTCAACACACTTTGCTTCACTGTTGAACACACAGACTACAAGTAGGAAATGCAGTAGTTAATTTACAATTACACTTCACACATTCTTACGTAAAAAAAAAAACAACAAAAATACTAGCAACTAGTACTCAAAAACCAAAAATTCAAAATACTATTCATTTCGTTTCCACTCTCGAATGTAAATTGCGAAATCGGGACAACAATTTGACCCCCAGACTTTACTGAAACAAATGAGTGAGCTGAATCGAGAACGAACAACAACTACAACATACAACGGAAGGCTTGCCCAAGAATAAGATAAAAAACAAACAAACAAGCCGAATGCATGTGTGCGTGTGTTAGTGGATATGGATTTAAAAAAAAAAACAAAACAAATTGTGTACTGTAAATTTTAGGGAAAAGGAAAAACTAAACTTGTAGATAATAAAGCTACAACCATTGTTTCAGAAAATGAAGAACGTGGACTTTTTTCGGATGACAAGCCTGTCCTTATAAATCAATAGGTATGTGTTGGTCATTTTGTGTAGAGAATGTTACCGATAGATTCGTGAATATTCTACAGTCAACTGGAAAAGTGCTCTAAAACTAGCTAATAATGTGTTATCACTGTTCCTCATCGTATGCTCGATGAGATCTTGGTTGGAGCTATTGATCGTGATCCAAACCGAGGGTTGTTGTGGCGCAACCTATTACCTTGGATCATCTAAATGAATTCGAATCGGCTGCGATGATGTTTCTCTATTGGCACAACGACGCTCGGATATGCAGAGTAAGCTAGATGATCTTGCTCAGCGCCAGGTCTAAAATTCAACTTCAACAAGACCAAATGCTTCTAACTTCAGGGTAGCTGGGCAAAAAATGAAGAATTTCGAAAGCTTCCAGTACCTTGGTAGTCTGACGGCGGCACCAAAATCGACATAGGTGCACGGATCAAGAAGGCGAGGGCTGCAGGTGTCTATCAATAGATGTCTGCAGTATATTATTCGCACTTGGTAGCCTCATAACTGGATCTCCAATGTTTAGCTCCATCGCCGATGCCACCAAAAGCCGATAACAACAGAAATTTGAGAACGGGTCGGTTACACTTAACCAAAGGGGGGGGGGCGAAATTTGCAAGCCGGCGTTAGACTGGAATCCAGCAGTACATCGCAGCAGAGGCAGATTTGGCCAGACCGGCCAGGGTACACGCGTCACGCGAAGTGACGCGAAAAGCCTTTGGAGTTTGTCATTTCATTATTAATAATTGACGCGTCACTCTGGCCGACACCTTAGAGGCTCATGGCGGCGCTGCCTCAACAAAGAATTGAAAGCAGTCGACCACAATTTGACCTACCAACAGGTCAAGGCGATGGAGGGCAATCGTGCCCAAGACTAAAAGTATAATTCTCCCAGAAACATGAGAAAAATTTACCTGGATTCCTGAAGAGAATTCTACCAGAATCATGAGTATTTTCCCAAAATCCAGAGAAAGATTCGCCCAAAATCCTGAGAATAGCTCTCCCAGAAACTTGAGAAGGGCTCTCCCAAATCCTGAGAAAGATTCTTCCAAAATCCTGAGAAGGGCCCTCCCAGATTCCTGATAAGGGTTCTCCCAGAATATTGAGAAGGGTTCTCCCAGAATCCTGAGAAAGGTTCTCCCAGAATCATGAGAAGCGCTCTTCCACAATCCTGAGAAGGAATCGCCCAGAATCCCAAGAAGAAGGGTTCTGTCTAAATCCTGAGAAAGGTTCTTCCAGAATCCTAAAAACGGTTCTTTCATAAAAATCTCAAAAAGGGTTTTCCCAGAATCCGGAGAAGGATTCTTCCAGAACCTGAGAAAGGTTCTCTCAAAATCATGAGAAAAACCCGCCTAGAAAAATCCTGAGAAGGGTGCTGCCAGAATCCTGAAAAGTATTCTCCCAGAACCTGAGAAGGGTTCTCTCAAAATCCTGAGAAAAACTCTCCCAGAAGAATCCTGAAAAGGGTTTTTACAGTATCACGAAGAGGGTTCTCCTAGAATCCTGAAAAGTGTTATCACATAATCCTGAGAAGGGTGCTTCCTGAATCCTGAGATGGATTTATCCAGAATCCTGAAAAGTAATCTTCCAGAACCTGAGAAGAGTACTCTCAAAACCCTGAAGAGGGTTATCCCAGAATTATCATAAGAATTTGAGATATGGCTTTGACTCATCTACCCCTTAATTTCCTACCTCATGTTTTACCGTTGTTTGGTGTCGATCTAGTGTAATATTATTTATTTTCTTTTTCAATGGCACAGTGCTTATGACAAGTTGAGTAGCTAACATCATGAGGCTAACTAAATTGGTGGGTTTAAATAATGAGCTTTAGACAATGTTAAAGGACTATTTGCTTAAGGTGGCACACTTGATCCAAATTCTGCTAGGCGTTAGTTCTACGGTCCACGATCATCGTGTGCCTTCTGATTAACTAATATAAATTGATTTTTAACATCCCGACTAGAGGCACATAACAAAAATGTAATAAAATTTTATCATATTTTTTTTATATGATATACATATTTTATTATGATATAATTTTGTTATGCAGGAACGATAAGACTCTATTCTCATGGAAGTCAAGGAAACGTCCATTACGAAAAGATCCTGGATCGACTGGGAATCGAGCTCATAAACCTTCAACATGGCTATGTTTTGTAGCCACGGATGGTATCACTAGGCTAAGGAAGGCTCCAGGTCATGCGAAGAGCCCTGATGGCATAACAACCGACATACGATTTTCATGAGATTCCATTAGTTTGTTTGTTTCACAGACAACGAGAATAGTTCACCAGTGTACCGTATTCCTACACGCAAAAAAATTGTGCGGTAAAAACTACCATTTTAGGGGGTTAACTTAAGCGCTCGCACCGGCAATTTTCAGCAGACCAGAAATGCGCTTGATTTTACCATGTCTGTAGTTGGAATCAGATTGTTGTAAATTATTCCTGTCAAATGTACCAGTAATGTGGTGGGGTGTACCGTAAACATAGTAAATTGATCTGAATTTCCATAGTAGTTTTAAGAATGGGCGTAGTCAGCTAAAATAGTTATTTTTACCACAGAATTTTTTCCCGTGTAGAAGCAATGAAGATTTAAACAACTATTTCGTATTTTCCTCTAAGCGTGTGCATTCTAAAATCACATGCCCAAAACATCGCCTACAATAGTATGCGTGCATTGCACGAGCGCAAGAGAGAGAGAGAGAGATCTGAAAAGGTAAACATTGCGGTTGGATGCTGCAGAAGTGTTATCTCCTCCATACTCGTACCGTTGGCAATCGCGCTGCATCCAGATCAGATTGGGTTGTCACCCACAAATGCTATGGGGAGTATACCTACAAACACTGGTGTACAGCAAATCGAGAGCTCGCACCAATTGCGTTGCCTAGTTGATCGGGATAGGAAAATGTAGAACATACGAAGGGAAACTGGAATCATAAGCCCAATCAATTTGAAATAAGTGTATTATTAATTGCGATAAAAATACAGCTTAGATATGGCTGTTTACACTGGAAATATGATGGTTTGGTCATCCTCAATGAGGTGTGGCTTCGATTAATCTTTTCTTTACATTTCTTAAAATTACAAATTATTCAATCATAAACTTCAGTAGTTGATACCGTAGTCCGAGGTGAGAATGGGTCTAAAACGCATATGTCCAAGTTGATTGTTGGATAGCTCTTGTTATTTCTCTTGAAGTATTCATCCTAGCGTGGGAATGCGATCATGGGTGCGTTTGCAAATGTTGAAAACAATATTATAAATTTGTCAATTTTTCAATGTCTATAATAGTAGTTTACGCAACAAGTTGTAGAATGATTACTGATTAAGTCTAACAGTAACGTGCATTTGTTGATGGATCTGTAGTAAGAATGATATTCGTGAGCACTCAGTTCACAGAAATCAAAAGCAGTTTTGGTCATCTCTGAGTTCAGATAAATATGTTGGCATAACTTTAGAACACTTCTGATATGTAATTGTACAAACCTAACTACAAACTTTGTTTCACAACAAAGCTAGCTCCATATATTTGATGTCATCTCAATATTCAATCTGCTTTGAATTCATATTCAAATTATACTCACAATATGACCCTATTTCGCAGTTTTATATGCTACGATTGCAGCAATAATTAAAATAAGGCCAGTGACGAACTTAATTTGTAAAATTCAAACTACGATAACCTTAAAACCAATGCATCAATCTGGAGTGTTTTTGGTTTGTTCAACTTAATAAATAATAGTCTCAAAGATATGTCAAGCGTGTAAATAAAGCTTATTTTAGCTCTGCTTATCTGTGACAATAAATCATAAAGAGCATTAAAAAATGATTTCACCAGATCGAATGAAATGGAACAAATGATAAAACTTGTTAATTTCCATTTAAACCGATAATTTGAAATAACTTTAATTCAACGTAGGGATCACAATTTCAATATTTTTACATTTTGAGTACTAGCAGGCGTGGATGAACAGATTCCTTTGGCAATAGCTAGGCTACATGCTAGGAACATACAGAATCACAAAAGCGATAATTCAAAAACCCGAAACATGCAATAAGAAGAAAGACCTAAAGTAACAAAAAATACCACTTACCCAAAGGTATACCGAAAGCTTGTTAATTTTGAACAGAAATCGAGACTTGATTTTTTTTTAACTTTGTTGCCATGTTAAAAAATACAGTACCGAATTCAAAATATTTTATCAATAACATTGAATCAATTGTCAACCAGCACGCAACAACAGAGACATCGGCCTCTCATATTTTTGTTGCAACAATCGTATTCCGCTTCCGCAGTTTATCTCAACTTGAACGGAATATGACAATGATCGCTCATTGCGTGAGCAACGATTCTAAAGCCTTTGCATTGCAATATTCGATATTTTTCTCCGTGGTGGTGATCATTGCCACATAATCGAATAACAATCATCAAACAAATTTGATTTCGTGTTTAAAATAACTGATTAACCACGAATTGAAAAGGTTGCAACAATGTTGCCCTTGTGTTCGCATGACTATTTTTCTTTAGATTGTATCCAAATCCACAAACGTAGGACAAGCGATTGTGAACGCGCTTGTTTTTTTTGTGTTCGTTCTGCGCCTGCTTCGATGATAATATGATTCACTGATCAATAATTATGGTTATAGGTGTCATCTATTGTTCGACAATCAAAAACTATTTCCATTCACTTTTATCCTTGGATTAAGAGGAAACTAATTTTATGAATTTTCAAAATCAGTTTTTTGCTCAAAATTGAAGCAGTGTTCATGAAAACCTATGGTTGCATTGTCTATTCTATCTGTAAGGCAGTGAGATAGATTTTCATGAGGATTTCTTAAAATTTGAATGAAAAAAACTGGTAAAGTTGTGTCTAAAATTAGCCTAGAACCATATTCGTAAACCTAAAATTTAAACATACAACAATTAAAACTCAATATTTATGCCCCATATGATTGCTTAAGTCCTATACAACGTTGTTCAAATGTATAAAAAAAGACAATTTCCAAGCGCAAATATTTGAACCTTAAATACATTTATGTAAACTTTTTTCAACGGTTTTGCCAATAAGTCTATCAGTAACATGCACTCTCTTTTGATGGATATGTTTCTTACTACATGATATTCGTGAGCACTAAAAAGTTTCGATTGGCTTCGAGTTCAGTTTGAAAACAGTAAACTAAAGCATCAATGTCATCTCTAGGTTCAGATCAATATTTTAGCGTAACTTCAAAACTCTTCTCAAAAGTAATATTTACTCAATGTAAACCAAATTTTAATTTAATTAGGAAAAGGTTAGTTTAAGAGAAAGATGCATCGAAGCCAAACTTCAAATTTTCAAGGCACAAATCTAGAGAACTAAACAACCGTTCAAGCTGAAAACTTAATCGATTGGTCAACACATGCGTGTGACCAATCGATTAAATTTTCTGCTCAAACCGCTGTCTGATTGTCTAGATTTGTGCTCTTGGTTTGGCTTCGATGCATCTTCACCTTAAAACTTGGCTGTAGAAAGAAACCTGACTACGAACTTTGTTTTACAACAAACTACCCTACAACTGCCCCTAGCTCCATTATAGTTGATGTCATCTCTATATTCAATCTCCTTTGAATTTATATTCAAAGTATACACAAAATATTACCCTATTTTACTAAAATAAATGGAGGACTTCGATATATCGATTGCAGCTATAACTAACATATTACATTTTATATCGTTCCTCTAAATCATCCAAAACACAGTAAAAAGAACATTTTTGTGAGATCCGGATTACGGGTATTTCGGAATTAATACTTTGTATTTCACTAGGTTTAAGTTTACAACACGCGCACTGCACTTTATTGGCGTCCATTCGTTTCTACCTAACGGTCCACTTTTTCACTCGCTTCTCGTCTGCCTCTCTTATGCCCTATTTGCGCTACTTGTCTCTGTTTCATCTGATTCCCTATCGGCGCTACTTGACATACACTGAAAGTATTAACACATGTAGGATACCACATTCCCCCTTTACTTAGAATTATAGTCAACCTTCATAAAATAATCCTTAAAATATCTACTATTCACGATAAAAAACATGACATTTATTGCCACCTTCAGCGATTCCGCTCTCAATCAAGCACAAAACCCGTCACCAAAATCATTTTCGAACGAAAAAAAAAAAAAGAAAATACAAATCAACTCACTTTCGATGAATCATTTAATATTGTTATTTTGTCATCAGCAGGTAGATCCGCCTTATATGCGATCAGTGGCTATTTCTCCATTATTCATAAACACTATCATCGTCGATAATCAACAATATTGATTGTGGTTTGTTTGTTTGCACATTATATGAGTCATCACCCTAATTATTATTATTATTATCTTTTATTTTAACTTGAATTTTGAAAGAGGGAAAAACCCCTTTGAGTGATTTCTTTTTGGAAATCTTTCTCAAAAAGGCACAAAACCTCTTTATCTTTTCGAACAACATTACAATAATAATTCTTAAATACTAAAGGCTCATCCGGAAATGATCCATATCGGAGCCGTTGGAGTCATCATGAGGGTCCTCGTATATCCAAGTAACTTGAGTTAAAACAACTTAAACTCCGAGTGGTACAAAGGATTGGTTATCTGAAAATAAATATTTAAAAAGCGAGCAGTATCAACTATAATAAGAAATCTCATTAAAATACCCATATAAAATTTTTAAAATATTTAAATTTTTAAGCGCCAAAATATCTCGAATAGATGTAGGTAAATTAAGACCCAATCTTGAAATTTTTTCAAAAAGATTTCTTCTTGGTAAATCAAAACGAGTACAATTAAAGACAATATGATCTATATCTTCATATGATTCACCACATTCACAAAGATTAGAGTCCTTGATATTTATGCGGTATAAATGACTATTACATATATAGTGATTAGACATAAGTCTGGTATAAAAACAAATAAAATTACGGCTGACCGATAATTGATGAAACCAAGGGAAACGCTTCACCTTAGGAAAAATGGAATAACAATAACGTCCTTTATCACTTGTATTCCAGGCGATTTGCCAATTATTTATAGAATTTTGTTTCAATTTAGTAAAGTATTCTGATGGAAAAATAGCCCGATTATAAATTATTCCACGAGAAACACCTAATTTTGCTAAAGAGTCAGCTTGTTCATTACCATAAATATTAGAATGAGCAGGAACCCAAACAAATTTAATGACAAATCCTCTAGAAAACAAATCATTCAATATTTCTTTAATAGATAAAATAATTTTACTTGTTTTGAAATTGAAATTTATTGTGTTCAAAGCATGAAGACTACTAAAACTATCAGAACACACCATGTATATATTTGGAGCACAATTTCTGATTAAACAACAAGCAAAATGGAGAGCTGTTAATTCAGCAATGTAAATTGAACAAGGAGATTCTAATTTAAAAAAATGTGCAATATGAAAATTGAAAACTCCAAAACCTGCTATATTGTTGATCAAAGATCCATCTGTGAAATAAATTTGTTCAGGTTCCACCCCAATAAATTTACGTTGAAATAATAATTTTGCAAAATATGAGCGAGCACTAAAATGAATATGTTTCAATTCTTCATGCAAGGTAAAATCAACATAAGGACGAAAAGAATCAACATTCATGTTATATTCATAGAAACCAGGAGATGAATCTAATATGACATTTTCAGCAGAGCAATAAATGAATGAAGTCAATAATCTACTGGTGGGATTAATTTCAAACAAAGATTTTAATATATTAATTATTGGATGATTATTGGAGAAACATTGTAGTAAAAATTTACAATTTAGTTCATGAAAACGGTATTTAAGAGGAATGATACCAGCTAAAACTTCAATAGATTTAGTATGAGTAGAATTCATTAATTTCAAACAAATTCTCAAACAACGAAATTGGATTTTTTCAAGTTTAGAAAAATGAGTTTGAATGGCACTACCAAAAGTAAAACAGCCATATTCCATTACAGAACGAATAGTTGTTTTATAAAGGGTAACCAAATCACTGGGATGAGCTCCCCACCAAGTTCCAGTGATTGTTCGAAGAAAATTTATTCTCTTAGAACAAATTGTTTGAATGTATTGAATATGTTTGTTCCATTTTAGTTTAAAATCAAACCATATTCCAAGATATTTATATTCAAAAACCTGCTCTATCTGATGATAATTTAAATATAAAACAATATCAATTGGAGAATGTTTACGAGAAAATATAATAAATTTTGTTTTTTGCACTGAAAAACTAAAACCATTATTATGCGCCCATGTATCACCCTAATTCCAATCTCAAAAAATAAAACAAAATGTAGGATAATCAGAAATAATATAATTTATTTATTAAACAAAACAACTCACAGTTTGACTCCATCACTCCGTAACCCTTCATGTAACGCAAACCAAACCACTAATCGCAACCACTATTCTATTAAATTATCATCAATAATAATGAATTTCCGCCAGCACATACAGCCTTCCAATAGACAATTAACTTGTTTTTCATAGACAAGAATCAATATAACATCACAGACAAAACTAAGTGTGCCATCCTATTTAGCACAACATAACCTATTCCTATTGCCAAGAAAAAAAAAAAAAAAAAACATCCGGATGGCTGAGTACGAGCCCCAACACCAACCGCCCGCAGATGAATGATGTAAGTTGTCGAAAGAAACTCCATAGCAAAAATCGTGTCAAGTTATAAAATATCAAAAAAAACTTACATTTTCTCCTCGTCGCCAATGTGAGATCCGGATTACGGGTATTTCGGAATTAATACTTTGTATTTCACTAGGTTTAAGTTTACAACACGCGCACTACACTTTATTGGCGTCCATTCGTTTCTACCTAACGGTCCACTTTTTCACTCGCTTCTCGTCTGCCTCTCTTATGCCCTATCTGCGCTACTTGTCTCTGTTTCATCTGATTCCCTACACTGAGAAAAATCTACACGTCAAGGTCGTGTGTTTTACTTATAGATTTGCGCAATGAGGAAAACCACATGATTTGAGTGTGGTAGCCATATGGATTTCATCATTGATTTCACGGTATAATAACATGTGTATCAACATTCGGTTGTCATGTGAAACAAACATGAATTTCCAAATATTAAATCATGAAAACCAACTGATTTGCTTATTGAATTCGAAATGTAGTAGCTTTAGATAGTCATGTGTGATAGAACATAAATGTCAAGGGACTGAAAGAAGAAATTTGGTAAAAAAACTTTTGCTCCCCAAAATATGGATCCGAGGCTCCTATGCTTGTCGCAAGCTTTCTTGATTTTTTTTTTCAAACTTGTGAGCCAGCAACAAGCGGGGCGCCGCAAATCCATAATTTGGGAAGCCAGGGATAACCATATTCCATATTTTTCGAAACTGAAAGCCAGGAAAATCTGTTAGTGGAATCCGATTTTTCTACTAAACTATACATTATAATCAATGTTTTCTTATAGAAAGGTAGAACTCTCGTATATCGGTCAACTTCACTAATAAAAGAAAAATCGAACTCATAAATTTTCTACTAACACTTTCAGCTTCAAAATTTGCTTCTTCTCTTTGGAAGCATGATGATGACTGTCGTTCGACACGAGGTCCAACCGCAATTCAGTTCACTATGCATCCCATGGGTTGATCACAAACAACTTAGAAGCTTTGAACATGGAAATCGATAGCATAGCTCATGGATTTTATCATAACAATCTCATTGCGCAAATCAATGAATCGACCAACTTGAACATGATGATTATGACACAAGATAACCATAAGCAAAACACACTGAATCCGTGTTGGAGTGATGATCTATGCGTCCATAGGTTGGCACATACGAATCTGAAGAGACAGCTTCGGGAACTTATGTGGAAAAAATATGGAATCCCTGTTGTCGGTTGATGAATCAATCCATGAAGCAAAACACAGGAATTTAATGTGTAACACACACGAAGTTTGCAAGAAAATCATAGCAAATCGATAAGGACGTTCATGAATCGATCCATAATTTTAAACACACAGATCGAGCGTGTGGATTTTTATCAGTGTATCGGCGCTACTTGACATACACTGAAAGTATTAACACATGTAGGATACCACAATTTTCATCGAATAAATTTCAGTTTTGAACAAAAAACTGCTTTTGAAGTTTCGATGATGACGATGATTTCGATGACGGATCTTGAATGTTTCTAGGATCCACTTAAAACAGAAAGACGAGTTACAGCGCGAGCCATACATTTAAGGACTGTTCATTTTATAAAGTGGACACTTTGGACATGCAATATCTTTTTAATTTATCAATGAAATCGAAATCGGTTTTCTGTACATCGTTCGACTAATATTGTACAATGCTGTGGTAATAAAAAAGTTACCAATATAATATGATTTCACACTAATAAGGCACAACGTTTAGAACGGTCGATTTTTGGAGGTTATCAAAATCAAGGATTATTAAAAATCGGCAGGAAAATTCGACAATTTATATTTTTTATTTTCAAAAAATTGTTGTACTTAGAAAGCAACATCAATTAGAAGCTTGCTAAAAAATATCAAGTTATTTTTGGAGAAGCAATTTTGCAGATATCATAAAATAATTTTTTATCAATTTTTTTTTAAAGAAAAATATCTTAAATTTAAATGGAACTGATATGAGTAGAATTTTAAGGTTTAAAGTACGTCCAGACGGAAGTAATAATATAGTATTTATAATAAAAATAACTTACGCATTCATAGAGTTGCTGATGTAGTCCCCACGTCATATTTTAAGCACCATAGAAAAACAAATAATTTATTTTCAGAAGACCACTCAAAGCACAATGACAATCATCAAGATTGGGAACACTGCTTGAATTAAATCAAATTTATTTTGCATGTATTATTTTCAGAATGTGTTATTCTAAGACTACCTATCAAAATATTTTGAGAAAAACGCTTACAGTTTGCTCTAGATTGATAAACATGCGTATATAATTTTAAAAGTATGGGATTTTTCAATAAAACGACCATAAAGAGTAAATTTGGTACCCAAGAATGCGATTAAAACTCAAGATTTTGCTTTTTTTATACATATATAGTTTCTTTAGTAATCTAAACCAGTTTTGAACACGCTTATTACTTTACTTTTTTGCTGGTAGTAAAAAGATGGTGTATCAGCGAATTTGACCATAAGGAATAGATCACTAAAGTGACTCAGCGTCAGGAACTGATGGAATATTATTGATGTTGTTAAAAGCTCTACCTTAAGTTGAATAGTAAAGGGTACCAACATACAATTTGTTCATTAAATTTAGGATTTTTTTCATGCGAAAAATAATGCTTAAACTTGACGAACAGTTTTTCTTAGGAGTTTTTGCAAAAACTATTTAGTTCTTCAACCGAAAGCATTTTGTAAGTTTCTGTATTTTCATAACATTGTAGAATAATAGTTGAACGATACACTGAAAACCGTTTACGATTTCATCAATAAATAAAAAAGATATGGCATAAACAAGGTGTCCACTTTATAAAATGAACAGTCCTTATCCAACGAGCCTAGCCTAGTTGGATAATTACGACGAGTGCGGTAAAATCGAGCTCTGCAACGAGATATGTACATTTTTTTTGCAATTTCTTGGAAGGCCACAGAACACTGCTTTGCATTTTCGGAAAATTTTGGTGTAATTATACATTACGTATCTCAAAACAATGGCGTAATGGAAAAGTGTTGCATAATAGCCGTTGACTATTACAACACTGCATAATTCAGTGCAGGAAACTGAGCCGTTTTATTACAGAATGGCGTGATGAAAAAATATTACAGACCAACATAAGAATGGCATACTTGGATGACTGGCCCTTTAAATGTTGGAAAACTCAACGGGGCACCTCCTATATATGTGTCTTAGCATTCTATTCGAAGTTTGTATGGCATATTAGGGCGATTCAAATTTTAAAAATGTTTGAAAATCCAATCTCCCATATGATCCTTATCAGCCTTACCATAAAAATAACGTTCTGTGAAATTTTCAGCTTTCTAGGTGGTGATTTAAAGGTGGCCCAAAGGCAAAGTAGGTTTATATGTAAATTACTATGGAGAAATTTTGAGAAATGTTCCAAACACGCTAGTGCTGTAATTTAAGTAGAAACTTATTATCCCATATTGGAAACTCATTCTTCAAACCTAAATGAAGGATGTTGCTGAAGAAACAAATCCCTTTTGAGCTAAGTTTGTTTCGCATTTTTGTACATGTTTGCAGGAATTATAGTCCCCATATTAAGCTAAATAATATCAAACAAACTCATAAATATCTCCTCTTCTAAGCGTCGGATTGAATTTCTCTTTTCATCAAATATCTTTATTATGGTTTGAAGAATAAGTTTTTACTATGAGATAATAAGTTTGTACCGTGCAAGCACCATATTATGAACGGTTAAGAAAATCTATTTTGAATAACTTAAATTATTAAGGATTTCAACAGCTGAGATATTGGTTTGTCTTGCCGTTGCATTTGTCTAATATCTAAATAAACGTAGAAATTAAAATAAAACGTCCATCAGTTATCAATTCTTTAAAAATCATATGTTAGCCTGGCGCATGCATGTTCCTAATTATGGACGCCATATACATCAATGGTTCTAATTATGAACACACATTGTTCCTTATTATGGACAGCAAACGACATTTACGTATAATATTTGTTGAAAAAACAACTTAACCATGTATTTTAGTTTTGAAGTGTTACAATGAATCATGTTTCAAACTGACAGTTTACTATTTTAGATGTAAAACAATGAATGTTCAACATAAGGAACGGACCGTTCAGAATATGGCGCTGTCTATAATATGGTACTGGCACGGTACTCACATTCCAGTACTAGCGTGTTTGGAACATATCTCAAAAAAATTCCATACTAATTTACATAGAAACCTACAATGTCTTTGGGCCACCTTTAAATCACCACCTGGAAAGCTAAAAATTTCACAGAACACTATTTTTATGGTAAGGATGATAAGGAACATATGGGAGATTGGATTATCCAACATTTTTAAATTTTGAACCGCCCTAATGGCATATCCGTTTCAAATATATTGAAAATGTACCCTACGCCACTGTTTCGTTCCGTATACTCGTTGATCGCGTTCATGGACATAATTGCAGAAAGTTGTATCTGGATATAAGCTCATTTTCTTTAACATTTTAGTTGCTGAAAGTTAGGCTTAGATCAGCACTCCCATACAATCACATAAATGCATGCGCCTTGTGCATCAACTTGCGAATTGTCATAGGTTGCTTAGTAGCTACCACCAACCTGTGTTGAAGAAAGACAAAGAAGTATTGCATAAGCTTAACAAATCTACTTGAGATAGTTAAAACACCCACTTTATCAATTTTAATCATGATACAACCTTCTACAATATTGTTCGCCATGGAATCAAATAATGTTTTTGACATTCTAGGTTCAATTGAACGCGATCAACATTTTTTTTCTGAACCAAACAGAGGATGATGTACTGTTTCTCATATGTTTGAGCTGGAAATACCATATTAACTTCAATTCAAATGCGCACCAAACGAGCTGAAATTTTCAAGAAGTCTTCATCTTACCCTAACAAATAATCCTGGGGGGTGCCCCGTGGAATTATACAACTTATTTTTCTTCCACACTGAGCTAGGCCAGTCTACTCAATATGCTGGCGTTTCCATGATACATAGAATGCATTCCGAATGTTCATAACTCAAACCAGGCACGGCTTTTAGGCTCCGAAACGCGTTCGACCGCTTCCACCCCACGTTGTCCAATCGCACATACAGAAACAGACCCCGTCGAGGCGCGAGTGGTGG
Organism: Aedes aegypti; assembly: GCF_002204515.2. Taxonomy (NCBI): domain Eukaryota; kingdom Metazoa; phylum Arthropoda; class Insecta; order Diptera; family Culicidae; genus Aedes; species Aedes aegypti. The sequence goes on along the minus strand of NC_035107.1, from coordinate 298,198,414 downwards.
TAGGACAATGTCATATATAAAATACCCCACATCGGTGGTAGGAACAACCTACACAACTTTCCATTTTACGTGAGGGGTGTTTGGTCGCTCGCCTGTACGTACATATGGTGATGTGAAAATAATAACGCAAAGGAACGAGGAGAAATAATAAGTGCACCTACAAATAGTATATAGTAGTACGGATTGCATTAGAAGAGAGCTGTTGGGAGTCAAAACAAAGACCCAGAGAAATTAGAATAAAAATGAATATGATAATCCAGCTCCAGGTATAGGAACCTGTATTATTAGCTCGAAAGTGGGATTAGAAAAAGAGTGCGTATATCTTCGTCTCCGTAGGTCGGTGCGTTGATCAGATGAAATCAAGGGCAGCCAATATCACATCGAAACTCGGTCACCACAAATCGCCTCAGCTTCAGCAACTTCTAATCAATTATCAATTTCACGACGGTGCAGGTCGAACTTCTGACGTAGGCAAGAATACCCCAACACAGAGTTGTTAGGCAGTACAGTTACTTTCCGATCCGAACAAGACCCCGAACCAGTCAAGAGAGGCGACAAAAAGTCCAAAAGTGACAAAACCGGACTGATCGGTTCCGATTGTGTCGTCGTCTGCGTGGCGACAGTATCTATCAGGTATCCCGAAACTGAACCCTCGATCAGTCGGAGGGGAAGTGGTGCGTGGCAGCCCTCATCATCAATCTAGTCGAAATGTCCTCTGCGACGGGTGCCCTGGGAAGCGGACACAACCTGACGGCGGACCGGGAGTTCCGATACATTGTGCAGTGGTTCACCGAGTGGAGTGACTTCCAGCGCGAAGACTTTGTACCGGTGCTGGCGACGTATCTGGCGCAGGGAAATCCCGGCGGCCCGGTGTACGTGAATGGGATCATAGGCGCGATGGCCAACGTCAGCGGGCAGGACAAACCGATGAGTCTGTTCCAGTGTAGGGTGAGTAGAGAAATTAATAATCTTATGGGAACCAAATTGTTCAATGGTGTGAACCTGCTCATTATGGATGTTTGATGCAAACTCAAGCAAAAAAAATCTAATTCAATTTGAAATTATGGGAGTTCCTCAAAATTAGTACAGTAATTAGGTTTTACTGCACAAGATCTTTCTACAAAGGATCAAATATGGAGGTTAAAGCAGAGCACCGAATCAATTTCTATATAGTCACGACATGAACCAGCCACCACAGGTGCAACGTCACATGCACCGTCATCACCTTTGGATCGGACCACTGCCACGTGCTATGCAACGTCAACACCTTTATGCCCAACAGCCGGAATTGCTAGGTCAGCAGTTCAATTCTACAAAACCACCGGACTGACCGTGACCGGTGTTCAGTTTATTTTTATCCGTGTTTCATTGCGTTTCGGCTTAAGTAATAAAGTGATTTAGTGAGGAAAATCAGTTAAGTGTTTTTTAAAAAGCCCGAACCGCCAGCAAACCCAGGATTGGCGCAGCCGTGCAGTGCTCGAAAAACAATTTCGCGAAAAACAGTGTAGTGACTCTGGTCTACCAGCCAGAATCGAAGTGAACCCGCGAAAGCATTCGCTAACATCGAGGGTGCAGCGGAGTTGAGGTTCCACCGCGTGAAGTTGGACGTCGAGAGAACCCACGCACAACGATTGCAAGGTGAGTGTTTTTTTTCTTTATCCTCTATTCCACACCGAAATACGAGTGAAAGTGAAAACATCGCCTAGGTTGGCGTTTTATTTTTCCGTGAGTTTGAAGCCCGTTCTAAGAGAAAGGCTCGAACTCATTAAGAAATTAAAATTTGCTAAACCCCTGGAGTGAGAAGAGTTCTAAGAGAGCTTCCCCTCCAACCGAAATTGTGAAGTTCTAAGAGAATTACATTTCGGGAGTCATACGAGTTCCGAGAGATCGTACGGCTCAAAACAAATAAAACTATAGCTTGCTTTTCTCTTCTAAGTGCATGTCATGCCAAAAGAGCATAAAGTAAGAAACAGTCTGAAGCAAACTCACCACTTGTTATCTAAAATTAGAAACAGCGCGTGCGTGTCTTCAGATTCAGACAGCTCAGAGTCTACCGATTCGGGAGACTTAGCGCATATTCCAATAAAGAACATCCCTTCACTAGAAATCCTTTCTCTAAACGACAACAACAATATGGAAGAAGTCAATGCCAAACTGCAAACGATGATGCAGATGATGGAGGCACTGGCAAAACAACAAACAGAACATGCCACGTATTTCAGTCAAATTCAAACGCAAACAAATCAAACTCAAGAAAACGTTATCGCACATCAACCTATAAGTAACATCGACCAGCTATTCAAAATTCCAGACCCGATCAAAATGATCCCCATATTTGACGGCAATAGAAAACAATTAAGTTCGTGGCTGGAAACAGCAGAAGAAACCCTTAATGTATTAAAACCACATGTATCAGCTCAGCAGTTTAGAATGTACTTTACTGCGGTATCTAATAAAGTCCAAGGCAAAGCAAAAGACATTCTTTGCTTAGCCGGAAATCCGGACAAATTTGAAGATTTAAAGGAAATATTGACGAATGCGTTGGGAGATAGACACGAATTGTCAACATACAAGAGCCAATTATGGCATTGTAAAATGACAGAAGATATGTCTATCCATATTTACTACAAAAAATCCAAAGAAATAATTCAAAATATTAAGACTTTAGCAAAACAAAAAGATACATACAAAAATCATTGGGACGCCATTAACGAGTTCATTGAAGAGGATGCGCTAGCAGCCTTTATATCTGGACTCTCAGAACCGTACTTTGGTTATGCACAAGCTGCACGACCAAAGGATATTGAGGATGCATACGCATTCTTATGCAAATTCAAATCTAAACAAGTTGTAGCTCGAAACCTGAATCAAGACCAAAAATTCAACAAAAACAAAATATTTGAAAATAAATCCCAAGGATCATCAAATTTCAATCAAAATAAGAAACCTTTTATAAAAACCGAACATAAAGATACAACTGAACCAATGGACACAAAAACTACTCGGAGTCGGTTAACCATAAATAATCATGTAACGGAAGAAGAGGAAACTCAATCACATTTAAATTCAGAAACTGAATCTGATGAAGAAGTAGATCTAGATCTAAATTTTCACTTGGTCAACCCTACACAAAAAACAACCTAAATTACCTCCCATATTTAAAACTGAATCATCCTAAAACAAAAAAGCAGTTAAAAATATTAATCGATACTGGGGCAAACAAAAATATTATTTCACCAAACATAATAGAATCCGTTAAAACCGTACCGAATACACAAATCAGTAATGTTTGCGGAGTCAACAACGTCACTTCGAAAGGAGAACTCGATCTTTTCGGAAATACGTTTAAACCTTTGCAATTTTACGTAATGAAATTTCATTATTTTTTTGATGGAATTTTGGGGTCAGAATCCCTTGCAAAACTTAAAGCACAAATCAACTATGAGAATGAAACCATTACGTTAAGGGATAAACAATTTTCATACTCAAAATTCTACCCTGCAAAAAAACTTTACAATCATTTCATAACTATTGATACAATGAACAACGGAGACTGGTTGGTACCCACATACCAAAAACTTCATAAAAAAGTTTTCATTCAACCAGGACTATATAAAGCACATAATAATAAATCGACCATCCATGTTATTTCTGCAACCAAAAACATAGAAAATCTTCCAAAACTTCAACTGACAGTAAACAATTTTGAAACAATTCTCCCAGAAAAGATTGACTCTCAACATATTTCCAAAAATGATATAGAGTCTATAATTAGAACAAATCATCTTTCGAAACTAGAGAAACAAGAACTGCTTTGCACTCTCTTCAAACACCAAGAAGTGATCCAAAAGAAAGGAGAAAAACTTTCATGTACGTCAGCTACAAAACATAAAATTATAACAACAAACGATTCTCCCATTTATACAAAAAACTATCGCTACCCACACCACTTTAAAGGCGATATCCAACAGCAAATTGAAGAAATGCTAGACAATGGCATCATTAGGCCTTCGAAAAGCCCATACTCTTCACCGATATGGGTAGTACCGAAAAAACTTGACGCGTCAGGCAAAAGAAAGGTACGCGTCGTAATAGATTATAGGAAGCTGAACGAGCTCACTATTGACGACAGATACCCTATGCCTCAAATAGAGGATATTCTGGATAGCCTCGGAAAGTCATCGTACTTCACAACGATCGACTTAAAGTCTGGTTTCCATCAAATCCCGATGGATCCTGCCCACATAGAAAAAACAGCTTTTTCAACGGACAAAGGACATTTTGAATTCACGAGAATGCCCTTTGGCCTAAAGAATGCTCCTGCTACATTTCAGAGAGCAATGAACAATATCCTAGGAGATTATATCGGCACCAAATGTTATGTCTATCTTGATGACATAATTATTATCGGATATAATCTAAAAGACCATTTAGAAAATCTTAGCCTTATCCTGAAACGCTTATCGGATTTCAACTTAAAAATCCAACTCGATAAGTGTGAATTTCTCAAGCGAGAGACCGAATTTCTAGGGCATATAATTTCAAATGAAGGTGTCAAACCTAACCCCGAAAAAATAGATAAAATTCTGAAGTGGCCTCTACCAAAAACGCAGAAAGAGATTAAACAGTTTCTGGGTTTAGTAGGTTATTACAGAAGATTTATTAAGGATTTTTCAAAAATAACTAGACCTATGACCAAATATCTCAAGAAAGATTCATCAATCAATATAAATGATTCATCGTATCACACAGCATTTGATACGCTCAAAGGGATAATTGCCACAGATCAAGTTTTAGTCTATCCCCAGTTTGATAAGCCTTTCATCGTAACAACAGATGCTTCAGGATATGCATTAGGTGCAGTTCTATCTCAGATACAAGACAATATAGAACGCCCAATCGCCTTTGCATCCAGAACACTAAACGATGCAGAAACCAGATACGCTACCAACGAAAAGGAAGCGCTGGCAATCATATGGGCCGTGAATAAATTCAGACCATATCTTTACGGGACTAAATTTACTTTAGTAACTGACCATAAACCTCTGACTTTTATTAAAAGTTCAGAGAAAAATCAAAAAATTTTGCGATGGCGCCTAGATCTGGAAGATTATGACTACGAAGTCAAGTACAGAGAAGGCAAATCAAATGTAGTAGCAGATGCACTAAGCAGAATGCCTGTTGAAGTAAATATTAATGAAACCAATAATGATGAAATTCCTTATTTTTCAGGTTCCGAAGATCTTGAAGATGATGCAGATTCCATTGCCAATAACTCCCCTGAATCCCATGATTCCCTTGATTCCCAAACTCTTCACTCAGCTGATGATTCAGCTAATAACTATATTCATTTCACGGAACGCCCTTTAAATTATTTCAAAAATCAGATAATATTCCGTATTTCCCGTATAGATACTATTATCCAAGAAACCCTTTTCCAGAACTACCATAGAACAATAGTATCTCAGAAAACCTACACAAAAGAAAATATCACACATCTTTTGAAAACCTTCCACAATGGTAGACAAACAGCCCTTATGGCACCAGAAAATCTTATCCAGACGGTACAGGAGTCCTTTAAAGAAAACTTCAATCAAAAAGGTCATTTCGTTTTTACTAACAATATGGTCGAAGACGTGCAAAATGAAGAAAGACAGAATCAAATAATAATAAATGAACACAATAGAGCTCACCGAGGTATAACTGAAGTCGAAGCCAAAATTAAAAGATCATATTTTTTCCCAAATATTTACTCAAAAATCAGAACCTTTATAAACTCATGTGAAATATGCAATACTCACAAATATGAACGCAGACCATTTAACATAAAAATTTCACCCAGGCCAATAACAGAAAAACCATTAGATAGAGTCCACATGGACATATTCATCATGGATAAATGCAGCTTCTTATCTCTAATAGATTCATTCTCTAAACATTTACAGTTAATAGTTTTGAAATCGAAAAATCTTGTACATGTGCAGAAAGCACTAGGAAAATATTTCAGCTCCTTTGGAGTACCCAGAGAAATTGTCACCGACCATGAAACCACTTTTCAATCAATTCAACTAAGAAATTTCCTTAGCCAGCTAGGGGCACAAATTCATTACGCCGCTTCGTCAGAATCGAATGGACAAATAGAGCGTACACATTCTACTATAATAGAAATTTTTAATACCAACAAGCACAAATTCAGAGGAATGGGTACAAAATCAATTGTAAAATTATCCGTTGCATTATATAACAACTCTGTACACTCTTCAACTAAATATACTCCAAATGAAATATTGTTCAACAATATTATTCTGTATTGTTAACCCGGAAGAAATTATAAGAGACGCCCAAGAGCTATTCCTTAAAGCAAAATTGAACATGGGTAAAGCACAAAAACAAATGATTTCTCAAAATTCTAATAAGGAAGACCCTCCAATTATAAATGATGGGCAAGAAGTTTATGTTATTCCAAATATTCGCACAAAGACTCAACCCAGAGCCAATAAAACAAATGCAAATGAAGTCACAGACAGAACATTCAAAAACAACCGTCACATTAAAAGACATAAAAACAAAATCAAAAGACCGAAAAAAATGTAACACCATTTACTTTTATAACTTTTTGCTTCCAGATGCTTCACTACTTTATCACATTCACCCTCATTCTCACAAACATCTCATGTCAAGACCTAACTATCAGGAATCTTCATAATGATTTGATAATGATGCAAAAAAACAGCCTATGTAGAATTCAGACAGGAAATATCCGAGTTGTACACCCGATCAACCTAACAGACATAGAAATTACTATCAATCAACTCACAAATTTGGTGTATCGTAAACAAAATAATAACGCTTTATTTGAAATTAGTAAATACAAGATACGAGAATTGTACTCTAATTTTATGCAAATCAAACCAATATCGCACAAACGGTCCAAAAGATGGGACATCATCGGCACAGCGTGGAAGTGGATAGCGGGCAGCCCAGATGCTCAAGACCTACGGATAATCGACAGAAGCCTCAATGAACTTGTCAACGAAAATAATCATCAAGTAAAAATTAATCACCAAATCGGCAAAAGAATTTCGGAACTTACAACCACCATCAACGAACTAATCGAAAAACAACAAATCAATCAAATCATTCTCGATGAACTTGACGTCATCACCACCATACTGAACATAGATACACTCAACAAAATTCTAACAAGCGTTCAAGAAGCGATACTCTTTTCTAAAATGCACGTCACAAACAGCAGAATGTTATCTGGCAAAGAAATTCATCTGATCAAGGATATACTCAGAAATCAAGGAGTCCAGCTAGACATCCCGGAAGAAGCACTCAATTTTGTTACACCAAAAATGGCAACTAGCGAAAATACTTTACTCTACATATTACATGTTCCAGAATTGGAGACAGAAGAATCGACAATCATGCGAATCCACCCATTGAGTCAAAATGATTCGATTATTAAGACTTACCCTCAATTCCTTATCAAACAAGCAAAACAACTCTTCACCACTGCAAAACCAGACGACTACGTCCAAAGACACAGTTTTATCAAAGAATTCAAGGATCTGTGTATTTATCCACTCATCATGGGAACAGAGCCACAATGTCTCATGGAAATCAACGCAGAAACTACAACCAAACTAATAACCAATAACAAAATTCTTATCTCAAATGCAAAAAACCAAGAATTACGCTCAAATTGCGGTCCTAGCGACAGATACTTATCTGGAAATTTTATAGTATCGTTCTCAAATTGTACAATCGAATTTATGGACCAAAATTTCACATCTACCGAAAAAATAAGTGAAAGCGAGTCTATTCAAGGAGCATTACACAATCTGCAGATAAACAGCGAGATTTTGCAAAATCATGACGTTGCAAAAATAGAAAAAGCCACCCTTCTGAACAGACGCAAACTGGAAAAAGTATCTCTTCAACACGAAACCGACCAGATTTGGAAATGGAGTCTATTAGGAGGAACCACTCTGATGTCGACTCTACTATTCTTCACCCTTTACCTTATCTTCATTCATTTAAGGTTTACCCACAAAAGGACATCGAGGAAAACCCACCAAAGGAAGCCTGAAACCAAATCACCAGGACATGGTAACCAGGAGCTGAGTATCGAGGACGACACTTCTTCACCCCCCGGAGGAGTCACGACATGAACCAGCCACCACAGGTGCAACGTCACATGCACCGTCATCACCTTTGGATCGGACCACTGCCACGTGCTATGCAACGTCAACACCTTTATGCCCAACAGCCGGAATTGCTAGGTCAGCAGTTCAATTCTACAAAACCACCGGACTGACCGTGACCGGTGTTCAGTTTATTTTTATCCGTGTTTCATTGCGTTTCGGCTTAAGTAATAAAGTGATTTAGTGAGGAAAATCAGTTAAGTGTTTTTTAAAAAGCCCGAACCGCCAGCAAACCCAGGATTATATATTAAAACATTTCATACATAATCGAAAGAAGTATAAAAGCTTTACATATTTTGACAAAAATTGTAATAATCTAATAAAAAAAGGTTAGCGTTTCTGAACAGAAAATGAAATGTTTTTATACAGTTATGTTATAAAACCTTGCATTTTTTGTGTACGTAAGGTATCAGCCCAATTGTCTATCATTCGAACAACCTTAAAGCTTAACTTAAATTTCACACTAAATTTTGGATACTTTCAATATGATTATTCTGAGTTTTGTTATTAAACGTAACCTTATAGGGCTGGTTGCAGGTTTCTTTTTAAAGAATTACTCACGTTTAATGTCTCAATTTTCTATGGAAGATCTTTAAAGTCTCTTTTTACCCAAAATGGTCCCTAAACTAATGTTTTGTCAATGTTTTTGCTTGTAGTTCAATCCTGGTGCGAAATTCTAGAGACGCCAGAGAAACCTTCAGAAAATCTTATGGACTATTCCACAGGTTCCATCGGAATTTCTTCTCAGACTCCTCAAGGAAAAGCTTAAGGAATTCTTCTAGTGATTTCTCCAGAGCTTACTTTTGAAATACTTTGACGAACTCCTCCAGGTATCCCACTAGAAATTTTCCACCACCTCTTCCAGGAATTTGTCAAAAAAAATCCTCCATCAATTTTTCAAGGGCTGCTTAGAGGAATTTGCCCTGAAAAATCTTGGAGCACCCTAAAGCTTCTACCTCTATAGGAGTTATACTGATTTTTTTTTCCAGGGACTCTCCCGAGTAACAGTTTCCTTTATCGACAGTTTTCCTAGGAATTTTAAAATTTTGACAAGGGTCCTTTCAAGAAATCTATTAAGTATTCATCAAGGAATTCCTCCTTATGAAGTTCCTTTAGAAATTCCTCTAGGATATTGTTTGTCTTAGCAATTAATCTAGAAAATAATCCAAGACATCCTCATAAGTCAAAGAGTTATTTCAAAGATTCTTGCAGGAATTTCAGAAAGGTTTAATCTGAGATTCTTTTTTTAATTCTCATATAATGTTTGAGAAAAATCTTTGGCATCCCTAGAAGAATCCCTGGATAAATTCTTTGAGAAAAAGATGAAGCTTTGCAGGAATTCCTCTTTAAATCGCAGAAGTGAGGTTTTCCTTACAAAAAATCCAGGTTGCGTTCTTGAAGGTATCTTGAATGCATAATATAAAGTGAATCTTGATGGAATCATGAAGAAATCTGCAGGATAGTAGCTGATGAAAACTTTGGGCATTTACCAGAATCAAATTCTGAAGAAATCAAGAAAAAATGCATACTGCAATACTAGTAGTAAAACTTGCCATAATCTCACAAGAAATGAAAACAACCTTAATGAAATGTCTAGTCGTATCCTTTGGGAAATCCTCATGAAAATTCTTATCTCTCAGTATGTACCTGTTTGGCGTATTTCTATTTTTTGGTTCACGGCTCCTCTTCGAATCCTCTGAAAGAATCGAAGGTGTTCCTGAAAGAATTATTTGAATAATCTGGATAATCCATGGATAAGAGTTCTCACTCTTGCCCAAGATCGTGTTCTCGGAGATGAGTGCAAGAGTTTCATAAAACTGAAGCCGCTTGTTCTAATTGAAAATGAATTTTTATGCGGTGCATCCGAAGTATTCTTGTAGAAGTGCTTAAAACCAAAAACGGTGCAAGATCATTTGATCAGCGTTTAGTCAGAGGGGACCAAGTACAAAACTTAGGAAAATTGAATTATTCTCTCATTAGATGCGAAATTACCTTACCTCTGTTTCACTTTGACCAGATTTTAAGAATGCTGTAAACTGCGAGAGATATGTTACAAATTTACTTTGGATGATCAATAAAAATCGTTACAAGTGGCAGTCAGAGAGGACCAAGTGCTTATTACCATATCAGCGAAAATTATCAGCGTGCTGATGAATGCGAGGGAATAAAAAACATTTCAAGAGATTTGTCAGATTTCTCGACATCGAATGCTTCGTCTACTTATCCATCAATAGAAATTTATAAATATTTTTCAATTCGATGCATTTGATTTTGATTTTTGACCATTTACCATATTTGGATGGGTGGTCAGAAATAGCAACAATTTCTGTGCAGACAGAGTGGACCAAGTGTTGAAAAGCAATGGACTGATTGATTATTGTATATTTTGAATCAATTTCAGAGTCGGTTAGAAGCTTATGGTAGTTCTATGGTTTATGTATGGAGTGTGCTAGAACCCGCTTATTGGACCAGTATATTTTGGTCGGTACAAAAGATATTCACTTGGTCCACTCTGACTGAACACATATTTGAATAATTCTGGGCTTCAATACTCTGACCCTGCAAAACCTTAATTTTCAAGTTATCGTAATGCCACTGATTTCGTTTTGACGATATGGATTATTGAAGAATTTACGATACTGGTGTCGTAATCTGTTTTTCTTAGAGATGAGCACCCAGTTTGACCATGCAAGCATTGAATGATTGTTATTTTCCTAGAAATTGTTCAGTCAGAGTGAACCAACTCACTGAACGGTGGTCTTTAGTTCAGTCAGAGTGGGCCAAGTACACATAGTCCTTCAGAAAAACGTTCTATCAGAGGTTTGGATTGTGATTTTTCATGATTACCGCTTCACATTATATTGTTTGAAAGTAACACAAAAATGTATAGAAATAAGTAGATGAAAAAACCGAATTTAGTACTATACCATTTAATTCCACTAGAGTTTGTATCCTTTGACAGATACGCGTATTTCGACCTCAACTGTAAGGCCGTCTACAAGACTTCTGTAAGGCCGTCTTCAAGAAGTCTTGTAGACGGCCTGACAGTTGAGGTCGAAATACGCGTATCTGTCAAAGGATACAAACTCTAGTGGAATTAAATGGTATAGTACTAAATTCGGTTTTTTCATCTACTTATAGGTATTCTACTAAACAGCTCGAAGATTTATTATCATGTATAGAAATATTAAACCAAATTTTAAAAGAGTTCAAAAACTACAGAGTGTAGACTTTAAACCCATTTTTCTCAAAATATGAAAAATGTCACTTGGTCCACTCTGACTTAACGCCGACCATTTGTACTGGATAAAAATTACTATAAAACTTAGAAGAATATGCCATGAAACTATCATAAATATAAATATTAAACCAATAATATAAAACCAGTTGGAATCAAAATTGTTACTTGGGTTCTCTCGGGATTTCTCTGAACTTGAAATTAGAACATACCAATTCAATTTCGTATACATTTCGCACTGTCTTCTTACTGTTTTTGTTCGGGACAGACCATTGCGACCAGTTTTCTCTGATCTTTTGTGGTATACCCGTGTCCTTTAGTTAGTGCATGTCGTTCTACTCCATTAATATTGAGAAATAATGAAGTAATCGTTTTTTATATAATTATTATTATTAACCAAAAAGAGTTTCTTCAGAAACATATACCGTCATTTATACCTTTTGATGTTAATATAGTTTGTCACCATTAAACTCTTAAAAACATCCCCCCTTATTCAGGTTCGGCCACTAAGGATTCATTCACAAATTTCATAACGCAAAAAATTGCCATTTTTAATGCTCATTCACCCCCTCGTAACGCTTTTCGAATGAATATTTTACAATTTTTTTAAGGAATTTTAAGGATTTTAAGGACACCCACCCACACTCTTCAACGTTATGAAATTGATAATAAATCTTCGAGCTATTTAGTAGAATACCTACACTGAGGCAAAAATCTCGCATGATTTTCATAAGATCACACTAATGAACGCGTTTTTGATTATTTTTTTGTTGCTTCATAAGACACTTGTGTATTTCATTCGACGAGATTGAGATTCATAAGACAAGTGTAATTTTTTCATGACAATCAGTTGTCAATGTCATAAGAACGCTTATGAATCCCATTGCTCATCATTGCGAAGAACCACGTGAGGCAAATTTTCTCATTTCACTATCAGAAATTCAATATGGCTTCCTAAATGGACGTGTTTGCTGATTTGTCGCTGGCTGACTCCGTTTCTAATGGTAAATATTTTCTATTTATCATCAATTCCGCTGTAACTAACACTTCTTTTCGAACAGATTAAGGAATTGGATTCAAACAATAAGAAAACAATTTGTATGACGCGTAAGAAAACAATTTGTATGACGTGTAAGAAATCACAAACCCCCCCTCATCCATTAATCCGCCCCTAACGTAAAGCTGCAAAAAATCAGGCGTTCTTCACAACTTTTCTCAATAATGTTTCGCTGCTATGATATACTTCTTTGCGTTCAAAATAGATTAGCCAACTAGAGAAAATCGAATTTTCATCCATTTTGTCGTATCGCAAATCGATTCTAATGCTTACAGTAAAGTGCTTTGATCGAATTGCGGCGTGACAAAATGGATGAAAATTTGATTTTCCCAAGTTGGTTAACCTATTTTTCAACGCGGATTAGTATTATTCATTCATTGAAATTTATAATCTAAAGCTCAAATTACACAAGACAGTCTTATGGAACCAAGAATGGTTCAGAACGTAATTCATAAGACTATCTATGGATTTTGTTATCAAGTTAATGATGGTTCATAAGATCATCTTACGAAATCCCTTCGAGATGTATTATGGAAACAACATCTGCCGAAAACCATACGATGGTCTTATGAATTTCAAAGATTTTTCTTGTGTCGTAATTCCATAAGCAAATCTTATGACAGTCTTACGTTTGCTTTCCTCAGTGTATAAGTAGATGAAAAAACCGAATTTAGTACTATACCATTTAATTCGTTTATGAAATTTATGAACAGGCAATAAACTAGTTAAATGATGCCGATTTTGACCATGCATCGGTACTCTTTTTTTCCTTCTTAGCAATGGGGGGATAATCTGTTCAACAGACTCCGGACCGAGGTCCGGGAGTGTGGGGTTGGGGACCATTTACTACATGCAAGCAGTAAACAGGACTACACTCCGACCCACTAAACCATTTCCATTGCAGCCAAACCCTTCGTCTCTCCGGGACCACCAAGAAGGCATTGCTTCGGAGAGGGATTATTGCACATCGCATCCTCCAGGTTAGCTGCGTAGCCATGCATCAACGAACATCGATGACACGCTTAGGGGGGTCCACCAAGCTAGCATGCTGGCGCTTTGCAGGCTTCCCAGGTCCTCACCTCCCATTGTCCGCTGAAAGCGGGCAGGGTCGACCACTACGCCCGCGCCCAGCTGCACCGCAGGTATCAAGAACTGATACTGCGGGCTTCGCAATTTGACCTACTGAAGGCTCAGGCCCTATCAGCTAGCACCAGCTGGGATTGCTGACGAAGGGGCCTCCACCTGCCCCGAACAACCAGAGGCTCGTATCCAACCCAGTAGGCCGGCGCCACGACAGCAGCGCTACCCGGATGTTCTCCCCGCGGCCACTCAATCGCTGTAAGGGTCGATTTCGACCGTAGGGCACCGGTATGACCTACGTAGCCGACTGCGAACCCTTGGACCACCTGTTGTTTAGCGTCTGCACTAGCCGCTCACCACCTCCTTTGTAGTTCCGAGATGATGTGGGTGATAGCCGATGAAACGGCATTCCAGCCAAACTCGTCTTCACACATCCTCTGAACCAAATTGTCCGGAGTCGTGTCCCGACCGCATGTGGCAAACATGCGGTCACGCATTGTACACGAACAAAACGTGTTCCGCCGTTTCCTCTAAACCTGCACAAACTGGACATTCGGGAGAACCCGCATGACCGAAACGGTGTAGATACTGTCTAAAGCAACCATGGCCCGAAAGGATCTGTGTCAGGTGGAATGTTAGTTCCCCATGACGCCTATTGACCCAGATATCTAACCTCGGAATCAACCTGTGAGTCCACACTCCCTTGGTGGAACTGTCCCACGCACGCTGCCATTTGACCATAGAGGACAGTCTGGCAGTCCTGCGTATGCCTCTTGTGCCGCGCCTTTCGAAGCACTCTATGTCTTCCATGATAAGGATACCAATAGGCACCATACCGGTGATGACACAGAGTGCATCGTGTGACACGGTACGGTACTCGCTCGTAACCCTCAGGCACATTAGCCTATAAGTACTCTCTAGCTTGCTACGGTAGCTATCGGTACTTAAAGCCGTGCCCCAAGCCGGGCCACCATACCTCAGTATGGGCGAGGCGACACTGGCTAGAAGCTTACGCTTACTGGCGTACACCGCAGAGCTATTGGACATCATCCGGGACAGTGCCACAATAGCTGTTTAGGCTCTCTTGCAGGCATAATCAACGTGGCTACCGAAGGTAAGCTTGTCGTCGATCATCACCCCCAAGTGTTTGACGGAGCGCTTCGAAGTGATCGTGCAGTCGCCTACACTGATCACCGATTGCTGCACCGAATTTCGGTTGTTGACAACAACAGCCTCAGTTTTGTGGTGAGCCAATTCCAGTTTCCTGGAGCTCATCCACTCCTCCACAATTGCGATCGAGTGGGCTGCAGTTAATTCAACTTCTTCGATCGATTCATCGTAGACATCCAGCGTAATATCGTCGGCAAAGCCAACGATGACCACACCTGCCGGGAATTTTAATCTCAACACCTCGTCGTACATGACATTCCATTACACCGGACCCAGGATGGAACCTTGCGGGACTCCTGAGGTTATGTGAAAGCACTTCCGACCCACCTCTGTGTCATAGACTAATACCCGATTCTGGAAGTAACTTCCGAGAATCTTGTACAGGTACTCGGGTATCCCCAGACGCAGGAGCGCATCAGCAATAGCCGCCCAACTGGCACTATTAAATGCGTTCCTTACATCCAGAGTCACTACTGCGCAGTAGCGAATACCCCTCCTCCTACGCTGGAGTGCTATCTCAGCGGTTTCTTAACCGTCAGAATAGCGTCTACGGTGGACCTCCCTTTCCGGAAGCCGAACTGGTTGCTTGAGAGACCATTTACACCCTCAGTGTACCTCAACAGTCTGTTGAGGATGATCTTCTCGAGCACCTTCCCCACCGTGTCAATCAAGCACATTGGTCTTTACGCCGAAGGGTCACCGGGTGGTTTTCCCGCCTTTGGCTCTGCCTCTTTCACACATCTGGAAATACTCCCTCGTCCAGGCATATCTGCATAGCAGATCTGAACATACCGGGAGCCTCCAAGATTGCGACTTTGAGGGCCAGGTTTGGAACTCCGTTCGGACCTGGTGCCTTCCCCATGCTTAGGGATTTTGCAATCCTTACAGGTTCCTCATCGGTTACCCTATTCTCATCGCCCGCCCCAATCCCCGGCTGTCCTACGAAAGGAGGCCATGAGCTAGGGTTGTGGCGCGGAAAGAGCCCCTCGATGATCCCCTCCAGCATCTCTGGAGATTGCTCTGTAGGAGACATTGCACCTCTTGTCTTCGCCATGACGATCCTGTAGGCATCACCCCACGGATTCGCGTTGGCACTCTGACAGAGTCCCTCAAAGCAGGCCTTTTTGCTTGCCCTTATCTCGGACTTCAGCGCGACTTTGGCAGCGGTGAACACCAGCCGTCGTTCTTCACGCTCCTGCTCGGTACGTGCTCGCTGTATCCGCCTCCTGGCCCGTAGGCAGGCACGGCGCAGGTTCGCAATTGCTTGAGTCCACCAGTACGTCGGTGGTCTCCCATTTCTACGGTGGACTTTTCTAGGCATGGTCGCATCGCATGCACGCGAAACCACTGCTACCAGTTCGTCCCGCTTAGGCCGAGTACTCGGTACTTTAACGTATCACATTATTGCTTCTGCTTATGAGGTCCGAAGTCGCTTTTTATTGTGGACAAGTTTCATTGCATCATACATATTGGATCTTATTCCAGAGACAAGAAGCTTATTTTAGAAGTTAGGAGGTTTGCTACTCCACTGATTCGGAATCGTTTACCTCCTAAATATCGAAAGATAAGCACTCCACTTCGGAAAGAACTTGTCTAATGAATTGAAACCAGCTTCAGATGTAGATTAAGTCATTTTTCCACTTTGACCTTCCCATCATCTAGGACAAATAGGTCTTAGTGGCTTGTCACTCTCTTATACTCTTCCGAACAGCTACAACTAGAGTATAATATGGTAGTTCTTACCCCGTAACGCACTTCGAAAGGTGATTTAACCCCCGCGTTATATACCCTTCAGTTTGATTTAATTATTAAACTGACCATGCACCGTTAAAAATAATGAAGATTACACGTCATGTAAACTTCATTTATGCGATGTAAACAAGAAGTCATGTAAATTTAAGTCTGAAATCATGTAACAATGTGTGATATGTCACGTAATTTACACGGTGTGTGCCGATAATTACTCTTAGATTCTTTGTAACGAATTTTGTTATAATTACGGTTATAATCAAAACAAATTTAAAACAGCCTTTGTTCTTATAACTGTTTTTTTTTTTTAATTGTATTATAACTGTTTCAACCAATTCAGACGGCTTCTAAGGGGCCCAGATAGCCGTAGCGGTAAACGCGCAGCTATTCAACAAGACCAAGCTGAGAGTCGTGGGTTCGAATTCCACCGGTCGAGGATCTTTTCGGGTTGGAAATTTTCTGGACTTCCCAGGGCATAGAGTATCTTCGTACCTGCCACACGATATACACATGCAAAAACGGTCATTGGCATAGTAAGCTCTCAGTTAATAACTGTGGAAGTGCTCATAAGAACACTAAGCTGAGAAGCAGGCTCTGTCCCAGTAGGGGCGTAACGCCAGAAAGAAGAAGGGGGCTTCTAACAAAAATTGTTTGTAATAAATTCTGATATAATTGTAATTGATGTAATTCACTGGTCGGGGAAGAAGAAACTAAAGATGAAATCACCTGATATATGAATACACCTGGGTTTGTTGTTTGTTTCTGTTCTGCTTTCACTGTATGTGTGTCACACTCGACATAACCGACAAGATTGAATTATCCATGTTTTTTTATGATCCGATATCTGGATTATATGCAAAACTTATGATTTATGCAAATTTTCTCGTATCAGACGACATTCAATTGACACTTTTTTGTGTTTGTTGACGTTCATTCTACCGCTCTTGCTGTGACTGCTGACCATGGCAACGAAACGAACGTCGCTCAAAGTGTCGAATGTTTACAGCACTGGTTTGCAGCAACGAGAACCATTGTGAAGGTCAGTGTTGTTAGCAATCACGGTTTTCATTGATATTCGACAGCATTTGCCTTCAGCATTCACAATACGAGCGATCAAACGAACGTACGAATGGAAAATGTCAATTGAATTCAGCTGATCACGATGGCGTCACCATTGTATGTGTGTCACATTCGGACATTTAAGAAATCTGTGCAAAATTCATGATTTATAAAAATGTCATCGTGTCAGACGACTTTCATTTCACGGTTTTTGTGTTTCTCGATGTTCGTTCTACCGCTCGTGCTGTGTGTGAGAGGTGACGGTAGCGGATGAGTGTAATCATTTGACTGCTGACCATGAAGCGATATTTTTCATAAAATATGATCATGGTTCTCTTTGTAACCATGATTTTCACAGAAAGCTTAAACAAGATTGTCACCAAATGTTGTTCAGAATCATTAGCATGATTCCATTAAATCCTGTTCAGGTTAGTTTCTAGGTATAATATTTACAAATTCCTAAATGAATTTTTGACCGTTCTCACAGAATCCTAGACACGATTACCTTGAAATCCTGGACATAATTACAACATACAAACAACCATAAGTAGAATTTTAAAACAAGGGTATTCAAAGGTGGGATTTTGACAGAACTCTGAGAATTCTTTTAAAATATTGAACATAATTTTTAAGAGTCCAGGGCAAAATTTCCATATTACATTATTAATTTCGCTGAAGGAAACTTTTTCTATTGATTGAGTTTTGATCGATTTTAAGGAAATGCTAAAATGGGGTCCTAAAGGCCTGTCCCAATTTTAATGCCAAACGCTTAAGTTTAGGCTCGAAACACATGTTTACTCAATTTTTTAATGTTTTTCTTTTGTTTAAGTCCAAAAAACATTTTTTTAGATTTTGTCACACTCCTTGGCTTGAACTCAAATTTTGGGTGTATTTTGCTTTCCGTGTCCCTTCTAAAATGTCAGATAGGAACAACCCCAGTGTTAAAACTAAAAGCCCTGTGGTGTTTTTGTCGATTAGGCGAACGTCAAAAGTGTCAAGGTTCATTTATGGACCCAATTTTTAAATTAAATTTTTAATATGATGTAGCCGTTATTTGAGCGGGAAAAATTGCTAAAATAGTTGCAGTAACATGCTCTTTCGTGTCATTAAATAAAAACAAGATTTCATTAAATATTTTAGGACCCAATTATTCGTGCATCTAAAAATATAGGTCCGCGAAACATGTTTGTGTCTGAGATTTGGCCTGTTGCTCAAAAAAGGTGGACTCCTGACCAGAAGAAAATTGTTGTAGAATGCCAAACCAATGCGTTTCGCATCAGAAAGAAAAATGTCAATAACAGTTCTGTGCCTCAAGCTCAATAGATTTCCAATGACCCAATGAGGTACAGTCGCCTCTCCACATCTCGATATCGAAGGGACCATCGAGATAGGGAGAGATCGAGACAAAGAAGATTAATTTAATGAACACTAGATTGAAAATAATAAACAAACAAACTTCATTTTGAGTTTTCAAATTGTTCTGAACCTCTTAAATCTGGTCTAGTAACCTTTGATTATGTTCATATCGACATATGGAGAGAAAATTGGGAACATGAAATCAACAGGAACACATCGAGATATGGAGATATCGAGATATGGAGAGAGAAATCGTATGCAGAATGAAGGGACCGAAGCAATCATCGACATAGGGAGAGATATCGAGATGTAGAACATCGAGATATGGACAGTCGACTGTATTATTTTTTTTTTACCATAGTAACCCGCGGCTACAGAGCAAAGCCATGCAAAAGGTGGTTGGGTTCGATTCCCGATCGGTCCAGGATCTTTTCGTAATGGAAATTTCCTTGACTTCAAGAGTACAATGTGATGGATTTTACTCAGGTGGCGCAGGTGATTGAAGCGTGCCATTAGTTCTCTCTTTTATTCTCCCGCTGTTCTTATGTAGCGCAAATAGTGACGTCACTATTTGCGCGGCATAAGAACAGCGGGAGAATGAAAAAGAGATCTAGTGACACGCATCAATCTTCTACGCCACCTGAGTAAAATCCATCACATTGATAAAAGTATCATCGTACCTGCCACACGATATACAAATGCGAAAATGGCAACTGGCGGGTTTGTGTACTCAACCGTTTCTATGGGGTTGTTAGGGAATGTTTATTCCAACAAACACAGTGAAAATTTCCTCCAGCATTGTGTCGCGAATCAAATTTTCGTCTATAATGTAGTATTCCGGTGTTTTGTGTCGAAGAAAAGCAGATTATTTGAAAAATTGGTTTACAATTGCATGTAATGCATGTAAATGTGTTAATTTCGAATAGTGCAGCGGGTGAGAGCCACCCACCACCGATGGTCTACCGATGAAAGAGAGGATGCGCCACGGTGTCGCCGTCTGACGATGACGGTTGTATTCTTGTAACTTTATCTCGTAAGTTAAGTCATTCTACTATCAGTGCATTACACAGTGAAGTAAATGCAGATACTTTACCGCGTATACCACACAGATGTGGGTGTAGAAGAAACATTCTATACCTACTTTGTCACGCCATGCATCTGATATCCAAATAACCAGTTTGTTTTGGTTGTTTGGATATCAGATGCATGGCCAGCTGACACATTGGGCTACCTCCCTTCTAGATACCTTGATGGCAACTTTGGCAAAGGAAGCTCTCAGTCGATAACTGTGGAAGTGCTCTTACACACTCAATCTGTTCGGTAAAAATAACTGGGTTTTGGAACTACCGAAAAAGTCAGTAAACTAAAATAAAATGTCAAAAATCGTAAAACAGAGATTTTTCACTGAAATTTTTCAGAGAGCTTTTTTTTTATATCATATATCGATAAAAAATATAACATGGTGAAATTTGCTTTTCAATTACGCGTGGTGACAGTTTTCATTTTACTGACTTTTTCGGTAGTTCCAAAACCCAGTAAAATTTTACCGACCCCAGTAATTTAATCTAAGTGTGTATAACACTACGCTGAGCAGCCGGCTCTGTCCAAGTGGGTTTTGAATATCCGTATTGGCCAGAGTGGTATCAGATACATCAAACCTCATTCATTATTCAAAAATGATTGTATTAATTTGCTTCAGTTTTTCACACTCCCAACAAAGTATTATTTTGAAATGTGAATAATCGAATTTGAAAAAAAAATATGTAGCCTGAGATGTGGGGCCTTCCTTAGCCGAGTGGTTAGAGTCCTCGGCTACAAAGCAAAGCCGTGCTGAAGGTGTCTGGGTTCGATTCCCGGTCGGTCCAGGATCTTTTCGTAATGGAAATTTCCTTGACTTCCTCGGGCATAAAGTATAATCGTACCTGCCACACGAATGCAGAAATGGCAATTTAGGCAAAGAAAGCTCTCAATTAATAACTGTGGAAGTGCTCATAAGAACACTAAGCTGAGAAGCCGGCTCTGTCCTGGTGATGACGTTAATGCCAAGAAGAAGATGTAGCCTGAGATATCAACGTGGGTTATTGCTACGAGTTGATACCCCAAAATGTTTCCAGAATTAGAGGACCAAATAGTTTTTTTAAGAACTTGTGAAAAATGGTCCAAAAACATCAAAAGCCAAAATAGCTAGCGATAATAAATAAGTTTTTGTGGGAAAAATATGCTCCCGGTAGAGGTTTAAACGGCTAATGTGAGGCATGCCATTCTATAATAGCACTTTATTAGCATCCGAGGCGTTAGTTATGCAATAATTGTCTCATTGTCGTCGTTAGTCTATTTTGTATTACCTTCTAGTTTAATTTACACTATCGTTTCTGCCCACTTCTCTTCCAGGTAAAACTATTCAACGAATGGGTAACCAAATGGCCTGAAACCAATCGGGAAAAACTGCTGGAAAGACTGACCGAAATAGACCCGGACTTTGGCAAGCGAGTGCAGCAGGAACTGTCCGGAGAACGCAATCACGTGGAGCGTGAACCTGGCTTGGAATACTACGAAAATGGAGTCGATTCATTGAACGGAGGATTACAGAGTCCGTGCTCAACTGCGCCAGAATCCACTATGGAACAACCACCGATTGCCCTAGTGATTGGCGAAGACTAAATCAAATTTTGAAATGTGAAATTTGTTTGCATTCCTTTCGGCTTCCGTTCAGACAAAGGAAGTATGCGCACTGAGAGAATCCATATCTTGTTTCTTTTTGTTTGTAAGAAAGACGTAGTAATTTGGTATTTATTTTGCCACAGCATTCCGCGTAGCTCATATTTAATTAATTTATTGCAACTGATTAGCATTAGCACCGGCGGAATCTCGGCCGTTTCCCACCACAGAGTTTTCCCTTATTTTGCAACCCATGAAATAGCTATATTTATATCTCACTAAACCTACGTATGATTAAAGTAACAAGGGGAAGACGACAAATCAAAATCGAAGCTCAGAACTATTTATGATCGCCAATGGTAGTAGGTAGCTGTTAAGAAGAGAGTTAAGTATAAAAAGCAATTTTGAATTTGCCATACTACAAAAAAGTTCTCAATTATTAGGACGTATGATAATATATATTTAGCCAGCCAACGTATGTAATAGGAATAACCCCGTGATCCTCCAAGGAAGTGAAACGCGTAACAATATAAAAAAAATATATTACTTGAGGTTTATTGTTCTGAAAGCTAAGATGTTTAAAACGGTGAACAAAACCAAGTGCAGTAGCTGCGCATAAATCACATTCCTATAAACTACTACACACATGTCAAACACAACTGTTGAGTGAAACACAAGTTGAGAAAAACGACGATTAAAATTAAAAATGCATCGTAAAAATAATTACCCTCGATTCGTGTATGTTATTTGCACCATGTGCCTTGTTTGAACTTTGCCTCTCGGAAATGGTTGGAATGTATCGATCTGGGTAGGCCATGCGGTACCCCACTGACAAGCTTAGAGCTAGATCATTGTCATGGCCAACTGCCGTCATGCTGCAGCTAAACACGACCATTGACCTCGTTTAATTCGGTCGTCATAGACACCGTCATCGTACGGAGAGCATGGCTGGCGGCGGCGGCATGCTGCGATTGTTGCTGCACGCTCAAGTGGTTAATCGTTTTGCGAAATCGCGCGGCTGCGTCTCTTGTATATGAGACAAAAGCTTGCTAGGATTTTTTTATTGGTGCTTAAGACTGTCCGTTTCTAATATGTGTATATGAAAAAAGGCCTTAAGTCCGAAACAACATACGGACGGCTTGGGACGTATGTCGTGCCGGCCGGTACCAGCGACGGGTTCGAGAGGGAGCCCTTGAAATGAGCACTAATATAATTAGGATCGGTGGTACCGTAGCGCCTTTGGCATGCGATCTCTGATGATGGTTATGTAATTTCTCCTGACCGAAAAGTAGTGGTTGTAATAAAACAGAATGGACTTAACCCATGGATTTGGTGTCGAGCAGCTCAACTGTCTTTATGGAGTCGCAGCTTTGGAATCATCTCTTGCTTCTTTTGTTTTGTCATTTTACTGTCTTTTCTATTGCCGTTGGCTATGAGTGATTGTCGGATCAGTAACGCACGTATAAATATGGAGGCGTTCATAAATTGCGATAGGATTTTCGAGAGCAACAGAAGGTTTTATGAAACGATATTATTCATACTTAATATCCATGGACCTGTTGGTTCATGACGTAATTGATGGACGTTCCCCATGATATAGAATGTGAAAAAGTTTAGCTGCTCATAGATGCGCATTTGAAGAAGATGGTTATCAACGTTTCATATTTTAGTTGGAAATAGCGCCGTTCACGTGCAGTGTGGGCGATATGCTAATTGAAATTATTCATACATTGATTGAACAAAATTCATCGACTTGGGTCATGAGTCAACGATACTTACAAACTTTCTTTAACAGTACCCGCTATTAGTGACATTTTGGTGTTGGGATATTCGACAACGGGTTCGAATCGGATGTGTTGAAGCCAATTGTTGAATGATTCTAGTAATGTGATTCGTTGTAGTATTTCATGTATAGAAATATGATCGTATGGATGAAAAACTATTTGAAATTCGTTCATTTCTCATTGATCTATAACTGTATGAGAATTGACGCATTTTCTCAGATTCTTTTCTGCCAAGAACCCAGAACTTCTTTTAAAGATACCACCAGAATTCGTTTGATGTCAAGATAGCATATATGTATTATATAATATAAGCTCTAATCTGAACGTTGAAATTTCGATAGTTATTACCTGAGAGCTTTCATTCACCAGTAAGCACGATAATGTGGACTTGTAACAGCATTATATGTATGCGCATATAACGTAGTCATCTGAGGTGGTAGGTCATTTGGCATAAAGTCGTTTGGCATAATGGTCGTTTGGTATAATGGTCGTTTGGCATAATAGTTGTTTGGCATAATGAGTCTGAAACCAAGAATTTCTTACGTTTCTTTTGAATCTTTCTGATGTTAACAGGCTTGTTGTGGAGTCAATTGGCACAAAATGTCACTTTATTCAACAATCATATGCTCTTGAATAAACTAAAGCATATAAGGAAAGTTATTGCCAATAGTATTTTATTATCTATCCAGAAATTACCCTTCTTTTAAATATTAATTCTTCTTTTGAGCTACACTGTTGGAATAAATATTTGCGCTGAAGATTTTGATATATTTAGCACAAATTAACACTTCTTTCAAATATTTTATGTTTTTTTTTCTAAATATGATGCAAACATAATTA
Source organism: Aedes aegypti (assembly GCF_002204515.2). Classification (NCBI taxonomy): domain Eukaryota; kingdom Metazoa; phylum Arthropoda; class Insecta; order Diptera; family Culicidae; genus Aedes; species Aedes aegypti. Next base: position 298,174,213 of record NC_035107.1, on the reverse strand, counting down.
GGTATAAAACTGTTACACATAAGCTGTTCTTTGGAGCTAATTTTTTAAAAATATTTTTTGTTTTCAACTGACAAAAGGGTTGCAATCGATAACATTGAGCTGATCAAGTTATCAGCGAAAAGAGAAATCGAGTACTGCAGATACTTTGATAGGTTGTGCTACTTTTCCTCCAATGTCGGTTCCACGAATGTCGTTACCCCGAACGCCAGTTCCTCGAATATCCCGCTTCCCCGAATAATCCACTTCCCCGAAAAGTTTTTGGCATTCATAATTATCGTAACTTTATACATTTCAGGGTGGTGAACGAACTGGCCATCTGATATGCACCCTTCTTTATTTAATTGGCGGTTCTTTCGAATTTCACCATCCTCAGCATTTTTGCCAACATGTGTATAGCCGAGAATGACAGAATACCTCCTTCTTTTGATTGCTTATCGTTCTTTTTCGTTCACCATCCAGCCACTGAAGACTATTACAGCACCTAACTAAACTGCAGCACTTTTCGGGGAATTCGGCGAAAAGGCATTCGGGGAAAACGGTCATTCGTGGAACTGGCATTTGGGGAACCGACATTCGGGGAAAAGTAGCACAATTACTTCGATGATTTTAAACGCTTTTCGTTTTGTTATGCTGCAATAAATTTTGGCGTCCAATCTTATATTGGTTTAATCATAAATGTTGCCTTCTTTTAAAAATAGGCTGTTCTTTATATTAATACTGTTTTAAATTTTATTATTTAGTTAAGCTATTATTTATTTAAGTTAACCATTTTTATGTTATTTCATTCACAAATTTTTCCTTCTTTCGATAATTTACAGTGCTTTTAATGAACACTTTAAAAATTAAAATTTAAATTGAATAGTTCAAAAGTTTTGCTACAAATATTTTCTTTCAAAACTGTGTTGTTGATTTGAGTTAAGCTGTGTGAAGATCTTTGGATAAGAGCTTTTGATATTTTGCAAATACATTTTCCCTTCTTTTTCCAAGTAATTTTCATCAAGTGTTACGTCCAAACTGGGACAGAGCTTGATCTGCCGCGAAATATTCTACGAGCTTTCCCTTTATTAATAACTGCGAACTTTTTTCGTCAATCTACTATTTTCTAATATCTATATCACAACAAGCTCAAAGATACTCTATGTTCTGGGATGTGGAGGAAATTCTTATTCCGAAAAGATCTTCCACCAGACCCGTCTCGAGTTTTGTTTAGTTATGCTCTCTAATGTCACTACAATATCTCTGAACAACCGCCACGCGTATTGAGAACCCAAGATTTTTTTTGCTATGGGCTCGTTGGTGTTGATCTCGGTAAAAGCTTCGAAAATGCCGATATTCATGCTAAGTCCTAATATATACATTAGGATAGATATTCATTCTCAGGCCATTATGCCAAACGACTTTATGCCAAACGGCTTCATGCCACACGATCTTATGCCAAACGAATTTATGCCAAACGGGGTACAATCGTCATCTGATGACTCTATATACGAAAATTCCTCGCGACACCTGAAGCGGCGTGTAAGTCAAAGAATCATTAGAATCATTATTGATGTAATAGTAGTAGTGTCGCCTTTCCATGTATATTTTCAAAACAAACAAACAAAAAATATAACATTTGTGTTAAGCATATTTTTATGTAAACACATGGGAAATTTAGTAGATTGACGAGTATTGGAAATCAAAATCAACTCTTCAATCGTACATATCAAAAGAAAACATTACAATTTAATGAAGGGCAACGAAATTTCTCAGTTTTTAATTGGATTTATCTCATATTTTTGTTATGCATCGGTACGGTTTATGTTTGCAAGGGATGACGGTGTTGCCAGGTGATTGGAGACAGATTTTTCTAGCAATTTTTATATGCTTGTTTTCGGAACATTTGCTGCATATCATAAAAACTTATCATTTTGCAAATAGTTTTCCATCACAAGATCACTGATTCAATAAAATTTTAGTGATTTTTGTGATCAATTCACATTAAATGCTATGATTTTACAGATAGCAACTCTGACATCACTGCGCTCAACGATCGCGATGATTGTGCACAAACGATAGACGCGTTCCGACGCATCCCGACGCATCGCACTGTGGAGCTTTTCAATTATTTTGGGTGGTCCAAATTGATAAACTATTGGTATGATTTTATGCTTCGTAGAGATGGTTTTTGTAATTTGAGAGAATCGAAAAACAAACAACGTATGAATTTCAAGTTTCTATGCTTTGCCCAACCTATCCGCACTGAAAATTAACCCTCTAATACCCAAATTTTTGTTTTCGATCTAAATATTATTTTTCGTTATCTAAAATCATTCTAAACACGGTTTGGGCAATGATTTATTTTTCTTCGCAAATTTATGAATTTTGGTTTTTGATTTTTTTTTATTTTTGTTTTTGAACATCCCTATCCTTTTCAATTTTTTCTTGAAGCCTCTTCTGGTTACTGATTTTTGACAATAATAAAAATTTGAGTTTTTACTATACTTTTGAAAATATGAATTTTTTAATTTTTTTTCTGGAACATTTTTTATTTTCCGTGTAACTAACGGAAAAACAGATTTGAAATCATTTCAATACCATCAGGCTCTTCTTCTGTAATAGGTTGATCGTAGAAAAATATAAAAGGTACGATTTTTTATAATACACGTTAAATGAATCCCAGGCATTTGTAGGTTATAAAAGAATACACTTTTTCAAACAATTTTCAATAATACAAAAAAGTTTCAAAAATCATAAAAAACTTTTCTTATATGCTTGTTATGAGTCAAGGTTTAGGCCAAAAAAAAATCATTTTAATTTCCGAGCTACGAAAAAATACACAAAATTCCAAAGTGTACCCCGTCTAAAGGCGGGGTTGGGTATTAAAGGGTTAATAGAACAGAAAAAAAGTTGGATATTTTAGACTATAAACACAGGCATGTCTCAGTGTGCGGTGGCAGCGTCGATTCGCAGCAAGTGAAAACCACCGCCATAATAGTTTTGAGTGTTGCGGTTGATAAAACTTTATAAATATTTGATTTCCGTTTGAAATGTGTTCCTTTAAGGGAAGTAAATGAAAGATTTGATTAGTGGAAGTGTAGTGAACGCAATATGAAATCCAAAACACAAATGTTTGCTGCAGAATTACAATGGAAAAGGTAAGCACCTTCTATTTACAAGTGTAATTGTGTGAGGCAATGAAATGCGGCATAAAATCGGAGAATTTTTTGAGAATATAAATCTCATGTATATTGTCGCTAAATTGATAATGATGTACCTGAAAGTGTTGATTAAATATTGAAATACCACCTGAAGCATTTTTCTTCGCATAAATTATCCATTAAATCAGGTGATAAGCAGTTATATTTCATCGATGTTGCAAATACCAATACTATCATAACAATATGTTAATGATTTTGGAAGAAGCCATTTTGTGATGACGCACCAAAAGGCCTTAATATTGGATCCTTAAAGTTCTGCTTCTTTACTCCTTCGGCCACAGAAGATGAATATTGTTATGGAGAAAAGAGACCAACAAACCCATCATTTTAAATCATCGTCATCGAATCTGCGATTGTAGTAGTGAGAGAATTTATGTTTTGCTCGCTTTTACCACTACAACACTAAGCAAGTGGTATATCTGTCAAAGCACTGGATAGAATTGAAACATACCGTATATGCGACCAATAGAGTCATAGAGCCATATTTAGTGCTATATAGTCAATATGGTGCTTATTTGATGCCTGTGTACATAAGGTTTAGAAGCATTAATGATGCAGTAATAGGGTTTCTTTGCAGTGGATGTCCTGTTTTTAGGCGTATCAGCATTTGCAATGCTGATGTTGGCGATAGAAGACGAAAAATCCCAATTTTGTGAAATGGAAGTTTATTAATCCAGTTACAAAATTCCTGCAGCACAAGAAGAAGACATTAATTTAAGGTTACTAAGATCTGTACGTAATACCTACTTCAGTACTTCTCGCCATCACCCAACAATTCAGTAGTTTGTAGTTTTCCAGAAAATTAAGAAATAGAAAATTAAGTTAAATTCACACTAGGCTAATAGTTTATCATTTTTACCTTCAGGCAAACAGTAAGTAGAACTAAATCTAGTTTTAAGTAGGAGCAACAAATTTTCAGTAACCAATTTCACTCGAGTTCATTTGTTTTATGCATGTACAATTCATTATTGTTCGTTATGACCTCCACTGTGACCGTCCTTAGACGGTCCTCCATCGATCGACCGGTGTGGCTAGCGTTATCTTTTGGTACAGTCAGGGGTGTATTAAGGTTGCAGGTAGACGTGGCGCGATCAACAGCTGTTATAGTGCCTGTATGCATTTATTATGTTGATATAGGGCTTATTATTAGTGCTTATGATTACTTGGGAAGTGCTCATTGAACACTTAGCTGAGATTTTTCCAGAAATTTGTCGAGAAATTTCTTTGTGAAAACTACTGGCACAATCATCGTTGGACTACTATACGATTTCCTGGAGTAAACTATGGAGGAAGTTTTTGGAGCATCTTTTGAGAAAGCGATAGAGAAATTCCTGGATGGATACCAGGGAGCATTGGTGGAGGCATCTCTTGGAGATTTTTTGCAGGGAAGAGTCCCCTTATACAATATATTGTATCCCTGTAAACTAGTGATTTCCAAAGTGGACGAATTCGCCTCCCGGGGCGATTTTCATACCCAGAAGGGCGATGTTTGTAAAACTGAATTTAGGGGGCGAAAAAGCCAGAAGGGGGGGGCAGAAGTGTTGGTATAAGAGATCTTGAAAACAACGTTATGAGTCGTTGTAGAAGACACTCATTTTGATGGAAAATTATACTCTTTGAAGAACGATTAATTCCACATATCTCTTTTCACATCTTCAACATCTCTAAGCATGCCATTTTCAAACCATGTTAGGCAAAATTGACGATTATCTAAAAAAAAGGTTGTGTAAGTTTTTTCGTTCGTTATGTGAATTCTAAAACACGAATCAGCAACTGAGATTTTTGTAAAAGATAACGTAGATCTGAGTAATTTGTTGTCACAGATATTTTTTCAAAGTAAACAACATATGCAAAACAAAAACAGATATTTTGATGATGGGAAAGAATAAAAATATGGTTTTGCTGCCACTAGAAGGTTAATGAACATGATAGTAAGTCGAGGATATTTTTAAAGAACCTTGATCGGCCCAAGTAGCGAATCATTCTATAATTGATTCACTTCATTAAATCAAAGTATGCTTGTAAAACACGAAGCGCAGAAAAACAGCAGAGAACAACAGTCATCGACGTAGTTACCTAGGTATCATTGTAGTAAATTGATGATGCTTCGTAAAAATCAGAGGTCTGACAACTGCGGTAGCTTTCTATTCATCAGTAAAACGGAAAGCTTTCACTAAAATTGCAATAAATTACATATCAGGGTACGATTCTAAAATATTGTCGCACCGCCACCAAACCGGATCGCGCCAGTGAGACTCGCGACGCGCCTCAACTCGCGCGATTTTGAAATCAGTTTTTTAGTGTGGCGCTGCATTCTTACGATTTTTATGAACACAGCGCACTATTCACATATTAGCTGCGACGCACGGGGCCCGAGAAAACAATAATTATAAATAAACGTTGGTCTTGATTTCTACCGGATACATAATACAGTCATCTCTCCCTTACTCGATATTGAAGGGACCATCGAGTTAGGGAGGTATCGAGTTACAGAACACAAAACCAATGCAACTGCGATCCAAGGGACCATCGAGTTAGCCATGAAAACCAACTTTTACTATGGTTCTCTAACTCGATATCGAGATACGGAATATCGAGTAAGGGAGAGTTAACTGTATATTGACCTCAAGGGGGCGAAAGTCAAAAAAGTTTGAGAAACACTGCTGTATGCAATCTCTTGAAGAATCACTGAAAGAATTTCTGAAACTCTGCCTCGTGCAATATTGGAAAGAATGTATGAGGACCATATGGAGTTGAAAAGAAATTTCTGTATTTTTTCCAGAAACGCTAATAGATTTTTTATTATCTCAATTCCCGCTATTCTTAGATACCTACTTGATACTTGATGGTCTACAATCCGCTACGTTGAATCTACGCCGAATGGATAATTCTTCTCCACTGGGCTCGGTCCTGAGCCAATCGCTTCCAGTCGCCCTGAACGTTAAGTGCCCTTAAGTCCTCTTCAACTGCAAAAAGCCAACGTGTGCGCGGCCTACCACGAAGCCGACGGCCTCATCCGGGTTCTCTACTGAATATTATTTTTGCTTGTCGTTCTTCCGGCATTCGTACCATGCGACCAGCCCAACGCAACCTGCCGTGTTTTATGAGCTTGATAATATCCACTTCTTTATATACTTGGTACAACTCATGATTCATGCGACGCCGCCAGATGCCATTTTCTTGTTTACCGCCGAGTATTGTTCGCAGCACTTTACGCTCAAAAACTCCAAACGCTTTCCGGTCGACCTCTTCTAACGTCCAGGATTCATGGCCGTATAGAGCAACCGGAAGAATAAGTGTCTTATATAGCGCGAATTTTGTTTTCGTCTGCAGGCTACGGGACTTAAGCTGGTTACGGAGCCCGTGAAAAGCCCTATTCGCAGCTGCAAGACACCTTTTCACCTCACGGGTAACATCATTATCGTCACGTCACTAAACTACCAAGTTACACAAATTCTTCCACTACTTCAAATTTTTCACCACCCAGCACCACTTCACTTAAACCACGCTGTCTACCAGCGATCATGTACTTAGTTTTGCTGGTGTTGACGGTAAGTCCAATCCTCACTGTCTCCCTTTGAAAAGGCACGAATGCCTCTTCTACGGCTCGACGATCAATTCCGATTGTATCGATATCGTCCGTAAAACCCTGGAGCATATGCGACCGGGTGACGATAGTACCGCTTCTTTGCACGCCCGCTCTCCTTATAGCTCCTTCGAGAGCAATGTTGAACAAAAGGTTCGAAAGCGCATCTCCTTGCTTCAATCCATCTAAGGTTACGAAGGAGGTTGAAGTCTCATACGCAACCTGCAAACTTGATTTCGATTCATCCAACGTTGCACGAATCAGTCTAATCAGTTTCGCCGGAAAACCGTGTTCTACCATTATCTGCCATAACTCATTTCATACTGAATCGTACGCCGCCTTGAAATCAATGAACAGATGGTGAGTCTGCAAGTTGTATTCCCGGAACTTATCAAGGATTTGTCGCAAGGTAAATATTTGATCCGTCGTTGATCGGCCTTCACGAAAACCAGCTTGGTATTCGCCGACGATGGACTCCTCCAGCGGTCGCAATCTGTTGAACAGAACACGCCACATTATTTTGTACGCCGAATTGAGGAGCGTTATTCCTCGGAAATTGGCGCACTCCAATCTGTGGCCCTTCTTATACAGAGGGCAGATGAGGCCCTCCAGCCAGCTAGCAGGCAATTCTGGGCAGCTAGCAGGCAATGATGGGAGACGGAGTAGTTTTTCTCCGTACGCCATTGACAGTTTCGTAAAATCTCCGCAGATCGTTTTGTTCGATGCTGTTTTGCGCCTCAGTAATTATGTCTTCTTCATACTGCCTTTTCTTTCTGCGGTGAATTCGTTTCTTGGCTGCTCTAGCTTCCTTGTACCGCTCTCTATTCTGCCGGGTACCAGACACTAACATCCGGCTTCTGGTAACATTCTTCTCATCCGTCACATTCTGGCACTCCTCATCAAACCAACCGTTTCTGGGTCGTCTCTGAGCAGTACCTATCACCTCTCGCGCTGCTGTGACGAGTGATCAGAGTCGATGTTTGGGCCTCTAAAGGTCCTCACATCGATGACATCCGAGATATGCCGACCGTTCACCAAAACGTGGTCTATTTGGTTGCAGAGCTCGCCATTTGGGTGCATCCAGGTGTGCTTTCGGATGTCTTTGCGTGCAAAGTAGGTGCTGCTGATGGCGATCCCTCTAGCTGCAGCAAAAGTTATTAGCCTTAGGCCGTTGTCATTGGTGGCGGAGTGAAGGCTCTCCGTACCAATTATTGGGCGGAAAAAATCCTCTCTTCCAACCTGAGCGTTGGCATCCCCGATAACAACTTTTACGTCATGTTTTGGGCACTCTGCGTAGGACTTGTCGAGACAATCATAAAACTATTCTTAGAACATGTTACAAATTTCTGTGGAAATCTGTACAGAAGTTATTGATGTTCTCCTGCAGCAAAACCTGGTGGAAGCGTAGAAAAACTCCATTTAAAACAAAAATGGAATGACTTATAAAGACATTTTTTAGAATTCTCTGGATAACACGTTTTTATAAGAAATTGGTTGGTTTAAAAATGTGAAAAATTATCGTTTTCTATAGAGACCATTTTGTGTAAAAAATAGATTGTAGACCTTCAATTATCCTGTAAACCAGTACCTCTCAAACTTTGCGCCCTGTGCGCCGGGAACTGATTCATAAGTTGGAAAAAAAACAGTCTTGAAAATCTGAGAGGGAGAAACCTATACAAAATGTCTACACGTCATGGTGAGCCCAAATTCTGCTGTCACGAACTGTCACTGTGAGCCGGGATCTTATTCAGTGTACAAACATGATAAAAGTGCGTAATCGATTAAAATATATTTTCTCATTTTATTAACGGTGACAAAAATTCAAAATGACAAATTCAAAAAGTATTATCACGAGAGCATTTTCAATTCTGATTGAATAAAAAGTATTGAAATCTTGATTGAAATACGCTTCATTTTACTTTTTCAAATGAAAATGAAAACTAAATGCATAGAAAACTGTGGCCCTTTTATAATGTTTGTCTGGAAAGGTCGGAGCTGAACAAACAATGAAAACTATCGATTTACACCAAGCCATTGTCGTTGCCAAGCTGGAGTTATCTTGCCATTAGCAAATTCATCGATCAGATTTTATTTCTGACGGATCCTATTCTAACATGGTCAAGGATACGTTCTCAATATTTTAGTTTCCATTACATTGTTGAAAAAAAAACCGTAAAGCTGGTTTACCTACCAACACCTAAATAATTTGATGACATCGGACCGTTTTAAAGTTAACCTCTTTTTAAGTTATCGGGGGGTCGTAAAAAAGTCAGGGTTATAACTAAGTTTTTGAAAAATACAACATCTAGATGTGGAAATACTGATCCGAAATGTTCGGCAAAGTTGAAGCATTGATTGAGTAAAACTTTTCAAAATGGCCATTTAAAATTTCATATTTTGATAATAAATGGCAACACTGCTCGATTGTTATCAAAAGAGCCAATTATATGGGGGTGCTTTATGCAAACACCAAAAGATTTTAAAGACAGCGATACTGAATGCTCACCAAAGTTGAAGGAAGTGTTGCGTGTCATACAGTCAACCGAAACACAAATATTAATGTGGCTGGCAACACTGTTTAAAAAGAATTAACTTTTGTTTGGCGGATATCCCAGGATCCTAACCACTTAAGAAGAAGACGTCTTCGGCAAAATTGTTCAGTAGCTCAAGCTCTATCATTATAAAAGCCATGAGGTTCGAAATTTTACCACTAGGAGGCGCTAGTGAGCATGAATTATTTATTTATGTTAATCTCAGGATCGTGACCACTTAGAAAGATGGCGTCTTAGACAAAAGTTGTTCAGTAGCTCAAGGACTATCATTATTTAAGCCATGAAATTCGGAATTTAGAAACTAGGTGGCGCTAGTGAGCATGTTGTTTTTTTTTTGCGGATATCTCAGGATCCTGACCACTTAGGACGATGGCGTCTTCGGTAAAGTTGACCAGTAAGTCAATGACTATCATTATTTGAGCCATGAAATCCGAAATTTTGCCACTAGGCAGCGCTAGTGCGCATGAAATTTTTGTGTTGCAGTTATGTCAGGATCCTGATCACTTAAAAGGATTGCGGCTTCGGCAAAGGTGATCAGCTCATTGACTATCATTATTTGAGCCATGAAATCCGAAATTTTTCCACTAGGCGGCGCTAGTGCTCATGAATTATTTTTTGTGGTTATCTCAGGATCCTCACCTCTTCGGCAAATTTGCTCAGTAGCTCAAGGACTATCATTATTTGAGTGCGCTAGTGAGCATTATTTTTTTTATTTTTGGGGTTATCTCAGGATCCTGACTACTTAGGAAGATGGCGTCTTCGACAAAGTTGTTCAGTAGCTCAAAGACTATCTTTATTTGAGCCATTAAATTTGAAATTTTGCCACCAGGCTAGACCGTTTTGATTCATATTATGGACGCTTAAGACTCCAGTGAAGTGTAACTCGTCAAAAAGCACATGAACAAATTTATCCTTCATTTATCCAGATCTCTAGAAAGAGATATGCTTCCAGTTCTAATACAGGGAATACATTATCATCACCACGATTTTCATTTCATTGATCACTCGGAGAACTCTAAGCTAAAAGCAGACTTTGTATCGTTAGCAATAAAATTCCATGAAGAACAATTTTGTGCTGTTTTGTGATTGTATTTATAATTAAAAGATAACAACTTCTTGTAGAAAGTATAATAAAACCAACATACAAACTACGCAGCTCAAGAACCATGATTTGCTGACTCACTTCCACATAGTTCAGATTTTTGCTAACCATCGGCGGTCACGCGGTGAATGGAACGTAAAAGGCTACCTACAAACCCATAAAGGATTCGCCACCTTGCAATAAGTTCCACTTTGCAGATTTGGGTAATTAATTGGAAAAATATATTTTAAATGTGATCCGGCACGTGGAAGTCGAATCCGGTTCGTCCATTCA